>NC_080192.1:112636980-113261980 GCF_030028045.1 Hippopotamus amphibius kiboko
TCTTGATGTCTGAATAAAGGAAAGTTTGATATCTGTATGCTTCTGCTATATTTGCTTCTTATATAAGCCACCTTTATCCCATTTTTGCATTTCAGGATCACACACATTTATTTGTTGCCTGTATACAGACAAAGCACTGGTACTGTAACATTTATTCAATCCTCAATCAAAACAAAGTAATCCCTTGTCCTATGTCATCTCCCTTTCGGCAGAAACATCACGAATGCTCACGCAGAGAAAATGCACTGTATTCTTTAAAGTCAAAACACTCTTTTTTTTGGAGTGGTTTTCCTCACGCACCCACACACGTTAGGTCAGGCTGTGACAAGGCAGAACTCCAGGTAAATTCAAAGTTAAGATATAGCTCAGTGAGCCCAGGGAGCAATATAAATTACTGGGGAAAAGCAAGGAAACGTTAATATTTACATCTCACACTCAAGCCTTCCATCTTGATGATTAAAACTCTCTTAGAATTTTAATACAATAGCTTTATAAAACATTCCAATAGAACTTAAAATTTAATCAATATTTGTTCTTTTTCAAGAAACAGAAAATTGTATAACTCTTTTTAAATTTTTTACCCCAGAGCAGAGAGTAGCAGAGCTTGGGCCTTTTCCCTTATCTAAGGAGTGTATGTCTAGGATGCATTTTGTTGGCAATCCAACAAGAATAATTGAAATGCATTATCATATTACAAAGGACACTATATAAATAGAATAAGATGAAAACTTTTACAGAGCCACAATTATCGGTCAATAGTAATAAAAGTTTCTGCTAGAATGTGACTTTGAGTTTCCTGATTGTCAGCTGCTCTCACCATGTAGCAGATGAATTTCCCTGTCCGTCTCTGAATGTATATATATCAAATCAGTCTCTTGTGTGGGTATTTTTCATAAAGTTTAAACATGTTTATATTGCAAGGCATTAATTTTCTCCCATGACATTCACGGTACTATCACATGGGACATATGTGACAGGGAGATATGGATTACATCTCCAGCAGCCCCTAATAATTGCATCATAGTCTCTTTGAACTCTGCTGCTTTTTCCTGATCTGAATTAATCACTTCTCCCCTTCATTGGCTATTATCTCCTTAGTTTTGTGCTTCTGGTTTTCCAGTTTCTATTTGAAATGTCTTCATCAAAGCAGCTGCATACAGAAACATGAGTTCATTTCTGCTTTCGTTTTCTCCTGATTTGTGTGATATGCATAGATCAAGGTTTTTAACTCCTGTATGTAGCAACACATAAAGTCCAGAAAGGCCAACCTAATCTAATTAAGGTTTTCTGACTAAAATAAGGTAATTCATGTCAGTTGAACCCTGGGATGAGGTGACTCATTTCAGAGGATACCTTACTTTCCTTAAATGTATAGTTATAATGAGGTTGAGCTGAGGACGAGAAATATTACTGCTTCTGATCAAGAAATAATCACCTTTCCTGGTGAATCAAAAAAAAGTATATTGTTGAAGACTCTTCTATTAGTATATACATGGCTTGTGATTGAAAAGCCTTTAAGTCATCTAAATCAAATGACAAAATAAAGTGGGTTACAGAATATTAGAATTAGAGACAATAAAGGAACAAGTCAGTCACCAGGGCTCTCCTCCACAGAAGAGCAATTGCTTGGCAGATAAATGCAAATCTTTTTATAAGTCTAAAATAAGTTAGTATGTGAACAGGTACCTTGGGGTATATTTGTAAAAATTACATTATAGCACTTTAAAATATCAACAAGAATTGAAGTGGACAACATTACTGTCTTTAATCTATATGCCAAACCCTGCCCAGACCATGTCTGTTACCTCTCAAATGCAATATGCCCAAACCAGTTTCATCATCTCATCTAAATGCCAAAAACCCCTTTATTTTTCTCAGTGAATGACATCATCACCCATCCAGCTACACAGGCAGAAACCTGGGAATTACCTGGAGTCTTCCATTTCCTTTGGTTACCACATGTAAGCAATCACCAAGTTCAAGTGAGTCTTATCCTTCTAAATCTCTCTCCATCTGTATACTTTTCTCCATTCCCTTGGATGGCTGCAGTCATAGATCAGGTGCTAAATCATATCTTACTTTGATTACTGCCCCTCCCCAACCCTGAAGGGTCTGTGCTTACATCTCTCTAATTCATTCTCTATATGGCAGCCAGATCTGTCACTGCCATGCTTAAAGTTCTTCAAAGGCTCTCCACTGCCACCAAGATAAAGTCAATCTCCTCAGAATGGTTGGCAGGACCCTTTATGATCTGGACTCTGCATCTTCTCCACAATCATGTTTCAGTATGGATCCACATACATCAATAATTTGCCCCCTTCTTTTACATCATCGATCTGCCACCACTGTCCCCTGTTCCACCAGCCTGCTACTACTGTCCCCTTGCTCTCTCCAACCAGCCATCTGGTCTCCTTGCTGGTCTACGAACAGGCCAGTGGCTTTCACCTCAGGGAGTTTTCATTTGGTATTCCTTCTGCCTGGAGTATTTTTCCATTCTGGAGTCAAAGGGCTTGTTCCCTTCATGGCTTTTCAGCATTTTATTCAAATGCCTCCTCACAGAAGCTTTTCTTGACTTCCCTATTTTAACTTGCAAGCTATGCCTCTGCAGCACACCCCACCCTTCCCCTGCCTTGTTTTTCTCCCCTGCACTATTCACCATCTGTTATACTCTATATTTTATTTATTTACTTATTTTCTGTTTACCTTGCTCATAAGAATACAGACTGCATGAAGGCGGAATGTTTGGTCTGTTTTGTTCTCTGGTGTATCTCCAGCGTCTTGAACGTACCTGGAGTGTGGGCGCAAATGAGAACTCTACACGCATCCCCCCACGCCCTTTCTGGAGTCAGACTGCCTGATATGTATTATGTCCTCACCTCTTATTGTTTGTATGACCTTGGAAAATTATTTAATCCTTCTATGCCTCAGTTTTTTCATCTGTAAAAGAGAGAAGATAAACTCCTAAGAATATTGTGAAGGTTAATGAGATAATATATGAAACATGTTTAGAACAGTGCTCAGGCTTCTAGTAAGTGCTCAGTAAATGTCAGCCGTTGTTATAACCGTTTCTACTGATTCATCGGTGAGCTCCTCGGGAACTGGGGATGTGACTTGTTCACCTTTTTATTCCCTGGTGAGTTAAATACAGTGTTCTGCATGTAGTCCAGGTGATTTAAATATTAATTTTAACAACTGGTGCGGCATGGGATCCTGCCCAATCAGAATGACACTGGCCTTCACACTGAAGTTCTGAAGACCTTCTACTGCATCTTTTATGGTTCTTTTATTTACTGGATCATAAGGAGATCTAGAGGTTTCTGGAAGAGGGTCTGGGACCTTCAGAGCATGGAAGGTGGGATATGGCACCCACAGCAGTGCTATCTCCCAACTACTGTAGACATATTTCAGTCTTTTCATAACTGTATGCTTGTTCTTCTGTGTACATTACATATAGTAGACACTCAAATACTAATTATACAAATGAAAATAAATATATGAGTTAAATTTCACATCAGTGATACTGCTATGTTACCAAAATAATGTCAAATACAGGAATCTTATACTGCTCCCAAATTTTTTTTTTAATTTTTTTTTAATTTTTATTTTTTAGTTTTGTAATATATTGGCTGCATTGGATCTTTGTTGCTGCGCGAGGGCTTTCTGTAGTTGCAGAGAGTGGTGGCTACTCTTCACTGCAGTGTGCAGGCTTCTTGTTGTGGTGACTTCTCTTGTTGCGGAGCATGGGCTCTAGGCTCCAGGGCTTCAGCAGTTGCGGCACGTGGGCTTAGTTGCTCCACGGCATGTGGGATCTTCCCGGACCAGGGCTTGAACCCAAGTCCCCTGCACTAGCAGGCGGATTCTTAACCACTGCGCCACCAGGGAAGCCCCACTGCTCCCAAATAGACTCATTGGAATCTTATGTAAATGTAAAAGAACTATGGATCCTTAATATTCTTATATCCATCCATCTTTTCCTTTTCACCACTACGCCTATTGCCACATACTGTGTATTGAAGAAATTTATACGCAGGCAGAACAGAGAGCAGATTGACAAAGACCTATTCATATTTAGAAGAAATCTTGATTTAGGTTTTAAAAGCCAATAATGTTAATGTGTGTGAGAGAGAGGAAGATGGGGGGGTGGGGGGCGGAGGGGAGAGACAGAAAAAAGAGAGGAAGAGATTGAAAAGTAAGCTCACCAATAATTAAAACAGTCTTACTAGTTATCAATTCAGTGAGTTTTAAAATCACTTTTGAGGCCCTGTCATGATTGTAATAAACATGTTTCTTAATTAACTTTGAATCTAACTCCTGAGTCAACCTTCATCTTCACTTGGTCAATGATCTCAATGATTTTTTTTGATAGACTGGTCCAGCTGCAAGTAAGCCTTTTTCTATTCATGGAGTTTAATAGAATAGGAACTAGTGAAGCACTGTGGTATATTTCCACAGCTGTGTAACTCCTAAATAAGTATTTCATCTTAAAAATAAGGATATATTTATAATCGTCATACTATTCAGAGTAAGAGGAAATTACTACTGCTAAAATTCCACAATCAGGACTTCCTCAAAGTCAACGCTCTTCTCTGCTTTTTTAAAGTACTGCCTTTAGTCAATGAATGCATCATTCCTAACAGCTGAAGCTATGGTGATGAATGTGATGCTATTTTTATTGATCAGCAGAGAGATATTAGAAATTTTCTAGAAACCTTTAACTATTGATAGCATATGTTGACAGCTATTTCTTTTAAAGTGACAATATACACTGGTTATTCTATTTCCTGAATCATCATTCCTATGAAATAACTTTTTCATGTGATATTATCAAGTTTTGATCATTTTAATGACAACAACTTCTTGTTAGTTTTCAACACAATTCGAGTACATAAAAGTTAAATAAAGGGCTTTTAAAGTTACATATGGTACTACTGAGGTACCATGTACAGTTTATTTGAAAGTTACCCAGGCTTAATAGGCTAAAGAAGATAATTTAAACTCCCTTTTGTGGGTCCTTCAGAGCCCAAGTTTTTTTTTGTTGTTGTTGTTGTTTAATAAATAAATTTATTTATTTATTTATTTATTTATTTATTGGCTGCACTGGGTCTTCATTGCTGCACACGGGCCCTCTCTATTTGTGGCGAGCGGAGGCTACTCTTCATTGTGGTGCGCGGGCTTCTCATTGCAGTGGCTTCTCTTGTTGTGGAGCATGGGCATTAGGCACACAGGCTTCAGTAGTTGTGACACGTGGGCTCAATAGTTGTGGCTCGTGGGCTCTAGAGCGCAGGCTCAGTAGTTGTGGCACATGGCCTTACTTGCTCCACAGCATGTGGGATCTTCCCAGACCAGGGATCAAAACCGTGTCCCCTGCATTGGCAAGCGGACTCTTAACCACTGTGCTACCAGGGAAGCCTCAGAGCCCATGTTTTTAAATTAAGTCTGCTAGGGATAGTGTAACTTACTTTTCAATTTCTTCATTTTTCACTATTAATTTTAGCCAAAATTGGTCTGAATTCTCCTTAAAGTATCTAAGTATATACTCTTTAAATGGATTCAGCTGAACCATGGAATATGCTTTCAGGTACACATGAAAACCTAGCTTCAGATAACATCCTGGGACCACCACTCTCCCTAAGTCCATCCCCCTTTTGCTCTGCTTACCCTTCCAGACCTAGCACTGTTTCTTGGACCCAATTTTTTAACTGTTTCCAGCTTTAAGCCTACTAACCTTCTCATCACTTGAGGGGGATTAGAAAGTTTAGTTCTGTTTTATTCTCACGTATGAGGATTCTCAAAAATTGGAGATGATGGGTCAGCTTCCAAGGATCCATGAATCCCTGAAATATGTGCAAAATTCTGTATGTAAATACAATTATTTTTCAGGGGAAAAAGCTCTACAGCTTGTATCAATTCTCCATAGAATCTCCAAAACAGAAAGGTTAATAACTCTGTTTTTTTCCACCCTCACTTAAATAACGGAATGCAATTGGGGCTTACTACTCATACCTTATTTTTACTTTGAGATGTTTCATTTATTTTTAGCAAATAGGTTGCAAGTGTAGCTTGTCAGTATAATTGAAAGGGTATATTATTTTGGTTGTACTGACAGTTTTTGTTCACTAGAACTGTAGATTTTGGTAATTTGGGTAATTTTCTTGTATGAATCACAAATATGGAGGGAGCTTAAGAGCTTTTGGAGAGAGTCATCAACTTCACATGATAAAATCACTACCTCCCAAACAGGAGAGGCCCCACATTTCCTCAGAAATCCTTTGGCCCTTATTCTCGGATTCATTCTGCTTCCTAAACTTTTTCATCCCCAATCCTAATGCTTAATCAAATATTACCTTTCATTTTTATTTAACTCTTTTGTGTGAATGTGCCTTTTCTCTTCAACTAAACTATAAGCTCTCAGGGGATAAAGACACTTTGAATTTATTTTCCTTCCTCAGAGATTTGCACAATGCAATAGCAAGTAGATGCTCAAAAAATCCCCAAAAGAATAAACTCATTTCTCTAGTCAGAAATGTATCCTCATCCCTAATCTATTCTATGTATGTGAATTAAGCTTTCTTCCTTAGTGGGGAAAGAGAGGCCATCATTTTCTCTGACCTTTTTGTCTTCTTGATAGTCAACATCTTGGGTGAAGATGCCTTTGAAAGTCAACCAGGTGCACAGCAACTTTATGCAGCAACTTTCTCATGAGGGTCTTACATAAACAGACTGTTGGCAGTGGTTTGCAACCTATTTTCCACCCCCAACACAACTGATGGATGTTTGATGACTCCATCAGTAGCATTCACTGCAACTGTAGTCCTCAGTTCAGCAGGGGTGGGTGGAGAAGACCAGAGGGCATTAAAAGCCCTGTTGGTAATTCTGATACATCCTTCTAGAAATGAGTCCTTTCTCCCCTATTCCTCCCCAGCAAGCAGAGAAACACTCAATTAGAACAGTTAGGAAGACAGTGAATTGGTTTATGAGAACACATCTTGTAATTTCAGAAGCTGAATTCTACAAAAACACAACAGTCAACAAGCATTTAGTAATTAAGAATTTATGACCCTATTGGGACTCACTTGCAAAGAACTAAAATGCTTAAAATGGGCTTTGTACACCTCAGTGAAACTTTATGCCACCCACAAGTACGAATAAGATAAATTTTTTAGTTGATTAATCTCTCTTTTCGAGGTTTAGGAACAAGTGGGAAAGCACTCTTCTTATATATAATTTTCTCCTAAAATACCTAAAATGGATTGACATGTATGGCAAAAAAAAAAAAAAAAGTTGGACTGAGGACTGGACTTTCCTTGAATGAAGTATATGAAGCACTTTACTCAAATGAAGTAGAGAAATGAAGACATTTGAGTTTTACATTCAAAGATGGAAGATAATCTTAAAATACCAAAACTAACAATTTAGGGGTAGCTGTTAGCAACACCCCCAAGGGGGTACAATCAGAATAATCCAGAATATAGAAAACTCTACAGGAGAAAGACCCACTTTCTTCTGTAAATGACTGACAAGTAAATAAAAAGGAAGGAGGAGGAAAACTAAGTGTAAAAGGTTCAGGAGAAATATTAGCCAAATACAATTACAATGTGTGGATTTTAATTTGATCCAGATTCAAACAAAATGCACACATACACACACACTGAGATACTCAAGAGGAAGGGAAACTTGAACTCTCTGTACATTTGATGGTATTAAGGAAAAATATTTTAGATGTATTATCAGTATACAATTTATGGATGAAACTAAAGATGAAATGATTTATATTAAGGATAAAAGGAAGATATTTGATTTGATATAATTTAGTGGGAAGAGAATGATGAATGGAAAGGAAGATATTTGATTTGATATAATTTAGTGGGAAGAGATGATGAAACAAGACTGGCATGCTTTGATTATTAAGGTGGGTGAGGGTATACTGGGTTCATTAGATTACTATCTTTACTTTTGTGAATGTTTTAAATTTTTCATAGTAAAAAGTTTTTTAAAAATAAAAAATAAAATCCTGAGCATATACACAGAGAGAATACTTTAATTTGGAGAAAAATAGAGAATAAATATTCAGAATATCTTCAGATTATACTTACATATGCACAAATACAGACTTCATTTAAAATGCCAATTGGGCACTAATTGCATCAATTATATATTTCTGCTCTTAAATCACATAGCCAAGTGTTTACCTATTTTGGTTCTCATTATGGTACATAAAACACCACATTTCATTAAAAAATGTACCAATAATTCATAGTATTTCCTGTTCTCTCAGTACATTATAGGTAGACTTGACAATAAATAGAAAATTTTTGTGTGTGTATAAATCATTCACTAACAGAACCCACAGTATATGTAAATGTGATACATTCAACTTAGTGTTCAATTAAATAAATACAGTTACTGCTAATTTTTAAAATATTTTTAAAGATTCATATATGAACCTTCCTTCCCAAAATAACTTCCTAAAAAGAAAAATAGAGATTTCTCTACCATTTCACTGAGTTAAACCTTTTTATGTTATATGGAGATGATGAAAACATGAGGAAAATGTTCTTAACAGTTAGAATGATCTCATCAGCATTACTGGGGCATTCTGAATGTAATCAGAGAGGTAAATGGAAATAAAAAATATTCTTTGACAGATGAGCCTACCATGTCAAGGGAATTTGCAGCCTGTCTACACAGAATGAATTTCCTATTGAGGCAAAATGTTCTCTTTGATGATAAAGGAACTGCTACCAAAATAACTTTTTAAAACCACAGAACTGCTACAAGAATAGTAAGAGGTGCTGCGTGACAAATCACAATTGTGAGCTACTAATACTGACAAACAGTTCATAATCTATAGACACAGGCTGCACTTCAATGAAAGCTTCAGCATAGTCATGAAAATGCAAAGGGGGGAAAATCACTGCCTAGAAACAGCTGCAATAAACCACTGAAAACAATTGAAGACCAGACTTTTCGAGTAATCTTGGAGGCAATGGGTGGGGTCATATTAAGAACCTTCTAAGTAATTTATTCCACTTTTATTAAATAATTGAAATTCTAGGGACTTCCTAGGTGGTGCAGTGGTTAAGAATCCGCCTGCCAATGCAGGGGACACGGGTTCAGGCTCTGCTCTGGGAAGATCCCACATGCTGAGGAGCAACTAAGCCCGTGTGCCACAACTATTAAGCCCATGTGCCACAACTATCGAGCCCATGTGCCACAACTGCTGAAGCCTGTGCACCTACAGCCCGTGCTCCACAACAAGAGAAGCCACTGCGATGAGGAGCCTGTGCACCACAATGAAGAGTAGCCCCCGCTTGCTGCAACTAGAGAAAGCTCGTGCCCAGCAACAAAGACCCAACGAAGCCAATAAACAAATAAAATAAATTAATAAATAATTTTTAAAAAAATAATTGAAATTCTATCATAGGCACTTTATTTATAGTCTAAAGGGTAGACAATTGAACTTGATGGCATCTAAGGCCATTGTGCCCAGATTTTTAAAATTTCCTAGTTTAATTTTTTTAAATCTGAGGACCCCAACTTAGCTAAGTAAGAACATTATAAAAACAAACAATAACAGAAAAGATCTATTATCACTACCATCTCAAAAATGATATTTTAATTATAAAAAGCTGGAAGTATTTAGCTTTATGACAAACTTCACCACATCATCTTCCTTTTTTCCCTTTCACGACTGACAGGCTAAAGTGCATGCACAGAATGCTTGTCCTAGGCTAGCACCAGTCTGTGCTCTGGCTTTAGGTACCATCACTCCATAGTCTCTTTCAGCACTGAGTGAGAATCATAGAATCTATGATCTAAGTCTCTAAATGTTACAGAAGCTGATTTTTTAAGTTATTTAAATGGAAAAGGATATTGGTTATTTTGAGAGGCAATTTTTTCAGCCAATCTGTGTTTCTGAACAATCACATATTATCATCTAATTTCCTGACCGTCTGTTTTCCTTTCAAATCACTTAACAAAATAGATATTTTAGACACATAGTTTATTATAGCACTGGGGATCACTTTTGGCTAATACTTTAGGGGCTGTTTTAAAAGTCTAGATTTTGGAAAGCAGTAGGTAGCTGAGTTTATAACATGCTTTAAAAGGTAGATCCAAACACTCCTAAAACACAAAAACATTTAACTGATGTTCTGGAGTAGTTCATCTTGAACACGCATGTGAACTATTTAGTTGAGTGTAGCCTCAAATTCTTCAAATGATCATGAACTACATAGAAATCTTACTTCTATATTTTTCTGATTAAAAGGAAAATTTGCCTACAGATTATTATAATTCTATCAACAGAATTAGGAGCTATTAAAATTTTAAAGAAGCTCTGTGTATAAAAGTGGCTGTTTTCTGTCACTGACATCATAATTTCTTAAGAATATAAGACTATACAAGACTCTGAAATGGAGCAGGACCCTATGGTCCTTTCCCCCCATGTCCTCTGCCTGTCTTTTGTCTGTAGAAAAACTTTAGCCAAAGAATAAGTTTAATCAGAGAAGTAAGAAAACACAGAAGCAAAGGCAAACACGACAAAAAAATAATAGTCTAGTCAGCATGCAAAGTCAAGGACCTTTAGTTCCTTCTCAAGGGCTATAGATAATATTCTGAGCCATGTCCTGTGAGCTGTCTTGTAGATACTGAAACCCCTACCAGGTGGAAGAAGTTAACTACATGATGACCAGACTGTAACCATGACATAAGCTTCTAAGAAATGGCCTCAAGAAATTGGAACTAACAGACCCTGGAACTGAAGATTAACTGTACTTAAAACAATCAAGATGACGCTGGTCAGACCACTGCATGACCAATTTCAAGATGACTGTCAGAGCTGACTGTGCTGTTTATACATGTAGACCCCTGACTCCACCTATAAAAGCTCTTGCCCATTGGGTGTGGCGGGGTTGAGGGCAGGGGTGGGGGTCAGCCTTTGAACAGGAGTCCACCCTCCCCTACAGGTTGCTGGCATCTGAAATAAAGCAACTTTCCTTTCCAGGAACCTTGCCTCTTTATTGGTTTTTGAATGGCGGCGGGGAGCAGCTGGACCCCACTTTCAGTAACAACTCTGCTCTGTACAAGAACTCACTCTTATGTCAAGCAATTAAGATAAGCAAGATGTGTGATCACAGAGGAAAAAACCAACCTCTCAAGAGTTCTTCATCTCTGATCAAGAAACCTCAGATGACTCATCTCATCTTTTTATGTCTCAGTTGTCTCAGAGTATTGAAATGTGACCACTAAGCCTCTTTCAGTTTTGATCTTTTGATTCTTAAAATTCTAGTGTTTTGCCTAAACAAACACAACGAACACCTTAAGAAACCACATTTCTTCAATGATAGGCCACACATTAATTAGTCCCAATTACTTGATATATGTGTAATTGTATTTCTGTGTAAGAAAATGTATATGTGTGTGAAGACATATCACCCAGAATGATTCCATCCACTTAAATCACTAATAATGATTGTAAATAACCTGTACCTGTTTCCAAAACAAATCTTACCCCTCAAGAAAACAGATTTACCACCACCAAGTATATTCAAGAGAAAACGCCACAGTTTGGAAAGACGACAGCAAAAATGCTGATAAGTATGAAAAGGGTGGCACTCGTATGTATGATAAGGATGTTTACATGCTATAACATGATTGCCATTCTCAACTTTTGAGTTTCCCTTGAGTGAAACTCGCTTTCAATGATGGCTTCTTCATTCTCAAGAGTGTTACACTCCCTATCCCACAAATAATTAAGAAAGGAAGGAACTGGAGGCTAGAAAAAGAAAAGAGAAGTAAAGTAGAGGAGAACAAAAAATTATTACCATGAATCTCTTGGGAAAGGGACAGGAAGCTGAGAAAAAGTATATAAAGACCCTGGAATTGCATCCTCATCTTCTCGGTTGAGGAAGTCAAGTTTATTGAGGGGTAAAGGCACTCAGTTTGGAACTAAGGTAATCTAACAGTCACACTGAAATGGGCGGAAAGAAATATTTGCTCTGGCTGGTTAAATAAAATGAGACACAAACAGCTTACATGTCCAGTTTTCTGGGACCATGGTGGGAATTAGTTAGTGAAGCCAACAACTCTGTATCATAAAATTAGCTGGAGGATCAACAATTACATTCAGAACAAATCAAAACAAAACAAACAAAAGAACAGCTAGGTTTTAGTATGAGCATCCTCTGCAACAAAAGCAAATTGAATTTGTAAGCATAGAGTTAAAATTAGAGATGATGGAGAGCCTAAAATGTTTACTGCTTTAGTTCTTCAGAACTTAATTCTTCAGAATCTTATTATAAAACTATTTTAATGTGTGTATTGAGGATGCTGAAATCAATATTTTATTTTAGTGAATGTAAAAAAAAATGTTTTTTAGATGAGCTTTCATGGGTTTGCTGGTGACCACAAAATCCCCCAAACATATTTCCTCCAATACATTGTAAACCTTCCAACTTTGAATTCTACTATGTGGGGTCTGTAGATAAGAGTTTCTGAATTTGAGAAAATTGGTTCTTTCCCTTCTAGTCACACTTTGTATTATAAAGGATGGTCAGAAATAAAAATGTGGTAGTGAAATAAGCACTTTAGCAATCCTATTTATGGGTTCTGTAGGCAAAATATTTCAGCAGATAATACAGTATTGTGTTCGTGACAAACAAGAAAGTAATTTCTAAGCATAAAATTTTTGAAGAGTAAAAAGTAAAATGAATTTCAAAGAAAATGACTCTATACATGAATCTACATACTTTTCCTTAGTTTATCTAAACTGTACCTCAAATCAAGGCTCAAATTAAACCTCCCACCTCCTTAGCAAAACCTGTAGACCAGAGGACTTTAACTCAGCTCTTCTCTGAAATTCAATGGTAGTCACTAAGTAATTATTTACTCAACACTTACTAGATGTCAAATAATTAACTCAGCTTATCCTCCAGAAAGGAGAAAGAGGTAAGCAATTTGAGAACTATACACGACCTTATAATTCAATTTGAATAGTTTATGTGTCAGTACTATTTTCCCAACTAGATTATAATTTTCTGAAGAACAAAGACAATGTCTTACATTTCTTTTGTATTTTTCTTAAAGTCTAACTCAATATATTCATGAAAATGAATCTAGCCAGCATCTCCAAAAGTTATTCTGCACTAAAATAACTTTGAATTTTAAAAAATGCAAAGGGAATCTGTGGAAAGAAAGCCATTTTAAATAATTAATGGAGAGAATTTGGCTATGTGTATGTATAAGTTTATATAAAGTAATTCCAATTCTAAGAATTTATCAAGTAAATAAATTGCTCCAGATGACTCAGTAGAGCTGCCAGATGACTGTGGCTGCATGAATAATTCCAGCAGAAAAAGCACCCGGATGAGCATAATGTATACTGCTGGTCCACAGAACCATAAGCAAATAAGGTGTTTGTTGTTCTTAAGCCGCTGTTTCAGAATATTTTGTTATGCAGCAATATAAAGCTAATCCTATTACACTAAAAAATATATTATTTTTCCAATAGATTGAAAAACAATTTAAATGTAAAACAGTTTTTAAGAATATAAACTGGACACATAAGCAAATACTGAACTCTAGTTAATGATGCTTAAGTACAACTTACTTTGAAACGCAAAAATACAAGATGGACTGATAGGTAGACAGAAGGCTAGTTCAATAGATAATGTGATAAAGTATAATAAAATGTTAGTTATAGAATCTAAGTGGTAGGTATGTGTGATTACTGTAAAGTTATTTCAACATTTCTGTAGTTTGTTTTCTTAATAAAAATGTTGGAAAACAAGTTGAATCATATTGTGCATTAACACTATGTAATATTAGGTAGTCATTAAAAAATGCAGTGAAAGAATGTTTATTATCAAAATTAACCAGTTAGTCTTTAAAAAGCTATGTACAAAATAGCATGTGCAGCATATCATTTTTGTAAAACAAAAATTAAATGGTACAGTTATAGAGAAAAAAGAACCAAAGGACATATACTAGGTTATTACTTCTGGACATGGATTTATGAAGTTTTTTTTCCTTTCAGCTTTATGTGTTTTCCAAACTGTCCTACTGAACTAGGAAAAATTTTAAAGTAATTTAGAGAATGGGAATGTCCATCAACAGAGGAATGGATAAAGAAGATGTGCTATATATATACAATGGAATATTACTTAGCCATAAAAAGAACAAAATAATGCCATTTGCAGCAACATGGATGGACCTAGAGATTGTCATACTGAGTGAAGTAAGTCAGACAGAGAAAGCATATGATATCGCTTATATGTGGAATCTAAAAAAAGGATACAAATGAACTTACTTACAAAACAGAAGTAGAGCCATGGATATAGAAAACAATTTTATGGTTACCCAGGGATGTGGGGGGGAGGATAAATTGGGAGATTGGGATTGATATATACACAGTACAATATATAAAATAGATAACTAATAAGAACCCGCTGTACAGCACAGGGAACTCTACTCAATGCTCTGTAATGGCCTATATGGGAAAGGAATCATAAAAAAAAAAAAAGAGTACATATATGTATAACTGATTCACTCTGCTGTACACCTGAAATGAACACAACATTGTAAATCAAGTATACTCTGATAAAAATTTTTAAAAAAGTAATTAATAGGATGCGGAAAATTTTTAATAGTGAGTTTAAATCCTCTAGTTTTGAAAAGAATTTTTTTTTTTAAACAAACGTGTTCAGTGTTTAATAACAAGAAAAAATAAACTAAGGAGAATGGATTTTAGAGAATAGCAGGAAAGCGTTTGTTCAGGTAGGTGAAAGTATTTGATAATAAAAGTAACTACATGTTAGAACAAAGACTATAGCTTTCCTCTTTCTGAAAACATAGTCTCTCCAAGAAAGGAAACTTAGGAAAGTAACCTCTTGAGATTTCTTCCACTGTTATGACTTAAAAAAAAAAAGAAAAGAAAGTAATGGTGGCATGGCTAATATTTATATTCAGTCAAAGAGTATCAAAATTTAGCCTGATGTTATAATTAGTATGGACATGGACATTATTCCCTCCTTAAATTTAGGCTATGACAGAAACCTGGGAAATGTAAGAAGAAAGAATATCAACAAAGGAGGCTGAGGGACTCTAACTACAGAGTCAGCTAAATCATTGGCCAAACCTCACATAAGTTCCTGAGCCTACTTAACATTAGGGTAGTTTCAATCTCCATCTGATAGAAAACAGAAATGATTTCCCAGAAGTCACCATAAAACTCTCTAAGAAATTTTAAAAATTAATTTTGATACCAAAAAACTATAACAAATCAATTTCATTCTACAACCTAGAAGAGTTTGCATGAGTGTGTGTGTGCACGTGTGTATGTGAGAAAAACTTGCCCAAGTTAAAGTATTTAAATTCGAAAGTGAAAAACATTGGGAGAGAGAAGGTTTCCTGCTAAAATTTGGTCTCATGATGGTGGTGGTATGCAACGGGATGAAGAAGCTGAGGACAGGGTTATTTTGAACAGAGTTTTAAACTCTGAATCTGAAAAAAAAAGGATCAATATAAAATTTTGACTCAATGATAAACGTAAATTTCAGAAGATGGAAATAAGTAGCAGTCTAACAAAATTCTTCAACCAACAAAGTTTTTTTTGTGAAGTAAAACCTAGGTTAAAACGAGAACATTGGAAACTTTCCATGACTCATTCACAAATCACCAAAAAAACCATTAGTTATTCAAAGTCCACAGAATACCAAATTGCTTTTGAAGGAAAATTCATAAAATTCCCATATTGGAATGAATCTCTTCCTACCTTCTTAGAAACGTACAAGTTGTTTCATTGACCTTGATGAGGTATCAACTCTGCCATTAATATAAACTCTTTCTCAGGAATACGGTCAACCCAATCAAAGCTTGGTTATTATACTAGACATTGGAGAACCCAGATTCAAAAATAAGCCCAAAAATGTGTGTGGAATCTAAGCCCTAGATTCCCATTTCTGAGATTTTTAATGAGTGTATTTGAGATTCTTTAAAAAAAAAACTATGGTTTCTTTTATTTAAAAAAAATTTACATAGATTGATCTTTAAATTTTAAGAAATGATTTTGACAAATTACTTTTCATTTCCACAGAAGATAATGGCCCTATTAAACGAAATAATAATAGGGCATGGATTAAATGGGCTCTAAAAGAATATGATATTGATGTAGCTACATTTTCCAGCTCATTCATTGAAAGGATTAGCTGTAACTAGTGCAGTACGTATAAAATGTAGAGAGAGATGGGTTCCTGAGAACTGCCAGATGGTCAGCAAAAAATATCTTACAATAGTGTTATTGGAGCCCTTCACACAAGGACAGATATATCTGTTAGTTTTGAAAGCTGCCAGGTATTATGAAGTGTTACTTCATTTGCAAATAAACTGTGAGTTATTCTCACAATGTTTAAGAAATGGAGAACAGAAATTTCTAACAAAGCCCTGAAGCTTCTCATGGCTAGGCAATTCTCACAAGTTTTGTTTTTCCACTTAAATGTTAAAGCTAACTGTTTAGTAAGCAATAATCAAGAACCCACAGGGGAGATACAGAAGTAAAGAATGGACTTGAGGACATGGGGCTGGGGTGAGGGGTAAAGGGGAAGTTGGGACGAGGTGAGAGAGTAGCATATACATATTTACACTACCAGTTGTAAAATAGATAGCTAGTGGGAAGTTGCTGTATAACAAAAGGAGATCAACTTCATGGGAGATGCCTTGGAGGGCCAGGACAGGGAGGGTGGGGGGGAGTCGCGAGAGGGAGGGGATATGGGGATATGTGTGTAGATGCAGCTGATTCACTTTGGTGTACCTCAGAGACGGGTACAAGAGTGTAAAGCAAATATATTCCAATATATTGGGGTGAGGGGCAAAGGGGAAGTTGGGATGAAGGGAGAGAGTAGCATAGACATATATATACTACCAACTGTAAAATAGATAGCCAGTGGGAAGCTGCTGTATAACAGAGGGAGTTCAACTCGAGGATGGATGATGCCTTAAAGGACTGGGACGGGGAGGGTGGGGGGGAGTCGAGGGAGGGAGGGAATACAGGGATATGTGTATAAAAACAGATGATTGAACTTGGTGTATCCCCCCCAAAAAATAAATAAATAAAATTTTAAAAAATTAAAAAAAATAATAATAAAGGAAAACTCTATGAATTAAAAAAAAAGAAGAGTTTAAAAAAAAAAAGAACCCACAGGTGTCAGGATCCACAGAAAATACAGGATTTTACTTCTACATTGCTAACAGATTTATAGTTGGTCAAAATGTAAAATACATGTGAAATGGATGAACCCTACCTACACAAAATGCATACATTTTTCTTAGGTAATTATGGCATTTTACTGATGTGCAATTACTCAATCTAAGCGTGCAATGCCAGTTAGCAACTTGCAAATACGAGGCTTGGCATATGTACTGAACACCTGTAATAGGATGTAACTCTTGTGAATCTCATATTTTGCAAACATGACTTTATCTGTTCCTTCTTTTTGTCTTCTTTTATCTTCTCATCAACACCTACCACCCAGGGCCTTTAATAAGTAAGTTTCCAAGACAAGACCCAAAGCACTTCTGATTTTAAGGGTCCCAAGTTTGCTGCCATTAAGTTCTTCTGAGCTGAAATTTCATTATGGCATATAATTCTCTCCTTTATATCATTATATTTCTATTTTGCGCTAACATTCTAAATAGGTTTCACAGATTAAAAGTGCTGTATGATTAAGTCATACTTGTCAGGCTGTTCATTAGTGGTTCATTGAAGAGGACAATGCTAATTCCAGCAGGAAGTAATGGAATGTAAAAAAAAAATGTATATCAAAATGTTGAATAAAACCTTTCAACCAATTCCACAATGAAACTGGACCTTCATTTGTTCTCTCTATTTTTTCATAATTTATTTCTATGTAACTTGGATTTTTGATTCAGAACTAAGTTTTCATTAAAAATGAACAAAAGGTAGGCAGGGGTTCTTAGGTTTCATGGAAGGAACCTGGGGGTTCATGAACTTGGAGGGAAAAAATATCCTATTTTTACTAAACTAACTGAAATTTAGCATTTCTTTCAATTACAAAGTAGGCTATGAATAATGATATTTTCATGTAACATTATAGTTGTTGCAGTTACTTCAAAACACCATTTAGTAGCTCATTCTTAATAAAAAATTACAATAATTACAATAGTTATTAAAGCTGTGACTAGATCTTATTGTATTAATAAGGAAGCACATATATTACTATATTACAATTGTGTTTTAAACATATTTTGATAGCTGTATTTCAATGTAATTGGTTTCTTTTGTATTTCTATAATTTTATTAATACATTTGAAACATTATTTTGAGAAAGGATCCATAAGCATCACCAGATACCAAAGGGGCTCATGGCATAAAAAGGGTTAAGATCCTCTGAGCTAGAAGGAGTATAATATATATACTTACATACCATCTACCGCATAATATTATGTTTCTATTTCCTACTGGAACATAAATAGGGTTAACAAAGAGCCCAGAAAGTGACATGTTTCCTATATAAGGTGGTGATATCACTGGCTATGAATATTACTGATTGCAGATTCACCATAAAGAATTGTGACATCATATTTTTAAAAATGATTCTAAACTTAGTTAATCAAAATAAAGGTAAGTAGTTAATGGAAGCTATTAGTCACAAATTAGTACCACCTTCCTAGGATCGGAATTTAGTTACAAAGATAGTTAACCAGTCTGTGTGAAAGCTGGACCTTTGTGAAAACTGTCACAGCACAGTTCATCAAATATGTTACAAATAGATCAACTAATATGCACTTAGGAAATTGCCACAGAAAGCTGTTCTCCAGAAGACAAAACGACTAACTTGAATCTACTACATGGTAAACAACCTCTAGGGTGACTTTTATCAGGGGAAATTTCACAGTTATTGAAAAGTATTTTAATCATTCCAAACTTTAACAGAGCAAAGATCTAATCAGTAACACGTGACAATTCATTTTCCTTATAAAAATATAATTTTCTCTAAAAAGTTTGATTTCATGGCAGATTGAAGTAAATGTCCAATTTTCTATTGGTTATGAAACAGAAAGGAATCTATATGCATGATTCTACTTACTAAGTAAACGTTAGACTTTTTGCAATTCTCACAATTCTGTCAGAATGACCTCCTGACAGAGTTTTCTGCATGGGATTTTCTGAGGGAGAGAGTTCCACAGTTTAGTGATGCAGCTCTGTGATGATGCAAGCACAGTACAAAGATGACAGTCATTGGCTGATGATTATCTTTTTGCCTCTTGAGAACTGCCATGTCCCTGACTGCTTGATGTTTGGATCAGACTTTGAGAGATCACATTTTATCAAATCAGTGGTTCCAAAATGTGGATATACCACAGAAGCAGATGGGGAGCTTATTACAAACAGATTTCTGGATTCACCCACAGAATGAGATTCAGTAGGCCCAGATGGTATCACTGGTGAATTCTACCAAACACTGAAGGAGAAAACAATATCAATTCTTCTCAAATTCTTTCAGAAAATTAAAAAGGAAGAATATTGTCTAACTCATTTTATAAGGGAATTACCCTGATACAATAATCAAAGATACTATGAGAAAACTACAGACCAATATCCCTCACAAACATGGATGTCTTGTTACCACTTCTTTCAATACTATAATAGAGGGAAGAAAAAGAAACAAAAGGTATCTAGATGGGAAAAGAATAAGTAAAATTGTCACTATAGCATACAACATGATTGTCTATGTAGAAAATTTTGTTAAAAAAGCCATTAGAACAAATAAGTAAGTTTAGTAAGGTTGCAGGATATAAGGTCAATACACAAAGTTAACTATATTTCTATATAGCAGCAACAAACTACTGGAAAATAAAATTTGAAAATAAAACTTACACTACCAAATGTAAAACAGATGGCCTGTGGAAAGCTGCTGCATAACACAGGGATATCAACTCAATGACTGATGATGACCTAGAGGGGTAGGACAGGGAGACTGGGAGGGAGGCTCAAGAGGAAGGGGCTATGGGGATATACGTATAAATAACAGCTGATTCACTTTGTTGTAGAGCAGAAACTGGCACAACAGTGTAAAGCAATTATACTCCAATAAAATCTGAAAAAAATAAATAAAATTTGCGATAGCATTGAAAAATATAAAATTCTTAGGGATAAAACTGATAAAAGATGTGCAAGATTAGTATATGGAAAAAAAATCACAAAATATTGCTGAAAGAAACTTAAAATTTAAATTAATGGAGGGTATACCATGTCCATGGATTAGAGGACTTAATATTATTGAGATGTCTATTTCCCCCAGATTGATCCATTGATTCAATGCAATCTCAATCAAAATTCTGGTAGTCAAATAGAAATTAACAAGCTGATTCTGAAATTCATATGGAAATGCAAAAGACCTAGAATAACCAAAATATCTTTAAGAAGGAAGATCAAGATTGAAAGACTGATATTACCTGATTTTAAGACTTACTATAATGATACAGTAATCAAGACAGTATGGTTTCAGCATAAAGGTAGACAAGTATAATATTGTGATTTATAACAAGAAAATACATTTGGTCTTCATTCCTGTTTCTAGCACTATACTAGAGGTTCTAAAACCCTAGGAATTTCTTAAGTGGTGAGAGAGATAAAGGTGTCTTTTGTTATGTTAATGACGTGATTCTTGGAATGCCTCTATGTCACCTAAGGATGGGGTCTGGTTGCCAGAAGAACCAACCATGTGATTGGAGGGTTGGAACTTTCAGTCCTATATCCTGACCTCTGGGGAAGGAAAGGAACTGGAGGTAAAATCAATCACCAATGGCCTGCTTTATCAATCATGCCTATGTAATGAAGCCTCCATAAAAACCCAAAAGGATGGGGTTTGAAGAACTCCCTTCCCACATACCTTGCCCTATGCATCTCTTCCATCTGGATGTTCATCTGTATCATTTATCATATCTTTTTATAATAAACCAGTAACCCAGTGAATAAATGGGTTTCTTTAGTTCTGTGAGCTACCCTAGAAAATTAATCACACCCAAAGAGGGGGTCATGGGAACTTCTGATTTATAGTCAGTTGATCAGAAGTACAGGTAACAACTTAGGCCTGCAACTGGCATCTGAAATGGAGGGTGGTCTTGTGGGACTGAGCTTTTTACCTGTGGAATATGATGCTACCTCTAGGGAGACAGGGTCAGTATTAAGTTGAATTGGAGGACAGACAGCTGGTATCCTGAGCGTTGCTTGGTGGTATGGGGAGAAAATCCTCCTCCCACACACTGGAAGTTAGGTCTCAGAACACCATTTAACAAGTATACCAATGGAACCCAGTGCAGAACCCAGAAACAGACCTACACATATATGAACAACTGATTTTTGAAAAAGGTTCAATGGCATTTCAGTGGAAAAAGAATAGTCTTTCAACAACTAATAATGGAAAATAAATATCCATAGTAAAATAATAACATTGATCTATATCTTGTACCATATAAAAAATTACTCAAAATGGATCAAAGACCTAACTGTAAAACTTGAACTATAAAACTTTTATAAGAAAACACAGGAGAAAACATTTGTAACATTGGGTTAGGCAAAGAGCCCCTAGATATGAATAAAAAAGCATAATCCATAGAAGAAGAAAAAAAAGGGATGAACTGGACTTCATCAAAATTAAAAACTTCTGTTCTTTGAGAGACACTGTTAAGATAATGAAAAGGCAAGCTACAGACTGGAAGAAGATATTTGCAACTCATCTACCTCCTAAAGGGCTTGTATTGAGAATATGTAAAGAATTCTCAAAACTCAATAATAAGATAAATGCCCACCAAAGTGGTTACAAAAAAAAGACAAAAAAACAAACAAACAAAAATCTGAACAGACACTTCACCAAAGAAGATACAAAGATGGCAAATCAGCACATGAAAAGATGCTCAACATCTTTGGTCATTTGGGAAGTTTAAATTAAAACCACAATGTGATACCACTACACAGCTATTAGAATGTCTAAAATCAAAGAGCCTCATCATTTCAAGTGTCATCAAAACTCTCCCACAATGGCTGCTGGGAGTGTAAAATGGAACCACAACTCTGGAAAACAATTTGACAGTTTTCCCAAAATTAAACATTTATCTACCATGTGATCCAACGATTCTACTCCTAAGTATTTACCCTAAAGAAATTAGTACATATGTCTTATCAAAAGCTTGTATATAAATGTCCATACAGCTTTATTTGCAATAACCCCAAACTGGAAAGAACCCAAATGTCCATCAATGGATAAATGGATAAATCGTGTGTGTTTATGTGTACATATATCCATACAATGGAATACTACTCAGCAATGAAAAAGGAATGACCTATTGAAACACATTACAACACAGATAAAATTCAAAATAAATATGCTGAATGAAAGAAGCCAGATGAAAAAGAGTATAAACTATTTGATTCTATTTACACAAAATTCTAGAACATGCAACTTAATCTCTAGTGACAGAAAGCAGATAATGGTTGCCTACGGAGGGGTAGGAGGAAGAACTACAAAGGGGCAAAACCTTGGATGATGATGAATATGTTCAGTATCTTGAGTGTGGTGACAGTATCACGGATATACAGATAACTCAAAACACCAAATTATACAAATGAAATATGTGCAATTCATAGCAGGTCAATTATACTTCAATAAGGCTGTTTTTTGAAAAAGTTCTCTCCAAGCAATCCTGACATTGTCAGATTCTGGAACCACTGGACTAAACCAAAGCCTTGGACACCTATGCCACCTTAGGCAGAAGGCTGTCTATTCTATTTTCAAACAGTTTCCAAGAAAAAATATTTCAGAAGCTCTTTGATAAGATGTTTTAGTGTTTAATGACTTCAGTAGTAAAAAAAGTTCTTCCTTTACTTAACCAAACTCTCACTACATTTAATTAAGCTCATTTGTTTAACATTCTCCCCTGTGGAAATTAAAATACAGCAAAACAATCACTCCATAAACTTATCCTGACAATCTGACATTCAGCTGCTACTCAACAAATGACTATGAAATGAAATAATATCTCTGTACAGTTTGAAGAGTGGTCTCTCTTCTCTAGTCTGAACTTTAAAGAAACACCTATTCATCATCTTACACATTTAGAATGTTTTTTCTGGACCCTCTAGCTTCCCTGCAGTGTAAAATTTGAATACTCTGAGAGCTGTGATTAAAACTGACTATTACAGAGTGATAACTCTGGGCTCCTCATGCTTACAAATCATACTTCTTTTTACACACCCTAATATTATATGCTGCTTATAAACAGCAACACAGAACTGCTCAGTGATACATGGATTGGGTTCCACTATTGACTCCCAAGTCTATCTTTGTCATATTTATGTCCAAGCTGCCCCTATCTTGTATGTGTCTTTGGTATTGCTCATGATCCCCACAGCATGCTATTCTGAACTTGGTTCTATTGCCCTGCATAGAGTTTATAATGGCTCATTTTCATGGTTTAAGATCATTTCATTTAAACTATAACAACTTTCCAAAGTACCTGTATCAGGACTTTCCTTGGAACAAGATTTATTGTTGATGCTGAGCCCTTGGTAACTATTTTCAACTGTGACTTGTCAGTGAAGAGGGCCCCTTCCTATAGGAATACAGTCTGCACTGGACCACACCCTTAGTCAGTGTTAAAATGTCATGTGTGACTGAATCAAAATCCCTTCTGAAGTTCAGATAAATTACACATCTTGCTTCCTAAATGTCTGTATAAACTGTCAATCTCTTGAAGAAGGAAATTAAATTGATCTGGTACCATTTGCTCTTTGCAAAGCCAGGAGGTGACCACTCAGTGTTTCATGCTCTCCTACGTGGTGACTAACTGATTGTTCAATGATTTCATCTAGCACAGAATCTTTAAAGGTATCAAAATTAACCTGTCTGGCTTATAGAAGGTATAATTTGCTCCCCTTTTAAAAAGTTGGGCACTAAAGCTGCTTTGGTTTAATTAACAAGTCTTTTACTGTTCTTTTGTCATTTTATGCAGATACCCAATTTCCTACTTTAGATCACAGCACCTCCAGGAACTCCATCTTGCTTATCTTCTATTGCCTTACAGAACTGAATACTATGCTTTATGTATAGATACCAAAAATATTTGTTGACTTGAATTTTAATTAAAAAAATTATTGTTGCATTCCATAAGTATCCTACGATGCACACTATCAGGTTAATTTTAATTTAGTGTCTCCCATTTTGGTTCAGCATTCTATTCAATAATTTAGACAGCATTTAGTATTATCCATAAATTATCAGTGAAACAGTGTTTCTATAGGTAGGATTTGTCTTTACAATTGACTTTCTTTTGGGGATGAAGATGATTTCCATGTGGGCCTTTATTCATATGTGATGAATACAAGGTAATATCCCAGGTCCTCTGGCACACTTCCATGCCTCACAAATTAAAATTCACCATTACGTCCATCTTACCCTACAGGCAACAGGTTAAGGAACAGCATTACAGTCCATAAGCTCATTGGATGAGGTTATATTTTATACACTATTCAAGTAAGACATAGACATCACTGAGGACACTTTCAGCAATTATCTGAGGTCAGCTTAATGAAACATTTTATTAACTCACAAAAAATAATAATAGCTCTTTTTTTATGGCGAATTCATGTGCCAAGCATGTTTCTAAATCCTTTATCACCATCACATCTTTTAATCCTCACAACAACCTTATGATGAAAGGCAATACAATTATCTCCATTTTACAGATAAGGAAATTGAGGCTTAAGGTGATTAAGTAACAGGTAACAAGCTGGCTAATTAATAAAGCAGGGATTCGAATTCTTGTCTGTCTTACTGGAAAGCCTAAACGCTTCTTTACCATCTTATTCTGCCGCTCGGAGGGCCTACTATGTGCCAAGCAAGGTTCTAGGTACCAAGAGAGACAAATGAATTAGTCATAGTCCTAGCCCTCGGGGATCTTATATTTGGTGGAAAGAGACAGTTCATTGCAAGGGTTTTTCCTGTCATTGTGCCTCTTTCCATAAAATGGTATTTTTGCTGGGCATCCTTAAGGGTTCCATCTGGGGTTACATAAACACGAGTGCAAGAGAGATTTCTGCCCAACTCTTGGGAGGCTCTCTAAAATTGCAAGGATATTTCCTTAGGGATGGTCAATCTCAGCCATCCTTTCTTTAATTTCATATTCTCATTTGCCTTCACTTCTCACTTAATCCAAATGTCTTCCTTTTTCATATGCATATCTGAGTTTCTCATTAAACAGTGCTGTTTGCATAGTCTGAAGAATTGTTGCTCAGCAGTCTGAAATTCTTAATTTAAAAAACACAGGACTCTCTAGGACTTCTGGCAGTGAGCTTACCCAACAACAGGAACAAGGTATGAACAAACTATTAATAAGGCGTCATATATAGGCCAAATTTCTTTACTCCACAAACGTTCCTTTTACTATTACTCTGTTGAAACCAATGTTGATTAGCCAAAGGGGAAAAAAAAGTTTATTTTCTTCTCCCTATTTCTCTTTGGAATATTCTACTCCAACTGAGACTTTATGATGTAGCTGATTCCTGACATACGCAGGTCACCAGCACCTACCTAGATAGCTCATTCAGGAAGACAGAAACTTGACGGACATGGTCTGTGTTTTTCTTAATTTTTACTATAAAGTAAAATTTTCTAAATCTTAATTCTGTAACTAGTAAATTTCTTTTCCTATTAATGTCCCAAACTGAAAACCAGAGCTAAATTTTGTTGTTCAGAAATGGATCTCTTTACGTTCTATATTTGCCCTTCTCAAATGTATTCCTTAGTATAAAGACTGGTGAGGTCTTTAAAATTGTTTGAAACAACTTCAGTTTGGGACTGTATGAGAATCAGAGATGGCTAAATGTTGTCTGGACAAACATGAGACAATTCCAGAGGAGAAATGTTATTTGGAAAACATTTCATGTGTTATGTGAAAAGACACAGGGGCAAAACAGCGTGCAGCATTTCAGTCTTTGAGAGAGCAGACCTGACCAGAATAGACAGGACTTATTTTAGAATACTAGAAAATACAAGAGTTTCGCTTGAGGGGTAGGGTGGGGGTGGGAGGGTATGATTTAAGGAAGGGGAGAAGATTTTGTAGAGGATCAGAAATGTTGGGACTCAAAACTGTTGGCCAAAGGGATACACTGTAGTTTTTTATTTTGTTTTGTTTTTGCAAAGGAGAGAAGAGGGAAGGCTATGGGCTTTGGAATCGGACAGAATCAGGCACAAATTCCAGTTCTACGATTCAGAGATTTGGAGCCTTAGTATTCGTTATATAAAATGTGGTTCATGAGACTAACTTCCCAGAATTAAATGAAATCATGTATGAAAGTGCCTATTGGAGTGTCCCCAGTAACAGCTAAATTCTTTTCCTTTCAAAAGAGTGACAGGAAGAAAATGAAATGTCAGATTTATCTGGCAGGAATGGAAAAAAACTGAAAGTAGTGCTTGGTGAAAAAGAAAAACCAAGTTAGGAGACTGGTGTAGAAAGGCAGGTTAAGGTGATGAGGATGTGGCGGTAAGAAGTAAAAGAACCAAATCCAAGAGACATTCTGAAAAGATAAAAAAATACCAAACTTCATGAAAAATTTGATAAAGACAAGAAAGAGAAGTCAAATAATTCCAGGATTTCTAGCTTAAGCACTGGAAGACTGGTGATGGAAACAGAGTTGAAGGAGGGCGAAGAGCAATGATGACTTTGGGTGTTGCCCTTTCCAATATGTTGGGTTTGAGGTAAAGTTAGGGCATCTAAGAGAATATGCCAGGAGGTGGTTGGGAACATAACTAAAGTCAGGGGACTAGTGAAATTTCTAAGGAATAGAGAAAAGAAAGAATAAGGCTCATGTTGAGCCAACAATCTCCCCTCCCCACTCTGATCATATTCATCCCAACAACCATGTTCGTCAGAATCATCTTTCTAAAACAAAAATCTAAAAGATAAACCTGATTTTGACACCCTCCCTTCCTCCATTAAAAACAACTTCATTTTGCCTTTGAAGTCCAACAATATAACAGAGAAATACCCAAATCTTCACAATATAATCCTAGCCTACTTCCACAGCACACCTCTCCCTATCTGGTCTCTCTCTCTCCTTCCTCTCTCCTCCATCTCCCACCTATCAAAACTCCTCACCTTCCTCAGAATATGCCCTAGCTTCTGAGTCCATATTGCTAGTATTCCCTGGAGAAGCAGTGGAGTGGAAATAGTATAAGAAGAGGGAGAAGAAAGTGGAGACTGGAGTCTAATTTTCCCCACCTCCACTCTGGCCACACTGAGATACTACTGCCCTTCCACATAGTAAGTGTAGGCAAAGACGTAGAGCAAATGGAACCCTCAAGCACTGCTGGTGAAAATGTAAAAAGAGAAAACCGTTTTGGAAAAACAACTTGACAGTTTCTCATAAAATTAAATATATATTTCCTGTATTATCCATCTAGCAATTACACCTTATATTTTCATTTCAGAGAAATGAAAACATATGTCTACAAAAGACTTCTACACTAGTGTTTATAGGTCTTGCATTCATAATCACTATAAACTGGGGGAAAAAACCCTCAAATGTTAATCAACAAATAAATGAATAAATAAACTATGGTATACCCATAAAATAGAATACTAGTCAGTAATAATAAAGAAAACACTACTGATACACACAAATCATAGATGAATCTCAGAAACATCAGGCTGAGAAAAATAAGCCAGACAAAAACTGTATAAACTATAGGAGATCATTTATCTGCAACTCTAAGAAAGACAATCTAGGGGCCTGGGGAAAGTCATGGGTTGTACTCCAGGAAGGAGCACAAGGTACATTTTTGGGGTGGTATAAATATCCTATATCTTGACTGAGGTGATGATTATGTGGGTATACATATATATACATACTTACACATACATATATACCCATATATGTATACACTTACATATAATATATATGTATATACTTATACATGATATATATACTTAAATATACATATATGTACTTAGATATACATTTACTTACATATGGGTATGTTTACATACTTGTCAATTAGTATTGCATAGAATACTAAAGTGAAAATGCACTAAACAATTAATTATATCGTTAGTCACTTAATGTTTGTCTCCTCTCTTTCCCATCAGGAGCTTTGAGAGCAGGGATTATGTGTGTCTTGCTCACTGACTGCTGTATTTGATGCCTCCCTCTGTGTCTCATATATAGTAGGCCCTCAATAAATACTTGTCAACTGAACGTCCAGTCCATACCAATCCATGTCTGAGTTCCTTCCACATTCAAAACATAGGATTAAGCAATGAAGGAAACATTAAAATAGGTCAGACATGAAGAGCTAACAATACAATAGGATCAGTACACAAATAATGACTACATAAGTAGTACATGTGTTTTAGCTTTTGGGAGGAAAGTCTGAAAGAGACAACTATTTTCCTTTAAATATTTTTCTGGTAGTCGGTGCATATTTCAGCAGCCATAAGATAAAGGAAAGGAATATGCATACAAATTAAGGCTTCTCTTGAAAGGCCTGAAATCCCAGAAACTGGGAGTTACATTTTAGCGATTTGTCCAGTTTAGGTAAGATATCTGTTAAGGAGTACTCAAACAGCTATTTTCTTTGGTGCTCACAAAGATATAAAGCGCTAAATATCTCAACTCCAAGCCACCTGTGCATGTAACTTTCATGTACTTCACCCATTATCTCCTGCAATATTTTAGGTAAGACATCAGTCATTCGGTCTTTTAAAACTAAGACTATAAAATACTTTTCAACAGGGGAAAAATCATTGCCTAATCATGATTCAACAGCTGCAAAATTTAAGACCAAAGAAGAATGTGGTACCGCAGTACCTGCTTATAGGACTACTTGCTGTGAGAATGCCTTTAAAGTACAATGAGCAGGTAACCACTGACCTTTATAATACAATGGTCGAGTAGTTGGCAGAAAGAAAGAATAAGACAGCTTACCAGACACAACCAAGAGCATTTAGGGATGTAGAATTATGTGTAAGTGTCCATCTAGATTAGAATTCAAATTATCAGTTCCAAATTGTTAATATTTTTATGACACTACACTGTTAGTAAAGGACACCCTTTTTACATTTTTTTCTTTTCAGAGAGAAAGGGTGAATATACCACTGTGAACACAGTCAGGTGTTAAATACATGTGTGGAGTGATTTGAATATCAAAATAGCTTCCACGTAGTGGAAAGGCCCCATCCAGGCATTAGGATGTGATGCCATGCTGTAGCTACCTACCTATGAGGGTAGAAGATTTCTAAGTGTTAAGAGTAGCCAGGCTAAAAAAAGTAAGAAATGGCAAAAGAAATGAGCTTGGAGAATTTTCCCACATAAGTAAAGTGTTCCATTAGAAACATCTAGATTTTAAACAGCCATCAGCTATAAAATTCACATTGCTTTTTATACAAAATGATTCTGCCTTTTAAAATAGTCCCATATTAGACCTTGGCTTGTGGAATGCTATAAGTATTTAATGGCTCAAATAGTCTCAAAAGTTACCCAACGCAATAATTTATTTAAATAACATTAAGGTCTTTTTTCTCCCCCTGGATCTAGCTGGATGAAACATTAGATCTTTCAGTACACACATATTTAATGATGAGGTCATATACCCTAATAAGGCAGAGCCGTAGAACACAACAAACCTGACTTATATTCAGAGGAAACAGACTTCAGCCCATTTGCTTAGCTTAAGCTAGGCCTTGATGTTCCTATTGGTTAAATCAGAATATTAACTGACTTGTCATAACCCTTAGTCCACGATAAAGTGCTATATACACAGAAGGGCTCACTATTGTCATCAGCTGGATGCAGGTAGGCTTTTCATCATTATAATCATATGGAGAGACAGATACAAAAAAGGTGAACTCTTTGAAAATTTCTCCTTTTACTATCTACCTGGAACATGCTTGTACTTTCTAGTTTTTGGACTCACTACATTCTGACGTTTGTGTAGTCAACCACAACCACAGCGAGCAGGATGGCATTCATCTTTTCTAATAATACAGAGTGCTCTGTCGTAAAGTAGGGTCACTGAAATGAGTAATAATCCCACCAGCATCTAAGGTACAACCAGCAGGGTCCAGGTCAACAGGCAAGCAGCCGATAATTTGCCCGACAACACTGAATTTCATCTGCCCACAGCCTCTATCTACTGATTATACAATCAATACACCTCAGATGAGAAGAGCTAACAACTGACTGGGGCAGATCAATGCTGGCAAATAAGCGCTTCATGACAAAAAGTTTGATAATTACCATTCTGAAGCCGTGTGAATGTTGTTTCTATTGTAACAACATTCATGATGATACTGCCATGATTGCGCTGTTATTATAGGTTTAATGTTAGGCAATCAAGCTACAGTGGTCTAGGTATCAACAAACAGCATCAAAAGAAAACATCAAATTGTCCCTATTCTTTTGACACTGTAGCTGAGAAATTTTTCTATGTTAGTGGCCCTAAATGAACAATAATAAGTGACAATTTAGTGAAAAACACTATTTTCACATCTTACAAAAGTCATGCAATATAGATTGATACAAGTATGATTATTTCTAGGACCACTTGAACCAGGGGATTAAAACAAATTCAGTCCTGTGACCACGGTTTTCTTTCTTTCCTTTTTTGTTTTCACTCACATCATTTAAGGAGGACTTATGTAAATGTTCTCTGTACTCATAATTTTTCAAGCATTAGTGCAGTCATAAGTATAGGGCACCTTGGCTTGATTTAATTATCATCGTTTCTACTGCAGCGCTCCTTTTTTAAAAATTTTTTTTATTTTTGAGCCCTGATTGCTAGTTCATTCTCAATCATGAACATTTAGAAGAACTAGTCATTACTGGTTTTCAATAGCTGCTTGGGTTCCTATAAGCACTTAGAATCTTAAAACACAGAAATGGAAAACAGATATTTCAAAGGTAGAACAAATCATGACTCATCAAGTTAGGGTCCAAGAAGCCCTAGGTGTGTGCGCACGGAAGCACACAATTCTTAACCTTCCCATTTGCTTTTTAAAAACCGCAAGGAATTGGGTTGAAAAAAAAAAAAAAAGAACTAGGACACCTCATTTCTGTAAGATGTTTCCTCATATAGAAAAGTGGGAACCGATTCCAAAATGAAAGGCTTTTCCAAGGAAGGGCAGTCACTTTGGGTCATAATCCTTTTTACGAGAGGATGTCTGACTTTCGATTTGTGTGACACACTCTTTTCATTGTCACTTCCATAAATCCATGCCCCAGCTGCACCCAGGCAGCAAGAAAGTTACCTGTCTGCAACTTGGTTTCCACATCCCTGAGTGGCCAAATCTCTCACTGTCTGGGGTAAACCAGCCACCTTTCCGTGTAGGTAAGAGATGCGGGGGAGGAGGAGAGCAACACTGAAGAGTTTGTCAACAGCTCAGGAGAGAAAGGGCAAACCAACCGCGCCAGCAAGATTGCCAGTGTGCTCCAGGGGTGCTGTTAATGTCTTTTTCAGCAGTATTCTCTTTCTTTCCATGCAGCTTCTACCTCGCAATAGAGTCAGAGAATATGATGTATATTCAAATGCTCTGCCTCTCAGATGGGGTTCATTTTTCTTCAGGGACAATTTTGCTGACTGACAGGTAAGCATTTGGTGCTGAAATTGGACCTGTACAAGAGCTCTGCATTTCATTTGCTCCATTACACCAGTGCATGAATTACTGGGCCTCCACGTTGGCATCTTTCCATTACTTTCACATATCTGACATGAGCAAAATGACTCATCTGACATTTCATGTAACAAATTTGTTCCAAAAAGAATAGAGCATTATTATACTATTTTATATACCTGGGAACCACAACCTTCCACCCTAATCTGACCAGAAATTGTAAGTGTATAAATAGTAGCTGATATCAGGTTAAGAAAACACACTGCCAGTGACAGCTGTAAAATATCGTGGCAAGAAATAGGTCTGCTTTGTGGCATTACCCACTGTCACTTCAACCTACTTCCTGAAATGTTAGCAAACTTTAGTCAAAGACATAGAGTTGTATTTTGGTTTTATTTCCTCCGCTGAGTAAACTTTGAGCCATTATTTATGCCAATGTACCAATGCATCAACTTTTTCACTTTTAATCAATTGCTTTAATATGTGTTTGTTTCCCTTACAGAAATATATTTCTTGAAATAATACAGACAACTACTAGAGTTAAGGAGTTAAGAGGCCTGTATCAAATAGTTACTCACAGCTGTAATGCTACTGTTTGCTGACCAGAACAGAATTTTTTGGTCTCTAAATCCTTCTAGCTCTCACTTTCTCTTTGAATGTTTTTTTTTTGTTTGTTTTTGGGGTGTTTTTTTTTCAGCAAAAATTACACAGACCACGACTCATAACCTTAAGACATCTCAATCCAAAACTAACATCACACCCAATTAGCCAGTTTGCCTTGTAGAGCTAAGAAGGAGTTTCAATTCTTTGCTAAAGGCCAGCGTTATCCTAGAGAGCCTTGCTCCAGGTAGAAAATTAGGGAGGAAAGAATCCTCAGCTTTATGACTCAGCCAAGAGTTTTTCCCACCTCTTCACTTAAAAATACCTCAGTGACACATTACAATCTGCCATCTCAAGCTGAAGATCACAGATCTACACTCAAAGAAGGGTTTTTCTAGGTGACAGTATAACATTTCATAAAGTAGCAGCATAATTATGTGACAGCAAAATTTAAAATATCATGTTCACTGTTAGTATGAATACATCAAATTAATACTGTATTATTTCCATATGAAATTATTAGCCTCATTATTGTATAATGGTATTTTCTTTAATAAGTGGTCTCTTTTATATTGTAAATGTTAACGTACTTTATATTATGGTATATCCCTCTTAATAATGTTAATTTACCTTCAAGCATTATTCATACACTGAATTTATATAAAGCTATAATAAAAAATGAGACATTCAAAAAGTCTCATTACTTTTGTCATTATAACTCATATGTATTAAAAAAGCATCTGGGAATTCATGGCATTTCCCTGGTACAACCAGCATCAAAGTGATTTGCCTACTCTGGGGACTCCTTTAACTAGAATGCTTACAGAAGATATTGCATATTTGAATAATATACACCTTTGAAGAAATAGTATTAATAAATGGTCCAAGAAAGTAAATCTTTTGGAAACAAACTCCTTAAAAATAGGTCCAGCATCAAACACAAGCATTCTTTTCACAGAAACTGAATGAATGAATGTTCTTTGCAATATTTTTGTCTTGGTCATGACAAGTATTGAAGATATGGGACTCCTTAAGTGTCAATGATCATCTTTTGAGTGCATTTTTAAAACTGTGCAAGTGAGGTTATTTCTGAGCAAATCCTAAGCAGTCTCTACCTTCAGCAGTACACTTACTGTAAGTACACTTATTATTCTTGAATCCCCTCCCTCACTAATCCTAACATGCTACTCCTCAGACCTGGGTAATCTCATCAACCACATTCTCCTCACCTCCTCCTGTGACAGTGGAATGCTAGCAGTGTAAGTCATAAAATCACATTGACTTTGATTAGTGATCACATTCATACCTGACCCTCAGGTAATCCAACAGACTTTCTATTTTTCTCACAATAAATATCCTTCACCATTCAAACTTGCCCCTGACCCTTCATTTTCAGCAGGCGACAGCTTTCCAAGTTACTGAAATATATTGAGGCCACTGAGTACTATATCCCATAACTTTTATCTTCTTTACTTCAGATTCCCTGGGTCTTCTTTTGCTTCTGCCTCCCCCTTCTTCTATCTATTTTTTTTTTTTTTTTTTTACAATTTAAGACTAACTTTAATCTCAAAATCACATATTCATACACCTATTTCCTTTTTGTTGATTTCACTTAAACGTAAATGCATGTCTTTCCACCAAAGACTGTAAACAAATATTTACCACATCTGTTACATGGAACACACGGGAACAGCTTGTAACAGAAATTCATCCACCTCCCTCACAACATTTTTTTTGATTATAAATACAGGTATCAAAACAATCATGAACGTATTTTTCATACTACTAGTAGTCAGCACCCATACGCCTCAAAACTGAACGCACTCTGCAACAACATTCCTTGTACCTGCTACTTCAGACAGTTCAACTGAAGCTCTTTCTCTAAGCAAGATGGACAGAGCAGGCCATTCCGGTTTTCCTTCTTGAGCTGCCTCTTCAGAGACACACCTGCTCGCACAGCCATCTGACACTTCTCGCCGTGCTTCCACCTGTAAACCTGAGCGCCACTCTGAGCACTCCAAGTGCACGCTTAAAGGACGGTGCCTTAACAAGAAAAAACACTGCTGAATTTTCCTCCTGTTACCTGAAAACATAATGGGTGTACATATATTAAATATATTCTTACAAATGTCCAGGTCATGTTTACCAGCTGGAATTATCTTACTTAATGTGTGGGTATTTTGCATTGTGATATTTAATCAAGACATTAACATGAGTAGAAGGTTGTTGATTTAAGACAAGTTTGAGATCCACTAAAATTAATTGTTGTATGTCTGTCCTTCTGGTGGCTGTGGAAGCTTCATGTTTTCTTTGGACATCATTAGACGGCTTAGCTCTTGAAGTACAACTTTAATGCTATATGAGTTTTGCCATTTTGCTAACACTGGTACGCTCCGTGCATCCACCTCCACCAGGATTTAAGAAAGAGCTGCGAACCCGACCTCTTCTTTCAGATCTCTGTCCAATGTGTCCTCTGCACTGTGGGAAACTGGCAGGGGGGCTGGAGCGCCTTCAAAGCCTCACCTCCAGTTACAGTACCTGCCATCTCCTGGCCTGTCCGCAGTTCCCATGCCACTGGAATTATTTATTCCATTCATATTAATTTTGGTTACAAATCTAACTGATGGAGGAGCTTCTGGGTATTTGGGTCGACATTCTACTTTCAGGCTATATATTCTGTTTTCATAATTTGTCCTTGGAGGCCCGATAATCATGCCCGTCCACCTCGTGAGCGTCATATCTTCATCATCTTCAAGGCCCCAGCTAACCATACCGTCGCCCACTCCTTTCTGTCCTTCTTCAAGCTCTTCCAACAAGCGAAAACTACGAGGAACTTTAACGCCTGTGGAGACCGCCATCTTCTCCTGCAGCCCAACGCTCCACCCGCACGTAGGCGACGTCCGCGCCACTTCCCTATGTTTTTTATTTCATCCATTCTCATCTTCTCTGAGACCGACTCCACCATCTGTGCCCTCTCTCCACAGTTATGCTCAGATCCCCCAGATCTGGACACTAGGTCGCCAGGAAGGGGGATGCCTAGTGGGTACCTTAGAGTCTGACCTGTACTTTATAAGTAGTCAAAATATTTGCTGGAAAAGTAAATGAATGATTGAATATTGAAATAAAATCCTATAAGGGTTTCATGCTATGTGAAGACAGGCAAAAAAGAACAGCAACAAAAATTATAAAGATATTTATAAAATAAATCTAACAAAAATGGGCAAGATTTATGTGAAGAAAAATATGTAATGCTACTGAAAACATAAAAGAACACCTAAATAAATGGAGAGACATGATATGTTCCTAGATGGAAGCATTCAATATTATAATGATGTCATTTCACTATCAAATTACTCTGTAAGTCAATACAACTCCAATCAAAATCACAATTTGTATTGACAATATATATACATTTTGGGGACATTCTTGCTGCACTGGCATTTGGGGCCTTGATCCTGGAGAGACTGTCCCTCCCAGGGCTAGCTAATTCTTAGAGAAAGCAAATAACTCCCCTTGCAAGAGTGCCTTTGATACACAAACCAATGAATCCAGAGCCCACACCTCCAACCAACTCTTTTACCAAATTCTTACACATCAAGTCAATATTCTCTCTGCTATAAGTCACCCCAGGGCCAGGTACTGGAAAACTAGGGACATCCCTGTAGCCCCGAGCCTACCAAAATTATTCAAACTATCCAATACTAAGCTTATTCAACATGTCTACCTTGCCTCACCCATTCCTTCCCATGAAAACCCTGATAAAGGCTCTGGGCCATGCCTCCCTCTCCCCTCTCCTGCCTTCTATCTGACCCTGGTGCTTCCCCATGTGGCCCTGCCTCCTGCTTCTAGAGATCCATGAGTATAAGCTTCTTCCTTTAGGACAATCATTCCTATATCTATGTGTTTTTACCACACACGATTAAAACAAATACTAAGCATATTTTAATATACAATTTGTATTTTTTATTTAATAATCAGATTCAAATGTTCACCTGGGAGAATAAGAAATGTCAAGAAAATTTTAAATAGAAGAATAATGAGGGAGGGATTTACATGATCAGAAATCAAAACATAACTATATACATATAATCATTAAAGCAGAAACAGTCAAATCAGTGAAACAGAACAGAGCATCCAGAAATAGACACACTTACATATATGAATATAGTGTATAATAAAGATCAGTATTTCAAAATAGTGAAGAAAAGATGAACTATCTAAAACATTTTGTTTGAATAAATGAAAGACCATATGGAAAAAACACATTTGGAATCTCACTTCACATCATATGCAAAACTAAATTCCGGATGGAATCACAGAACCAAATCTTTAAAAAATTTACAGAAGTATTGAAGAAAACTTGAGAATATTTTTATAATATTATGATGGATACAACCTTCCTAAACAAGACACAAAAGCCAGAAGTCTTAGGGGGGACTACATAAAGAACACTAAAAGATCAGATAGCTGGGGGAAAAGATATGAAGCATATACAGCAAGCCTGACATGGGCTTTCATGACCCCCCCATGACTTATTGTCCACCATTCCTTCATTGAAGTTGGGATGAATTAGGCTGACCATTTGGTAAACATTGTTTTTACTTTCCTAATGCTTCACCTTTGCTCGTTTTCCCTTCATCTACACATGTTGAAATCTTTCCGGCCCTTGAAGGTGTATCTCAAATGTACCTTCCTTATGAAATCTTACCTTAACTCCCCTTCCTACTACCCCTAAGTCAGAAAATAATCTTTACCTCTGAATTCCTATAGCAGTTTTGTTCCTCTTAGAAGCACAGTACAAAAAAAATGTCTTACACATACCTAACTCATCTATTAGGCTTAAGGCTCACTGAAGGCCTACACTGGGTCTTACTTATTTTTGCATACTCCAAAGGTTTTAGCTCCTTCTATGGCAGTGTTTCCAAAGTGGGATATATACCATTAGCAGTAGGCAAGATAGATGAGCATTTTTAATATTGTAATGTTATTTTATGAAAATTTTATATTTATAGGAAGTGATATTGATGTTCTACTTTAGTAGTGAGTTGGGATTTTCAGCATTAAATGGGAATGAAATTCTGACATATTACAACAGGTATATAATATGAAGACATTACGCTAAGTGAAACGAGCCAGTTACAAAGGGCAAATATTGTATAGTTATATGAGGTACCTAGAGTAGTCAAATTCATAGAGACAGAAAGTGTGAGGGTGAGTCAAAAATCATCTGCACTCCAGTTATATCAAAACTTCTGTAAATTCTACAGCCAGGGTGCGGATAATTTTTGACTCACCCTTGTAGAACAGCTGTTGCCAAGGACTCAAGGGAGGGGGAAGGGGGATTTATTGTTTAATGCATATGGAGTTTCAGTTTGGGAAGATGAAAAAGTTCTGAGGATGAGTGGTGGTGATGGTTGCACAACAATGTGAATGTACTTAATGAACTGAACTATACACTTAAAAATGGTTAAAATGGTAAATTTTACGTTATGTATATTTTATCACAATTAAAAGAAAAATATTTTTAAATAGAGTATTTGTCAATAATTCATGAAGATAGTTCATAAAGGAGTGACATAGCAGACACAATGTTCTAATGATTTATTTCATATGTTAATGTCATCAATATGTTATAAGTTCTGCAAGCCCTATAACTTCTATTTCTTTTTGTTTATTTACACCAAAGATTACATCAAAGAATGCCTTAGAACAATGTTGTATGTATAACATTGATTATGAATAATTGTGCAAATAAATGGAAATGTAAAGTAGTTATTTGTTATAGAAACAAGAGAATACACAGGACTGCTACATATAGATATATACTAATTTTTAAAAAATGATGCATAGCTACTAACTGTGAAAAGAGCAGACTAGATTTCAACTAGAATAATGTTTTACTTTCACTTGCATAGATCTAGGTCTGTGTTTGTTTATTTGAATGCATATTAAAATACTAATAAAATGTGACCTCAAATATTATCCCAAGGGGACAATTTCTTCCTTCCCTCAAGTTTTAAGGAATGCTCTCCTCTTTTACTTCACCTCTACAAATTCTTTATTTTTCTATCTAAAAGAAACAAAAATGAACCTAGTTAAAGCCTTTCTAGTCACTATACAAATCTACCTTTTTATTCAAGTGTTATCTCTTAAATTCCATTACATTGGTAAAAAAGACTGGATCTAAAATATCAGCTCTAGTTCCCCCAAAACAAAAGAAAGACTGCATTAAACATGGTTTTGCTTTCTGATCCTAAAATCTCTTTTAACCTTGCCACCATGCTCTGAATCTAAGCAGTCATGAACTTTAGATTATCTAATCTTTAGCTCAAAACATTTTTTATCTTTTATTTTTTGTAATAAGTGCCTATCTAAAAGTACAATAGGACTAAAATACAGTAGGCTGTCTTTTGAAGTTAAAATATGTAACAACACTCTTATACCCTACCAATCTCTGTTGATCTTAGAACATGGTCCCCAAATTCATGCATTCATAAGCCAAGTGGAATCACATTACACAGTAGTACAGATTGTTTTCAAAATAGCCTGTGGCCTGTTTTTGTTGGTTTGCTTTTAACCTTTTAAAAAGCAGAATTATTTACACCAAACTATCTAAAGATTAGGCAACTTTGATTGTCCGAAAAAAACCAGAAAGATAAGAACAGCTATCGGCAGTAGTAGTTTCCATCATAGATTGCTCCTGTTGTGGTTAGTATCAATAACAATAAACAGTTATTTAGCTCTGACTGCACAGAAGGAACTGCCTTCCCCCATGTAAATGAATAGATATCTCCATTATGGGGAGACTCAGATAACAGTATTTTGTTAAATTCCTGGAATGCAATTGTTTGAAAGAAGATGATAAATCTATTCCTCTAAGAGATTTGGCATTGCCACTGGGATTTCATCATAGTTCAGTCATAAATTAATTGCACAGTAGATTTATTCATCTATCATGCTCCCATAACAAGTCTGATCATGATTGCTTTGTATGTTTCCATTTGGCACACTGGGGTTTTATTCGTTTAACAAGATTATTTATTAATCAGGCATTTATTGAATAAGGTTTAAAGGAACTCAGTGGGTCTGAGACACAGTGCATTAGATCTATCATTAGGATTATTTTTATTTCAGGTATTCCTTTAAGTGGGCTTCACTGTATTTGGGGGAAATATTGCTCATAAGATGGGTATTTTCTCTTAAATACATTTATCCTGGCTTTATGAAATACCTGATATGGGGATAATCTAGTTAAAAAAGAAAAAATTAACTATGCAGCATCTCTATGAATTTGGTATTTAGAGGGTAAAAACCACTCCTAAATTAATATCAGATAAAGGAATAATCCTAGTTGAGAAATAAAATCCTCCTTGATCCAAATGGCAACTTAAAAAAAAAAAGGTACCCAATAACTATAAAAACTCACCACACAAATAAAATCTGCCAATTGCTATAAAATTCACATTATCAAACTGATATGCCATTTTGCCTTATACCAGGGAAAAATTGCCATTGCAACAAAAAGCATTTTATTTGAGGACTAAATGAGTAATGACTGCACTTGAAGCTAATGCACAGAGGAAATTGAGGAAAAAGGATTGGCAATGACCCAGGCTCAAGCTTCCCTTGGTAACTACCCTTCTTGAATATTCTAACCCACATCAATCATGCCAGCCACTACAAAGAGAGAGAGAGAAAAAGTAAGAGAAGAGATGGGATGAGAGATAAGAAGAGAGGCAGGAAAATTATGGAATTTCAGAGTCAGAAGGAATTTTACAGAACTACTGAGGGAGAGTAATAATTGTAATAATATATAGATTGGGAATGTAAAGTTATTAAACAAAACTCATTTTTAAAGTTGGGAAAAAAATCAAAGTGACTCAGAATCATTTGAAATGAATATATTCCATTGGATTACATATGCAAATTTAGTGAAATACTCCAAGAAAATCACCATTCCTATAATAAGCTGTAAGAAGCCTATGATATTTGCATCTTGATTTATAGACCTTTACCATGTAAGCAGAAATATTGCAGGTAACTGAATTTAAAACTTTTGAAAATGAAAAACATTTATTTTGAAGCAGTGAGATGATATTATCACCAGTTATTAATAGTTTTCCTATTGAGTTGTCTCTGGGTACAATTGTTCTATGAATAAAAATCACACTTTCCTGTGATTTTTATTCATAGAACACATACTTAGTTTGGGGCTCTGTCTAGAATTAATCTAAACAATCCAAAAACTGAGGTAAGATGGTAAATGACATTCTGAGACTGTCCTAAAGATTGTCATTTCAGCCACCATCACTGCATCTAAGCCAAGACTTGACCGTTCCACCTTACAAATATACCTTGAATGATTCTACTCCTCTCCCTTCTACCTCTTCCACCATTGTCTCCCTTGTTGAAGTTCTCTGATCTGGGCTTCGGCAGTAGTAGCCTCCCTCTGGAGCTCTCAGAATTCACACCCTATTCCAGCCCTGGTCCTTTGTGCACTCTGTAACCAGACGCTTCTTTAAAAGTACCAGGCTGTGCATGTCATTCCCCCAGCTTTGCGCCTTCAATGCCTTCCCACTGCTCTTAGGATAAAGGCGAAAACCCCTGCTGTGACCCATGAGGCTCTGCAAAGTCTGGCTCTTTCTCTTTCTTTTCCTGTTTTGCTTACCTGCTCTAGCCAAGCTGGCCTTTTTAGACTTTTAGTTCCTTCAGTACCAAGCTCCTTGCTATCATCAGGGACTTTGCAAATGCTCTGCCAGCTCTCTGGAACACCCTGCCCCACTCTTTTGCCAGTGCATCCTTTAGGTTTATGCTTAACTGTCACTTTCCAGGAATGCATTCCTTAATCATCCCAGCCCCACCCTAGCAAAGCTGGATTTCCTTATTATAAATTCTAACAGCGGGGACTTCCCTGGTGGCACAGTGGTTAAGAATCCTCCTGCCAATGCAGGGGACATGGGTTCAATCCGTGGCTGGGAAGATCCCACATGCTGCGAAGCAATGAAGCCCGTATGCCACAACTACTGAGGACGCATGCCACAACTACTGAAACCTGTGCACTTAGAGCCTGTGCTCCGCAAAAGAGAAGCCACAGCAATGAGAAGCCTGTGCACCACAATGAAGAGTAGCCCCTGCTCACTGCAACTAGAGAAAGCCTGTGCACAGCAACAAAAACCCAACGCAGTCAATAAATAAATAAATAAATCTATTTTTAAAAAGGTATCCTATAAAATTCTAACAGCAACTTTTATCACAATTGCAAGTAAACAATTAACCTCTCCAGGGCTTGCTTGTAAACTACTACATGAGAGAAGGAATGGTATTTTGTCTCATTTACCAGTTTCCCTAGGGCTGAGTAAGCACTCAATAAACATCTGCTGAATGAATAATTCTAGATCCATGGAGAGCAGTGAACATCAACTTTGAAACCAGCTTCTATGTCTGTGCTTGCTGAAGAAAGAGTTAATGCCTGGCTTGGCTCCCAAATTTCAGATTCTGCCAAAAGTTGTGCAAGCAGGGTTGTGCCAAGGCAACAGACCTAACTAGAGAAGAAACCTGACCCAGGAACTTCTCTCTTTTTATCTTCTTTCAATTCTCATCCCTCCCATGTCTGTCTCTAACAGCAACGTTTTCCTTCCAGAAAACAAGCTGAGCCCTAAACTGAGCATCTGCCAAAAGGGCCCCCATCTCCACCAGTGTGCTTGCCTAGGCGATGGTCCTCAAAACTGTGTGTGTTGTATCCTTTCTCTGACTTTATGAGAAAGGATTTACAGGAGCGAGATGGGAGACTCTCCTGAATGAACATAATTTTTCCATCACACTTGATAGCTATTGCTCTGTGCAGCACTTAGGGCAGAAATATGAGATTCCTGCTCGGCAAACATCATGTCCACGCAGAGGTCACCCACAGCTCTGTGGTCCTGTGGAGAGCATTTTAATATGCCACTGACTGATGGTTGCGTTGCATATGTCACATAAGCCTGACAGAAGGGCTGAATTAATGTCAGTTAGGACAATCTGAGAGTTCTTTGGACAACCCAAAGGCTGAGTCAGTACTACTAAAAGAGCTGCAGGAAAATTTCTGTTCCTCCATTAAATCATCCCAATAATTTCTTACTGAGAACCACAGACTTGACACTCTATACAAACCCACACAGGACTCTGCTGGTCAACTGGTAACGCTCATAAACAAAATTTACTTCTGGAATACTGGTTCCCACAGTAGCTGTCCTTCTCCCTCAAGCTTCTGACTATGGCTATACAATGACACTCCAATTCTGCTTTCTGCTACCACTAGGTGTTTAACCACAGAATCTCGTCTCCCTGAGAAATATTTACAGATCAGGGCCCAACTCTTAAACACACATTTATATTAATCCTGTTATAAGCATAGAAAGCAGGTTCAACTGAGATGTTTTAACATGCACGCTTTCTTTTTTTGCTTTTTTTTTTTTTAATTCAAAACACCCTTACCTGATAATTCTTACACAACTCCTCCAACTGCATCTACTCATCAACATCAAGTGGAGTTCTAAGATTGCCAGTTGAAAGGCTTAGACTTGTTTTGATTTTGCCACAACTTCTTAACCTCCTCTTTTATGGCTGATTTAAAAAAAAAAAATCATGTTAACATCATATTTTACTGCTATGGAGAAGAGGGTTGCTTGATCCTTCCACCATCAACTAGAAGCCCCTACAGCGGCCTTCAGGACCGCCCCTGTGTGAGTCAAACAATAGCTCACATGAGATCCAGCAGACAGACTGAAAAGAAATTCCAAATTCTGCCCCAAAGGACTAATTGAACTTCATAATTTGTTCTTTTTCATAAAAGAAAAATACTTGTAGTACCTTTTTGTAATGCAACAATAAGCTACAATGTGGATTTCTGCAGAATTCTGGAACAAAGCCAGAGCAACAATAGCTCTTTTTCTTGAGGAATAAGACCCATATGTCAAAATTTATCTAGAAACTCAATTTGCCTGGCTGCTTCATCATGCTAGGAGAATAACTACAAAATTATATTACTGTTCATTATGTCCAGGGGGACCTCAATTTATTACGATTTGTGCCAGAGTAGTACAGTAGCCTCAGCAATGACTACTGCTGTATGGAGATGTGCCAGTCTCGTAATGGTTATGAGTGGATCATAATACTATACTTGTTTAATTGACATGAAATATTCAACAGCCGGTAGAGATAATTTGTAATCCTCAATTCCTTTTTAGTCCCATCTAATTTATCCAACAGATTTATGGGCTATATATATCCATGCATGCACTCACATACAAACACATGTTGTGGTGTGACAGCACAATATTATATGGCAAACTACCTCTGTGTGAAAAGAGCAGAAATAGCATCCTCAGTTTTTGGAAATTCAGCCTTCCTATTTATTTTAAGGGTCAAAACAGTAACACTTGTGGCATGCCTAGGACTTGATCGCTTATTAATAAGACAATGGGGAGATTTTTCAAAACAGTAGTTTTGGCTGAACATAGAATCACCTGGAGAGTTTTTTTTTTTAATTCCAAACCTAAGCCACACTCCATCTCACTTAAATTAGATTCTCTGGGGGTGAGATCCAGGCATCAGGTTTTGTTTTGTTTTGTTTTAAAGCTCCCCAGGTAAATCCTATGCACAAACTTCAGAATTGCTTTCGAATCTATTTATTCCTGAGGAGTTTGGTTTTTGGTTTTTGGTTTTTTTTGGAAAGTAAGCATAAATTCAGACAATATTAATCATACAATCCTCACACAGCAGTTCTGGAAAAGATCATCTCATGTAATAGTTTCATTTTCAAGAAGGGAAGAGACAGACCCACAGAAGTCCAGTGACTGTCCCAAGTTCTCTCAGCAAGGCAGTGACAACGTTTTACAGCTACATCTTCATGCTCCAATCCAGTGTTCTTTCCAAGATACCAGATTTACCTGACTACTCGCACTTATTTTTCTTAATTTTTACTTCTTTTTCTGATACAATTTATGGATTAAAAAAGCGTTTGAGGACACTTCCATTAAGCCATCTCTGCCACATATTAAGTGAATGTAAATTAAAGTTAAACCATTTGGAAGGGGCCTCTTGACCAGCACTGCGCTAGGAAATGCGAGACATACAAAGATGAACATCTACAATCTAGTAGAAAAAAATCAGGACAACACACAAGATTCACTTATAGATAATGACGGATACTTGCATAGAGGTAATAATACCACAAGGCCCAGCAAAAAGTTAAAGTACAATATTTATCAGCTTGATAAATAATCAGAATATAGGCCTTTACCCTCTGAAGAAAGTTCTAATCAACTAATGTGCTTTGACCTTCAACTGTATTAATAATGTGAAACTACTGATTCTGTACTCTCCCTTTAAATTACTACCTTTACCAGGATTCCCCTATAAGACAGTATCAGGAACACAAAGGTAATATTCACAAAGTGAAAAACAATACAACTATTAAAATAATATTGTAGAATATTTAATCATATCAAAATGGCCATAGTATATTTTGAAGTTTAAAAAAGTTAGATTATAAAACAGTACTTGTAGTATGATCCTTTTTTTAAAAAAATATTAATTTCTATACATACTTGTGGAAAATATATTTCAAAGAGTAAAGAGTAGACACCTCTCAGTTGCAGGGTTATAGGATTATTTTTATAATAAAAAAAAATTTTTAAAGATCAGTAAAGGTGGACTTCCTAGGTGGCACAGTGGTTAAGAATCCGCCTGCCAATGCAGGGGACACGGGATCGATCCCTGCTCCAGGAAGATCTCGCATGCCGCGAGAAACTAAGCCCGTGTGCCACAACTATTGAGCTTGCATGCCACAACTACTGAAGCCCACACAACTATTGCCCCTGCTCCACAACAAGAGAAGCCACAGCAATGAGGAGCCCATACACCATAACGAAGAGTAGCCTCCTCTTGCAGCAACTAGAGAAAGCCCGCGTACATCAAGGAAGACCCAGTAGAGCCAATAAATAAAATGAAATAAATAAAAATTTATTTAAAAAAAAATTCCATAAAGGTAAATTTTTGTGAGGTTTAATTTAAGCTCAGCCTTATTTTTCTCTTTGTAAAACAGGAATAATAATAGTTACAGCACAGGATTGTTGTTTAGATCAAATGGTAAAATGTCTATTAAATTTTGGGGGGGGATTAATAGAAATGGAGGAGGAGAAAAGATGGCGGCGAAGTACAGAGACGTGGAGTGCATCCCTCTCCACAGATGCATTGGGAATGCACGGAAGGACGCAGTCATTCCCACAGAGAACCAGCTGAACACCAGCAGACGGCCTCGGACACCAGAAAGGACTGTGGGGAGCCCAACATAGCCGGTAGGGAGGCATCTACGACGGCTCAAAGAGGGTGAAGTGGCGGAGCTGTGGCAGACGGGAGGGAGTGAGAAACATACGGAGGGTCCGCAGCACAGCTCAGCGTTCCCGGACCCAGACGTCGATCCGCGGCTGAACGGAGGGTCCAGGAGCGGGAGCGTGGGAACTGGAGAGCTGGTTCAGGGTGAGAAACATTGTTGCCGGTAGGGTGACGAACCAAGAGGACAGGAGGGAGGAGGTCCGCGGAGAGGAGTGCCCATCCCTGAGAGCTGCCCGGCCATGATGGCGGCTGCAGGCTGCAGGCTCACGGGCGGGGGGGAGGAGCTGCGCGCGTAGCCTCTCTCTCTCTTTGGGCGCCTCTGCAACACGCAGTGGAGAGACGCCCTGCGGGCCACCTAAGGCGCTCAGGGATAACAAGCACCCTCAGGCGCTCGGGCGGGGCTAGATTAAAACCCCTTGCAACCCCAGCAGCAGGGAGGCTGCCAAGAGAAAAAAAAAAAAAAAAACAACAGCAACAACAACAAAAAACCCGAGAGAGGCCCAACTCTAAGACTTTCTGTGTACACCTGAGCCACCGGCGTCCCTCTGCAACAGGCACCTCCAAGCCTGACTGAAACAACAGTGTGCCACTGCTCACTCACTCCCAAGAGAAGGAGCCACTATTGTACCCTCTCCCTCCCCACACACCGACGCTTACAGACGAACAATAAAGGAACCTCTGCTGGTCACAGAATAATGCAAAAAAACCCAAGGCAAGGAGAAGGACACTTACAGCTGAGACACTAAGGAAACAGAAATAGTAGTATCAATACCTATTGAACTGGTCCATTCTGGGATCAGTTCTGGATTTTTTTTTCTTTTCTCTTTCTCTCTCTCTCTTTTTTTTTTTCTTTATTAAATAAGATCTTAGCCCTAAGGGATCTACAAGTTTTATAACATAATTTTTTAATGATATTATTTATTTATTTATTTTTGCCTTTTTATATACTTCTATATCTAGCTAAGTTTTTGGTAGTACGGACAATATATCTCTCATACTATCCTTTCATCCCTATCTTTTATACATTTCTATTCCTTTCTTTTTATTTGCATATTTCCAACCACATTACGCTCTTCTGTTCCCCTTTCTTCCAGCCATTTTAAGTTTATTTTATCTTAACATACTTATAAGCAACACTATCGGTCTGCTCAGACTCCTTGCTCTATTCTCCAGATGATGCACTGCCTTGGTATTTAATATTAGGCTTTTGTCTTTATCTTAGATCTTAGTACAGTTGTCTAATTACATTCTGAGAATCTCCATTCTCTCTGGTGGTACTCTGGCTCTTTTCTATATTTGATCCTAGCTTACAAAATCTCCCTGGATTAATGTTTCTATGTGTAGGGTGTTATTTGTTTGTTTGTTTGCCTTTGCTTTTGTCTCTGATTTGTTCTGTTTCAGTTGTCAATTTCTGTTGGGTTTCTCTTTGAATATCTGATAGCACACTGGGGTTCTGTCAGGTCTTTCTAGAGCCTTATGTCCTAATGGATTCAGTAATTGTGTGTCTTATACATGTATGTGTTTCCTAGACTGAATATTCGTTTAATCCAATACTTGGACATTAGTGTGAGGCTTGGACAGTCTTCTATAAACACCTCTATCGCCAGGACAAGCAACCCCCAAAACTTGGACAACCATGAGGAAACAAAGAAACCCCATGCAGGCAAAGGAGCAGGAAAAAAACCCACAAGACCAAATAAATGAGGAGGAAATAGGAAAAATGCCTGAAAAAGAATTTAGAGTAATGATAGTAAAAATGATACAAAATCGCAATAACAAAATAGAGAAAGTACAAGAAACAGTTCATAAGAACTCAGAAAAACAAACAGCAATGGATAACAAAATAACTGAAATTAAAAATACTCTAGATGCTATAACCAGCAGAATGACTGAGGCAGAAGGACGAATAAGTGAGTTGGAAGATAGAATGGGGGAAATAAACGCCACAGAGCAGGAAAAAGAAAAAAGAATAAAAAGATTAGAAGACAGTCTCAGAGACCTCAGTGATAACATTAAGCGTACCAACATTCAAATTATAGGCATCCCAGAAGAAGAAGAAAACAAGAAAGGGTCTGAGAAAATATTTGAAGAGGTTATAGTGGAAGACTTCCCCAACATGGGAAAGGAAATAATTAACCAAGTCCAAGAAGCACAGAGAGTCCCATACAGAATAAACCCAAGGAGAAATACACCAAGACACATATTAATCAAACTAATGACAATTAAACACAAAGAAAACATATTAAAAGCAGCAAGAAAAAAGCAACAAACAACATATAAGGGAAAACCCATCAGGATAACAGCTGACCTCTCTACAGAAACTCTGCAGGCCAGAAGGGAATGGCAGGATATACTGAAAGTCCGGAAAGAGAAAAACCTACAGCCAAGAATACTCTACCCAGCAAGAATCTCATTCAGATTTGAGGGAGAAATCAAAAGCTTTCCAGACAAGCAAAAGTTAAGAGAATTCAGCACCACCAAACCAGCCTTACAACAAGCGCTAAAGGAACTTCTCTAAGGAGGAAACACAAGAAAAGGAAAACACCTACAAATACAAACCCAAAACAATTAAGAAAATGGTAATTGGAACACACATGTCAATAACCACTTTAAATGTCAATGGATTAAATGCTCCAACCAAAAGACACAGACTGGCTGAATGGATAAAAAAACAAGACCCTTCTATATGCTGCCTACAAGAAACCTACTTCAGACCAAGGGACACATATAGACTGAAAGTAAAGGGATGGAAAAAGATATTCCACGCAAATGGAAGTCAAAAGAAAGCTGGAGTAGCAATACTCATATCAGACAAATTAGACTTGAAAGTAAAGACTATTACAAGAGACAACGAAGGACACTACATAATGATCAAGGGATCCATCCAAGAAGAACATATCACAATCGTAAATATCTATGCCTGCAATATAGGAGCACCTCAATACATAAGGCAAATGCTAACAGCTATAAAAGGGGACATCGACAGTAACACAATAATAGTGGGAGACTTGAACACCCCACTTACATCAATGGACAGATCATCCAAACAGAAAATAAAGACACACAAGCTTTAAATGACACATTAGACCATCTCAACTTAATTGATATTTATAGGACATTCCATCCAAAAACGACAGACTACACTTTCTTCTCAAGTGCACACGGAACATTCTCCAGGATAGATCACAACTTGGGTCACAAATCAAACCTCAGCAAATTCAAGAAAATTGAAATCATATCAAGCATCTTCTCAGACCACAACGCCATGAGACTAGGTATCAATTACAGGAAAAAAATTGCAAAAAATACAAACACATGGAGGCTAAACAATTCACTCTTAAACAACCAAGGAATCACTAAAGAAATCAAAGAGGAAATCAAAAAATATCTAGAAACAAATGACAATGAAAACACAACAACCCAAAACCTATGGGATGCAGCAAAAGCAGTTCTAAGAGGGAAGTTTATAGCAATACAGTCCTACCTTAAGAAACAAGAAAATTATTGAATAAACAACCTAACCTTACACCTAAAACAATTAGAAAAAGAAGAACAAAGAAACCCCAAAGTGAGCAGAAGGAAAGAAATCATAAAGATCAGAGCAGAAATAAATGAAAAAGAAAGGAAGGAAGCCATAGCAAAAACTAATAAAACTAAACGCTGGTTCTTTGAGAAGATTAACAAAATTGATAAACCATTAGCCAGACTCATCAAGAAAAAAAGGGAGAAGATGCAAATCAACAGAATTAGAAATGAAAAAGGAGAAGGAACAACGGACACCTCAGAAATACAAAACATCATGAGAGACTACTACAAGCAACTATATGCCAATCAATTGGATAACCTGGAAGAAATGGATACATTCTTAGAAAAATACAATCTTCCAAGACTGAACCAGGAAGAAATAGCAACCATGAACAGACCAATCACAAGTATGGAAATTGAGGCAGTGATTAAAAATCTCCCAACACACAAAAGCCCAGGACCAGATGGGTTCACGGGCGAATTCTATCAAACATTTCGAGAAGAGCTAACACCCATCCTTCTCAAACTCTTCCAAAATATTGCAGAAGGCGGAACACTCCCAAACTCATTCTACGAGGCCACCATCACCCTGATACCAAGACCAGGCAAAGATGTCACAAAAAAAGAAAATTACAGACCAATATCCCTGATGAATAGAGATGCAAAATCCTCAACAAAATACTAGCTAACAGACTCCAACAGCACATTAAAAAAAATCATACACCATGATCAAGTGGGGTTTATCCCTGGGAGGCAAGGATTCTTCAATATATGCAATTCAATCAATGTGATACATCATATCAACAACTTGAAGGATAAAAACCATATGATCATCTCAATAGGTGCAGAAAAAGCTTTTGACAAAGTTCAACATCCATTTATGATAAAAGCTCTTCAGAAAATGGGCATAGAAGGAAATTACCTCAACATAATAAAAGCCATATATGAAAAACCAAAAGCCAACATCGTTCTCAATGGGGAAAAACTGGAAGAATTCCCTCTAAGAACAGGAACAAGACAAGGGTGTCCACTCTCACCACTATTATTCAACATAGTTTTGGAAGTTTTAGCCACAGCAATCAGAGAAGAAAAAGAAATAAAAGGAATACAAATTGGAAAAGAAGAAGTCAAATTGTCACTCTTTGCAGATGACATGATATTATATATAGAAAACCCTAAAGACTCGACCAGAAAACTGCTAGCACTAATTGATGAGTTTAGTAAAGTAGCAGGATACAAAATTAATGGACAGAAATCTCTTGCATTCCTATACACTAACAACAGAAGAGCAGAAAGAGAAATTAAGGAAACTCTCCCATTCACCATTGCAACCAAAAGAATAAAATACCTAGGAATAAATCTGCCTAAGGAGGCAAAAGACCTGTATGCAGAAAACTATAAGACACTGATGAAAGAAATCAAAGACGACACAAACAGATGGAGGGACATACCATGTTCCTGGATTGGAAGAATCAACATCGTGAAAATGACTGTACTACCCAGGGCAATTTACAGATTCAATGCAATCCTGATCAAATTACCAATGGCATTTTTCACAGAACTAGAGCAAGAAATCTTACGATTTGTATGGAAACGCAAAAGACCCCGAATAGCCAATGCAATCTGGAGAAGGAAAGATGGAGTTGGTGGAATCAGGCTTCCTGACTTCAAACTATACTACAAGGCCATAGGGATCAAGACAGTATGGTACTGGCACAAAAATAGAAAGGAAGATCAATGGAATAGAATAGAGAACTCAGAAGTAAGCCCAAACACATATGGGCACCTTATCTTTGACAAAGGAGGCACGAATATACAATGGAAAAAAGACAGCCTCTTCAATAAGTGGTGCTGGGACAATTGGACAGCTACATGTAAAAGAATGAAATTAGAACACTTCCTAACACCATACACAAAAATAAACTCCAAATGGATTAAAGACCTACATGTAAGGCCACACACTAGAAAACTCCTAGAGGAAAACATAGGCAGAACACTCTATGACATCCATCAAAGCAAGATCCTTTTTGACCCACCTCCTAGAATCATGGAAATAAAATCAAGAATAAACAAATGGGACCTCATGAAACTGAAAAGCTTTTGCACAGCGAAAGAAACCATAAACAAGACAAGAAGGCAACCCTCAGGATGGGAAAAAATAGTTGCCAACCAAACAACGGACAAAGGATTAACCTCCAAAATATACAAGCAGCTCATGCAGCTTAATACCAAAAAAGCAAATAACCCAATCCACAAATGGGCGGAAGACCTAAATAGACACTTCTCCAAAGAAGACATACAGATGGCCAACACACACATGAAAAGATGCTCAACATCACTAATCATCAGAGAAATGCAAGTCAAAGCCACAATGAGGTATCACCTCACACCGATCACAATGGCCATCATCACAAAATCTGGAAACAACAAATGTTGGAGAGAGTGTGGAGAAAAGGGAACTCTCCTGCACTGTTGGTGGGAATGTAAGTTGGTACAGCCACTATGGAAAACATAGTGGAGGTTCCTTCAAAAACTACAAATAGAACTACCATATGATCCAGTAATCCCACTTCTGGGCATATACCCAAAGAAAACCATAATCCCAAAAGAAACTTGTACCATAATGTTTATTGCAGCACTCTTTACAATAGCCAGGACATGGAAGCAACCTAAATGCCCATCAACAAACGAATGGATAAAGAAGATGTGGTATATATATACAATGGAATATTACTCAGCTATAAAAAGGGATGAGATGGAGCTATATGTAATGAGATGGATAGACCTACAGTCTGTCATACAGAGTGAAGTAAGTCAGAAAGAGAAAGACAAATATTGTATGCTAACTCACATATACGGAATCTAAAAATGGTACTGATGAACTCAGTGACAAGAACAAGGACGCAGGTGCAGAGAATGGACTGGAGAACTCGAGGTTTGGGAGGGGGCGGGGGGTGAAGGGGAAGCTGAGAAGAAGCGAGAGAGTAGCACAGACATATATATAGTACCAACTGTAAAATAGATAGCCAGTGGGAAGTTGTTGTATAACAAAGGGAGTCCAACTCGAGGATGGAAGATGCCTTAGAGGAATGGGACGGGGAGGGTGGGGGGGACTCGAGGGAGGGTGGGGGGGAGTCAAGGGAGGGAGGGAATACGGGGATATGTGTATAAAAACAGATGATTGAACTTGGTGTACCCATCCAAAAATAATAAATAAGTAAAGAAAAATTTAAAAAAAAAGTTAAAAAAACCCATAAGGTGATATAAATAAAAATATTATCAGAAGATAATAAAAAAAATTTTGAAATGGTTTCAACTGGCATAAAAATGAGTCAGAAACCAATACATTCAAATTCAAATAAAATTTAGCAGGTAGAAATATAAAAGAAGCTTATTTATCTTAAAAAAATTCAAACATCAGGTACAGATTAGAGAAGACAGCTTGCTAGCAGTTCAAATGAAAAAGATGATTCTCAATATCCATAAAGTGCTTTAGCATGAATCAATTTGTCATTCTAGTTCAACCAACTGTTTCAGGCACTGTGCTAGACTCTCACCTACTCCTTAATTAGGCTTTAGTAAGTACAAGAGGGTCCAGATGCACAGATGCAGTAGTCTGCTATACTGGACGCTGTGCAAGACACATCTTTCAAAGGGATGATAGATTTGGTAGCGTAGAGGGTGAAAAGATGAAGACCATGTTTAAAAAAAAGTACGTTTTGTGCAAAATAGAATTTCTTACTGTGAAGAAATAGAAAAGCCATGAGAGTTATCATCAAATACATAAAAGATTCTCATGAAAATAGGGTGGGGTTCTAGACAGTAGGACAGAGTGTATATTATAACAGAGAGGTATATTTGGGCTCATTCTGGGGAACACTTCCTCACACCTGCAACAGTTTATCATGTGCATTTGCTACATGTGAAAATGCTCACAAATCTGTCACGATGTTTATCGGAGGGGTTCCTACAATGGGGGGAAGCTAGAACAGACGACTGTCCAATTCCTTCCAACACGATCACGCCATGATTCTGTGAATATTGCATCCTAATTAAAACAACACTATCACTAGATTGTGCTCTAACCCAACAGCCCTCAAGTTGGATGGCTTTCGTGGTTCTAAGCCTTTGAAGAACCATCTGTTGTAGATACTGAGAATTAATTAATGAGTCTCTCTGAACCCTATCTGTTAAAGATGGACTTTTGCCTTAGGAAACATCCTTTGAGGCTACAATAGAAGATAAAAGCATTCCTTAGATCCTTCCGTTCATGTAAATCAGTCCATCCCAAGGTCTACACTTAGCCAGCACCCAGGAAGCTGTGACAGTGCAAAAGGGCTCTTAAAGAAACCTGACAATACTATTGTTGCTGATCGTCTCAAAGAGAAAGTAATCATGTGAGTTTTCTTTTAATGCCAGTCAAGGTTCTGCTACCAGGTATTTTAAATTGACTGACTGTGGTGGGGGCGGGGGGGGGGGAACCTAATTTGATATAAAGCAGAGAGCAATAGCTAATTCAACTCTTTTTTTTATGTACAATTTTTTTAAGCTCTTTACTGGAATACTAATTTAATTCTTAAACATCCTCCTATTCCTTAATATATTATTAGTTTCCCTTAATACATTATTATATATTAAATAAAAGGGACATTCGTCTACCCCTTATATTTAAAAAATAGCAATATGGAAAGGAAAAACCTTGAAAACAAAAGTGCCTTGAAAAATATTGTCTCTTCACATGAAGTGACCATCCGCTGGTAACAAGCAAATGGACAGTGACTCAGAAATATGGTACCAACCATACTTTTCATTATTTGAAAAACTTTCTCCCCCCAAACCTTTTCTAAAAGGTAATGTTGTTACCGTTTCTATTTTACACACAGGTAGAGACAGAGAAGGAGGGAGGGAGGGAGAGGGGGAAGGTAGAAATAAATTAAGTAACTTGTTTAAGGTACCCCAACAAGTCAGTTCAAGATCAGGAGCAACATCACCAGACCATCCACTAATATTCCCCTTCTCCAAAAAAAGGATGGCCAAGGACTTCCTAGGTGGCGCAGTGGTTAAGAATCCACCTGCCAATGCAGGGGCCATGGGTTCGAGCCCTGCTCTGGAAAGATTCCACGTGCCGCAGAGCAGCTAAGCCCGTGCACCACAACTATTAAGCCTGTGTTCTAGAGCCCGTAAGCCACAACTATCAAAGCCCATGCGCCTAGGGCCCGTGCTCCACAACAAGAGAAGCCACTACAATGAGGAGCCCATGCACCACAATGAAGAGTAGCCCCCGCTCACTGCAACTAGAGAAAGCCCATGTGCAGCAATGAAGACCCAACGCTGCCAATAAATAAATAAAATAAATAAATAAATTTAAAAAGAAAAAAAAAGTATGGCCAAACACACAAAAGGACTGACCTCACAGAACCACAAATTAAGTGCTTTATTGAACATAGTTCAGTAGTGCTTCCTATTTGTTTCACGTTAATCTTATTTCCTAAAATGAGGGCATGCACTAGCATTTAAATACAGCCCCCCACCCCCGCAAACAGAAACAAAAGAGAAAACATTCCCAATGCTTCCTTGCAATACAGTTCCCCAACAGAGCTATGAATACAACTGAGCACACACACAGAAAAGGTAGTTATTACCATTGTAATTTCTGCTGGACATTGCTGTGATGAATAACGCTTGCAAACCACATTATCATTAATTATGAATGAATCCTATGTCTAGGTAAGTTAATAAAGGCATTTTCTCAGTGAAAAGAGACGAAGCAAACTGCAGAGGCAAGAGTAAAAAAAGACAAATTTTTGCACGCTGTTGCATTCATGGGGGTGAGGTGGGGTGGATATTTTCTGAATACTTTATCCCTGAAATAATATGACGTCCTCCTAACTTGCATCTGTCTTTTAACAGCTTTCCACTTTGCAATGAAGATGCCACTTATGACTCAGACAGCTATAACCCTACACTCTCCCTTCTGCTGCCCCATGTCTTGATTTTCCTTTACAGACCAATCAGACTTCCTCTCCTCCCATTCACTCCTCAACCCACTGCAATCTGGCTGCCACTCCTTATTACCCCTGGAAGCCTCTCTGCCCAAAATCAACAATGACCTCTTTGTTGCTAAATTCAATGGACACTTTTCTGTCTTCATCCCACCCAACATCTCTGCAGGATTTGACATGGTTGACCACTCTCTCCCTCTTGAAAGTTTCTCCCCTCTTCGTTTCTATGACAACACCTTCTCCCAGTTTTTCTCCTCTCTGGGCATTACTTTTCAGTCTACTTCCCATGTTTTTGTGCTACTATCCACCCTTCAAATTAGTGATCACCAGAAATCTATCCTAAGCTCTATTCTGTTCTTTCTTTATTCCTCTTTTTAATGTAATCTCATCCACTCTCATGGCTTTCACTCACATGCATATTTGAAGAAGACTCCCAAAATCCATTTCTCCACCTGAGACCTCTCTCTTGACCCCCAGACCTTCTGAAAAGCCAAGGACCTGCTGGGCAGCTCTTCTAACTGGCTCACAGACTCCACATGCTCAATATACCTAAACTGAAACTCACCTTCCCACTTCACCCCTACCCTAATTTGTTCTCATCTCCTATAGTCCCTGCTTCAGCATTACCTGTCAAACAAGCCAAAGACCTAAGAATCACACCTGATTTCCTCTCATCCCACACATTCAAACAGTCACCAAATCCTGACAACTCTTTCGTAAGAGTTCTTTTTTGAGTTCTTTCTCATAAGACAGAGAAAATCAGTCCCTTTTCTCTTTGTCCCCATTACCAATACCCTTAGTTTAAGGTCTCAGTGATGTTTATCTGAACTATGTCAACATCCTCTGATGGTCTTCCTGCCTCTGGACTAACCTCCTTCCCAACCTATCATCTGTGTAAATATTGTAAAAATATGAAGCTGAAAATGTGAATCATTGCTATGCTTTTATACAAGATTGTGTAATACAGTTCACATTTACCTCTGCAGTTTCTTCTCTCATTGCTGCCCCCTTTCCACTCTTGTTGGCAGATCCAAAACCACCCTTGGCAAGTAATTTTACATATGCAGTTTCCTCTGCTTAAACTTACCTATCTCCCCTACTCCCACCCCAACCACAACTCCCATCATCTGGTTAATTTCTACTCATTTGTTCTGTATTACTTATTTTATTTAATAGACCGTAATACTGCACTTGCTATATACCAGGCATTGTTCCAAGGGCTTTATGAATATTAACTCATTTTTACCCTCATTTTATAGATAAAAAACAAAGCACAAAAAAGGTCAAGTAGCTTGTCTAAGGCCACACAGCAAACAGTAGCAAAGTCTGGATTCAAACCCTAGTGTTCTGGGTCCAGTTTCCACTTACTCAACCACCAGGAAGACTTCTGTGCTCCTACAATATCCTGTGTATACCTCTATCATGATGCTTGGCTAACTATTGGATTTTCCTACCCTAATGTCCCTCTCATCAATGAAACAGTCAGTTTCTTGATGGCAGAAATGATATTTTACTCATCTTTGAACGTCTAACAGTTATCCCAGTAACTGCTACTGAGTATTCAGACACTAGATATTTGTTCAATGAATGAATGAGGTAGCAAAAAAGGTCACAATGGATAAGCAAACCTTTCTAAAACTTAAACATGTATCCACTTCTTAAGATTTCCCGTACTTCTTTATTTGCAAGTCACTTAATATTAATGCCTAGAACCAATGTTTTAAATTTTGTGTTTTAGTCTCCAAATTGCCAACCAAGCAATAAAGGTGACCAATATGCTATTATTAAATGAAAGCTACTTTGAAAGACAGATGTCTTAAATTAAACTCATTAAAATATCTTCATTTAGTAAATTATTCTTTTTATTTTAGTATAAAATTACAGTTAGAAACTCTATCCGAGCTGTGAGAATAATTGCTATCATTTATTACAATAGAGAGAAAAAGGATGCAACTGTTGAATATTTTACCACTCGACTCTGGTAGGTCACAGAGAAGAAATACCATTCTGAGAGTACACTTCTAACAACAAAAAAATTGTCATACCCTGTTCAAAAGGATGTCACGTCCTTTTACCAGATAAAATGATATATGACAGAGGTTAAAGGTCAACTTGTCTTTTCTTGGGAGTATTTACAGATAGTTACCCCAGAATCACAGCACTTGTATGAGAGAACAGAGTATCAAATGAGGAAGGGTCATGTGCTATCTACACATGACCTTCCAGGTCAACAGTCAGCAAGCAACAGAGTGCCAGTAGTGTCTTGGTCAATTACAGGTACTTGAATAGCTTGTGCTACTTGCTGAAGATGTTATACATTCTAAACAAAAGATTTTGATGTGCCATGAAACTTTAAATCATAGCACATCTGGTACTTAATTTCTGCAATGAGGGAGTATTATAACCTTGAACTCTTTGGCTAAGATTACTTTACCTCATGCTAAGTAGAATGTGGCATGTGGATGTTGCCCAACAAATGTCTGACATGAAGAGTTACTAAATTTTAATGAGTCCAAAAGAGAATTTCATTTTTCAGGCTAAATATCTGAAAACCTCTGTCCTGTCAACCAGAATGAGAACCACAAACCTATTCTGTAACTATATGGCCTGGTGTCTTGGTTCATGCCATTGTTTCAGCACAATTATTAACAGCACCCTCTTTCATTCCCCTAAGTGTCCCTATTAGAATGATAAATTATATGGTCATCCTAAATATGCCCCGTCTGTTACATGCACAGAAACGGGTGTAAGATATCAGGCAGTCCACACTCAGTACTATCCAGAGGAAAAATGAAGAATGGACAATCATTCTCAATCACATATACACAAATAAAGCTGAAGATTTATGACAGCTACAATAACAATTTCAGTTCAGTATTAATATTAATATTGCCAACACTGATAACACATTAACATTCCTTATATAGGTAAGGAAATTACAGACTAAAAAGAGAAGTCTTCTCTTATTTTCTTTCCAACTCTCCTAACCTCTTCCTTTAAGATATTTATCTCTTTCTTCTAAAATGATTACAGATTTGTCTAATGACCATCGGGGGGAAATGTCCTGCCTAAACTACATAAACTTTTTCTGTCCCTAAGGCTGAATAATGGGAGGTAAAGCCGCCCAATGGTTAAGAGACAGGCTCTGCAGTCAGACTGGTTTTCATATGTCAGCTCTATCATCACACACTATGTGACTCTGGACAAATTACTTAGCTTTTCTGTGTCTCAGTTTCTTCATTTATAGAATGGGAAAAATATTAGCAGGACAGTTGTGAGAAATAAATAAGATGATATATGTAAATGGCTTAGCATGGTTCCTGAAACATAGTTAGTGCTTGATAAATGGAAAATATGAAGGTGAGTAGTTGTTTCAGACCTCATACCCGATTCTGAGAACTGCAATAGCATTTTGTGTGGAACAGCCCCAGTTGTACAAAATTTTAGAGCTGTTACAGACTGTAAAGCTCACAGTGAAATCCCCCATTTCCAGAGAAAGAATGGCAAGCCCTAGATAGGTAAGAGAGTTGACTCAGTTTGCACCGCTTGCTAGTGAGAAAGCCAGAAGTAAAATGAGGTTTTTTCAAAAGTTTCTCTTCTGGATTTTATTAAAAATATTCATAAGTAATAATGACTATAAGCAAAACATCAGTGTGCATCACTGTGAACATATATCCATAGCGTATGTTAGAAACGCATATTGCACTTTGCCCTAAGTTAAACTGGTTCTAATATAAATGACAACATATCATTAAGGAAAGTTCTTCATAGCTATATGAAGGTAGATCATTTACAGGCCTCAGTTTTCTCTTATGTAAAATAGGAATAATATCATATGATTCCCAGGGCTGTTATGAAGATCAAACGAAGTAACGTGCAAAAGCAGTTAGCACAGTGTCTTACTGTGACGTCCCAAAGTTTACCATGCTGATAATGGTATTTATTTTTCCACACAAATTCATCTACAGTGACACAAAATTTCAACAAATCTTTTCCACTGCTGTCATTAAAAAAGCATTCTTTGGTTTAGAGCCCAGCCAGGATGTTCTGAAGAAAGCATGGCCTCGATGCTAATGGACTGGCTATGTTCCAGCATCTTTTTGTTGGGAACTCTCTCTTGCAACTGAATGTTAAGTACAGATCACAGGTGACCCTGATAAAACTACTCAAGAAGGCAAATTTGACATCATTCTTATGCATCAAACTCCAGGGAGCTTCAAAGCCCATCAGTAATGGGCAGAGGAATACAAAGGGCAACACGCACAGTTCCCTTCAGAACTTCCAACCCTTCCAACACTATGCGTAAGCCATCTGCTTAGAGTCACCTGGACAATGGGAATTTAAGGTCTTTGTGCTCAGGTTTCTGGAGTACATTTATGAATTCAATCAATGGGACATGCAAGGCATGCCCACCCACTGGATGACATGAAGCCTCGCATCCCGTTCTTTGTCTCAGCAATCTCAGAGAGAGAATGAAGATCCTGAAGACGTGGGTTTCTGCCCTATTAAAGAGTACTATGTAATCTTGTGATTAGATTACTGCCATGTACTCCACCCTGAACTCTGGAACTCCTAGAACTGTGTGGCTGAGTGGAATAGATGGAATAGGGGAACGAAAAGCTTTTTACAAAACAAAACACAGAAGAAACTGCTTTAAAAACAATTTCAGGTCTTGCAAGTTGTCATAGATTGTGCACAGGAATTTAGGTAGATGGACATTCACTGACAGATAGTTTAAAACTTTCGCCCAAAGCCCCATTCTTGGCAGTCCCTGTGAAGATATACAGAGAATATACATATGAGATCTACAGTTTCCTTTATATCTTGCAATGGTCCTCATGTGCATCTTTAATCAAAGTATGAGGTAATACATCATTGCCTTAATCCCAAATTAGAAGACAAGTGGAAAAGAGGGAACCACAGAATTCAACTCATCCAGACACTGTAAGCTTTCAGAGAGCTTCTTTGGTTCAGAAGACAGTGAATAGATGCTCAACAGATGTTATTTAGTAACGACTTCTTTCCATATTCACCACATGGAGGCAGAAAAAAAGATATGAGGAGCTTTACTTCAAAAACAAACAAACAAACTCACAGAAGAAGAGATCATATTTGAGGGGGAATTGGAGGAAGGCAGCCTACAAACTTCTATATAAACTTCCAGTTATAAGATAAATAAGTACTAGGGATGCAATGTACACCATAGTAAATATAATTAACGCTGCTGTATGTTACATATGAAAGTTGTGAAGAAAGTAAGTTTTAGGAGTTCTCATCACAAGAAAACAAATTTTTTTCACTTATTTTGTATCTATATGAGATGATGGATGTTCACTAAATTTATAGTGTTAATTTCATGTATGTAAGTCAAATCATTATGCTGTACACCTTAAACTTACATAGTGCTGCATGTCAATTACGTCTCAATAAAACTGGAAGGGAAAAGATATGTGGAGCCTATAAGCTCCCTGTTCATCGTCTCCCCAAGAGAACCTAGCTTAACATAAACTTCATAGCAGATATTCCCTAACTGATTTAAATCATTTACCATCTCCACATATGAAGTTTTCACATATGCATTCTATACGTAAATGTACTCTTAAATGGCTGTCAGTCTTAAAAATATATATGCTGGTGTTTTTGTGCTGACATTGTCTCTTTAGCCAGGCATTTCTGTAAGTATGACTCCCTATACACACTCCTTTTTCTGGCAGCTGCCTTTCCCATTCCCTGCCCGCCTTTTAACACTACTGCCAAGTCAAGAAGATTAGAATGAATTTCTCAAATTTTAAAAATCCTAGAATCTAAAGCTACTAAGAACTATACATTCAACAGGTAAAGGATGAAGTAAAGATGCTCTCTACGTAATGCCATGACTTTGAACATGATAGAGCTGAGTCTGAGAAAAAAAATATATGACCAAAGCTCAAGAAGTTCAAGAAGACCCATTCTGTCCTTTTAAGATGAAAGCCCAGGATGGGATGGGGTTGGTGGACATCACATAGGATGTAGGCCAAGTGGGGGTTGAGGGTTTGCGGTTCTTAAAATAAGCCAGTAAACAAAAGGATAATAATCCTCTGGCAAGAAATGTTTTTAAAATACATGAGTAGTTCAAGAGGTTGTGGCAGGTGGCTTGACAGGAAAAAACCTAGTCTTCCTGCTGTGAGAGAAGGATTCTTCTCTTCCCTTGGGGCAAATTACATCTGCCACTCAATGTACATTTTCAGTGTTTGGGGAATTACATAACTATAATCATGGTACTCTTGCAGAGAATTCCCCTGGGGAGTGCCTGAGTGATTAGTCACCAGAGTCCAAAGAAGTGGACAGAGCTGGTAAACTAAAGTAAGCAAGCCTTAGTCATTCACTGCCTTCAGAAGGTCACAACCATCTCTTTCTGCAAGTGAACTGAGAACATTTTCCTCCAACAGAAAGAAGAACTTAATGGATGACCCTGAAATGAACATGGGATGTGAACACAGAAAAGGGAGATCATGTTTTCTTCTGACGTAGGAGGAAATGAAAGGGGAATAGGCAAGAGCCAAAAAGAGATGTACTAGTTTTCGATTACTGCTCAACAAATTACGACAAATTTAGCCGCTTAAAACAGCACCCATTGGTCAGTTCATAGCTCTGTGGGCCAGAAGTCTGGCACGGTGTGGATGGGTTCTTTGCTCAGAGCATCACAAGATGAAATCCAGGTAATGACCACATTTTCGCATCTGGAGGCACTGGGGAAAAATCCACATCCAAGCTCATTCTGGTTGTTGGTCAAGTTCAGCTCCTTGCAACTGTAAGGCAGAGGTCCCCTGCTCCTTGCTGGTTGTCACCCAGGGGCTGCTCTCAACTCTAGAGGCCACCCACTCTCCCTGCCATGTGGTTTCTTCCATATTTAAGTCAGCAAACCTTTCCCATGCTTCCAACCCCTGACTTCCTGTCTCTGACCTCTAGATCCAGATTTAACGGGTCCACACAGATAATCTCCCTGCCTAAGGTCAACTGATGGGGACCTTAATTATGGCTGCAAAATCCTTCTACAGTAATACAGGGTAGTGTTTGACTCAATACCTGGGAGAAGGTAAGTGCACACCAAGGACCAGGAATCATGAGGGCATTTTAGAATTCTGCCTACCATAGAAGACACCTTCTATCAGGGCTCATGGTTTCATATGAGACCATGGCTTCTTAGTTTAGAAAAACAGGGAAAGAACCAGTGCAAACCAAAGCACTTAGAGGGAAAGGGGTCTTGGACAATGGTAGAGATTCAAGGCTCTGGATTCACAGAGAACTCTAGACTGGGACCAAAAGTGGCATGTATTTGTCTAACATTCATTCGATCATATCCAACAGAGTCAGGAATGAGGCAGGAGGGGACCTGGAGCTGGCTGTCCCCATAAAACTATGCCAACACACAGAAAGCACATAGTAGGGTGCTAAGTAAATGTCTGCTGAACGACAGAACTAAGCCCAGTTGGGGGCAAACAATTGGTATTACAATCACAAATCTAAACCCAACATATTTCTTTCTTTTGTCTTTCTTCCATTTCCCTAAATTTGTAGGAAAATGTTCTGAGCTAAGGCTTTTCCACACTCCCCCATCAGAATCATCAGAGTGACCAGTGTGCCTCTGATGGCCAAGCATGCCAGGGCTGGGGACAGTGCTGCAGGAGGGACAGTCACGGATGGCTCTGGTGATGATCCCTTTCCACCTGAGCTTTAGTACCATACCACCCCCCTGACTGCATTATGGTTAACCAAATTAGGCCTTGATGGTTAAGGAAAGAGAAAAGGGAAAGTAATATCATCTGAGCATCTCCTATGTTCCAGACACTTTACCTAAGCTCCTACTTAATTCTCATACTAACCTTATGAAATGGATATTATTTCTAATGAGGAAATAATAGGTACAAAGACAGGATTTGAAACCTGGGTCCTTCTTTCTGAGCCCCAACCACTGTACCAATCTTGTTCCACATATTGTTAACTGTTAACTTGTAATGATTTCATTCACAGCCTTAAGTTTTAGGTTCATCTTTCACCTACTCTGCGTTTCACCTCTCCTACTTTTCTTACATGAACCTGGAATTCCCAGCTTGATCAGTCCCCACTGAGGCGCTATCCTCCCAAACCACCAGGCTGGACAGCTTTTATTCTTCCTTCTGTTGAACTCATTTCCAAGTGGCTGCCTAAAGGCCCCATAAGATTACTGATACTGGAGTGGAAGTTTTTGTACCTGGATAATGTTCTCTTATTTCTAGTGATTCACCTTTCTTTGGGGACCAGAGAGAGACTTATGAGTCTGAGTCTCTTCTGCCTAGTTAGGTTCTCTTTTCTCCACCCACAAGACCCTTCAACACGAGACACATTTTGCAGAGCCAGGCAAGCTAACCCAAGAGACGTATCCTTATTTACCCTTCGGGATTTACAGGCTATATTTTCAAGTGAAAAATCCCATGAAAAAGACAAGTTTACAGAGGGAGAAATGAAACCAACACCAAGTGATGTGTCATTTTGTGGTCCAGTCAGTCTCTCCGTGTGCACTGCACTGTATCAGCATTAGGGAAAATTAAGTGAGAAAAACATTACAACAGCCCAGGGACACTTCTACCTAAATTTTGTGATTACATTTTAAGTGCTCTCTGTCACAGATATCATAAACTGATTAAATCATTTCATGCCTGACCCCTACTGACTATGCTAAGTGAAAAGAGAGGGCTATTAATAACTGCCCATTTCTGACAGCTGCCCAGGGGCAATGCTGCCTTTTGCAGCAGTGAAATGACTCCCCAGCTCACTTACTGAATGCTGAATATTGATTCATATTATGAGTGTTGTCAAACACAGAGTGCAGTGCTGCAGATCCGTAGTGGCAGGTCATCAGGAATAGCATTAGCAAATGTCAGGTCAGGAATCAAAGGCCTGCTGCACTCTTTAGGGATGAGATTTATCGATTCCATAAAACGTGAAACAGATCAAGTACTTGTGATGATGGAAATGGTCGTGGCAGAATGAGGCTGAGCCTGCTCTGATGTAGACCTCAGGACAGATGCAGCACACAAGTGACCATGGAAGAAAATGCTAAAAGTTGGAATGCCCGGGACAAGGACAACAGCAGCTTTGGGCTAAGGAGATTTTAGGGCTAAATGTCAGATCTCAGAGGTGAAATTGGTCAAAGGTGTATGTGGGCCGTGTGTGTGTGTGTGTGTGTGTGTGTGTGTGTAGGGGTGTGTGTGTGTGCGCGCGCACTGATGGCCCTAGCAGTCTAAAGTGTTTTCAACAGGTAAATGTGTAAGGATGTGATTAGATGTCAATGAATGTTACAAACATAAGATAATTCTCTATATAAAAGGTGCAATTTGTTATTTTACTGACATCCCTTTTGAAGATACTTAAAATATATCTAGCTTCTGGATTTCCATCATTACAATTAGTTTTTGAATCAAATGCTCTCATATGGTTACTCCATTCTCATATTATCCCACAAGGTGTCCATTAAAACTGTGCCTTCATAATTCCCTTCTCCCCTCTGGTCCCTTCATCTTGATATAGTTTTTAAAATGCCCTAGACTAGAAGTAAGAATACTAGATTCTTTTAATCCTTCTTTTGCCATTTAACTTGTGACCTTAGACAAGTCACAACTTCCCTGTATCTCAATTTCCTCACCTGCAAAAAAAACCTAAAGAAAGGCAAATATCTTATATGTGGACTCTAAAAAAAAATAGTACAAATAAACCTATTTACAAAATAGAAACTGAGTCACAGATGTAGAAAACAAACTTATGGTTACCAAGTGGGAAGGGGGGGCAATAAATTGGGAGACTAGGATTATATTGTGTAAGTGACACATTTTGCTGTACAGCAGAAACTAACACAACATTGTAAATCAACTATACTTCAATAATAAAAAAAATAAAAAACAAAACAAAAACTATATGTGTACTGGTTCTGCAAAAAGGTTGTATAGAGAGGATCAATAACATCACAAGTTTCATGACAGAGAGCAGGGTACACGTGTTATCACTCACCTTGATGTTCTCAATACCTAGTAAAGTGACAGTATCTTAATAGTATTTACTTCTTAATTTAGCTAAATAAAAGATGGATATATTCTGAGACTGTAAAGGTTTACTAAAGTGCATGTTGCTTTTACTATGATGTGTTTATTTTCTAAGTATACAGTACTTGTTCTAGCATTACTGAAAATGTTTTGCTTTTTTTGTATTTTATTGCAATATAGTTGATTTACAATGTTGCATTAACTTCAGGTGTACGGTAAAGTGACTCAGTTATACATATATATGCGTATACACACATATATACACACACACATATATATATTTATATTCTTTTTCAGATTCTTTTCCATTATAGGTTATTACAAAATATTGACTACAGTTCCCTATGCTATACAGTAGGTTCCTGCTCGTTATTTATTTTATATATAGTAGTGTGTATCTGTTAATCCCAAACTCCTAATTTATCCCTCCCCACCTTTCCCCTTTGGTAACCATAAGTTTCTTCACTGGAAATGTTTTGGAACTCATATTGCTAATGGAGGTTTGCAGAAGCCATACTTTGCTTTCACCTCTCCAAAAGCGCAGGCCACAAAGCCTTCTTTAATTTTGCCCCATATTGTAATGAAGCCTTGAGCTCTACATCAGGGAAAGCTAGCAGCTGAGAAGTTCTAATTCTGTGTATTATATTTGAATAGGTAAATATAAGTTGGTTGTTATCTACAGCTTGAAAAAGTTTCTGCTCTCTATAGGAAATGTGCTCTTTTGATCACTGTAGTATGTCCTCATTGATTAGCTTTTATCTACAAAATGCATTTCAGAAAAGTAAAGGAAACTATCCTTTTAAAAAAATTTATAAAAACCTAGTCATCAAAAAAAAAAAAAAAACAAAAAACAAAAAACCTAGTCATCACTGCATTACAACAGCTCATCCTAATTTTTAGGAGAAATTTATAGTTTATTTTCTCTTTTCTTTACATTTTCCTCTGATAAGAAAAGAAAGAAAAAAAATGGTGTTAGAAGCTCATCGCCTGCCCATCAAAGGATCACTCTAGTCTTGTTTTAAATGGGTTGATGAGAGAAAATGAACAGGTGCTACAGGTTACTCAGCTGTTCTAAAATTAAAGATTGATATTTTTCCTCTTGTTCTATTAGCAGACCTTTAGTGACATGTTAGCACTGGATAATGGTTGCAGCAGTTTAAGCCTCATGCTGTGATTTTTAACAGAAAGCCTAGCTACAGCAGCAAACAATGACATGTCCCCATAGCCAGTAACCTAATAAGGAAGCAGTTGCAGCCTTAGGCAGTTTGACTAAACAGCAAGAGAAATCTGACTTCCAATGTACTGACTCCACTTTAAAGACAATGGCCTTGCTTAATTAACACTGTATTCATTTGTAACTCAATCAATTTAGAATTTTTGTCCTTTAACCACTGACTCTGCCAGCTTAAAAAGAAAAAGAAAAAGAAGGCTCAAGCTGCTGAAAATCCCTCTTGATTTGTATAAACAGACATTTCTGCACCAGCCATAGAAAAATAACCCTTGATGTTAATTGCTAAATTTCCCAATGGCCAGGTAATCATAAAACCATATTCTGAATAAGAGAATTTCACTGACTATTTTAGGAACAAACATGGGATATATTTAATGTAACACCAACACTGAAATTATTTTCTTACACCCTTCTTTGCAGGGACACTATGTTAAAAATATTAAGCCTAGCCCAAACATATCTATTTCAAATTATTATCTCCAACAGTAGCCTAATAGATTTTGTCAGGTGTACTTATGGGATTTCATCAACTTCATTTGGCCCCTTGGCTTTGGTGTGACCAATATACACCACCCTCTGAACAGAAATTAAAATAAATGCTAACGCAGATTGTTCATCTACATTGTTTTTCATTTAAAACAACAGTTAACAAATAAAGTTTATTAGATAAGACTCTAGACTAAAACAGTATTACGAATACTCATTAAGTGTACTCATTTCATTTTAAAAGAAATTAAATACATGATTATTGCAAAAGGTCAACTACATTGTGTAAATATTTGATAAAGATTAGAATTTGCTGCCTTGTAAAGACAGTCTTTCTTGAAAAATCTTTTCATTCTACAAAATTTTGCACTAAAAAATAATAGGGCTTATGAGAAAAGTGGTTCAGACCACTCAAAACTTTTAACCAGAGAATAAAATGAAAATAATAACAATCCTAATGAAAATACTAGGATAGTTCATCTCTGAGGATATTTACACTTAGCACATAGTCAATTCTTTACAGCTTTAAACCTTGAAGCTCATGCTTCTTCCCTCTAAATATAGGTCCTAGAGGGCATTTGATTCTAAAGAGATCATTTTTATTAAAAATTAGAAGTATGAGTAATCCAGAGCATAGCATTCTTCATTAACCCATTGTTTTAATATAGAAGAAATGTCTTTGCAGCCTCTTCTGCACTCACGGCTACACCAGATGGGCTTATTCCAGCGGAAGGAATAGAGGTTCCTAAAACCACCAAATGAGCCAGTATTTGCACTAAAGAAAGGCACTTCTGCAGATTTTCACCTTTTCTTACGAGGTCTTCCTAAAGGTTTTCTCTTTAACTGGGAGAGAAAACATGTCCCTAATGGCTCCACAACATTAATCAAAAAATGGGAAAATCCCCCATAAACCAACACAATTGCCACGTGTTAGTTCATTCTCCTATTTACTAACAAATAAGAGATAATTTGCATCAGAGAAACTGTGTGGTTTGAAAACCATATTCTCTGTGATAATAATAAAGGAAACATGGCTTTTAAAAAATGAGGGTGGGGAATGAAGGAAGAAGGGAAACGGAGTCCAAGCTCTCTAACCTGGTACCAGGGTCTCCACCATCTGACCATTAGTCTGCATTTCCACTTTTAACTCCCACACACAGCTGTCCAGATGAAGCCATGCTGGATTGACTTTTTATTTGGTCCTTGTCTTATGCATTTGTTGGGGCTCAGGGAGGGCCACCTGAAAATATTATTTTGCATCAAGTTACTTAAGAAATGGCCACTGCAAGAGGGACACCTTGACCCTCCTCTCTGTCTTCCTGAAAGCAGGAAATAAGTCTCTCATGTGAAAGGTGTGCTCCCTGCATCTGGAGGCAGAAGGACACCCTTATCACCAGAGGTAGGAAATTTGGGCTAGAAGCCTGTATAAGCAAAACTTGTTATTTCTTTAACTCACTACCCCAAGCTCAAACTCTGTTTAGATTCTTCACTAATTAAGCACCCAAAACCTATGTTTCTTTGTCCTGTCAATTTCTCACAAATTTATTGCTTGTCTAAAAAGTATAAAAATTGCCCGCTTTGGCCGCTTCTTAGGTCCAATTTCTATGAGACCCTCCCCCCCACCCCCACAATGCATGAATTAAAATTTCTTTTTTTATTAATCTGTCTTATGTCAATTTTATTATTAGTCTAGGATAGAGAGGGAAATTTCCCCACCCCAACACATTCCATAACTGCTATCCTGAGACTACAGCCTCTCTGAATACCATGCCTACCTCTAGGCCTTGCAGTGGTCCTACTTCTTCCATGAGTCCCCCTCCCTCCTACTTCGTCCTCTGACCTTCTGTCTTACAAACAACTCATCTAGTTCCTTCTATGCAATGCCTTGACTTGCCAGCCAAGTTTATATGTATGTGGGACGAGAGAAAGAGAAGAGAGGCAGAAAATCTCATCTCCTTAGACTCTCAGCAAGCTGAAATGGTGGCCTTCATTGTCATCTTTTTTTTTTTTTTGTAACCCCCAAGAGCCTCACAGTGTTTATGTATGGCAACAGCTCAATTAGTATTTGTTCCGGATTTTTCAGCTGATTTTTGAGGGCCTTATATAGAATTGTAAATGACCACTTTACATTTGATAAGTATACTCCAAAAGACCTGAAAGAAGTTACGCATGGAACAGTATCTAAAACTAATTTATACACACAAACTTAGGTTTGGGCTGATTATATTCACAGAGAAAAGGATGTGGCTACTTTCAGAGGCTGTTCTGAAGAAAGAACCTTAGTATGAATATATATGTATGTTTAAATAGTAAAAATTCAGTAAGGAAGGATATAAAATTATATATAGAAATTAATAGCCTTTAAACACATAAAATAACCAATTCAAGGACCTAATGGTTGAGAAAACCTCCTCTTAGCAGCAACAAAGATAAAATATGAATATGCTTTACAAGAAATGTGCAAAATTTATATGAGGAAAACTTTAAAATACTCCTGAAAAAATCCAAGAATAAACCTGAACAAATGGAAAGCCATCCCCTATACTTGGATAGAATGATTCAATATCATAAAGATGTCTGTTTTCCCTAGTTAATCTATAAATTCAATGCAATCTCAGTAAAATACTAACAATTTTTTTATGGAATTAGATAAGTCGCTACTAAAGTTTGTATAGAAAAATAACGTGCAAGATTACTCAGAAAAACATTGGGGAAGAAAGCTATGAGATGGGACTAGCTGTATCAGATATTAAAGCATAAGATAAAGCCTCTATAAATAAAACATTGTGATACTGACAGATGAATAGACAGACCTGTGGAATAGAATAAAAGGTCCAGAAATAGACCAAGTATATATAAAAATTAGTTTATAAAAAAGGTGACATATCAAATCACTGAGATAAAGGTGGACCTTAATAGTGCTGAGCTAATTGGGGAATCATTTGGAAAAAAAGATAAAATTAGAAACATATTTTGCATCATACATAAACTTCAAATGGATCAGAGATTTAAATATAAAAAATTACACCATGTAAGCAGTATAAGAAAACATGGGTAAATTCCTCTACAACCTGATTGTAGGGAAAAACTAACTATAACTCAAAATCTAGATGTAATACAAGAAAACATTTGTAAATCTGACTGCATAATAGTTAACAAAAGTTAAACCTTTGCATGGAAAAAAAAAAAGAAACTCATAAACTATAAGCAAAATCAGTTGGTAGAAACATCTATAACACATATCAAAGATAAAAGATTCTTAAAAATTGAGGGGAGGAAGAGACCTCAAATGCATTTATACTAGATAGATAGAAAGATATCTCTTAAACACATGAAAATATGTTCAATTTAACTCATAATAAAATAAATACAAATTAAAATGACACTGTGATAGCATTTCTCACCTATCGGATTGGCAACAATTAAAAGGCTTGACCAAACATCTGGCGGCAAGGCTGAGGGGAAACAGGCGCTCACATACTGCTAGCGGGAATGGAATCTGGACCAACCCTTATAGAAGGGAATTTGGCAATACATAATAAAACTACACTTGCATTTACCTTTGCACCCAGCTGTCCTACTTCTCGGAATTCACCCTAAAGAAATACCTGAATGATGCAAAAATACAGATACACAGGTTATTTACTGCAGTGTTTTTTATTTGAAAATAGTTGAAACAATCTAAATGTCTATACACAATAAAGTGGGTAAATAAACCATGATATATCAACACAATGGAGTAATACATACCTATAAAAAAAGAATGAGTTGGGGGGGGAATGAATTGGGAGATTGGGATACCAAATTGTACACTCTAAATATATGCAGTTTATTGTAAAAAAAAAAAAAAAAAAGAATGAGAGAATGAGGATGATCGCTGTGAATTGATACAGTGATTTCCAGGATACACTGTTGAGTGAAAAAAGCAAAGTGCAGTAGTATATATAGAAAGATATCTCTTATGTAAAAAAGAAGACAAAATAAGAAAATTAATTTTCTTATTTTTTGGCAAAAGAAACAGAAAGGATAAAGTAGAGACTAAGGAGAGAAATTACCTAGCGGAGGTGTGTGGGGATGGAGTGGAGGAGTGGTGGAGGGCAGGGAGCAGAATGATACTTTTGAGTATTTCTTTCTGTTAACTTCCTATTTCTGGATCTGTGGTAATACTTTATGCACTAAAAAAGATAAAATACCACAAAACCAACGCAGATGAGGAGAAACCTTAAAATGCAACACAAATAAAAACAAGTGAACGTTAATTGTACTGTGGTTATGTAGGAGAATGTTCTTGTCCTTAGAAAATTTGCAGTGAAGTACTTAGGGTAAAAGGATACCACATCTGCAATTTACTCACAAGTTAGATAGAGATATGATATAGAGATAGGTAGATAGATAGATATTAGATATAGATATAAAAAGATAGGTATATAGAGAGAGGTATTATATTTATATAAAGATTATATGTATATGTACAGAGAAAGAGAGAACGTTAAAGTGGACGGGGCAAAATATAAATAATTGGTATTTCCAAGTAAAGGATATAGGAGTTCAAGTAAAGAGTATGAATTTTTTCTGTAAGTTTGAAGCTAAAAAATTGTTAAAGTGTGTATGTATAAATATATAATTTCTGTGTGTATGTGTTGGGGAGCTGTGTGTATACAAAAACATGGCCCACATAGTTCTTCCCTGGGGAGGGAATGATCATTTCCCAATGAGAGACTCAGGGTCAATTAGACGATAACTTTGAAGGAAAAACCAACCTATCCTCAGGGAAAGGAAAGCCATCAGAATGCATTGAATGCACTGGTCTCCTTAGTGCAAAACAAAAAAAAAAAAGGAAAGAAAGCAAACGAGAACACAAGAGACCAGATGGACCACAGACAGAATCAATCACCCATATGAAGTCCCTCTGAAAACCAGTATCAGAAAGAGAAGAAAACAGACATAGAAACTCTAAAATGGCAGAATAATGAGTAATCATAGGTCCTGCTTTGCCCAGGACCCTATTTATGCCTGTGGTCCTGGCATGTCATTAATGGGGCCCAAAAGTGGTCAAGTTTGGATGATAAAATATATGAGCATTCCACAAAAACTATATGTCTTTCATTTTTGTAATGGTAGCACAGACATATATATACTACCAACTGTAAAATAGATAGTCAGTGGGAAGTTGTTGTATAACAAAGGGAGTCCAACTCGAGGATGGAAGATGCCTTAGAGGACTGGGGTGGGGAGGGTGGGGGGGACTCGAGGTGGGGGGAGTCAAGGAAGGGACGGAATACGGGGATATGTGTATAAAAACAGATGATTGAACTTGGTGTACCCCCCAAAAAATAATACATAAATAAATAAAATTTAAAAAAAAAAGTTTTAGAAGTCCAATGTGCCATCCATTGCACAACAGAGCCCGATAGTCAAGAGTTTTAATTCTCAATTACTATGACATAACACGTTTTAAATTAGTTGAATAGTCTCTAAAAATATCCTTTCCTGTCGTTTACTTCCTAATGCTTAAACTCTTGTAGAAGATGCCTTATAACGATGATATAGCACCTCCCAAAATGCAGAAATTATGATCTTTTACAATGTACTCAAAAATATTTGGCTTACTTTTCTTAAAGGGAACCTGTATGTAACTAAGAAAATACAAGGATATTCTCATGATATTCAAAGGTTTATCAAAACTGCCATGACATAGACAAATTTCAAATAAAATAGATACCTATACGTACCAAGGAGATTTGTGGTATTGCTATTTATTTTACATAGAACAGATATACATGATGTTAAAAAAACAACAACCATAAAATAGGAAGTCCTAAGGAAAAAGGGATGTATGACTGGAACCAAAACACTGGCTCCTGTGACTAATAATGCTACGGCCTCTGGTAAACTATGACTGTGTCAGTTGTCTTTCTCATTCAAATGAAATTTTGTTATCCACATCAGCACAGCAGTTGTGGGCTGTCTGCCAGGACATTTAAAGAATCTTAAAATAGCTGGATTGTACAAAGAAATTCTTTATAACATTGTTGTGCAGTCTCAAATTTTACCACAGTATATTAAACAAGGCAATTTTTAAAAGGAAAACAAGATAAAATATTGTGTAAGTAGAGCCATATATTTCTAGGATTTGAACTCCATGCAATCCTGTTGTATTGGACCCATTATTTAAAAGGAGACCAGACAAAAATTGGGGTTAATTCTTATCTTTATAAACAGAGTGGAACAAAAACTATTAAAATTCCTTGGAATAATCTTTACAAGAACAGGTTTATGAACTACCTAACAGTACTTTCCAGAGAAGGAAGAACTGATCCTCAGTTTATCTTGTGACTAGAAAATGAGATTTTTTTATAAGCCATATATTTAAAAAAACCAGTCTCTGTTCTTTATATGTATGTATATCAGGCCCCCTGCAAGTTCATATGCACAATGGGGAATGCCTTTGTCATCATTTCTTGTTCTCTCTAAGGCCATCACACTATTAACTGTTAATAATAATTTTTTTAATAATAATTTTTAAAAAAGAACCTAGACCTGGAAATACTATATCACTGTCAGAGGTTAACAAATACTCCCTACATGTTAAAACTGGAGAAAGATTTTTAAAATAAGAATCTAAATGATTTCTTAAAACACATCAGATACCCTTCCCTTTCCTTTTCTAATATATAAGACAGGAGCATTGGGGAGGAACATCAACCACGACCATCAAAAACACTAAATCCTTCATCAAGTGAAATGTCTTGCTTTAGTAATAGTGATATTGCATGTGCTTTGGCCCTTTAAGAACCTTAAAAGTATTCAGTTGGAGAAAATGCACTGACTGAACATTGACAAAGTACAGTGCTGTTAGAATCATTCACATCAAACACATCATCAGGGATTTGCTAGATAAAATGCCAACAATGCAGCTAATCTTTTTGGTTAAACAATGCTTTTAGAAGTGCCTTAAGAGCTAAAATGAATATCTAGAAATTCTTTCAAATGCTATAAGGCCATTAGTAGACTAATACATTTGTCAACAATTTAATTCAATATTTTTAAGTCATCTCAAAGTCACATAGTGGTAGTTTCTTTGTTTTCAAAGCATCACACTTGTTATTGATATGCTATATAACAGATAATACATTCTGAATTTTTCTTTGTTTATTAACAAGCCCTTGTAATTAACTTGCTTTTAAATCATAAGTATGATACTATTTTAATTTCCCTCACATTCTCTACCCTATCATTTGAAATCACATTAAGCTGACTCTTAGAAGGCCACCTGGTGTAATACTATGACATTGAAGTGAGCTGTTATGGTATGCAGGCAACACTGACAGTCTTCTATGCTAAAATCCATTTCTCTAACTGATGACAGAACTAGGGGAAATTAATTTTTGCTATTCATAAATACCTGACAGGTTTAATGTAAATGTTTTGAAAAAGACCTCAGCATATGCTGCACATACATTACATATGCAGCACTGCACTGGAATATTGTATTTGAAACCCATTCAATTTCTAGATCACTACTGCTGAAATTTCTCAAATTACTCACAGATTGCAATTTTCTCCATATACATGTAAATAACAACAGAAGTCCCCATGAAACCTTTCAGTCACTGGAAAAATCAGCAATTTGACACTTAGGACAAATTTCTTTGATAGAAATACTATGAAAATGCAGGTAAACCTGACAAATCACTGAGTGTCAGCCTGGCTCCCCTCCTGTGGTCAGAGCCAAAGAACTTATTCAAAGGAGGCAGTGCTCGTGTTCAAGGTCCAAAAGGGCTGCTACAGAATGGCTCTCACCTTACAAGCAATCCAAAGCAGATGACTTGGACCTCTTTCATAAAGGTGAATATGTAATCATTCCTTAGGATACCATACACAGTCCCAAAGATACACACAAACATTCATTCAAGTATACATGCATAATAAAAGCTTGTGTGGGTTCAATAGATATATTCTGGGAGAAATCACATGTAAATACACAGGGAAGCTTTTTTATTTATTAAATTCTGTGGGGGGAAAACCATCTGAAATGGAATCACCCTTAACTGATCCAATTTTTAAATTTTATGTTCATTTTCAAGTTTGAGTATCAAATAGAATAATAACTGCCATGGATTGAGACACATCAAATAGGTTAAAAAGCTATGAGTTCATATTGATACTAAAAATACAAACCAAATATAACCTGGTTGGTCTCCATTAGCGCATGCTAGGGAACTGATTCATTATTCTGAAAACGGGTAGATAAAAGGAAAGAAATCAAGCATTTAATCTGCCTTTTCTATAAGGACTGTACTACAGGTTATCAACAGGAAAAGGTTCTCTTTATGAAGAAAGATAAAGGCATCAGAATATCACCACTTTGCAAACCCCTAATGAAATAACAGCCACTAATATCACAAGAGAGACAACCAAATACTTGGTTGAAATGAAAATGCAGAATACCACCAATGGTATACTCTTGCCAAAAAAATGAACGTGAATCAGATCAAGTTTCTAAGGCTAACTACCAGTTTACAGGAGAAAAATATATTAGACAATACTGCAGGGATGCAATGAGCAAATCCTGAATGTGAAAAACAAAAAGAAGAATGACAAGCTTCTCTAACAAATAAGACTCAAGGGAGGGGGGAAACGAGAGAGGAAACTATAGATTAAAACCACAGCTTAAAATGTAATGGGTGGATGGTGTTTAGATCCCAATTCAAACAAACTGACAGTTGTTTGTTTGTTTGTTTTCAGTTGACACATTCAGGGAAATTTGAACAATGACTAGGTATTTGATGATATTAAGGAATTACTGGCAATTTTTAAGGTATGATAATGACATTGGGTTAGTTTTTTCCCTGAAAGTCTGTATCTTTTAAACTGAACTATATATGGATGAAATGAATGATGTCTGTGAATTGTTTCAAAATAATTCAGTTGTGGGGGGGGGCGGCGCAATGGATAGAAGGATAGATGAAAAGAGGCCATGTGTTCATCATTGGGGAATAGGTAGCTATGTGAGGGTTCAATATATTACATATTATGCTCCCTACCATTGTGTATTTTTGAAGTTTTCTCTCTATTATGGTGTATTTTTAAAAATTTCTATTATAAAAAGTTTTTTATTACTCATAAGAATTGAGGAAATACTACTTTCTTGTTAAATTCTAAAATTTATTACCTGGCTCACTGTAAATAAGGACATGACCATCTGTTCTAAAGGGGCGGGGAACTACAAAAAAAGAAGAAAATCCTGATATCTACGACAGTTAATAAGAAAGCAAAGAATAAATTCAGCTAAACAACAAGGACCTACTGTATAGCACAGGGACTATATTAAACATCTCACAATAACTTATAATGGAAAAGAATCTGAGAAAGAATACACACACACACACAACTTTGCTGTACACCTGAAACTAACACAACATTGTAAATCAACTATACTGCAATTTAAAAAAAAAGAATAAATTCAGCTGAAGAGACTGAAAATTCCTACTAGAACATTCCCAGTTGGTTGGTTGAACTAAATAATCTCTAAATCCCTTTCCACTATGAATTTCTTTAATTCTACAGTTTTAAAAAGAACTATAGGGGATGAATAGGTGAACTACAGAGGATTTTTAGGGCAGTGAAATTAGTCTGTATGATACTCTAATGGTGGATACATGTGTCATTACACATTTGTCCAAACCCATAGAATGTACAACACCAAGAGTGAATTCCCATGTAAACTATGGACTCTGGGTGACAATATGTCATGTAGGTTTACTGATTATAACACATGTACCACTCTAGTGCAGGATGTTGATAGTGGGAAGGCTGTATGTGGGGTTAGGGGGAATATGAAAAACCTCTGTACATTCTGTTCAATTTTGCTGTGAACCTAAAACTACTTTAAAAGTTAGTCTAAAAGAAAAAAAAAAACTATAAAACACTCATGAAAATGCTGCACAAAAATCAGAATACTGCTGCTTCCTAAAGCTCTATAACTGTCTCCAAGTCTAAACAATCTTAAAATATTTTAGGACATTAAAAAAGATCTGGGGTGACTGCCTAGGGATGGCGGCTTCGGAGGAAACGGAGAGTAACTGCTAATGGGTGTAGGGTTTCTTTTGAAAACGTTCTAACGATGGTTATAAAACTCCCCGACCATACTAAAAACCACTGAATAATACACTTTAAAGGAGTAAAGTGTATGGTATGTGAATTATATCTTAATAAAGCTCTTATTAAAAAAAAAAACAGGTTTGGGTGCCTTTTTACCTATATGCAGGGAAAAAAAGTAAAAAATTACCTATGAATGTCCTTAGTATTATCCATTTTCAAAGACAGTAGCTATTAATTTTATAAGATTATTTACATTTATATTCAATTTATTGGGACAAAATTCCAGTCTGAAATCTTGGAAAAGACACCTGCTGCTTAAGGCAACAGGTCTGGGATCTGACAGACCCAGGTTTGAACTTTAGCTCTGCTACTTACTAGTTGTTGACCTCAAACAAATTATTCTCTTTCAGCCTCAGTTTCTCACCTATAAAACAAATACAATGCTTCCCACCTAATAAGATTATGATAAGGGTTTCATGACCCTTACACCCTATGGTGTAAAGCACATAACACTCCAGGAAATGATTATAATCTTTCTTGTGAAAATGCGCAGTGAAATTTTCAAAAGGAAGGAATTTTTCTTAGTACTTATGACAATTTTTTCTAATGGTTGCAGTTGGATGTCAGTCATCAAGAAGCTAAACATGGACAGTTGTAATAACAGTAATCTAATTTAGTATATATTTGTATCCTCTAGCCTGAAATGTTTTATAAATGCCTAAAAATATTTCTAGTACTACTGCTATTACTATTATTATAACTACTACTATTTGCTGAATATCTTAATCTCACTTGTTTTCATATAAAATAAAAGGTTTTAAATGAATATTTAATGAAAAAATACAAAGGGATGCTTAACAAGCTGAGTTTTATTACGATACTTTGCGCTCACGCAGAGTCTCTTAAACTACTTAAAGTAAAGAGAAAAGATCTTAGGAAGCATAACATCTATTGTTCAGAAGAAAAACAGAAACAGAAAATCAGTCATTCATCGAGCCATTCCACAAACATCTGCTTAATTCCAAGCATTGTGCCAGACCCGGTGGATTACTGATGAATTTTGTCCACCAGGAGCTCCCAGTATATTGTCATACACAAGTAAATAAACAAATAATTCTAACAGAATGATATAAATGCTAACAGAGGGATATACAAAGTATTTCTAGAGCATAAAGTAGGGCTTAGCTAACAGCAAAAATAAGGAATCCTTCAGGACTGTGGCGCACCGCTGATCAGGTGGACAGAATTCTCAAGCCCTGGTGTCCAGTTTATTTATTTACCAGATATGTACAGAGGATACAGAAGTAAACAAAGAAGACCTAATGTTCCCCAAGGAGCTTCCAATCTGCAAGGGAAGTAAACAATGTAAACACTTACACTCATGTTGAAAGTGTGAGACTAGGGCAGTGAATGGGCATTAACAGGAGTGCGTGGCAGAAGAATCTCAAGACGGTTAAGTTTGCACTGACATTTTAAATTATTGCGGATTTTTGTGAGACAGGCTATTTGAGTTATTGAAACAGGCTATTTTAAAATTCCTGTTCAATTTCACATGCACCATCCTGACTCACCTAGTTCTTTTCCAAATTTAAAATTTTCTCCTTGTTTTTGCAAAGGCACTGTCCACTTAGTGGATTATCAGCTTAAAGTTTTAAATATTAAGCTGATTACTGATGATTTACCTGCTATCTAGATGGGTCCTAGTTTATTTCTTACAGTGCAAATTGATAGGGACTCAAACAATATGAAGGCAAAGCATAACCCTAAAACAACTGTATTTGAGTACTGACATCATTATACCTCTCCATTACCATACATGACTGACAAATGACTCAATTAAGAGCTCAAGAAATGGGTGCCATCTACTTGTGTTTTTCTATACTCAAGAAACACTCACAGATTCTTCTGGCCAATACACCTCCCCCAATTCCATTCATATTTTAAGTGATTTGCACTGACAGGATGTGTGTGAGGCTGGCAGTTTCTTTCTTTTATTTGTACCAGAAATACCACGTACCGGCTACCCTTGGGGAACTGGGGAGTGCAAAAGGCTTCTCATACTTTATCTTCCTGGAAGTTAAAACAACAGACTATACACGGTTTTAAAAGAATTTCCTTCAGCTTTACTCCTTACTGATACAGTGCACTAGCAGGATGAAAATGCTCCCCAACATTCATTCTAACTTTTTATCCTGAATTTTTCTCTATTGTGTTTTTGTCTTCTTTTCAGATTTTACAGCTTGAAATATGTTATAGATTTCAGATTGTCTTAAAGCTAACAACCACTGAACAACAAAAAATGAAAACAGATACTAAAGGTTGCCCAGAACATACTGCTTTATGAGGAAGATGATGATGAGGGAGAAGGAAAGAGGAAGAGAAGTAAAGGAAGGAAGAGAAGGAAAAGAAAGACAAAGAAGAAGGAGGAAGAAGAAGAAAGAGGAGGAAGATGAGAAAAATAAGTAGGAGAAGACCATTAGCAAAAGGAAGGCATAATAATAATAATAATAATAATAATATCACCATCTTTGGATAGAAATGCTCTCATCCTTAATAAAATACATAATATCTTGAAACCTGCAATTTAGCCCCGGAAAGAGAAACTCCTAGATGAGACATGGGTGGGGTGTTGGAGAGAAGTTACCGGACTACAGAGCCAAACTGTATTCCTCCCCCCCCAATTTTACCATCCCTGGGGTGATTTTAAAACATGAATCCCAAATTCATTAATATTCTTCCCATCAAGAGGTGCATCCCAGAGAACTCAGAAGTAAGCCCAAACACATATGGGCACCTTATCTTTGACAAAGGAGGCACGAATATACAATGGAAAAAAGACAGCCTCTTCAATAAGTGGTGCTGGGACAATTGGACAGCTACATGTAAAAGAATGAAATTAGAACACTTCCTAACACCATACACAAAAATAAACTCCAAATGGATTAAAGACCTACATGTAAGGCCACACACTAGAAAACTCCTAGAGGAAAACATAGGCAGAACACTCCTTGACATACATCAAAGCAACATCCTTTTTGACCCACCTCCTAGAATCATGGAAATAAAATCAAGAATAAACAAATGGGACCTCATGAAACTTAAAAGCTTTTGCACAGTGAAAGAAACCATAAACAAGACTAAAAGGCAACCATCAGAGTGGGAAAAAATAATTGCCTATGAAACAACGGACAAAGGATTAACCTCCAAAATATACAAGCAGCTCATGAAGCTTCATACCAAAAAAGCAAATAACCCAATCCACAAATGGGCAGAAGACCTGAATAGACATTTCTCCAAAGAAGACATACAGATGGCCAACAAACACATGAAAAGATGCTCAGCATCACTAATCATCAGAGAAATGCAAGTCAAAGCCACAATGAGGTATCACCTCACACCGATCACAATGGCCATCATCACAACATCTGGAAACAACAAATGTTGGAGAGGGTGTGGAGAAAAGGGAACTCTCCTGCACTGTTGGTGGGAATGTAAGTTGGTACAGCCACTATGGAAAACAATTTGGAGGTTCCTTCAAAAACTACAAATAGAACTACCATATGATCCAGTAATCCCACTCCTGGGCATATACCCAAAGAAAACCATAATCCCAAAAGAAACTTGTACCATAATGTTTATTGCAGCACTCTTTACAATAGCCAGGACATGGAAGCAACCTAAATGCCCATCAACAAATGAATGGATAAAGAAGATGTGGTATATATATATACAATGGAATATTACTCAGCTATAAAAAGGGATGAGATGGAGCTATATGTAATGAGATGGATAGACCTACAGTCTGTCATACAGAGTGAAGTAAGTCAGAAAGAGAAAGACAAATATTGTATGCTAACTCACATATACGGAATCTAAAAATGGTACTGATGAACTCAGTGACAAGAACAAGGACACAGATGCAGAGAATGGACTGGAGAACTTGAGGTCTGGGGGGGGTGGGGGGGTGAAGGGGAAGCTGAGACGAAGCGAGAGAGTAGCACAGACATATATATACTACCAACTGTAAAATAAATAGTCAGTGGGAAGTTGTTGTATAACAAAGGGAGTCCAACTCGAGGATGGAAGATGCCTTAGAGGACTGGGGTGGGGAGGGTGGGGGGGACTTGGGGGGGGGAGTCAAGGAAGGGAGGGAATACGGGGATATGTGTATAAAAACAGATGATTGAACTTGGTGTACCCCCCCCAAAAAAAAAAAAACAGATGATTGAACTTGGTGTACCCCCAAAAAAATAATAATTAAAAAAAAAAAAGAGGTGCATCCTATGTTCCCTTCCCTTGAATGTGGGTGGGCTTGTGACTGCTTCAACCAATAGAGTTCAGTGGAAGCAATACTGTGACTTCTGAGGCTAGGTAAGAAGAGCCATACAACCTATGCCTGATCCTTGCTCAAGTAATGCTTGCTCTCTAGAGGCTCCCTTGCAGGACCCTCCCTCCTAGAATCCAGCAACAACCCACCTGAAGAAGCCCAAGTCACATAGAGAGACCATACAGATGTACTCCAATCAACAGTACCACTTAAGCCAGCCTTTAAATAGTCCCAGCTCAGGTACCAAACAGGTGAGAAAAGAAAGCATCTTAGATGTGGATCTTCCAGCCGTCAGCCATTCAAGTCTTACCAGCAAAGGTCCAAGACATCATGGGGCAGAGAAGAGCCATCCCTGCTGTACCCGTCCCAAATTCTTCACCCACCAAATCTATGAGCATAATAAATGGTTGTGGTTTTGCACCACTAAGACTGGTATGGTTTTTTAATGTAACAAAGATAACCAGAACAAATGTGACTGCTGGAAGTCTGGTACTGTTGTAACAAAATCTAAAACACATGGCACTGGTTTTGGATTAGGACTCTAGAGGCTAACAGTGAGGGATTAAAGGAAGAATGTACCAGAGATGTCACTGGAACCTCCAGGAAAATAGACCTTTGTTGTGTAGCGGAAGTGTTGATGAATGGAAGTACTGCATGATGATTTTAAATGCTTTGATTTCCTTGTGTACAAAATAAAAACACTATAATAGAAATTACCTCACCGATTGTTGGAACCAAATGAGATAATGTTGAATTCTAACTAAGCACAGTGCCTGGCACATAGTAGAAGTATTTAGTAAATATACATCTCCTATGCCTTACGTCAAAGTTTGTTGGGTTTTTTCAAAATCCAAACCATGCTGACTCAGCGATTTCATTTCTTAAGTCTTTGTGGCAGAAGAAATTCACTCAAGGCTTGTCTTTAATTATCTTTAGTAAATTATTCTTGACACTTTGCTGTACATGCACTAAGGCGGAGAGAGAAAAGCACTTAATAAAAATGAATATAAAGTATTTTCATTTATTAGATGGTCTTTCAGTTCAGAGGAGGAGAAAATCATGATGAAAATTATACAGGTTCAAAATTACAAACTGGAAACCAGCTGTTTTGAAAAAAGAAACATTTAAGTAATACACATAATACTCTCTATGAACACACATCTCTGCTTCAAAATATGTTCCAAAGGAAGAGTTTATGTCTCAGCTTATTTATAAACACATGTGCAGGGGGAAAAAGTTCAATTTCCATCAGTAGAAGGAAGCAATCTATCTCACCATGGGTCTGGAAGAGCTTTAACAAGTCTGAGATACACAATAGCAGCAATTTCAACTTTCCTAGCACTGTATTATGGAGAAGCATCTCATGGTGTCTTGTGATAGTATTAATAGTTTATCCATCCAAGAGGTTTAATAGTTAAAAATCAGTTCCATATCACTTTCATCATATGTGGTTCTAAAACAGCTCAGAAAAGTAGTGGCACCTGTTATACTTTTTCAGCACCATTATAAAATAAGAGCAGATAACAAGGAAAGAGGAATCACATGGGAGGTGTGTCCTGGACAATCTTCCCTCCCCCACCAAAGCTGAAGCCTATCTATCCCTTTCAGTTTTCAACCTGCACTACTTCAACACTGTCTCTTTAGGATGACATGTTCTAAGACATTCTTCCCACTCACACTCGTCACGAACATGCACTCACTCGATTTCATCTGGGCACATCTACCCGGCTAAGCTCCATCCATCAGAAATATACATCATAATCAGACAGCAAAGGACACTTGTACTCTGAAGAATATCCATGTATCATTTACCTTGATGTCCTACAGGTTCAAGTGGGAGAGAAGTAGCTTTCCCACACATCTTTGGTTTTAAAAAAAAAAAAGAAAAAACTCTTTGCAAAGGGAAATAGTTCAGGGCAGGGGGGTTGAGGTTTGTATAGGGGCAATTAGAGTAAATAATTTAATTGTGTTGACTAATTTTTCAGAAGTCTATTTCTATTTGCAAGAATATGTAGTAGATTCTTGCTTTCTGTTGTCAAGCTGGATTATTCCTCCTACTTTCACAGCAGCGGTCTTAGAAGTGACCTTTAGCAAACATTATGTGCTTTATTTTCAGAAGCAAGCACTGCAGATATTGCATTCATATGCAGCATATCTTGAAGGTATGCAGAAACCAATAAAGTCAGTAACATGTAAGAAATAGTGTAAATAGTTATACCCCATGACAGGTGTGACTACACATCCTTCATGACTAGAGTGACCAAAGAGTCAGAGCTTGTGTTTTGATCTAACAACAACAAAGCACGACATTTACTCAAAAAAAGTGTTTTCTTTTTCTTTTCCATACTCCTACATTGCTTCCCCTCTAAAATTGAACAGTGGAGGAAGATCTGCAGCACTTCCCCAATTTTCCAAACCCTAGCCCCACCCCCTAAGCCCCACCAAACACTAGCTAGCACCAGAGTCAAGGTGGGTAGGTAATTTATTAAGTGAAAACAAAATGGTTTCCTAAGAAAAGCAAAAGAAAAAAAATTCAAGTGTATGGAGAAGGCGTATTGAAAAATCACAGTGTAAAACATCATTCACTTTAGGAAACAAATTAATTAAACTGCTAAATGTCAAACAAGACCCCTTATTATTCATGTCAGTGGAATTTCAACTCAGTAAAAGGTGTGATAGAGATGTCACCTAATTGTTGATGATCTTTCCAGCTAAATTGTTCTCACACAGTAGCATCAGGGTCTCAAGAGATGAAATATTTATGGCTGTCAAAATCCTTCTCTTGGGGTTATCCATTTGGCCTGTAATGTAGGATACTGCCGTTTCCCACTTTGTTCCCCATTACTTCTTTCAGTACTTTCTGACTACCTGCAGATTGCAAAAAGGCTAGACTGAGCTCTCTATAGGCTGCAAGTTAAAATCAGGAGCACCACTCCCTGTTGAGACAGCATACAGAGGTATTATAGAGTTCTGTGCAAAAAGAAAACCATCTTTGGGGTTTTTTCCTTCCAGAATAAAATCTCATACTTCTAAAAGTACACCACTGGAAAACTGTAAGAGTCTGTTGAACAATTCAGCGGTGGAAAACTATTGCTGTCATTTATCTAACTTTATATTTCATTAATTCTTAAGTTGTTCAGAAAGTAAATTAATAAAAATTGAAGACTTCCCACCAGACACAGACTGTTTCCAGACACAATGCATCTTCTCTGATGCACTTTTACATTGTCCTTACTCCCCCAATTTTTTTTTTTTAACTTTTGGTTTCTTTAGTAATTGCTTTTAGTTATTCAAAGAATGTGCCTAGAGCTTTTTTAAAGGAATTTTAAAAATCAGAAATCTGATTAACACTTATGCATATTTATAATTATTTAATTGTTCTTTGATGATTTAAGGCCCTTCAAAATCTCAAAAAAGTTTCTTAATTATAAAGATTAAGCTATATTTTAAAATATTTACTGTTAAGTGTGTTTATTTTTTAATAGTGCATAATAATACTTTGCTTTAAAGGGACAGTATAGTTAAAGCATATAGAAATTTTCCAAACATTCAAGGGTAAATGAGTTAACAGTATGTCTCTTTAGTTGTGCCCAAAACAGCTATTTCAATATTTAGAGATGCATTCTTATCAAATAAAAATTTTTAACCTTTGAGAAAAAAAAGTGGCTTTTCTTATATATTCAATGTGTACTAGACATTAAACCTGAATCTCGCTCTCACCCTGTCCTCTGTCCCCTAAACAATACTATCTGGCTAAGAGTCACGCTCGATCAAAAGAAACCAACAAAAAAATTAAGCTACAAATGCATGCTAAAAATAATTCAACAGCACAGCTCCCCTCTGACCTAACACTATGGCATTTACTTCATTAAGTGTTTCTAAAAAACTCCCAGTAGGAAAGGTACTTAATTTATTTACTGCATGAGTCTAACAAGAATTGTGAAAGAAATTTTAAGTAAACCGGCACGGTTTGGAGGGTTACTAGAACATTTGGTGCTCTCTACGAGCCTCTTTTTTCAACCACTGGCCACCCTAATGCATTTCTCCATAAGCAGTGAGACATTTTGTTTGGCTTTGAGCATATATTTTCTGACAGAACCTTGAGAATAATGAGAAGTTCTCAAGAAAAAAAAATTAGCAGAGAAAATTGCTCATTTTCTTTAGACTCTCATTCTTTTTATTTTATTTATTTATTTATTTATTTATTGGCTGCATTGGGTCTTCGTTGCTGCACGTGGGCTTTCTCTAGTTGCGGCAAGCTGGGGCTACTCTTCGTTGTGGTGTGTGGGCTTCTCATTATGGTGGCTTCTCTTGTTGCAGAGCATGGGCTCTAGGTGCATGGACTTTAGTAGTTGTGGCACGTGGCTCAATAGCTATGGCTCTAGAGCACAGGCTCAGTAGTTGTGGTGCCTGGGCTCAGCTGCTCCAAGGCACATGGGACCTTCCTAGACCAGGGCTTGAACCCGTGTCCCCTGCATTGGCAGGCAGATTCTTAACCACTGCACCACCAGGGAAGTCCTAGACTGTCATTCTAATAAATGGAAGTCACTGCTTTGTATTCTCACCGTTCCATTCATCACAGCTATGTTCTATGCTCTTAGACCACACATAGGTAAAGGTGGTATCTGCAGTTCACTGCTTTCCCAGAGGAGTTGGAGAAGGAGCAAATGACCCCTAAGTTGTCTTCTCACCTAAGTTCTTCCTAGCTACCTACTACACATTTCAACATGCCAAGCTGTCATTTTTTAAACGACCATCCTTCTTCCCATGCCAATTCCCCCTTCCAAATTCCCTGACTCATTCATTGGTGCCATGATTCCCCCAACTTTTCAAGTCATATCTTTGATTCATGTAACAGAGTAGATCTCTCAATTTCAGATTTTCCCTAGCAGGTCAGTGGCCTGTTCTGTTGGTCATCTACCTCCCCTAAAGCCTTGTGTTCTAGAATATTCTACAGACATTGTAGATATGCCACCAGAGCCTGAAGGGCTACTTTTGTCAGGCTCTGAGCACTGTGACTCAGTGTCACAAGTCTCTTTATACCCAAATTCAAAATTCATCCTATCCCATCCCCAGCCCCTGAAAAGCCTCTACCAGAGCCACTTTCCCAAAAAACTTTTCAGACATCAAAGTCAGCACCTGAAGAACTGATCTAGCAGTAGATCAAATCTCCTCTTTTGGAAATGGGAGCCACAAGTGAGGTCCCATTCACTCCTAGGTATAATCTCTGTGATGATCGCATGACTATGTAGATAATGTTAATCCTAGGATCCTCTGCTGTTTCCTAGCCACTCCCTTCTTCCATCCCTTAGAGTTATACAGAAATTAAAACATAAAAGTACACGGGGTTGGATCTATTTACCATGTGGCCTAATACAAATAAGCAGGTGCTCTTCCCAGGGTACCCGACTTCTCAGAGGCTATACAGGTCTCATACCCAATACTTTCGTCTCTTGTGAATATACTAAACCATTCCTTGTCTGATCCCAAAAATCATAGTAACTCTCTCCTAAGATTACCCAATATACTCCTTCAGTACATACTTAATTACCTTAAAATATTCAGGAGGGACACAGGGAGAAATCTAGGCATAAATTTGACTGGTAAAGCAATAATCCTTGCGTATAATTGACTTTGCACTTAATCTGTTGGAAGGTTCTCCTACAATCATTCAAAAGTATTTATTGAGCATCTACCACTTGTCTGGCCCTTGTTTAAGAGCTAAAAACAGAGCAATGAATAAGACAGAAAAGGTCCCTGTTCTCATGGCATTTATAATCTCATTAGTTCTTCCTTTGCCTTTCTTATCATCTTGACATCCTTTGCTTTGGAGTTAGACACCCTTGATTAATCCGCACAGCACTCCCTCTTTTGACTTTCTACCTGGTACAAACTAGCAATCACCAGAAACCAGTGCTCACCTGTTCTCAGAACAAGGCAGCACTAGCCTTGTTTAGCCCTTAGAGAGGAGAGATCCTGCATATATTTGGACATTCTGGACCATCTATGGCATGGTATCCTGGTATCAACCTCTTTCTATCTAGCCAGTCATCAAGGTCTGGCCAAAGGTATTTTTGGTACATTACCTGCCACAAACATTAAGTAAATTTAATCTTACTCCTAAAAACATTTGCCCTTCTTGGATACAGGTCCTGACCCTGGACAACGAATTCAGTTTCTTCATCTCCTTTTGTGGTGCCTTTCATGCTGGGCTCTACATAACCACTCACCCTCTGATTTCTCTAAGTGCAGAGGGATTTTCTTTTTAACATTTTCTCTTCTGTCTTGGAAGCTGGGGGAAACGTCTGTTCCAGCCTTTATGGTGGTCTATTATATACTGTCAGAATAAATCGAGTGCTGCAGGCTGCATTTAGAGGAAGGCACAGTTGGAAATGGCCCCGAGTCCCAAGAGGAACTCTCCTTGCATATACACCACACACTTGAAAATCAATCCTGCTTAAGTCTTATAGTACAAATACGAGAGGGAGCTTATAATATTAAAGCATCCATAAAGCAGGATAACCACAATTTTAAAACAATTAGGAACAGAAGGGATGTAATGTACATGACAAACATAATTAACACCACCATAAGTTACATATAAAAGTTAAGAGAATAAACAAACTGTAAGAGTTCTCATCACAAGAAAACATTTTTTTCTATTTCTTTAATTTTGTATCTATATGAGATGATGGAAGTTCACTAAATCTGTGATAATCATTTCATGATGTATGTAAGTCAAATCATTATGCTGTACAACTTGAACATATACCGTGTTCTATGTCAATTATATCTCAATAAAACTGGAAGAAAAAATTTTTTAAAAAAAGCAATTAGGGAATTCCCTGGCGGTCCAGTGGTTAGGACTCTGAGCTGTCACTGCCGAGGGCATGGGTTCAATTCCTGGTCAGGAAACTAAGATGCCACAAGCCACGGGGCATGGCCAAAATATAAAAATAAAAAATAAAAGCAATTAGGAGTAGAAATACAATGTATCAGACAGCTATCTAGTTGCTACAACTGAATAGTAAATTTAGCTCTGACATTTCTAGTTTGTTCATTTGTTCATCCATCAACTCAGTAACAATTACTGAGTCACTATTACGTACTGGTCATATGCCTATGCTCCAAGCCCCCTCTCCTTTGGTCCCCACCTAATTCTGTGTGGAAAAACAGGGGCAGGGGTGCAGGTGGGGATGGGGCAGTAGGGCAAGCTGTCTTTCTGTAGTGGCCTATAAAGAAGAGCTGCCTGAGGGCATTTCTCCCGCTGCATGGCTTAGAAATTATGATCAACAGTCAGCACCAACTATAAAAATAAACACATACAAGAAGTTATCAAAGCTCTCATCAGAATGTTTTTTAATTCCATGAAAATGCATGACTTCCTGTGAATAACATTAACACCAAATGTAATTAATTAGGTTTTTTTCTGAACTGGCTCCATATACACAGATGGGAGATAGCATGTTTCATATCACTGCAAGTCCCTCAGGAGATCCTGGGGATACTGACATGCATTTTATGTGCTTTGAGAAAGGAAGTTTGTTTACATTTATTTTATTTTAAGAAAAAAACAAAAATACAAATAAAATTAAAATTCAATTTTCAGCAAGTATAATAAAACAATCTTAAGTTAGTAATACATTATGCCTTTCAAAATTTTCTACAGGTATAGATTTCGGTATAGATATGTTTTATGTCATCTTTAACCAGATGGCCTTCCAATACCAAAAAACTACTAGCTTTATTTTACTATAGTTCATACACATCAAATCCCAGAAATTAAGACAGTGCAAAAAAGGCAGAGGACTCTTGAAACGCTAGCAATAACAAAAGGGTAGGAAACGTTCTTTAAATTTCAGTAATATAGGTCAGAAGAAGAGGTATACTGTCAAAATAAGATAAACGAGAGCACAGTTTTGTGCCATGTTTAAAATTCGTCCATAAAAGCTAGATAATAATAATAATAGCTGTCACTCATTGAATGCTTACAACATGCCAGGTGCCATGCTAAGAGCTTTATGTGTGTTTTCTTATTCCATCCCTACAGCAAGCCTATGATTTATTAGCCTCAGTTTATAAAGAAAATGAGACACAGAAAGGTGAAATCATTTGTCCAAAGTTAAAATGTTGGTTAAGGGGAGGAACTAATAACTTTATGCCATGTTTTTAACCACAACACTACTGTTTCCTTAAAGAGAAAAAAACATAAGGTAAGAAAAAGAAATTTTGTTTGATGTACAAAGTTATATGGAATGGCCAAGCATTCGGTGATTTTGTCCTGCAAGGTAGTGGCAGCTTGGAGTCTGAGCTCCTTGGGAAGCGGTAGCACCAGGAACCACATGTGCGACAGCTGACTTAATTAAGCAAGGCGATGGAAAGAGCGACTTCGCTGGGCGCGCCTTCCTCCACCCACCATCAGAGAAAATTATCAGAATGTTGTCATTCATATCTCACTGTTCTAAAGTCTGAAATTACAAGGAGATACAAGAAGCAAAGCCTAAGTATGCAAATTGTTAGTGATGTTAGAAGAGAAGTGCTATGGAAACAAGAAAAAGAAAAGCAAGGCAAGGGAGATGGGAGGGGGGCAGTGAGGACACATAGTTCTTTGGAGTAAGGAAAAGAGTCACAGTACTCTAAACTCTAGGTGGATATGCACAATGGTCCCTTATAGGCATGGATGTTTATTCCCACCTCCCCCTTCTCACTGTGGATAAGATCTTGTATGAGGGCTTTCATCAGGGTGAAGTTCAGAACTTTCAATCTGACACTCAACCTTTAAGTGTGAGGAAAGCAGAAAATAACAGTTTCCTGCAGTGAGAACAAATCCACTGTGTACGAAGGTTCAGGGTTCTTAAACTCTGTAATGGGGAAACTCCCTTCCTACAGGTATTCTGCCCTGTATACCTACAGGTTTACTCCCTTGCTCTGACTGGCTGTATGCAAACCAGTTAAACCAATGATGCTTATCCTAGACAGGATTAATATCTAGATGTTTACTCTGCTATTCTCCACCAGGTGGCCATAGGTTTACACATATGCAAATCAGACAGTCCTCATATGTTTTACTACTGAATAAGATCCTGTAATTCTCATTAGAATCTAGAATCACAATTCACACATGAATATACTCTATACTAATGCTTCTCAAGGCATGGTCTGCCCAAGCCAGTCTAAAAATTGTTTGTTACTGGTCCAAAACAAGGTAATTACAGAAAATGCATAGATACTTTTTACATTACCACCACATTTTTATTGTATTTTATGCAAGTATCAGTCCACAAGTTTTGAATATTTAAAAAGAAATCCATACTCAATGGTCCTTCCTCACAGATAGTTTGAGAAACACTATTCTAGAACAGTGCTACTCAAAATTTGGTCTCCATGTAACTGAGCAGGACCCTATGGGGCTTCCTGGGACAGACCTCATCCCCGATCCCCTCTGCTTTAGCTCCTCTCTGAAGTACCTAGATAACAGCATCTGATGCACATTTCCTGAGTTGTTTCACAGATGCTAAAACCCCTACCAAATGGAAGAAACTGACTACTTGATGACCCTGAACACATAATTCCCAAACCTACTGGCGCCTAAGGATTGATGATGTTAACCCCTGTGACGCCGCCCTGTGACCTCATCACCAACCAGAGAATTGTGCACGAGCTGAACACATACCCTGGGACTCCTCCTCCCTCACCTTGCCTTTAAAAATGCTTTGCTGGGACTTCCCTGGCAGTCCAGCGATTAAGAATTCACCTTCCAATGCAGGGGGTGAGGGTTCCTTCCCTGGCTGGGGAGCTAAGATTCTGCCTGCCTTGCAGCCAAAGAACCAAAACATAAAACAGAAGCAGTATTGTAACAAATTCAATAAAGACTAAAAATGGTCCACATCAGAAAGCAAAAAACAAACAAAAAAAAAACCCTAAAAAAAATAATAAAATAAAATAATAAATGCTTTGTTGAAACCCATCAGGGAATCTGGGTTTTTTGAGCAGTACCTGTCCTGGACTCTTTGTATGACACCTTACAATAAACGCTGCACTTTTCTTCACCACAACCTGATGTCAGTAGATTGGCTTCACTGTGCGCACTGGAGCAGACCCAAGTTTTGGTTCAGTAACATCCAGACTGTCAATAAACTGTTTGTTACCAGCACTAAATTCCTTGCATCAGAATGAAAACTGACTATATCATTAGGCACACCGTTTAGTTCAACAGATAATTTTTTTTATAGCATGACTCGATGAAGGAAGCAGAAAGTTGATTCCATTCTGTACAAATTCCTAATTTCATTGCAGACTCGAACTTTAAGTAGCACTGCTCTACACTTCACCAATAAAATGGGGATAATGAAAATACCTATCTTAAAGGGATATTAAACATTTCATTTAATATAGCATTTTTAGAATTCTTATAGAAAGCACTAAATAAATATGAATTATTATTATTAGTACTATTATCATAACAGAATTTCTAAAATGATGGGGAAATCAGGGCAAACAGCATGAGGAAAAAAATGAGACGAAGTCAAGATAGTTACAAAAAAAGGCATACCACATAGGACAGCATACCAATACAGTCTACCATTCGGTTCAGTATTTTTCTTGTAGTCAATACAAAGAAGAAAATGTTATGTGTTACATGATTCATAACGGCCACATGATTTTTTTTTTTAAGTGCTCCAATGAAGTACAAGCAGCCCTTGTTCTGAATGAAGGTCACTGAAGATTTAAGGTCTGAATTTCAAAATTGAAATTAAAACTACTTTGCCTTTTTTGCCTTCAATTTGTAATAACAAAAAGAATTTACTGAAGCAAGCTAGAAGTTTTAACAGACTTGTTATAGAAGAAAATTTAGCCATTAATCTGTCATTTCAGTGAAAGCTAAGCTCATTAATAACTTCTATTCAGCTCCAAACTGCCTTCATTTTTCCCATTCCTTTCTGATAAGGACCCACATATTCAAATTTCAAAAAAAAAAAAAAGGGAACAAATTTTATGAATTCCAAAATGAACAGGTAAATAATATTGAAGATAATGCTTTTCTTGTAGGTACTACCTTTCTAAATGCCTTGTGAGCTTTTAAAATTAAAACATTTTAAAGAGTATGTTTGCCATTCTGTCACATAGTCATTTTTATAAACATTTCAGATTTGAAGATTTTTTGATCAGCATAAATTTGCAAGATAAAAATGATACCTTGATTATTTAAAGTAATATTAGCTAACACATTTTGAAATATGACAAAAAGCAAGAATGGTTTAAACAGAGTTAATTTTGGTGGAAAATTAGTAAAGTAGACTTATTACAGAAACCCAATTGGTATACAAGATACGTATCTTGAACTATTTATACTACAAGAACTACCTCATGTTATTACTAATCATTAGCACTAAAATTTTGGGTTTGCGGTTATCTGTATTTATAAAGTTCCCCTGCAATGAGAAATGGGCTTACTTCTCACCAGGTCATAATCAGGATTTTAACATAATTTCAAGCCCAACAAATAAAGAATAAATTACATGGATAGTGACTAAAACCAACTACTATCATCCCTGAGTGTCAAAAATCAAGTATAATCCACAACAAATAAAAATAATATGTTTAATTAAAAAATCTTTGAAAACTGTTTCGTATACCAGGAAGAAAACGCATCTACTTATATTACAAAATCCTTAAAGAATGAGAAAAACTCTTGAATAGAAATAAATATATTCTTCAGAAGGGATGAGGTATACAAATAGTCTCAGCTCTTTCTCCTTGAATTTTAACTTTCCTTATTCATTTATCTCCCTTTTATACTCCTACCATTTAGCCATTTAGTCATTTTCTGTTCCCTCTTTATCTTGGAACAAGCACATATTAAAACTTCTTGTTTCTCCTTAATTTATCTGACACAAGCTGACATTTTTAAATGCAACTGTATTTAAAAACTTAAAGGAGCAAAAGGACCTCCATCAGCAAAAAAAAAAAAAAAATGAATCTCAACCAAAACTTCACACCATATACAAAAATTAACTCAAAATGGAATAAGGACTTAATGTAAAATATAAAACTATAAAATTTAGGCAAAAACATAGCAGAAAAAATTTCAGGATCTAGGGCTAGGAGAAGAGTTCTTAGACTTGATGCCAAAAGCACAATCCACAAAGAAAAACAGATAAATTGGACTTCATCAAAATTAAATATTTTGCTCTGCAAAAGACTCTATTAGAATGGAAAGATTAAAGGAAAATATTTACAAACTACATATCCAACAAAGAACGAGTATGTAGACAATACAAAGAATTCTTAAAACTCAATTGTTAAAAACAAACAAACAAAAAAAGCAAATTAAAGCCAATTAGAAAATGGGCAAAAGAAATTAACAGATATTTCACCTAAGAGAATATACATGGCAAATAAGCACATGAAAAGATCTTCAACATCATTAATTAAGGAGATGCAAATTAAAACCATATGAGATATCACTATACACCTATTAAAATGGCTAAAATAAGAAATAATTACAATATCTAATGATGGCAAGGAAGCAGAAAATCTGAATCACTCACACATTGGGAATAAATAACGGTATAGTCAAAAAAGTCTGGCAATTTAAAACTAAAATGCAATTGCCATACAACCCAGCAATTGCACTATTATTTATGCCAGAGAAATAAAAACTTATATTAAAAAAACTGTACATGAATGTTCATAGCAGTCTTATTCATAAAAGCCCGAAAGTGGAAACAACCAAGATGTCCTTCAACAAGTGAATGGCGAAACAAACTGTGGTACATTCATACTGTGGAATACCAGTCTGCAATAAAAAGGAACAAACCATTGTTACACACAACAATGTGCATGAATCTTAAGGGAATTATGCTGAGTAAAAAAGGTCAATACCAAGAGGTTATATATCATATGATTCAATTTACATAACATTCTGGAAACAACAAAATTATAGACATACAGAACAGATCCGTGGTTGCCAGAGATTAGGGTGAGAGGAGGTAGATGTGGCTGTCAACATGCAACATGAGGGATCCTTGTGGCAATGGAAGTGTTCTGCATCTTGCCTGTGGTGGTGGATACACATACCTACACATGATAAAACTGCACAGAACTAAGTACATACGCACATGCACACACACACAAATGAATACATGTAAAACCAGGAAAATCTGAATAAGGTTGGTAGATTATATCAATGTCAATTCCCTGGTTGTAATGTTGTATTATTATTTCGCAAGGGTTACCACTAGAGGAAACTAGGTAAAGGGGACATGGAATCTCCCCATAGTATTTCTTACTACTGCATGTGAATCTATAATTCACTCAAAATTTTAATTAAAATAAAGGAAAGGAGAAAAAGAAAACAAAAAAAAATGTTTAAAACAGTTAAACATAGTAATTATTTCTGATCTTAATAATGCCAATAGAAGCAGCAAAAAGCATTACTAGGTTATTTTAGGAGAGGGCTACCATTCTAAAACAATCACTATAGATTGGCCAATGTAGCACATTAAAGGTGGTCTCAGATACTTTGATAATGGTCCCACGGAGATGTAAGGTCTATTTCCCTTCCCCTTGAACCTGGGTGGGTCTACAGAATATGGTAGAAATGACAGTGCCAGTTTCTGGGCTCAGGCCCTAACATACTGGCAACTTCTACTTCCTGTCTCTCGAAAAAATCATTATTAGAAGTCGACTGCTATGTAAGAAATGTGACTACCCAGAAACCACCATGCTATAAGAAAAAAAAGGTCAAGACACACGGAAAGACCATGAAGAATGACAATACATGTGGAGATACAGTGGCCAAAGAGCTCTGAGGCATTTGACATGTGGGTGAGAGCCATCTTCTCTGACCAGCTGAGCCTTTCCTAAATCTTAACTCACAAAATCATGAGCAAAATAAAATGGTTGCTTTAATCCACTAAGTTCAGAAGCAGCTTACTATGCAAGCGATCAATAACAAAAACAGCTGACAAAGCCCACAGGCACTTTGCCTAGATGTCTTTCCTCAAGTAGGCTGGCCTCCAGATAACTGGGACCATCTTCTTTCCTGACACCCACATGCCTTCTACCAAAATACACTGCTTTTTCAAGGGCAGACATCTCCTCCTCCCCTTTTCTGATTATAATACCTCCTCTCCCCTGGAGTCCTCTCTCACTCAGCTCCAGGTTCTAGCCTGAGGGTTGCATCTATTCATAAGTCAAAAGCAGTGTTGACCCGCACCCCTGAATCCCAGCAAGATATCTACTCTAGTATCTTTCAACTTCTTTTTGTCCATGACCCACAGTAAGAAATGTGTTTTTTGTAAAAATAAACACATAAACATACACACACACCTATAACTGAAAGAAAAGTTTCAAAAAACAATCCTTACTGTACGTGATAGATTCCAATATACTCTATTTCATCACAGTCTATTCTATTTCATTGTGGTCTCAAGTAGGAACCAATCTTTTTGTTACTAGGCTGGAGCTTTGCTTTTTTTTTTTTTTTCTTCCCTTAAATAAATTAGGGCATTATAACTACTGCACTATAAAAAAATAAAATTCCACATTTCTTATTGATCATTTTCCTGAAAATTATGTATTTTTAAACCTGTTCTATAATGGAAGAAGGATAGATGTTGGCAACATAAATTTTGACCCTTAAAAAACACAAAGCTGACCCATGAGTTGCTTTCCACTGTCTAAGCAGAAAAGAGCATGTACCCATTTTAGCAGTAAGATCATCCCTTCCTTCTCTTTCTTCTATTCACAAAGCTCCTTCTGACATAATAAGAAACTTCACAGGAAAATCGAAGATGCTCACCAGGAAAAAAACTGAATGCCAATGGCATCCCTATCTGGAACGTTTTCACATTTCTTAAAATTTGTTAAATTCTTCCCTCAGGTGGACCTTTCCACTGTACTGATACTGCTGTCTGCCTACCACTTCTTTTTGTGTGTGTATGTCTCTGCGTTGGGTCTTCATTGCTGTGCATGGGTTTTCTCTAGGCGAGCAGGGGCTACTCTTTGTTGCAGTGGGCCAGCGTCTCATTGAGGTGGCTTCTCTTGTTGCAGAGCACCAGCTTTAGGCATGCGGGCTTCAGCAGTTGTAGCACGTGGGCTTCAGTAGTTGTGGCACATGGGCTCAGTAGTTGTGGCTTAGTAGGCGTGGCACATAGGCTTAATCAGTTGCTCCGCAGCATGTGGGATCTTCCCGGACCGGAGATCGAATCTGTGTCCTCTGCACTGGCAGGAAGATTCTTAACCACTGCACCACCAGGGAAGTCCCTGCCTACTGCTTCTTGTTAACTCATTACTTTCTGGATAAGATAAAGACTGCTATTGCTCCTGGAGTTCTGTGTACTTCCCAGCCTACCTTGTATTCAGGTTGGGCCCACACACCTAGCTCTGGTCCAAGGAGTTCAGACCAAGGCTGCAAAGAACTGGTGTCCCTCCTTCATCTCGTTCTTCTCCTGCCAGTGTCATCATGGCAAACTTGAAGCCCACAAGTTCCACAAAGTACAGTTCAAGGATGGAGGTGATTGCCCAACCTGCATAGGACTTTGTATGAGGGGAAATGAACCTTTGTGTTTAGCCCTTGAGATTTCAGTGTTTCTTGTCTGTAGTTTTTGCTGTCACTGTAGCTTAGCCACACTGTACCCTGATGAGTGTACCTAACTATTATGACAGTGCTCTCCACCAATTCTCTCTCCTCTCTCTGACTCTTCCTTGGGATTATCCTTCCCTGCCCAATCCCTAAACATCAGTTGTTTACCAAGCCTCTGTCCTTTGTTCCATGCTCTCTACTTTCTACTCAGTCTCAAGGTAATCTCATCCATGTTCATGATTTTAACAACTATGTATATGCTGATGATTCCCAATCTATATTAGGGCTGTACTTTCAAACACCTCGTTGGGCATACCTGGCTTTGGCTGTCCCAGAAGCATCTGTAACTCAAAATTTTCTAACCTAATGTTATAAATTCCTGAGCACACCATCTAAGGCTCTCCTATGTCTTGGCCCCATCTAATTCTTCAATCCTACTACTGGGCATATGGCTCTGGATACTTTAGTGATACTACAGATGCCCACTACCACTCAACTCCAACCAGTGTCACTGCTCATGCTGCTCCTGTTATCTTCCACCTTGGTTCATTTGGTTAACTCTTATCTTCCTTCACCTCCTCCAAAAAAGCCTTCTTTGAATCTCCAAAATAAGCTAAGTGCCCCTACCTTGTGCTTCAGAGTACCCCACGCATTGCCTTGATCTTGGCATTTACCAACACACTAAAATTCTCATGAATCTGTCTCTTTAGCTACACTACAAATGCGTCAAAGACAGAGATCATGTCATATCCATCTTTGTAGCCCCATCACCTCGCACACCTAGCAAACTAAGGCCTGTAAGCTGGCTTCTTATTTTTGTAAATAAAAATTTACTAGAACACTGCCACACTCATTTGTTTATGCAGTGTCCATGGTTATGTTCATGCTACAATGGCAGAGTCAAGTAGTTGTAATGGAGACCAAATGACCCTAAAATATTTGCTATCTGCTCCTGTAAGGAAAAGTTATAAACCCCTGACCTAGCACAATACTTTGTAATTATATGCACAATAAGAATTTGAGAGGGATAAAGAGTATATAAAAGTTCTTTAAAAAACATATATTCAGTAATAATCATAACTATTTCACAGCAAGTGCTTTTATGCCCCACCAAAATGCCTTATAAGTATAGGGACAGGAAAATTGAACAAACTCCTAAGTCAAAAACCAGAAAAGAGCATACAATAGATATCTGTTAAGTGGCTGTTAAATAAGCTACTTTTATCTGAAGCCAAATATTTACTTCTATGGACTATAAGGTGAGCTGATTTCTTCAAAAAGTTAATTTTGAGAAAATAGTCAAACATATATCTAAAAACATTTATAAATATCTAAACTCTAAACTAATACAACTAAGCAAAGCTAAAGGAAGGGTCCTAAACTAAGTCTGGACTAAGCCCTACAGTCATTTTTGCAGTGTATCTTATCTCCCAGAGTGCTGAAGGAAGACAGGGATGCAAAGGAAAGGTAGGACTGAGAATAGCAAATATGAGCTCTGGGGAGTGGCATGGACTGAATATTGTCTCCCCAAAATCAATGTGGAATACTAAACCCCAATGTGATGGTATTTAGCAGTGGGACTATTGAGAGCTAATTAGGTTTAGATGGGGTCATGAGGGTGGTGCCTGCATGACAGGATTAGCGTCATTATAAAAAGAGGAAAACTTTCAGTTATAAGATAATAAGGTCTGAGGATCTAATGTATAATATGGTGATTATAGTTGATAATACTGTATTGTATACTCTACGTGCTAAGAGAGTAGAACTGAAGTGTTTTCACACACACGCATAAAAGGTAAATATGTGAGGTGATGGATGTGTAAATCATCATATTGTACACTTTAAATACACTACAATTTTATTTGTCAATTATACCCCAAAGAAGTTTAGGGGAGGGGAGCAGAGAGAGAGAAAGAAACATAAGATCTCTCCTCTTCATGCGCAGGCACCAAAGAAAGGTCATGTGAGGACAAAACTAGAAGATGGCGTCTATGAAACAGGAAGCAGGCTCTCACCAGGAACCGAATAGGCCAGCACCTTGATTTTAGACTTCCCCACTCTCCGGAACTTTGAGAAATAAATTTCTGTCGTTTAAGCCACCCAATGTATGGTATTTTGTAATAGCTGTCCGAGCTTACTAGAACAGACCTCTTGCAAGGCTTTAGACAGGCTTCCTGTGGGCCAGTGAGGAAACCTAGAAGCTAAGAATCGTTTTTTCTCTCCTTTTAAGTTTGCTGCATGTACCACCTTTGAGATGAAAAAGGTGACTGGAGCATTCCGACATGTCCCTCTCAAATGTCCTCTTCCCTTCCATTTGTCCATCAAATTTCGGTGTAAAACTTCTCCGACACCACAAGCCTGCTGTAATTTCTCTTTTCTCACTGAAGCCTGATACTGTTAACTTTTTCACATATCTTAGAACTTAAAATTACCCTGGCTTGCTAATAGGTTGCTTTAGATGTAGTACTCTGGTTTCCGAATAGACCATAAACGTCTAGGAAAGAGCACTCTACCTTAGGCATTATATCATATCCTCTTTACTCTTGCTTCCCCTCACACTCCTACAACTGTTAATTCTGAAAGGCAGAGTTTCTACCGAGGGTACATCAGAAGTACTTCAATTGCTTGCTCTTGGATCAAACGTGAATGACACAAGCAAGGGAGGAGTTACCAGGAAAAAATTTTTGATCGTTACACTAACAAACAGAAGTATAGAATATGGGGAAGGAATTTTTTTAATGATGCAATAATCTTTTTATGAATAGACTTTCATTCTCTCTTTGTTGCATTTTTTGGGCGGTAAGAAAAATAACAGGAACAGAATAAAAATGCCCCCTTCAGAATTTAACAAATGAGAGTTTACATATAATATATGCTAAGCAGTTGTAGCAGAAGGAAAATCAGCAGTCATCACCACAAAGACTAAAAATAATTAAATGAGTGAAAAAAGAAATGTTTTCTATTCTCCCAAAATTGTGTATGCTATTAATACAGGATATTTTCATTTAAATATTACCATTTAATTGGTTAAGAATATGGAATCAGAGTATATTGTATTATAGATCATAATTACTGAATAAAGTTTTGCTTTCTCTCTTCTAAAATCCGTTTTGCTTAAGGGACAGTCAGAATTTCATACTTAAATTACTGTTTCGAAAGTGAATACACATGATAAGCTATCAGTATTCTTTTTCCTTTGAAATAAATACCTAATGAACTAGCTTGAAATAGTATCTGAACTATCAAATCCAGACATCAAGTGGGTTTACATTAAAGAGTTCTTCACTAAAAAACTGAGAAAGTTACAATTCTAATTAACATGGCAAACCAGAAAAGGATAATACATTATCAACCATTTATGGTGATTAGTGCATTGGACTAATTTCTATGAGAATGGGACACAGAAGGACTGAAATGAAGGACTGGCAATTTTTAAAGGAAGTGGAAAGGGTGCAAGGGCATGGAAGATGGGGAAGACCTGGAGTGCAGAAAGGGAGCAGGAGAAAGAGAGCAGGCTGGGGAGTCATGAAGTAAAGGATCCTAATTGGTCAGAGTCTGCACAAGAGCACTGGGCAGGGTTTATGGGAGAAAAAGATCACTCAGTTGATGAGGTATGGCTGGTAAGTTGGGAAACACCAATGGTAAATGTGTATCTATTTGATGATTTTTGCCAGAGGCAAGCCTTATATAACCTTTACACTTTCTAATATATAATCTAATTCAGACATTTGAACTGTGCCTTAAAAATATTCCCAGGTAGAACCAGTGTTTGAATTTGTTCCAGTCATGGTTGAGATAAAGCTTACACAGAAGTTACTCCACCAGCTGGAGAAAGTATCAAGAAAAGATGGAATAGGATGTGCTATATGCACCATGGTATAGAAAAGTTACACTTTACAAGTCTATTTCTTTACTTCTGCTTCAAATTACAGTTCTAGGTTCTACAGAAATATGTAACATTTTCAGTTGTACCTTTCAAAACTGGGACAGAACATTTTTCTTCTTTTACATTCTCTGGTACACATGCACATAACATACAGTCAACACTTCTCTCTCATCCAATGAAAGCATCTAGTAGTAATAGCATGTCAATGCTTTCTCAAAAGAAAGATACTACACATGGTTATAAACAAAGAGAAATAAACCACTGACTAAAAAATTAACCAGGCTTAGTTTTGGGGAAAAAAAAAACTACCCTTGCAGAAAGAAAAAGAATATTGTTATATATATGTACATAAAGATTGGGACTTCCCTGGTGGTGCAGTGGTTAAGAATCTGCCTGCCAACGCAGGGGACACAGGTTCAAGCCTGGGTATGGGAAGATCACACATGCCTCGAAGCAACTAAGCCCATGTGCTGCACCTACTGAGTCTGCACAATAGAGCCCTCAAGCCACAACTACTGAGCCTGTGTGCCACAACTACTGAAGCCTGCACGTCTAGAGCCTGTGCTCTGCAACGAGAAGCCACCGCAATAAGTCCACACACCACAATGAAGAGTAGCCCCCGCTTGCCGCAACTAGAGAAAGCCAGCGCGCAGCAACAAAGACCCAACGCAGCCAATAAATAAATAAATAAATAAATTTACTTTGAAAAAAGATTAATCTGTCATAAATATGTATATAATATTCACATCAAATACTTTCATATATATTAAACAAAATGAAAATTAGTACTAACTACAAGTCCCCAGAAAACAAAACACACTTTTCAAAAAAAAAAAGCTAAGAAAATGCTAACAAAATATACTCTACATCTTTAATCCTCAATGAATTTGAGAAAATGGTGAAATGCTATATTTTTGTTGGAAAATGAAATTAACTACTATATGACAAAACAAATTAATGGATTGATATGCATAGAATTTAATATATGCAATAACCTGGATCAAGCTTTTATGATCTAATCAAAGAGAATTCTTTTTGTATAACCTTAGAAAATATTATTTTTTCTTACAATAATCCAGAAAAGTAATCTCATAAGATAGATGACCACAACAAATATCTTGGAAAATTTTATAAATATTATGGAATTGAAAAATAAAGCACAAAAAAAGCTTTTCAAAGAATAACATCTGATAGTTCAGACAAACATATTTTAAATAAGACATAAACTCAAAAGAGTTTTTTAAAAGGAGGGTAATGCAAAATGTATAATGGAGTTAATTGTATATTTATATAATCAGCCTTAGAGGGAAGAACTTTAGTAGATACTGCAAAACCTACACATGAGAACTAAATTCATGATGTAGAAGACATATGTAGGGACAGCAACCACTCTGAACCTATATTCTGTGGCTTTGAGCTTATGTTTTAGTCAACGGTGTTGTAGGTTATTGTCCCTGTTCATGTATTTTAATATTTTCATCAAGTGAATCTTATCTGTATTTACTTCCTAAAGCTGTGAAGTAAGCTATGACACTAAGTGGAGTGAAATTCTGAAAGTCTAGAATAGATAATAAATATGTACATGAAATCCAACTCAAGTACTGTTCCAATATATAGTACAGATCTTCAAATTCAATTCTGCCGAGAGTGTAAAACCAATGTGCCATCTCTATGAGTGAAACATGGAAAGACTAATCCTGAGTAAGAACTATAACCATCCAAAAGTATCACAAAACAGATTCTATCCGATACTATAGTGCCAAAAGCCTTTCATATGAGATTCCTGCAAAATCCACATGGTTTACACGACAAAAATCACCAACAGTCACATGTCAGAACCTCACATTCACTCAACTAGAAGATCTGGGAAACCCTGAGTAATATTAGAAGAATTTCATCACTGTTCACCAGGCTTGTCAGAGGACAAGGACAGTAAATTCCCATTTTCTTGTAAGGACATGAGATAATATATGATCTCTGTGATTCACAGCAAGTATTTATAAGACATACAATAAAATTATAAAGACAAATCCCATTCTGTAAGAATTTTACTGGTTTCTTACTATGTCCTTCACACTGGAGGAGGAAAACAATTACAAAGTAAGCATGATATGAATACACTAGAACTTGAGCCTATCTCAAAGCTTCAATTAATTTTAAGTAATCAAACAACTTCACTGCTGAGAGACAAGAAACCATAGGTCTTTTATATGATTCTATAAAGTAATAGGCAGAAAGAGGTCACTCTCCAAGGTCAGTATATGCACCACTGGATACATTCACATAAATGGCTGCAGACAGTTCTGAAGACAGTCTTCGTTAGCATAATTACTTAAACAGAATTTGCAGGTTTCTCTTTATATTTGCCCATTCTTGAGGATAAATGACTGATAATACAAATTATATTTTCTTACAGATGTCAAAGAATTCAATTTTTTAAAAAAGACTGAACATAGGTCATTAACCATACAAGTAGTCTTAAGTAACAAGATCTCTTACAATGCAAAAGATTTTGCAATTATGATGTGGTTACCTATATTTTTACCACCACCCCCAAACATAGTACCTTCACTATGCCAAGCCAAATGGGATATTTCTGAATATATACTGGAGAGAAATTCTTTCCCCATGCTCCATCATCATCACCAAATTCAAGACCTGAAAGTGCTCAGGATAATTTGGTTATTTCTCATATGGGAATATTGGCCAATAATTAAGGAGATATCAGTTGCCTTGGCAACAGATTCCTTCCCAAATAAGCACTGTTCTTATTCAGCAGCCTTTAGCCAAAAGGGGAATTAAATCATTGAAATCAACAATTCCATTGTTTAGCAAACCAGAACAGCTTTCCTGGTCTCAAGAAAAGAGACCTCTCACAGTTGGTCCAGCATCGCCCAAGGTAGCAGTTGTTTAGCTGAATAAGCCAACCTCTTAAATTACAGGATTTTATCATCAAAACCACTGCTAACAGAACAGCCAGCTTTTGCCAAAGAAACATGACAAAGGAAAGAGCATCTCCTAAGTGATACTAATGAACAGATTTAGCTTCATAGATCTTCACTTTACATAGAGAATGTATATGTGAGTTCCTGTCTATATGCATTGATGTAGTTCCAGATGTCTAGTTCAGTAAAAGATAAATCAACCCATTCCATTAGCTAATAAATAGCTTCTTATACTTCAATTTCTAGGTGTAAAAGCCTAACCTTATATTAGACAATTTAAAAAATGTTTTACAAAACTAAGAAAATGAATTGCTACATTTCTAAATGTTGATATAACCCGGCCAACTCTGCAACCTGAAGTCACGTCACTGTATTGAAGCTGTGAAGCTGTCCAGAGAGGTTAAGTATTGCTCATTTTCTAATAAATAGTAATAATAAAAATTATTGAATTATTTTATATGATACTATTTATTATTATTAATGATAACGATAAAGCTAATAATAAAGGCTCACTATGACTGATCGCTCTTGATAGAAACACACACTTGAATTCCCAAGGGTTCCCCAAGTTAAAACTCTTGCCACAAAACGCTTATAGCCTAACTACATGATCACTCCATGATCACTGATGCCTTTATTTCAAGCTTTCTCCATAATGAATCACCTTACCTTTCCAATCTCACTCCACCACAACATTGCCACTCTATAGTCCTACTCTTCTTCACACAGCACCCCTCCCCCCACTTCTTCCCCACTGGCCTGGGCTCTTGATTTCTTTTCTGGCAAGAAGACTCCACCCTCCCCCGACAGTCAGCAAGGTCTGAATTGATGTGTCAGAATCCAGTTCTGAGTCCTAGTCTTTGCCTCTCTAGCCCTTCGCTGACTTCCTATAGCCCTTCATACTTTCTGTCTCTGTCCCCTGCTTCTTTTTCTTGTTTCTTTAATATTGTTTTAATTATAAGGATAATACATGCTTGTCAAAATAAATTCAAATAATATGGAGGAATGTAAAATAAAAAAAGAAAAGACCCTCTGCTTAGAGGCTTGATTCCCCAAAGTTAGCCTTGCTAATAATTTCGGTATGCAGCTTTCAGGTAAGTTTTTTCTAAATCTCTATAAATATGTTTGTGGTTTTTTTGTTTGCTTTTTGTCTTTTTCACAAAAATAGGTCTTTGTTACTTTCTCTTACCTTCTGTCACGCCTACGTGGAGAAAATTGAGTTAAAAAGTTAAATATGAAAGAATGAATTCCTCGAATCCATCCCATGTCACACACTGAGCTGTACATGTCCGCTTTTTATATCTTTTCCCAAGTATTTTGTTCCCAATACTATCCTATTTCCTTTTCCATTTATGAAAAATGAAGTGTTCAATACTATACCATTTATTTTTATGATTATGAAAAATAGAGACTAATTATAGATGTCTAAATAGAAATGTCTAGTTATCTGTCAACATCTCCAATATTAACTGAGGTGAAATATTCAATCAGATAATAAAATTTAAAACCATAATTTTCGAAGATGTATGAAACCAACTTTCTAATTTACTTTGGAACCTTTAAAGACTGTACTTGGTTTTAATTCATATTCTGTCTCGTTTTAAACAAAGGAATCGTAACAAATGTACTGCATCTATGAATAATAAACGGGGATATTCTCTCTTTTCCAATTAAAAAAACCCCAAACAAGAAAATGGCTAAGGCTTTTGGGCCGGCAGATAATTCCAGCCAAAGGCTGACACTTACCTTCTAAATCCACTACTGCACTAATTATGCAACAAATGATGCCAGCAAATGGCACTGCCAGGAGCACCAAAGGTTCTCACTTACAAGTAAATGAGCAGATCAGAGTCCCCAGGTGCCTGAACATTCGTCTTAAATGGCCAGTAGAACTGAGCATTTACGTCACCATGAGTTACCACTACTCAGTGAAATGTCATTTCCCAAGTCCAAAAATGGGACTGCTACTTTACAGACTGGCACCTTATAAATTTATCTATGACGAGATAATTCATAGATTCCTATATTCCCTTAGGAATGCAGAAGACCATCAGATATTAATGAACTCTCCCTAAAAGGCTTGGTTATCTCAAGTACAGAACTGAAAAGCAAGGATATTCATCTCTCATCGTCAGCGAATATTTATTGGATGCCTGCGAGGCACATGGCGTCGTATAAGTCACCTATAAGGGTGGGCTCTTTGGGCTGTGTTAGTCAAAAGCGGAAAATGCTGTTGTTAGTCTATGAAATATACATGAATATCTGACCATATTTTCTACTGAGCTCTACTTACACATACATAATAAAGTAGGGTGCCTGTGTTTCTCTGAATCAGCAGGGAGTGTTTACCTTTAACCCTCACTCACTAGACAGCAGCTGTTCTTCTCTTCAAGTATTGACAAAACTGTGCAATGGTGTCTGAAAAATACGATTGTTGTATACTCTTTATTGTTATAGGACAGTAAGGAATCAATTCATTTAAAGAGCTTTGATTTATTCTAGAGGAAAAGTACAATAACACCAGTTAAATTAATAGTCAAATCTTTAGATCAGTCAATATAAAGAATAATGTAAAATTGTACTGAGGACTTTTACAGCAGAAATCTGAAAAATTTCAAATGCTTTGACATTTTAAAAATTATACATTTCATTATGGTGCAGTACACCCATGGCCTTATTCTGAATTCAAGAGGGGGAAAAAAGCTTTGCTGAATTTAAGGTGTAGGATTAGATTTCATAAGAAAATATGAGATTCTGCCCCAAAAATCCAGTTATACATGGATGAAATCTAATTTAATCATTAATAAAAAATAAAACTGGATCTACTCAACAGCAGCCCAATAGAATGAGAGTCAAACTTTTGGCTGGTGCTGTTTACTGGTGGCTTTCCTTGTGATGGCACAGTAATGAGAAATAATAAATGTACACATCACTGCTTGAACTACACTGTGACAGTGGCTAAAGAATGGGGCCTGACCAGATATTTCAGCCTGGGTCCAAATCTGCCTTGCTCACATTCCCTGGCCAGCAACTTGTAGTGAGTTATAATTGCTTCAGACTCATATCCTTGGCCATGAATAAAAAAGACCATCAAAATGAACACCACAAATGTTTTTAAAAACCCCAAAACAGTCAAGTTACCAGAATCCAGTGACAATATTTTTGACAATATGTTTTACCAACTTTTGTACATATTATCAAACTGTAACGAAATTTTTTCATTTAAAGATTTTACAAATATGTACTCTTCATAGTCAGTCCTCAAATAATAATAAATACCAACTCTTTTGGAAGGCTACAAAAGCATTTGTTTCTTAATGTAGAGTAGTGAGAGGATTTCAAACCTAAACATATTGCCCGCTTTGATTTTACATGGATGTGGACATAATTAGGGTCCATCCATCATCTTGCGACACCTGACATCATTCAACAGATATTTCCTGAGCAACCACTGTGTGACATGGGTAAGAACACTAAGTCAAACAGGACATAGGCTCTGCCTTCAAAGAGCTCTCCACCCAGTGAGGATAGGTGTATGTCTCACACAGTGAGAGGGAGACACAGGGTACTGCTCACAAGAGATTCACAGAGGGGCGCCTAACCTAGCAGGGGCAGGAGGTGAAAGACATCAGAGAAAGCTTCCTGAGCATGTTCTCAATTTTTCTAATTTACCAATTATAAATTTTATCTAATCCTTATTTGCCATAAAGGAGCCTCTCTTTCCTATCCTAATTAGTATATTTTAGGTAACTCTAATTCTTATTCATTAAAAACAAAACAAAACATTCTCTTGATACAATTCAAAGTGCCAAAGAAAAAGGACTTTAAAAATATCTTTTTTTTTTTTTTTATTTGCAAGAAGAGATCCTTTCTAACCTCCCAGGGCACCACAATGAAGCTCCAGAAGAGCTGTTTTCTATTATTCCTCTGCATCTTATCCTGTGATGCTCCTCAATCATGTTAAATACAGCAGACAAGTATACAATATGGAGAGTAAACTAGCCAACTGGCCACTGAGGTAACAAAACACCTCACACCCTTTCCAGACAGAGAGCTTCCCATAGAATCTGCTGCAGAACCCTAGAAAAAATTCAGGTCACTGTAACAAACTTTTCAAATTGTAGGAAAATACAGAAACTGCACTCGCGCTCTCTCTCACTCTCTCTCTCTCTCTCTCTCACTCTCCCTTGCGCTCTCTCTCTCTCTATATATATATGTACACCTATATATATGTACACCCACATATATATATATTTATGTACAACTACCAATATTAACAGCTAAGCTGGTTTTCCCTTAACTGAGAAATATATTAACCCATCTTTTGTTGATGGCTACTAAATTGAACTTGCCATTTTTAAGGGATGTAAAAGAAAAAAGACGGAACATCCATATTATCAACTGTTTTTAATAACTCCCTTTCCCCGGATATTTTTATGCTACCCAAAGAGACTAAATCGGAGGCAGTACTCATGCACACCATCCCTCCCACCACCCAGAGATCACTACACCATCCTGCAATGAGCCTGCACTGCCTCGGCTGTCATATCACAATTTAAGACTTTTACAGTTAGAGAGAACCTGAGTCCCTGTGGCTCAGAAAAATAAAATGGTTTGCCTAAGGTCACACAGCTCATCACAGGCAAACTGGTATTAGTACCTATGTCTGCTAATCCTTTATCCCTCTGAATTCTCAACCAAAAAAAATCATCTCTAGTCCTCAGAAGCAATAGCAAGAACTCAACAAAATCTATTTTGCTCTGAATTTCTCTAATATCTGATTCACTTCACAGATTAAAAACAGTCTAGCACTTTATTTTATTTGTTTGTTTTTAAAATCTGATTTTTAATTTAGCCCTATTTTAAGAATACAAGGGAAATCACAGTGCTAAATTTTAAAAATTCACACTGAAATACAGCAGTATTAAAATGAATTCTATTCAACCACCCAGTCATTTTGCTATTTTTTGGTGAGTATATAGTCTGTGCCAGTCATTGTGAAAAAGTCTTTTTATTTTAAGAAAAAAATTTAGTTAACAAAAAATTTAACAAGTTTCACTTAGCAAAATGCACCCGAAAGGAAATCACAGTACAAAGAAAGTTTTAAGTCAAGGCCTCACCAATTCCTACAGTATTAGTAATGTGTCTCAATTTTCAAAACTAACTTTTAAAAAGCTTAAACTTAACCTAAAAGATTTTAAATGAAAACAAACTAGAATGAACAAACATGAGAAATGTTCCTCTTTGAATTAGGGATCTAGCACCTTGAGTTTTCGAAAAAAGCAAGCCTCCCCAATGTGTTCACGATGATGTGGTGTAAAAGATCCACGTTTAACGTACTTAAAACTAGTTTAACTCAGATAACATCACTCCAGAAGTACACTACCACAATGTTAATTGAGAAAAGCTGAAAATAGTTTTAGTTTACTCAATATCACATGCTAGAAGAAAGTTTGCATGAGAAAACACTGAAGAGGTAATTTTTTTAATCCAGATTTCACAAACTCATGGTGCAAAATGGGTCCCACAGCTTCCTCTAGAGTAATAACTGCTTTTCACTGCTTGTAGGCTGCCTGTGAAAATTTGATTGAAATAACTCAAAAGCTACTACAAAACTAGTCATATCCACCCATGCTGTTCTGGCCACCATAGCCAGCCCCATAACAGCCACTCACGGACTGGCTCTCAAGGCCACTGTAAGTGGACTGGGTTGACACCCCCATGCCTTGCATCATCTGGCTGCTATATGCCCCGTTGCTGGACCCTGTTGTGGAATTCAAGAAAAGTTCTATGTATCTGTGCTGCATGTTGGCCCTGTCTTTGGACATGGCTGCCACGGCTTCTTCGTGAGTGGCAAACTCAACAACCAGCCTCGCCGGTCACTCTTCCATCAGGGCCAATCTCAATATGGATTCTCACCGGGTTGAGTGGAGAGAAGAAGTTGTAAATGTCGTTCTCCGTGCCTTTGTACGGCCGCCCCCTCATGTGGACGCAGTGTCCAGTGGTGCTCTGGACAGGGAATTCGCCATCTCCATACCTGTGGTCGTACATCCCACAGAGACAGTAACTAAGGTCTCTTCCAAATAGGTCGGTGGTGAAGCCATAGCCATCACTGAGGCCACTGTACTCCTCACAGCCCCCATAGCCTGCACTGTAGGCACCAGACCTCATCCTCTCCAGGCCCGCTTGCTTGACAATGCTGACATACCTCCTGGCTGTGCCAGGGCGGTCAGAAGGCCCCGGCCGCCGCACTGACATGAACTTCAGAGGGGGATCCGAGTATGACCTAACTTCTTCCTGACTGCTCTTGAACACCTCAATATACCTGTGCCCTATTCTCTCCTTGTGCTTCCCTAGAGCCTTCTCAGCTAACTCCTGTGAGGCAAACTGCACAAAGGCTTCCCCTGTAATCTTGCCCTCGGGGTCCACAGGCAATGTGATCCCGTTTGGCACGATTTCCAACCCTGAGAAGAACTGAACGATTTCTTCCTTGGTGCATCCAAATGGGAGTCCTCGAAGTCGCACGAAACCATCATTGGCAGTGTCAGCACTGTTTGGACCACTGTGCTTCAACACCCAATCCATCTCGGTTCTGTGGGACTTGAACACCTCAATGTACCGACGTCCCATGCTTCCCCTGTCTTTTTAAGGGCCATTTTTACATCATCTTCTGATTCAAGTTCAACAAAAGCCTCACCACTCTGCCTGCCTTCTCTAGTGTAGATAAAATGAACGCCTGCGACCCCATCATGAATTGTGCAGTCGGAGAGGAAATTCTGCACATCCTCAACAGAGCAGGACCAGGGCAGGCCACGGAGCTTGACTACAAAGCCTTCCCCTCCCTCGGGGCCCAACATCATGGACACTTGACAGGGCAGACGTCAAACAAGCTTGGGTGCAGCTTTTTGTGGCTTAAAGAACAGCAGGGGATGCCCACAGTCGAAGACACTCCAGGTAGGCAACGAACTGTCCTCGGGCTCCGAGTCTCCACGCCCCTGCTTTTCTTCACATCCGGCACCTCGGTCGTCCCTCTGAGCACCTTCTTCTCCAGGAAGAAGCGGTGCAGTCCCACTGAGTCTAGTACTTTAAACTGCACTTTAACATTGAAAAAGTTTCCAGTTTTATGTCCTAGTCTTTTATGCTATTAATATTTCACTTTCTGTGTTATCCCTTGGCAACACACTTTTTAAAAATTTGGACCAAATCCTAGAAAATGAGAGTGTCTCAATTTTTTATATCAACAGAGGGAGGAAGAAAAAAAAGTGAGGTGGTAGCTCTGTCTTACCCACCTAAACATAAAAGATACACATATTAAAATACCCCTCACAGAATTTCAAGGGGACACAATTCAAAGAATAATAATAAATGCAAGTCACCAAGAGTTGACATTTCCATGACCTAAGCTTGTTGCATACTGTACCTCCCGTTCATGTCTACTGACATCCAGGAGTAAACCCTGAGGGAGTTGTTTTGAGCGAGGGTTTCTGTATGTCTCTTTGAATAGGAATACAAAGTGACAGAAAAATAACTCAAAATTGCTATAAAATGAATGGTATTTCCAAATGCGCAAGCAAACAACATGCACTTTAATGTAACACATTTCTTCTTATTTGGCAGTAAGTTAAAACATATGTTGTTTGAAGTTTATATAAAAATGGATGAAAAGGTGTTATCTGTGTTAAAAATGAAACCAAATTACTAAGTGGTTTGAAATCTATGGCTTTTATTATCCAAATGTAGCCAGTTAAAAGTAATGTCACTTGAAGAGTAAAAATAAATTATGGTTAACAGTTACTGGTTTGCTTGGGGGTTTTGGGGAGGTTTTTGTTTTTTTTTTTTTTGGTTTTGTTTTGTTTTGTTGATGAAGGAAATAAAGTAAAAACCTTCAAAAATATGCACTTAGTCATTACAATTTCACACTTTAACACAATTCCAAAAAACAAACAAAGAAATTTAGTTACCCCTTAAAATCAAGTACAAATATTTTTTCCTGAAGGCTTTTTCTTCTATGAATTACCAAAGAAAGAGCTGTCAAATGCTTATTAGTCTCACTTCAAAGAGGAAAAGTCAATGGCAGCAGGTAAAAATCAGGTGGTCAAAATGTCCCCATCAACTTGCCCTCAGAAAAATTTCATCAAGAAGAGCAACAACAAAAAGCAAAAATCATTATTATCAAAGAAATTATTTTTACCATCAATAGTTTGATTAGTGCTTTGCAAAACAAATAAAAATAAGAGAACATACTCTGAGATGTTCAGATGTAAAAGAGAGAGAAAGAACAAGTTTTCAAAGAGGATTGGAAGAGCAGAAGAAATTCAGAACTAAAACTTAAAAGTAAAAAGAAGTTTTGTTACTTGGTTTTTAAATACACAGTATACCCAAAGGTATTTGTTTCTTAGGCCTAAGATTCCTGACTTAGAGGAGTTTCTTCTAAAGTCCTTTCTATAACTTATTTAGGATCCAAAGTAATTTTTTCCTGTTGACTATTGTTTAACATAGCAAAAAATTAGATGCAGTATGTCCCCCAAAGATCACTTAGCCCTACTAAATACAATAAAAGAAGCATGTTCTGCTACAAATCCTTAAAGTAGGTACAACTGTCTTAAGGAAAAGCCTTTATCTTTATTTATTCTTTGAACCCTGGGAAAATGTTAAATGAAAAATATTTTGTCATGAATTGCATCATCATCACTGATGAGCATTGAAGATAGAAGAGCCAACCTAGAAACACCATCAATGGTGTTGGGTCCAAAGAAGATGTGTCAAAAGATGTCATCACAATAGTCGTCCATCATTGTTTTTGCCCTCATCATGTTGGCCAAACATACTTCCAGGTGCAAAACACCTTAACTATGTTGCTTACCACGATCAGTTGTGGGTTTTTTTAACTTCTGATATATTTTTTACATTTTTATTCTTATCTAGAAATAAGAAGAGTTGAGAAATTTAGAACACTTTAGAAGCTTTACAGTTTAATATTGTCCAGGTTGGATAGAAGTATTGACATAAAAAAAAAATAAAGCTAATGGAAGGTGATAATAAATTTAAGAGGAAATAAACTCTTAACCATAGACTAAGTTTCAGTTGCAAATAAGATTTTCTATTAACATTTCAAATAAATGTTAGAAAATATTAGTGAATATTTTTCTTTATTCTCACATGCCAGCATTCTGTAGACAAATGAGAACTCAAAAGAGACATAATTTCATTGATCTTCACATAGTCTCTCTAAGGTTTATGTTTAATACCTACTTTTTTCCCTCTGTCCTTCAAAATCCAGTGGGCAATAATATCATAATTAAGATCTAGATGATAACAGTCTCACATCTGTAGTACTCAAACTACTAGCTAGTGCATCATATTTCAAAATGTTGGTCAGCTGGAATCTGGATTTAAGTTGCATCAATTATATGTCAATTATATCTAAATAAAGCTGGGGGGAGAAGATGAATCAATAATGTTAGTAGAACTAAATCTGGCTATTCAGTTTCTGTAAAAGAGAAAGAAGGAAAACGTTTTCTGAATTTCATGCTCTCCAAGATTTTATATCAATTTGTTGATAGGTTCAAATCATGTTTATTCTCAAGGTACTTTTAAGGTACTTTTAGTTACTAGACAGGGGTGCAATAAGTGAAAGAATAGCAGCAAGACAAGTGTATGGCCCAGGTTTCACAGCCACAAAGAACATTAAAAAGAGGTCATGAGTATAGTCACAAGAGATACACTGACCAGGCTGAAAGACAAGCCATTCGTTACAGTGCACTGAGAATTAATATTTTTATAAATTATGCAGTCATCCCATACATAGCTCAATTAAATTGATTTTTGTACTAGAAGAACTAATTTATTAAATTAAGATATTTAAAATATTCCACAATTTTTAAAACTTTGTTTTGGCATTTTCTTCACTTTTCAAATATACTAGAAACCAATGGTGTACTAAGGGGTGGGGAATGGTAGGCGTGTTCTACCCCACTAGGGATAAATATTTTTAACCCTGGCATTTAAAAAAAAATGCTGTCACATGGTGATAATTAAAAGCAGACCAACTTTCAATTTATTTATTTTTCAAAATTCTGGAGTACCTCTTATAGCCCTAAACTGGACTTCCCCTGCTACCCCCTCTGGTCCTTGCATGCTTTGCTGGAAACCTCAAAAAATGGAAACAGCTAAGATCTTGTCACAATCTCTGGCATACTCTGCATTTACTTATCCTTCTTAAGTGACCTCATCACTACTTTCTTCTCTTCCTTTTATTCCTCCTGTTTGTTTAATTCTAAGCATTTTACAAAGAAGATAGTCAAGCTGAATTTAGATCTCATTGAATTATTAGGCTGGAATGGGAAGAAATAAAGGTAAAATAGTGCTCATTTAGTACCATGTTGCTCTCAGGACACGAGTTGTAATACTCATGTACTCAAAATCCAAAACACTTCAAAATGAAAACAGAGCTTTTAGTTGCTAGAAAAATGAGAAGTGAGCTGTTGGAAACTGCAAAATAATCTATATATTTTTCCTTTTCATACAACGTATGTACAAAAAAGGATTCTTAGCTTCTCTGCATTAAAAATAAAATATCATAAACTGGATGTCACATCTGGTATGCAGGTCTAATTATGACACACTGTCCTTACGCTAAGTGGATATATGATAAGACATTAAAAAATCTTTCTCATTGAAAGCCCTTTTAAACTTCATTTTAAATTGAATTTTTCTTGTTTTCTATACCAGTGGTCCCCAACCTTTTTGGTACCAGGGACCAGTTTCGTGGAAAACAATTTTTCCACAGGGAGGGGTGGTCCGGGGGATGGTTCTGGCGGTAATGCAAGCAATGAGGAGCGGCAGATGAAGCTTTGCTGGCTCTCCCGCTGCTCACCTCTTGCTGTGCGGCCTAGTTCCTAACAGGCTGTGGATTGGTACCGGTCCAAGGTCTGGGGACTGGGAACCCCTACTCTATACAATAATCCAACTTTTCTAGGCTCACTCATCCGCCGTTCACCTCCTGCTGTGCAGCCCATTTCCTAACAGGCTGTGGACTGGTACCAATCCATGGCCCCGGGGATTGGGGTCCCCTGCTCTATACAATAATCCAATTTTTCTAATATGTTCCCATTATTTCTTCCATTCTGTTTTCAAAGCATAAGAATCATAATTGCTACTTCTCACAGCAATTCTTTTGTAAACTTTTTGTTTATTTTTCTGTCACTGTTAGTCTAAGTCTTATGATTCACTACATACTTCATGCACTCATTTTGGAGTTCTGCCATGATGTCATAATATAAGAAGTATTTCATGGACAAATAGATCTGGAAACCACTAGACTAGAGGAAGAATAAAAAATTCCAAAATTAAATACCACAACAAAAAAATAAAACACTGCCTATTGAAATCAGCTCAAATTTAGAAAAATTAACAAAAATAGATATATAAGTATTTTAAATGTACCTCATAAAACTAAGGCTTTTCTAATTTGTAATAAATATACCTGAACTTAAAAAGTGTCCTGGAGAGGATTCCATATTTCGTAGTAACACAAATGAACATCACTTTACAAATAAGTTATTAAAATAATACAAATATTACTGAATTATATGCTACTGGTAAATTTACACATTTCATACCCCTTAAAGATAGGCAACTGATACATATGAAAAAAAAAAAAAAGAGTATTTTTTGGAGAGCTAATGCTATTAATGCTGGTAGGAGACATACATTCCATGCCATTCTTCCATACACCTAAAATATTTTTCATACAATTATATATGGAAAACCTCAATTTTAGAGCTTACATAGTACAGAAAGCTTTACAAAGCTACTGTAAATGTGTGTGCACATATACACACATTTCTGTGGAGTCTACTGTACTTGAAACTGCCAGATAACAGGATATATATGTTCAGCTTTAGCAGATACTGTTCAACAGTTTTCCAAATGGTTTTACCACTTCCATATGAGTTTTAGTTGCTCCATATTCTTATCAACACTTGGTTTTGTCAGTTTTTTCAATTTTAGTCATTCTCTTGGGGATGCATCAGTATCTCATTATGGTTTTAATTTGCATTTCCCTGGTGACTATTTTGTTGTTTAATATCTTTTTCTATGTTTATCAGCCATTTGGATAGCCTGTTTGTGAAGTCCCTGATCATGTCTTTTGCATTTGTGAACTTAGATTCTTTTTCCACTGACCTGTAAGAACCTATCATATATTCTGGAAACAAGTCTTTAATCATCAGTTATATGCATTGCAAATATCATCTATTCTGTAACTTGCCTTTTTCCCTTTCTGAACAGTGCCTTTCAGTAACAGAAGTTCCTAATTATAATATAAACCAACTTATCAACCTTTTCCTATATGGTTATGTTTTTTAATTATGTTCAAGAAACCTCTGTCTACCTCAGACACATAAAGATACTCTTAGATGTTTTTGTTAGAACGTTACTGTTTTATGCTTCACACTTAGCTCTATAATCCACTTGGAATTGATATTTGTATATGATATACGGTAAGTGATCATGATTTATAATCTTCTAAAAAGTTATCCTGTTGGTTCAGAATGTTTTATTGAAATTCCATCCACTTCCATTTTTCTGCAATGCCACCTATCCCATTTAATCAAGTTTCCATATACGCATGGGTCTGTTTTTGGGCTCTATAATATTCCATTAGACTCTCATCTATCCTTATACCAATACCACACTTTCTTAATTACTGTTGCTTTATAATAAGTCTTGATATCCAACAGTGTGAATCTTCCAATTTTCTTCTTTTTCTTCAAGATTATCTTGACTACTATTGGTCCTTTGCATTTGCGTATAAATACTAAAATTATTTGCCAATTTCTGCTAACACTACCTCATCTGTCTCCCGCCCAATAACTTCAGATCACTTTGGAATGTGTTTCTCACCATTAGGACTTTCTGTAATAAGGAGCACTAACTTCTGCAAAGAAGGCTTGGGGTATCAGTATGAGGTGATTTCAGACTGAAGGCTCATAGCACTGCTTGAGGAGCAATCCCCTGATTCTTAGAAATTTGCTTCAGTTGAAATTTGCTTCAGTTCCTTAGAGATTTTGCAGGGAAACATATTTTTTAAGGAGGCAATTTTTCAGATTTCTCTAAAATATATTTTATAACAGTCAGCATCATATACTCGAAAGTCTCAGAGGCTATTCAGATGTTCCATTCACATCACCCTTTAAAATTAAAGGGAAGGGCTTCCTAGGTGGCGCAGCGGTTGAGAATCTGCCTGCCAATGCAGGGGACAAGGGTTCGATCCCTGCTCCAGGAAGATCCCACATGCCACAGAGCAACTAAGCCCATGCGACACAACTATTGAGCCTGCGCTTTAGGGCCCGTGAACCACAACTGTTGAGTCCATGTGCTGCAACTACTGAAGCCCACGCGCCTAGAGCCTGTGCTCTGCAACAAGAGAAGCCACGGCAATGAGGAGCCCGCACACCACAATGAAGAGTAGCCCCCACTCACCACAACTAAAAGAAAGCCTGCACATAGCAAAAAAGACCCAACACAACCAATAAAATTAATTAATTAATTAATTAATAAATAAAATTTATTAAAAAATTAAATTAAATGGAATAAAAAAACCTGAATTCAAAAAGATATATGCACCCCAATATTCATAGCAGCATTATTTACTATTGTCAAGATATGGAAGCAACCTAAGTATCCATCAACAGATAAATGGATAAAGAAAATGTTTTGCGCACGCGCGCACACACACACACTACAATACTACTCAGCCATAAAAAAGAACAAATTTTTGGCATTTGCATCAACATGGATGGATTTGGAGGGAATTATGCTAAGTGAAGTAAGTCAGAGAAAGACAAACAATGTATGGTATCACCTATATGTGGAATCTAAAAAATACAACAAACTAGTAAATATAACAAAAAAAGAAGCAGACTCATAGAGAACAAACTATGGTTATGGGGGGGCAATACAGGAGTGAGGGAGTGGGAGGTAGAAACTTCTGAGTGTAAGACAGGCTCAAGGATGTATTGTACAACATGGGAAATACAGCCAATATTTTGTAGTAATTGTAAATGGAAAGTAACATTTAAAATTTATATTAATTTTTTTGGACTTTCCTGGTGGCACAGTGGTTAAGAATTCACCTGCCAATGCAGGGTACACAGGTTCGATCCCTGGTATGGGAAGATTCCACATGCTACAGAGCAGCTAAGCCCGTGTGCCACAACTACTGAGCCTATGTGCTGCAACTACTGAAGCCCACGTGCCTAGAGCCAGTGATCCACAAAAAGAGAAGCCACCGCACTGAGAAGCACGCACATCCCAATGAAGAGTAGCCCCTGCTCGCCACAACTAGAGAAAGCCTGCACACAGCAATGAAGACCCAACACAGCCAAAAATAAATTAAAATAATAAATTTTTTAAAATGATTAATTTTTTTATTAAAAATAAAATGAAATTAAGGAGAATCACAAAATGGTTAGACTTTTAGAATGCCAAGGGGTTTCTAGGATTACTCTTCTTTTGGTTAAACCCAAACTTACTTGAATATCAGTTTTTAAAATGAATGATTTCTCATATAATTTTTGTTTTATATTTTTATAAGAACTGTACCAGCATTATTTTCCCTTAAAATTTCAGCTACATAAATACTTTCACATGTTCTTATGGCTCTGAATTCTCAACACCCAAGTTAACAAGCAAATTTTAGAAGCATAATGGTATATGACTAGAAGTTAAGAATTTAGGATTCCAAGTTTGGGCTGTGCCATCAAGTATTTATAACTACTCCCATACAGACTTCCTCCACATAGAAGAGCTATCATATTGCCTGTCTCATATATGACATTTATTGGGTGATGACTTTAAGACTGGTACAGTCCATTAGGCTACAAAGGACTTCAGGACAGGGACTATTAGATTCCTACACATTAAAAATACTAAAGCTCAATAATTGTGGTTGAATTCATAAGTAATTATTTTTGTTTTGTTTTTAAATTATTTATTTATTTATTTATTGGGTCTTTGTTGCTGCATGTGGGCTTTCTCTAGTTATGGCCAGTGGGGCTACTCTTTTTTTTTTAATTTTTTTTTTACACTTGTAAAATCATTTTATTGGTATAAATATACATGTGAATAAAATACCTTTAGCCTGTAATGTAAGTGAATATTTGTGAAATGTCTTAAAAAGTAGTATTTTGATTTCTTACAGGTGTCAAAGTATTCTCTCTTAATCACACATTAAAAGCTAATATGCAGACAGAAATTAAAGGCCTTCAAAAAACATGAATATTGATAAAACCTCATTCCAATCAACTATATACATTAATCTGGGCATGTGGTGGAATCAGCCGTGGGCAATGGGGCTACTCTTTGTTGCAGTGCGTGGGCTTCTCATTTTGATGCCTTCTCTCTCGTTGTGGAACACATGCTCTAGGCTTGTGGGCTTCAGTAGTTGTGGCACACGGGCTCAATAGTTGCGACTGGCGGGCTCTAGAGCGCAGGCTCAGTAGTTGTGGTACACAGGCTTAGGTGCTCTGCAGCATGTAGGATCTTCCTGGTCCAGGGATCGAACCCATGTCCCCTGCATTGGCAGGAAGATTCTTAACCACTGCGCCACCAGGGAAGTCCCCATGAGTTAATTAATTTTGATCTCACCATTGGTTTTACGAAAGGACATGAGAGACTAAGAAAAAATACTTAAATTGAATGTGAAGTTGATTTTAAATGTTAAGTAGGGAGGTTAAACTTCACAGTGGGCTTTGTTCTCCCCATACTGCCTGGGGTGACATATCCTCTTAGGTGAGAGAGTAGACAGGGCAGATCAGTCGAGCCTTAATGAGAAAATGTCAGTCGACAGAGTTTTCACTGTATTTTCATACAGCGCTAACCACACGTCTTACCCACAGCATGCATGCTATTGTATACTTACTGATTTGATTTGCGAGCACTCAAAGCTGTAGCACTGACATCATAATTCTTTGTGGTACAGTTGGTGCTTTTTAAGATGTTAACTTTAAGCAGAGTCTGATTTTATATGCCCATGGCTCAAAAGGTCCTTTTTGTGGGTCATGGACCAGATGCACATGAAGACAATATGCCATCCATGAAAGAAGAGAAAAATTCCTCCCCGTATACTGGAATACTTGGCATGTTTATGATACTAATTGTCCTTGCCAATCATCACTCTTCCCTATACAGAAAGAAACATGCTCATTAATAGTACCCAACATGGATTCTACAGGCCCATGAAAGGACAGGGCTCTCGTTGGGTGAGTAATGAGACTATTTTTAGGATCCAGGAAAGCCACTGGGAGAAAAAGTTCTTGGGGCCCTGTTCTTTTAAATTATACTACTCAGAAAGGAACTATAATAATATTTTAGCTAAATGTTTAAAATAATAAATATCCTTACTTAAATTTACAGATTAATATTTTAAAACTTTCATTTATCTGGAACCCAAGCAAAGATGAGCTCAATCATTATCAAATTCTTTTAAAGTCCCCATAAGCAGGACTCTAAAACAGCAACTGATGATGCTACTGGCAATCATCCACACTAGCAATTCCAGCTGGACCTCCTGAATACCTTTTTCTAGAAGCAACTATTTTTAGTATGTGTTTAAAGTTAAGTTTCTCTTATTATATTCTAAAGCTTAAAAAACTGATCACATGTACAGTATATATGTATGAACGATGGGTTAAACAGAAAAATTCAATTAATGAGAAATTCCATTTACCAACCATTACATAGAATCAAGGGTTTACTGTACCTGCTGCTTTCTCCAATTCAGACCTATATGCTTCCTCTCTTGAAAGTCTTTCCCTATCAGTGGGTCATACTATTTATTCTCTAAGCCCTAAAATTCGGCTTAGAATATGTGACCTAAACTTACCCTGTCCTTTCAAATCTGTAAATGGTTTCTGTGAACATCTTTTAGGTAACATTTTACTAATATTAAAGTTTGCTATTACTGAATATGAGGAAATACAATGCAAAATCATTTTAAAATAGATCAGCAGAACTTTTAATTGTAAGGAACTGAAAATACTAATACTTGGGTTTTAATGAGTCTAAACCATTCAAGCTTAACCAAAATCTCACTTTCTTTTTCCATAGTTATGATGCCGAAAATATTTTTAACTTGATTTTTTAAAACTACAAATATTTCAATTGCTGAAAACAACTCCAAGCAATCATAATATCTGACTCATCGAAAGTTTTTTTATTCAACTAATTTTCCTTACAAAAAGTAAATCAACTTTAATATTAGATAATATCTTAAGTAGCAATATAAAAATCCTTGAAGGACATGAAATATTTTATTAAAATACTTAATAAAATTTTCAAACTAGAGCCAAGTGATCACCATTATGCTCACAATTACATAAGAAACCAAGAAAATGGGATTAATATTAACATGTTTCTTAAAAAGAATTGCAAAAAAAATGGTATTCATTTTGTTCATTTTGTAATATCTTGGTGTCTATCTTGCTGAAATATTTTTAGAGAACACAATGCTCCCAGATAATCGTAAGAGCCTTGCCTCAAGTGACGGATTTTGGCTATGCAGTTTGCTCTTTTAAATATGTCAAAAATAACAGCAAGGCAAAAGAAATATACTTATACATAATTAATTTATCATTATGCCATCAAAAATAGATTTCATATGAATATATAGATTAAGAGGATTCAAAAAATAAACTGACTTGTATTCTTGTTCCTAGTAGCTGCTTTGAAAACAACAAGGGTTTGTTAAGTAGCAGACAATACACAAACAATATAAATATTAAGAGCATGGAAGGTTCCTAGGAAACTTTTTTGCTTTTATAATTCTGTTTCCTTTCACAGCTGTCAAATGGGATATGAAGATATATGTAACACTCATCATTCTTTATGAAAAACTCCATTCTGAATGTACAGGTGAATAAATGTTTTGATACATGGATGACAGAAAGAAGCATATATCTCTTAACTCATATGACCCAAATGTTCCATACTTCATAAAGCTACATTTCCTTTATCTATAAGAAATACATACACACCATCTATATGATATATATAGTGCATATAAATATATATGTTTTAATTTCAGAGTCAATAGTGTATGCACTTCACAGAAGTAGATTAATTCCCAAAACTAAGATTCAATAGAGTTTAAATGGTATCTAATTAATAAAAACAAGTCAGCTCCAAAAGAATAACCGTTTAACCTCTTCCCTTCAAAACATATTACATTCTCATATATTCAAGTTAATTTACTACTGTGTTAACTCAAATGATAAAAAGAACCTAGTCTTTCCTAAATTTAAAAGGAGTCCCAGACTTTTATATTAATTTGAATAAATTATCATTTTAAAGTATCTGGATAATTTATTTGAACAATAAGACAAATGTTGCTAAATTTCTGAATAAACATTTCAGAGGTAAGTTTAACTATTTTAACCTGAACCAAAAAATTAGTTTCATTTAGGATTTTGCAACTCTCTGTATTAAATAAAACAACTGGCAGGGAAAATTTTTTTAAATAATCACTTTTTTTAATTAAAATTAAATGAAAAACAATCTTTATACCTAGTGTGGAGTTTATTTTGGACGGATGTGTGTGTGTGTGTGTGTGTGTGTGTGTGTGTGTGTGTATAAGTGACCAGCCATGCTGATAATGACTGTGTTGCCTCTCAGAGGCAAAAGATGATAGAATCGCTCTAAGAAAGCTCACTTCCTCAATCCTGAGTTCACTAACACGAAACCACAGTATTTATGAAAGATAGTTACAAAATCACTCTTTATAGGTGCTACAATTTTGTTCAAAGCCTCCTAGAAAGTTGAATGGCAATGTTAAACCATTAATCACTCAGCTCCTGAAGGTGAGGAAAATTATGCTGGTACAGAACTAGGATTTCCTTCCCAAGATTGCACAGGCAGTAAAAATTAACCATGGATTATTCTTGCAATTGAGAGGGAAAGAGGAAAAGGAAAAAAATGTCCCTATCATGTCCTTCTCTCTGATTACCTAAAGATTTATACTTCATAACATAACACCATAAAATTATGGCTGTGAACACTTGTTTGAGGACATGGTTTAAAATACAGAATGGAACTTAAAAGAGAAGCTACTTAAATCTTAAAAGAGACACTAAAAGCTAAATGTAATTTTCTCATGTATCACATTTCAAAGAAGAGCCCTTACAGTATAAAGATCCCATGAGTTCATGACAGCTTTATTCTTAGACCCACAAATCAAGCCATTGTTAAGCTCTGAAACTGCAGGAATTGCTGCCACCTATAGGATCTGAACAATAATGACAGTGTTTTACTCAGCAGTACCCTCTATTGGGGACAGAAATGTGCTGAATGTGTAAGCACTCTTCTTAACAGCAGGTGGCCTCACTTTTGCTACAGATTTACCTCAAAAATGTTGATTTAAAAGCTTTTTCATGTTTTGTAAAATAAACTTCAACTTCTGCCTGAATCTAAAGTTGCTGGGTGATTTGAGATCAGAAAAAACACAGCCTTGAAATCAGAAAATTCAGTTCCATAAACAGTTTCACAAAGTGTTCTTCAGTTGCTAATCTGATGTCACTTAGTGCTGCGCTGTACCAACAAGGCCACAAAAGGGAGAGGCGTTCTGCTGAGACTCACTGCAAAGGGACAAGATTAACGAAAATGTTTATAGAGGGTAAAGGGCCGTTACCACAATTAGTCCCATCTTCCTAGAATCTGTCATACTCTATAATGAAGTAACCATAAAACCAAAAGTGTCTTATGCCATTCTTAGGTAATTTTAAGCAAATTTACACATTTAAAGTTGTTTACTGGATAAACAACAAGGTCCTACTGTATAGCACAGGAAACCATACTCAATATCCTGTAATAAACCATAATGGAAAAGAATATATGTATGTACAACTGAGTCACTTTGCTGTACAGCAAAAATTAACACAACATTGTAAATCAAATATACTTCAATAAAAACTTCTAAAAAATTAAATTAAAAAGTTGTTTACTATTGAGGATTCAAAAATGCAAACCTTCATTGGTAACAACATGTACCAAAGAGGCCAACATAATTTTTCTTGGAAAAGAAAGTCAATTAACTTTTCCATGTTTTTATTGTAACCACCGAATGACAAAACAAAAGGTTCCCCTTTGTTTTTATTTTGTCCATACTAATTAATTAAAACAGCTAATGCCTTTATTATTGTTAAAGATTTGAGAGCATTTTAAATGTTCAAAAATTTAAAAAAGCATAAGTAAAGAATTTCGACATTCAGGAGCCAAAATAAAGTAGGCTTATAAAGCAAAGAAAATTAGCAAAAAAACATTTAGTCAGAGTCAAGTAGCACTCATAGTATGAAAATAAACAAATATTACCCACTATAATGCTGAAGATGTACCATCAACTGACAATCTGAATTCAATAGCAAGATATTGCAAATACTAAACTCCAAACTTCTATGTGTAATTACAGCAAATAGCAAGAAAAAAAATAGATTTAGGACAAAATAAGGAAACAAAATAATACTCAATCTGGAGCTAGGAAAGAGCAAAGAAAATTATTATTGAAATGTTGACTATTCCTGAAATATTAGATAGGTGAATATTGAAAAATTTAGCCAACTATCCAGATGTTTATCAAGTTTCTGCAGGAAAAAAAAAACTTGATTGGTTTTTGAGTATCATTGTGATCTTTGGTCACAAAATCAGAGATTCCTAGAATATATTTAACATACTCTGTTCTTCATTTTGCACACTAACTCTATGGTGCATATAAATTCTTGCAGCCTTATATACACTGCATTTTCCATTTAGGACTGTATTTTGAAGTAGTGTCTCTCCCGTTGTGTGAGGTAGCTTGTTAATCCCAAGTTCTCACACTACCATCTTTCACCCATGATGGGGCTTAACCCACATATTTACCATCATGAACATCCTGTTAGTCCTGAATTCAGGCCGATTACCTTAATTTTTTTTCAGATGTTTTTACATGTCTGGCCATCAACTTCTTCAAATAATTACTCTGTGCTACTAACAAAAGTTCTGGTTGTCTTTTAATCTCTTTCATAGTTGAGAAGTGGCAGCTAGGCAAGCAGAGGAACAGAAGAAGCTGTAAGTGCTCAATCAAAAATGTACTAGCAGCAAAGAATTTATATAACTGTGCTTTAAATCTATACATTCAAGTTTTAATGTTTTTCCCAGCTATCTACAGGAGTCATTTTTAAATTATTTATTCAATCATTATCTTCAACTTCAATTTTTGTTCAATTTCCAACCCACGGTGGATAAATATAGTTTTAAAATAGTTATTTGTAATAGGGTTAAGCAAATTTATTTGATATACAAGGGTGAGTCAAAAATTATCCACACTCTGGCTGGAGAATTTATTTTAATTAACTTTTAGAAAAGACAAACACATCATTTTTCAACATAATCTCCTTGCTTTTCAATACACTTTGTCCACCTGTCAATGAGCTTTCGTATTCCCTCATTAAAAAATGTTTTAGGCTGAGCTGCGAGCCATGACTGCACCACTGTCTTCACTTCTTCATCAGAAGTGAATCTTTGTCCCTGTAGGGCTGCTTTCAGGGGACCAAACAGGTGAAAGTCCCATGGAGGAAGATCAGGACTATAGGGAGGATGCTTTAACACATCAAAACGAAGTTTCTGCAGAGTGTGGACAGTGTGAGCAGAAGTATGCGGACGTACATTGTCATGCAAGATCACAATGCCCTTGGATAGCAGTCCTCTGTGTTTAATCCGAAGTTTAGGCTTCAGCACAAACTTTTCAAAATCTAAGTCTGTTGTGAATTATTTCATGGGCAGAGCCATGGCTGATATGCAAATGATTTTCCACATAATTTACTGTCACTTGTCTATTCGACAGCATCATTTCACATATATGCTCAATGCTGTCATCAGCCATGGATGTGGATGGGCACCCGGATCCTTCTTGATGGCTAACACTTGTGCGACCTGCCTTGAACTTCTCTATCCATTCATACACACTTCTTCGCAACAAAACACTTTCTCCATATTGCATACAAAGTCTTTGATAAATAAGCACACCAGGTACACCCTCAGACCACAAAAAAAAGAATTACGGCACGCTGCTATTCTTTTGTGCAAATCACAAGTGGGGCATCCATTTTTTGCTCACACTGCAGTTACAAATGAACTGATGTAACACATTCACACCTGCACAGCAGTGACTAGGGAGACAGTAGCCTTGAATGGAAAGTGCTGATAAGACAGTGTGGCCAATATAAGTTTTAATATAACTGGAGTGTGGATAATTTTTGACTCACCCTCATATATTTGTATATAAACATATCATTGTGCTGAAACTAATACACCAGCTCTATACATATCCACTGATTCTCAGGATGGATACATGTTTATACCCTAATCTTGAGTTTCTCCAAACTTTATGATGGCATCATGGGTTTGCTCTACTATGAAGTTTAAGGGTTTTATTAGGTCAAATCTCCAAGTTCCTAATAACTCAATAATGAACTGTATTAAACTGGGCTTTTAGTGCATGTCTTTAAAAAGAAAGGGATTAGATAGATAACATACATAGAATTGTATGTGGTACTACATTTTCACAGTGTTTTTCAAATTTTATTTACATATTTTTATTTTCCTAAATTCTCTATATCCTCACTATAAATACTTTCCCAAGTTTATGACCCAGAGCTATCTCTGATATAATTGTGTAAAAACTGTTTTATTACTTCAGTAATAAGCCATTTGGATAACAGCAATAGTTACATTAGTTTGTACCACCATTTGTCATGTGCTAAGGGCTTTTTATTCATAAGCATCGATCCTTGGACCAGCCCTGTGAGATATTATACCTATTTGACAGATGAGGAAACTGAAGGACGGGGAAGATACATGACTTGTTCAAGGCCACCAGGCCTGTGGGTTACAAATTAAGCACTCTTTCCATTAATTTAATTCAACTGAAAACAAAAATTACTGAGTAAGTACTACATGGAACACATGATGCTAATGCATTTTTTTAATGAGAGTTTATTTTACAAAATTGGGTCATTCAAAATTCTTAAAAATGCGTAAAGCACTATAAAAACCTGAATGATATATATTATCACACCATAATCTCACAGCAAAAAAAAAAAAGATTAATCAGTTTTGCAGCAAATGCTACAAAGTCATTATATCAATCCCATTTTAAGACTACATTACAATATGCAAGCCTGTAAAAGGACCCCATATTGATAATGAGTGGGATCATTTGAATTTGCAATATTCTTGATCTTCAAGGAATTAATAATCTCCTACCTCATTTTTTTCCTGACAACATACTTTTACCACTTTTGCAGTGTCTTCATTGTAAAAGCACTTGGAATAAACAGTTTAAAAACTGTAATTTTCTTTGTAGGTGCAGTATTAAATTGCAATATCAACTCAAGCACCAAAGAACTACAGTGCTACCCTGAGGACAAAACGCGTTTTAGATGTCTTAAATATATTAAGAGGAAGGCTTTTTTTTCATCATCAAGTAAAGTCATCTCATTCTCTTTTTTAAACAGTAATTTAATTTGGTTTTACACAAAAATCAAATGCAATAATATTTCAGTCACCATACGTTATATAATAAGAAATAAAAGAATAGATTTTGAAGGATATCCTAAAGCTTCAGTTCCAAGGGACACAGGTAGGTGAGCAGATGGTTCTCAGAGAGTGCAGTCACAGACTATTTCCCCTTCAGAAATTCCTAAATGATGATGCATTTTGATTTGAAGGGTACTGTTGATATGCCCACTATATGCTTCTAGTAAAGCAAAATGAAAATGAGATCATGCATGAGGCTCTTTGAATGAAATTTCCCTTTAAAATACTGGGCTATCTAACAGGCTTCTTCCATTTGGGGGCCACCCTTGTAATATACACCAGATGTCATTAACTCTGCTTTGGGAACACCAGTTGATTCTTCCAAAAATTCTACCTATTCTTATCTATGTTTACAAACTCCTACTTTAAAAACAAGGCCAGTTATATATTCCTTTATTCAAGATAACAGGTTCCTAATATTTACTAAGGCTTTGTTTTGTGAAGCCTTCATTTATCTCCTTTAAAACTTAAATTAGATATTAATAAAATTTATTAAATGTTCAAGGGGATAGAAAAGAACATGATGGATACTAAACTAACACCACATGCTACAAAAAGATTACATTTTGGCTCTTTCAATTATATATATTTTTGGTAAACATTAGAATCAAGTTTGTTCAAATGATAATAATAATATTCCGGAATCGCATCTCTCACTATGTCTCAGGTAGTATCCTTCTTGGATGTCTATGTTGTTGTTTATAAATATTCAGTTTACATATGGCCTTCTATGTACCAGGTACTGAGTAAGGCAAAGTTAGTAGTTTGAGGAGCTTATATTTTAGAAATATAAGAGAGGAAATGTGGAAATAGGGCACTTCAACAGAGTATTTCAATGCATCTATGGTGGTGTCAATGCAATTGATAGAGATAACATACAATGCTATTTGGAATACAGAGGAGAAGCACTTAGTCTAAAGAGGTGAGGAAGATCAGGAAAGACACCCAACACAGTTGTTTGCTGAACTTGAATCTGAAGCAGTCACCACTTTAGAGATTATAGATCTAGTTGGGTTCACAGACATATAGGAATTAAATAGTAACAAAATATGTTGACCTGGTTATACATGTATTTTTTTTCTTTAAATTACTGTAGCACATGACTAGTTTTTTCTTTTTTTCTCTTTATGTTTATCTTTTTATACTCTAAATTTCTATTACGTTCAAGAGCTATTTCACAATTCCAGAGAAGAACTATGATGTTTATTATGATGTTCATATACCATGTAAGATATGATGAAACTAATGGAGTTCCAAAACAGTTCATTCTTCTTTTTTGCCCTGTGCTGCAAGTAGGCAGACAGCCTGTGACAGAATTCATGTAATTGCTGCTTGACAGTATTCAATTTGGATGGTGCCTGACGGATTATCTCTAAATAGAACAATTGGTTCCAGTTTGCTGTTTGAAAGGTAGTTGAAAAAAAGGGCACAGATAAATGACGAGTATCCCATTAACCAAAAATCTGCCACAGAGGCAGAGGACTGTGATTCTAGCAAGTCTACCACCTTCTTGGGAAGTTGGATTTTCTCTTCATAAACTGTTTTAGCTTTTGTCATTTAGGTCTCTACCACAAAGTTTATTTACCACATATTAAACTGTAAACTCCCCAAGGATAGAGGGTTGTTTTTATATTTTGTAACCTCAGAGTATCAACTAAAAAATTCCACACAGAGTAAAATAATGGGATGGAAATGTTTCATTGTGCAGAATGTATTTATTTCCTACTAAATGCAATTTGTTGTATATAAAACCTAAATTTTCTCTAGATATTTTTCCCCTAAACACACTTTTTCTTCTTTTATTCCTTATATTTATTTTTAATTTTATTTTTTTATTGAAGTATAGTTGATGTACAACACATAAGTTACAGGTGTACAGTACAGTGATTCACAAATTTTCAACTCTCTAAATCTGCATTTTAAAATGTGAACTATTTTATGGAACTATTTCTAAAATGTACTAAGTACAGTGCTCTTTATATAAAACACGTTCTGCTATATAACCCACCACTATGATACCTCTCCAGCAATGGAATTATTTATTTAGACCTAATTTGTTCGTAATTCTGTGCTTAATTTTTAAAACAAATTATTAGCATTTTGGTAAATAAAATGTAAAATCTATTAATGAGATTTCAATTATATAAACTATTTGGTTTATAATTGAGGCCTATAATTTTTCTTAGGGTGAAATTGAAAGAAAATGCCCACAAAAACATACTTTGGCCAATAACAATCCATGTCTCTGGCTTTCTTTTTAGTAATAATTGATAGGAGGATGTACTATGAGGCAATTCAACTACTGTTTCCCCAATGGACACATTTCTTCGGCCCCTCTCCTCCAAATCCACGAGGAACTGAAAGAAACATGGTAGGGCTATCCATTTAGACACACTGGAAGAGTAAATGCTAAGTCAGCTTCTCATCGATTTTTCCTCTCCTCTAGTTCATTCCTCATGATGGTAACTAAAAAGGGCTGGTCACACATCAATCTCACCAGAAGTAGGAAGGAAATGTGCACAGATTTAAAAGGAGCTAGGAAAAATACAACTTCATGATTACATGAGGAGGTAATAAATGTAGATAAATAAATATATTTTATTATTCAACTCCAACATTTAATCTCATCAACACATAACTTGTTCTATCTGGAGAATCAAAGTATAGCAAAAACCAGGTTCCAAAATACTGTTTTCTGACCTGCATAATTTCAAAAAATCAATCTTTTCTTTTTTATTCCTGCCTGCCCTCTCTACCATCTGTGAATCCTACATAACTGGAAGCATGTCTTACTTTTTTGTATCCTCAGGGTCTGGTTTACATGAGCATCTAATGAAATAAGAGATACGGAATATTTGTGTTATAAATTTTTTAGATAGTATATTTTAGTACAAAGAGGGTTTTGAAGGCTAATACACAGTTCGAACTTTGGACAAGTTATTACATTGAGCCTCGCAACAATAGTAGTAATAACTACCATTTACGAAATGACTACTATGGTATCGACTTTATATACATTACATCATTTAACCTTTACAACATGAAATAATAACCATTCAAATGAACTTCAACAAATTCCATGTACTGGTTAGAATAGGATTGTTTACTCTTTTGGGGAAAATCATAAACAATTTCTTTGAAAATCTTCACAACAACCCCTTGAAGTAAGGTACTATTTTTATCTCCTTTTTGCATCTGAGAAAGCCAAGATTCAGAGAGGAACGATTTGACCAAAGTCACACAACCAGTCAGTGGTTAAGCTTATTCCATCTAACTCTCTGACTCCAAAGTCCATGTTCTTTGTAATATATCAATTTACTTTCCCAATGCCTACAAAATGGGGATAATAATATCTACCACACAGGGTTATTGTAAAGGTTACTTTCAAAAAAATGTGAAAACACAATGGCTACCCACAGAGTAAACATTCTGTATGTATTAGCTTTCTTACTTCATCACCCAACTGATCCCCTTACTTTGAGGATGTATAATACCTAACAAATACCCAAACACTTACCATATATATTCATATATTTATAAAACAAATATTAATATATATATGTATATATACATATGTACCCCTTATATAAATCCATATTCTTCTTACTTTCTATTTATTAGATCTCAGACATACATGTACACAAAAACACATATGTACACATAAGTATATGTCTATATATATGTGAGTGTATGTATATGTGTTTACCAGCTAAACTAATTCCCATTTACCTCACTAACCTCTCCTATACTCTATACCTCAAGTACTCTACTTACATGTACCATCCACAACATTTCAGCTCCCTGAGTTAACTTTTAATTACTGCCTTAGTTTAGGATATCTGATTGTTCCTGGTTATCGCTCATTATCTTCAGAATGAAATATTACTTTGTCCACTTTTGATTCTCTCAACAATTTTCAAAGCTTCATGGTTCAGGAATTTCCAAGACCCATATTTTGGTTAATCTTTGAACTTCACTGATTAAAGCATTCCATATGTAATTTAAGTAACTTAATAATATACATTATCACCATTTCACAGGATAAGAAATAATAATAGAAAATACTGACACATTTAAATATATACAATCTTAAAACAATTTTCAGAGTCTGAAAGGTAAACAGCTGAGGAATGAATATCAAAACATGACAAGAAAAAGGTTAATATCCCTATTTTTCAGAGAGATCTTTGAAATTAATTAAAAAAAATAAACACAGCAATGGGGAAATAGACTAAAGAATAAACAATTCACAATAGAAAAAAATGAAGTGGATCAAAAATACAGAAAAGTGGTTAACCGCACAAGTAATCAATAAAATATAAATTAAAATTCAACAAGGTCTATTTTTTTGCCAACTGACAATTTCAAAAGAGAGCTAATACCTAAGATTGTTGAGAGAAGGGGAAAACAGACATGCAAATATACTATATAAACAGAAAATTTTTTTTCTGGATATTATTTTAGTTGTATATATAGCAAAATTCAATATTCAGTTTCTTAATAGGATAGCAGCATAACTTTTTTTCTAATTTTCAATTTTTTATTTTTTACAATAAACTGCATATATTTAGTGTACAATTTGGTATCCCAATCTCCTAATTCATTCCCCCCCAATCCTCCCCCACTTTCCCCACTTGGTGTCCATATATTTGTTCTCTACATCTGTGTCTCTATTTCTGCCTTGCAAACCAGTTGATTTGTACCATTTTTCTGTAGTCCACATATATGTGTTAATATACAATATTTTCCTCTTTCTGACTCACTTTACTCTGTATGACAGTCTCTAGGTCCATCCATGTCTCTACAAATGTCCCAGTTTCATTGCTTTTTACAGCTGAGTAATATTCCATTGCATGTATGTACCGCATCTTCTTTATCCATTCATCTGTTGATGGACATTTAGGTTGCTTCCATGTCCTGGCTATTGTAAATAGTGCTGCCATGAACATTGGAGTGCATGTGTCTTTTTGAATTATGCTGTTCTCTGGGTATATGCCCAGGAGTGGGATTGCTGGGTCATATGGTAGTTCTATTTTTAGTTTTGCAAGGAACCTCCATACTGTTCTCCATAGTGGCTGTATCAATTTACATTCCCACCAACAGTGCAAGAGCATTCCTTTTTCTCCACACCCTCTCCAGCATTTACTGTTTGTAGATTTTCTGATGATGCCCATTCTAACCGGTGTGAGGTGATACCTCATTGTCGTTTTGATTTGCATTTCTCTAATAATTAGTGATGTTGAGCAGCTTTTCGTGTGCCTCTTGGCCATCCGTATGTCTTCTTTGGAGAAATGCCTATTTAGGTCTTCTGCCCATTTTTGGATTGGGTTGCTTGTTTTTTTGATATTGAGCTGGATGAACTGTTTATATATTTTGGAGATTAATCCTTCGTCTGTTGATTCGTTTGCAAATATTTTCTCCCATTCCGAGGGTTGTCTTTTCGTCTTGCTTATAGTTTCCTTTGCTGTGCAGAAGCTTTGACGTTTCATTAGGTCCCACTTATTTATTTTTGTTTTTATTTCCATTATTCTAGGGGGTGGATCAAAAAAGATCTTGCTGTTATTTACGTCAAAGAGTGTTCTTCCTATGTTTTCCTCTAGGGTTTTATTGTGTCTGGCCTTACATTTAGGTCTTTTATCCGTTTTGAGTTTCTTTTTGTGTATGGTGTTAGGAAGTGTTCTAATTTCATTCTTTTCCATGTAGCTGTCCAGTTTTCCCAGCACCACTTATTGAAGAGGCTGCCTTTTCTCCAATGTATATCCTTGCCTCCTTTGTCATAGATTAGTTAACCGTACTTTATGTCTGGGCTTTCTGTCCTGTTCCATTGATCTATATTTCTGTTTTTGTGCCAGTACCATACCGTCTTCATCACTGTAGCCTTGTAGTATAGCCTGACGTCAGGAAGCCTGATTCCACCAACTCCGTCTTTCCTTCTCAAGATTGCTTTGGCTATTTGGGGTCTTTTGTGTTTCCATATAAATCGTAAAATTTCTTGTTCTAGTTCTGTGGAAAATGCCATTGGTAATTTGATAGGGATTGCATTGAATCTGTAAATTGCTTTCGGTAATATAGTCATTTTCGCAATGTTGATTCTTCCAATCCAAGAACATGGTATGTCCCTCCATCTGTTTGTGTCTTCTTTGGTGTCTTTCATTAGTGTCTTATAGTTTTCTGAGTACAGGTCTTTTACCTCTTTGGTGAGGTTTATTCCTAGGTGTTTTATTCTTTTTGTTGCAATGGTGAATGGGATTGTTTCCTTAATTTCTCTTTCTGCTCTTTCATTGTTAGTGTATAGAAATGCAAGAGATTTGTTTGTGTTAATTTTGTATCCTGCCGCTTTACCAAATTCATTGATTAGCTCAAGTAGTTTTCTGGTGGCATCTTTAGGATTTTCTATGTATAGGATCATGTCATCTGCAGACAGTGACAGTTTTACTTCTCCTTTTCCAATCTGGATTCCTTTTATTTCTTTTTCTTCTCTGATTCCTGTGGCAAGGACTTCCGAAACTATGTTGAATAGTAGTGGCAAGAGTGGACATCCTTGTCTTGTTCCTGATCTTAGAGGGAATGCTTGCAGTTTTTCACCATTGAGAATGATGTTTGCTGTGGGTTTGTTGTATATGGCCTTTATTATGTTGAGGTAGGTTCCCTCTATACTCACCTCCTGGAGAGTTTTTATCATAAATGGGTGTTGAATTTTGTCAAAAGCTTTTCCTGCCTCTATTGAGATGATCATGTGGTTTTTATCCATAGCATAACTTTTTAAATAGAAAAACCAAAACCCATAGACACAACTACAACAAAGCTAGCTGATAAGATATCTCCATGAATAACAAAATACAACAGATGGGAACAAACCATGGACACCTCCAAATCGTAAACAGGTCCTGCTTGGAAAGCAGAAAGGGCCCATTTGAGAGCAAGCAACTGAAAATGAGACTATTGCCCACTCTGTCTTTTGATTGGGGGAGTTTAATCCACTTACATTTAAAGTAATTACTGATAGGGAAGGACCTTCTATTGCCATTTTGTTAGTTGTTTTCTGTATGTCTTGTAGTTATTTTGTTCGCCTTTTCCTCTCTTCTTGACTTCCTTTGTGTCTCACTGCTTTTTGTGGTGACATGCTTTGATTCATTTCTCATTTTGTGCATCTTCTATAGGTATTTTCTTTGTGGTTACCATGGGATTACATAAAACATTTTATAACTATTTTAAACTTATAACTTTGATCACATACAAAAACCCTACCCCCCTCGCTTTGTTACTGATGTCATAAATTCACCTTTTTATATTTTGTATCTACCAACAAAGTTTTATAGTTATTTTTATGCTTTTATCTTTCAAATTCTATACTTAAATTAAAAGTTATTTATATACCCATTACAGTATTACAGGATTCTATATTTGTTTATACATCTATCTTTATCAGAGAGCTTTATATCTTCACATGCTTTTGTGTTGCTGTCTAGTGCTCCTTCATTTCAACTTGAAGGATTCCTTTTAGCAATTCTTGCAAAGCAGGCCTAGTGATGATGAACAACCTCAGCTTTTGTTATCTTCATTATTTGTGAAGAACAGTTTTGCCAGATATAGTATTCTTGGTTGACAATTTTTTTTTCCTTTCAGCACTTTGAATATACAATCCTACTCCTTTCTGGCCTGTAGCATTTTTGCTGAGAAATCTGTTGATCTTATGGGAGCTCCCTTGGATATGACAAGTGATTTTTCTCCTGCTTCCAAGATTCTCTCTTTCATTTTTGCCAGTTTAATCATAATGTGGCTCAGTGTTGGCCTCTTTGAGTTCATCTTAGTTGGAGTCCTTTAAGTTTCCTGAACTTAGGTGTCTACTTTCTTCCTCAGATTTGGGAAGTTTTCAGCCATTATTTCTTAAATAAGCTCTCTGCCCCAGTCTCTCTCTCTCTTTCCTCCTCCTGAGACTCCCATAATGCCCATATTGATCTATTTGATGGTGTCCCATAAGTCTCAGGCTTTCTTCATGTCTCTATATTCTTTTTTCTTTTTGTTCCTCTGACTTGATAATTCCAAATGACCCATCTTCAAGTTCACTGATTCTTTCTTCTGCTTGATCAGTTCTGCTCTTGAGTCCCCTCTAGTGAAATATTCAGTTTAGTTATTGTATTCCTCAGCTCCTGAATTCTATTTGGTTATTTTTTATACTTTCCATCTCTTTGATGGTATTCTCATTTTGTTCATGCATTGTTTTCCCGGTTTCATTTAGTTGCCTATGTTCTCTTGTAGCATGATGAACTTCTTTAATATATTTTGAATTCTTTGTCAGGTAATTCATAGATCTCCATTTCTTTATAGAGTCAAATTTAGGAGATTTAATTTGTTCCTTTGATTTGGGCCACATAAGCCATGTTTCCCTATTTATTCCTGTGATTTGCTATCTTTTGCTCTGATTTATGCATTTGAAAAAACAGCTACCTCTCCCAGTCTTCATGGGCTAGTTTTGTATAGAAAAGATAATCAACAATCAGCCCAGCTATAGATGTTGGGAGCCTCTCAAACTTTTTATGGGGATGGTCTTCTCTGGGTTTCTGTGTATAATTTCCCAATTAGAGAGCTTTGCCATTTTCTTTTTTAGAAGTTTGTTGTCTCCTGACCCTCTGGTGTCTATCTGTGATACTAAAGTTTCTCTGGCACTGTAACAAACCACTGAGCTCTTCTGTACTCTGCGGCTCCCTGGCATCCAACATATGCCAATTCGGTCAGTGCTTAGAGTCAGGTAACACAGAAACCAGTCACTGAGGCAGCCCCTCCCCACCACAAGCCACAACGCAGAGGTTCATTCCAGTCTTCTCCTTCCCTCCAAACAGAGAAGCCATAAGTTGGGCTTGTCCTCCTGATTCTGAGCTATGTCAGCTTGGGGGAAGGGCTGACATGAATGAAATGAAACAGTTTTTCTTACTCATTTCAATACAGCTGTTCCTGGCTTTGAGTTTGCCTGTGGTACTGCAACCTTCTAACTGGTTTCTGGAGTTCTCATAAAGGCTTTTTGGATAGTATAATGTGTTAAAATCAGTGTCTCTGTGAACACTGAGGTCTGCAGCTTCCTATTCCGCCATCTTACTGATGTCACTCTAAGCTATTAAGTTTTGAAGTAGTTTGTTATGCAAATCCAGGAACTGGAATAACAACTCAAATGACTGGAAAGACATTAACATAAGGACTGGTGGCACTGATCAAGAATGTGAACATATACAATAAGACATTCAACCAGACTGCGTGCTTGCTGGCAGAGGAAAATAACGTTGTCTACGAAGAAAAAGGAAGGAAGGAAGGAAGGAAGGAGAGAGAGAGAGAGAGAGAAAGAAAGAAAGAGAAAAAGAAAGAAAGAAGGAAGGAAGGAAGGAAGGAAGGAAGGAAGGAAGGAAGGAAGGAAGGAAAGAAAGAAAGAAAGAAAGAAAGAAAGAAAGAAAGAAAGAAAGAAAGAAAGAAAGAAAGAAAGAAAGAAAGAAAGAAAGAAAGAAAGAGGGAGGGAGGGAAGGAAGGAAGGAAGGAAGAAGGAAGGAAGGAAGGAGGAAGGAAGGAAGGAAAGAAAAAGAAAGAAAGATAGAAGGAGGGAAGGAAGAAAGGAAGGAAGGAAAGAAAGAAAAGAAAGAAAGAAAAAGAAAGAAAGAAAGAAAGAAAGAAAGAAAGAAAGAAAGAAAGAAAGAAAGAAAGGAAGGAAGGAAGAAAGAAAGAAAGAAAGAAAGGGACAGAGAGAGAGACAGAGAGAAAGAAAGAATGAAAGAATGAACGAACGAATGAAGGGAGGGAGGGAGGGAAGGAAGGAAAAAAAAGGGTGGGGGGGAGGGAGGGAAGAGGAAAGGAAAGGAAGGAAAGGAAAGAAAAGGAAAGAAGAGGAGAAAGGGAAAACCTGAAACACCTCAGACTTCTAGATCTATTCATTTACAGGAAACACAGAAGACAGAGGTTCATGTTAAATGACAACCTGGTAGTGTAATTAGCAAAATTCAGACAGAATAGGAAAATCTACAGGACAAGTAATTCAGTTTCTTCAACAAACTGCAAGGGAAAAAATAAAAGGAGATAGAGAGCAAATGTATAGATTAAAACACTTAAGAAGCATTTTTTAAAAATAACTCATACCTAAGTTATATTTCTTTTTTTTTGTTTTTTTGTTTTGGTTTTTTTTTTGGTTTTTTTTTTTTTTTTGGCACACGGGCTTAGTTGCTCCGTGGCATGTGGGATCTTCCTGGAGCAGGGATCGAACCTGTGTCCCCTGCATTGGCAGGCGGATTCTTAACCACTGCGCCACCTAGGAAGCCCACTAAGTTATATTTCTATTTATTCATGTAATATCCCTCTTGCAGACAGACACTTCTTAACAATAAATACAAGGACTTTATACAATGACACAAAAAATAAAATCTTTGATCCAGCAATAATTCATGATGTGTGTGTGTGTGTTCACCGTAATTTTCTTTGCAATGCCAAAAATAAAAGGAAGAAATGAATTTAGGTCTATTATTAAGAATCTAATAAAAGAATGATAAATCAAAACAATAATGTTAAAAAGTCATTAAAAATAACAATGTTCATATAGTGTTCATTCCCCAAAAAATCCAAAACCTATTGTTCAGTGAAAAAAAATGCAGGTTACCCAATGATAAACAAATTATAAACTAACATACTTAAAATACATAAGTACCTAAATATTACAATTATCTGGAAGAATAATTACCGAAATATTAACAGAATTAATAGCTTTAAGTGATGAGAATATGAATTAGAGTGATGAGAATGATTTATTTTTACTTTATTATTTATCCTATTCTTTATTGTTCAAAATTCAGTATGAGTCTGTATTATATTTTCAAAAACTGTTCTTGTTTTATTTTTGTTTCTAAAATAAACCATGGAATATGAGAAACCCCCCATTCACTCAACCACATATAATTTGATACTTACAAAATAATGTTATTATTATCTCCTCCAAAACACAGGCAGGGAGAAAGGAAACAAAATTAGAAATGGAGAGCTGCCTCAGCAAGAGGGCAGACAGCAGGATCAAGCAGTATCAGCACTATTTCGTCTTGTGGAACTGAAAATCACAGCCACAGAAACACAGAGAAAATGAAAAAGCAGAGGATTTTGCACCAGATGAAGAGACAAGATAAAACACCAGAAAAACAACTAAATGAAGAGGAAATAGGCACCCTTCCAGAAAAAGAATTCAGAATAATGATGGTGAAGATGATCCAGGACTTTGAAAAAAGATTGGATGCAAAGATCGAAAAGCTTACCAAAGACCTAGAAGAATTAAAGAACAAACAAACAGAGATATGCAACACAATAACTGAAATGAAAAATGCAAGAAGATGGCAGGATTTCTGATAAGACATCAAATGTACCCTGATTTTGGAATTGAGATTTTTGTTTGTTACTGAAAGTGACCGACTGCTTATTCCTTGAGAGTGACCAGCAAAAGTCCTGAAGCCTGCCCAAGTTTTGAGGCAGAGGTAGGGAAATGATTCATTCATTCTTTCACTAAATAAATTTTTAAAGGTGAGTAGAGGGCCAAAAAAGAATTGCATATTGATTTCATCTGCTAGTAGCTCTTGGTCAACAGGTGGTTATTTTAGCTATTATAATTGAAAATCAGTAAAATTCAATTTCTAATTTAAGAAATTACCAAAAGCACAAAAAGACAAATATTACATGATTCCACTTATATGAGGTACCTAGAGTAGTCAAATTCATAGACAGAAAATAGGTTGCTGGTTGCCAAGGGGTGGAGGAGGAGAAAGGGGAGTTAGTAAAAAAAAAAAAAAAGAAAGAAAAAAGAAAAAAAAGAAAAATGCACTAGAAGGAATCAATAGCAGATTAACTGAGGCAGAAGGGCGAATAAGTGACCTGGAAGACAGAATGGTGATAATCACTGATGCAGAAAAGAATAAGGAAAAAAGAATGAAAAGAACTGAAGACAGCCTAAGAGACCTCTGGGACAACGTTAAATGCACCAACATTCACATTATAGGGGTCCCAGAAGGAGAAGAGAGAGAGAAAGGACCTGAGAAAATACTGGAAGAGATTAGAGTTGAAAACTTCCCTCACATGGGAAAGGAAATAGCTACCCAAGTCCAGGAAGCGCAGAGAGTCCCAGGCAGGATAAACCCGAGGAGAAACATGCCAAGACATATAGCAGTCAAATTGACAAAAATTAAAGACAGAAAAAAGTTATTAAAAGCAACAAGGGAAAAACGACAAATAACATACAAGGGAACTCCCATAAGGTTAACAGAGGAGTTCTCAGCAGAAACTCTACAAGCCAGAAGGGAGTGGCACTATATCTTTCAAGTGATGACAGAAGAACCTACAACCAAGAACACACTACCCAGCAAGAATCTCATTCAGATTCGATGGAGAAATCAAAAGCTTTACAGACAAGCAACAGCTAAGAGAATTCAGCACCACCAAACCAGCCTTACAACTAATGCTAAAGGAACTTCTCTAAGTGGGAAACATAAGAGAAGAAAAGGACCTACAGAAACAAAAACAAAACAATTAAGAAAATGGTAATAGAAACATACATATTGATAATTACCTTGAATGTAAATGGACTAAATGCACCAACCAAAAGACACAGACTGGCTGAATGGATGCAAAAACAAGACCCATATATATGCTGTCTACAAGAGACCCACTTCAGACCTAGGGACACATACAGACAGAAGGTGAGGGGATGGAAAAAGATATTCCATGCAAATGGAAATCCAAAGAAAGCTGGAGTAGCAATAGTCACATCAGATAAAATAGACTTTAAAATAAAAAATGTTACAAGAGACAAGAAAGGACATTACATAAAGATTGAGGGATCAATCCAAGAAGAGGAGATAACAATTATAAATATATATGCACCCAATATAGGAGCACCTCAGTACATAAGGCAAATGCTAACAACTATGAAAGAGGAAATGCAAGGCAGAAATAGAGACACAGATGGAGAGAACAAACACATGGACACCAAGTGGGGAAAGCGGGGCGGGTTGGGGGGGGATGAACTGGGAGACTGGGATACCAAATTGTACACTGTAAATATATGCTGTTTATTGCCTGTTAACTGTATCTCACTAAAAGTTCTTAAAAAAAAAAAGAGAGAAATGGAGATATGCAAGTCTCTGCTACTCCATTTTACTTGAAACATTTTAGAAGCCAGATTACATTCTATCTATTAGTAAATTCACCTTCAGAAAGAAACTGCTCATATTTTGAAAATGAATTAACCCTTTCAGAACATAAAGGTAGGACATATTATGCAAGGATACAATATGAGCTCATTCTGATATAATGCACTGAGAAATCCCACATACCTAGGGTAAAGAGGCTGTGGAACTGAGCAAGGCTAAGGAATTCTGGCTCTACCCTTAACTCATCATTAGTAAGTGATGATATAGTCATTCTAACTGGTGCTGGATTATACACACAAGGCATATACTTACGGCACCAGAAAAGCATAAGCAGCAAAATAAATTTTTAATAGAATATGATATGGAATATTTCTTTGGGTATAAACGTATAATACTCATTTACATTCATTCATTCAAGCAATATTTACTGGGCACCCCCTATAGCTCAGGTTCAGTGCTAAGTGTAAGGAGAAAGTTGAACAAAATAGACACATTCCCTGCCCTCCCAGAACTAGCATTTTAATATAGCAACAACCTTTCAGCTAAAAAATTTCTTCACATTTGCCATAGAGTAATAGTGATTAAGAACATTGACTCTGGAGTCAAACTACCTAGGTCTTAATCCCACCTCACCCATTTACCAGATATACAACTTTGGCCAAGTTATTTAACATTCTTTACCTCAGTTTCCTCACCTGGAAATAAAAATAATACCTCCTCTTAGAGTTTTTTAAATAACTTAATAAGTGAGTAAAGTGCTTAAAGAGAAATGGCACACATATTAAGCACTCTGGGGGAAAAAGTCATACATAGCGAATTCCAATAAGTTTTTCTTAGAGATATCAGTCTGGATTACAGTGAGGTACACAAAAGCACTTAATTCTTCTTTAACAAAAGTATACTTATTTTCTTTACATTCAAAGAATTTTGAGACAGTCGAGAAATCTTGGGTTGAAAAAACAGTATCATATTTGATATCTGAGTCTATTAGGGAGAAACATGGTCAGAGTAGACTCCCAAACAGGAAAGTTCCTTTTAAGAACCCAACACTCTCTGACATCATGTCTTTGTTTATGTTTGCTGTGTTTTCCCTATTTAAAGAAAAGGTAAGCTCCAAGAGGACAACCACACCAGTACTGAAGACAATGCCTGAAATAAATGTTTTTTAAATGAATGAAAAAAAGTTCTTACATCACAAAAATGTCAACAATAGAATTCAAAGTAAATGTTTTTGATAAGTCTGCAAAGCCAATATCCTCAAGTAAAAAGTATAGAACTTTAAATATTATATATAAAAATAATTATTAGTCAAAAACAGAACTGTTCTCCATAGTTGTAGTATATTTAGATACAAAAAGTAAGGAGTATAAGGAATAAAGAGTGGTGTGAGTAGAATGCCCTCTTTTCTATAATATCAGAGTCCCCTTAGCATTTGTGCTCCATAAAAGTAAACAGTGTTTCTGGATCCTTTCCATTCTGGTGTTGTTCATTTTAATTTTTGCTATGAAACAAATTAGTTTGTTTTCTCTTCTTGTGGAGAAAAAGAAATGATCAAGTTCCTGTCATTTTGGTCATAATATTAATTTACATCTGCTATTTCAAAGCTTGTAAATTAAAAGAAATCTGACTTACCACAAGCAGCAAGTTTTAGTGTTTGAACCAAATCACTAAAAAGGCTCACAATTTTTTTAAAAACTTTTTTTACATTTCCTAGCCCCAAGATACTCATTACCAAACCACATAACTGTGCCTACAGTTTAATTCCAAAGTTTAATTCCAAATAACACAGAAAATCTTTCAATTATGCTCTTTTCTTTTGAAAGAAGTTATTTACATTTTTATGGAAATTATTTGCTGTGATTCAAGATTATCAACATAATGGAAGTAGTCACAGCTGTTTTCTTTTTCCCTCTTATGTTATCTATAGGTGGAAAACTGAGAAGCTTTGATTATGCAAATTAAAACAGAATCTATTATCTTCCTGATCTATGTCCTGATCATAGAGGGTTTTTAAGCAATGTTAGTTTGGCACATTAGGAATCACAGTCAGTTAACTACTGCTGCTAACCGATGGGCTATATTTGCAGACTCTATCAGTTTGACCCAGCTTCCAGAGCTTAATGGTCCTCCAGGCTAAAAGGGAAAGCTGATCCATCAGGCTTGCATTAGCATAGAATCACACTCGCAGCTTATTGATGTGTGTTCAGCATAACTACCATCCCAGAACCCAGCTCAGTCCATTATTTTCATTTTATCTCAAGTCATCTGTATGGTTGTCTGCCCCAGTTAAAGCTCCAGCAAGACTGGTACTTAAATGAATTTGTAAGAAAGGAGACAAATGCCCCCTGAACTTTCAGCACTTTGCTATCAAGGCTTGCTAACATAAAATATACTAGTACTCTGAGGTCCACTTAGCGGATCAAGAATAGCCTATTGTGGGGGGGAAAGTCACTTAGTACCCTATTAGCCAACAAGGAGTGTGATGATTAAATGATTTTTTAACAGTAATTTTAAAGCACTGCTCTGATTTCTGCTGAAAGCTATTTGTAAAAGAATAAATTTCATAACAGCTACATCTTTGCTGTTTAAATACCTTTCTCTTTTAAAATACTGAACACACACTAAAGTAAATGTTCCCAATAATAATACATTTCATCACCTAGGGAAAAGTTACATTTAACAGTAACAAGAAAAACAACAATCTATAACAACCAGGCATTGAATGTGCACAAAACCCCATAATAAGAAGGGATTTAATGTGTTCATAAACCCTATAATGGCTTTGTATATAATCAGGCATTTGAGGTATACGTAAAATCACTTTAATTGTAAATCTTTAAAATGAAAATAAAGTGTTTCCATAGCTGTTTTGAATATACAATAACCACTGAAATTGTAAAGCTGGTCTTCAAAACTATTTTTTATAAATTTACATAGTGCTTACAGGTGTAATTCTGAGAGAATCTGTAAAGGGTACTATTCCCAAACTTTTTTTTTTTTTAATTTAGAAGTAATCTAAGGACTACAAAGGTGAATTGACTATCTCAGATCCCACAGTGAATCAGTGTAACTAAAACTCAAAAAGTTGGTGAATTTTCAATCTGCTTATCTGTCGCTTAAAATTCAGTGATATTCTCGCCTCATTATTTGTCTTATTGCTATACTCAAGAAGTTAAAACCTAATCTGAGAGCCTTGGTATCCCAGCTAGTTGCCTTCTTCATGTCCATCACTGCAGCCTTTGGAAACTGCATACTACTATAACTGGGGCGAAAAGGATGAAAACATTTACAATAATTTAATCTATCAAATATTGTTAGAGGCATCTTCATCTGCAATCTCCTTTCAACAATTTCTCTCATCTCCCTTAGAGATTAGGAAGAGAACAGAAAGCTAACTTTTGTAAATTGTTAGAGCACTACACGAAAGCTGGTCGTTGGGTTAAAAAAGAATTCTAATACATGCAAAATGATCATCTAAGATTTCTCTCTAAATGCTGTTTTCAATTCTGAGAAACAGTAAAGCTAAACATACAATCCACTTAAAGTAAACCTTTTCGTCTTAAATGGACTGGTAAAGAAAGAAGCTAACATTTATTGAGTACCTACTTTGTGTCAGACATTTCTCTTACATTCTCTCATTTAATCCTCTGAAATGCACCACAAGGTTCAGTTTGATTACTCCCAATTTACAGTCTCAGGAGGCGATTCTGGCACTGGCTAAAGGTCACAAAACTACTAGGTCCTCATGCTAATCTCCAAACCCAGATAAATCTGACTCCAAAATGGCACACACTCTGCTTTAAACCCCTGTGCATGTTGCTCTGTGCTTTCAGGAATATCTTGGGGTTCACCCTTAGTTTCCAAAGAGACTGTGTTACCTTATCCTTCTACAAGTCATGGAGGAACTAGCTATCTCAAATTTGTAATATCTGGACTTTCTGTCTTGAGAAGAAAAATTTTCAACAAGAAAACAATTAGCGAGACTGTATTGTCCATCTTTGGTTTTTCTCCTTATTTATCTCTTTTCAAGTACTCTTACATACCAGGCATTTTTAAGAAATATGACTTAAGGCAAGTTGATACTCACAGAAAAAGCTCTTGGCCTTCCATGGCTTTCATCTATTGGCCTTTCAGAAAGTGAAAAATTTACAAAAGTCATTTCCATTTTTTAAGTATATAGAAATACATCTGATCATATGTTTTTGTTTGTATGCAGACAATGACTCTGGAAGGATACAAAAGAAATCAGTCATTGTGGCTGCCTCTAGGGAGGGGAACTGGGTTGATAAAGGTCAGGGATGGAAAGGAGATTTTTCACAGTATATATTCTTCTGGACATTTTGAACTTTGAATCATATGAGAATACTACCTACTCAAAACATACATACATGCATACAAACACACATATATACAAACATAAATAAATCACATTCCACTGTCTATGATGAATGCTGATCAGTGTCACTGCAGCTGCACCTAAAGCAATAACTCTTATGAACTCTGTATTTCACTAAGTATTTTAAAACAGAATTTATTCTAACAATACAGCATAGAAGCTTGCTTGAATGAGTCAGAGATAGTATCCCAGACACTCCGTATAAAGCATACTCGGGCTAGAGAAAGAGGAATCTCAAAATAGAAAAATAGGATAACTGATTACTGATCTCACAGAGAAGAAGAAAAAGAAAAATATTTAGCTTGAGGACTTCAGCTCCAGTTGTAGCCAAGATCATAAAGACAAGGACAGGTAGGCTGCTTCAGCCAAAATACTTTTTCTTATGAGCCCCTTCTCCTCAAGCATATTTACCATTCAAAACAAAAAAAAAAACGACGGGAGGGGAATTATTGGTGGTGAGGTGATTTCTTTCACTTTCCCCTAGTTGGTTTCCCCTAAAAGAGAGAGGGATGACGTGTAGAAAAGGTAAAGTTTGCTATAGTTACATCTTTTCATTCTAAGGTCTTTTTGCTTCTTTCACAAGAAGGTACAAATTTTAATAAATTTGAGAATTAGAGGATAAGAGGGCTTGATGTTCTCTCAAGAAAGATCTAAATATTCTCCTCCAGCAAATAAGCAGTTAAACATTGACTGGTAATCTGTTCTTTACAATTACATAGATTCTGCTATTTCTCTTAGTAAGGGACTACAATGTTTCCCAACCCTGTAGTTAGGGTGCTTCTAATTATATCATACCTGAAACTCTTCTATTGTAATTTAAGTGCTCCAGCAGTAGTGAAAATAGTGAACACTTACTTTCTCATACACACACACACACACACCCCACCACACACCTTTCATCCAAGTTGTACTTATCAAGTGTCTTAATACGTACTAGCAATATATTAGCATTCATGTTGATCTGACTTTCACTGAACAGCTATTTGAATTATACAAGGTACAATTTGGGTTACAAAGATAGGCAGCATAGAGCATGTCCTCTGTTCTCAAGGAATTTACTAGAAGGGTAGATGCCATGATTTCAACATTTTATAAATCCCACCCCATGCTACTTATATTTATGGTTGATAAATATTAATCAAATTAAACTGAGTTCTTACTTTGACTTCCTTTTTCCAAAGTTAGGATTCCTGATAAATCTTTAATTAAAGACTCAGGTCTTTAACAATGAGCTTTCCAGCTATGACAGATTCTGAAATTATTTTTAAAAATTATAAAAATGTAACTGTAAGTAGACAATGAATCTTGAAAGAACAATAATAGATTTTGTGTATTAAGCTCTTTCTAAATGCCAAATATTGTCCTAAGAACTTTAAATGTTTAACTCATTTGATTCGTATACTAAACCTGGAATTTTGATGTCATTTTTGTCATTTTAAGGAAACTATGACACAAGGTAGTTAAATAACTTGGTCAGAGTTATACAGCTAGTAAATGATGATGCTCAAGTCCAGGCAGTCAGGCTCTAGACAGAAGGTTTCTTAACTATCACACAATACTGATTCTCAAGACACTAGAGTTTACTACAAGATGTTTCAATGGGTTTGTTTCATTGGACCATACTCCATTAAATTCTTTCAGCTGCAATGGATGATAATTGGGTTAGAAACCTTCTCAGTATCTTGCAAACCATGAGGATATCATATTTTCCTCAGGCCCTCCAGAGTGTATGATGGGTACACAATTTCTTTTCCTTTTCCTATACTGCCCAGACCTGAAAGTATAGTTTAAATGGTGAGTAGATGGAAAATGAAGCTAGATAATACAGAAAGCATTTACTGGAAATACCAGTGACTTCCTTCATCCTACCCACCTTCAAATCTAAGCCTCCTTCTAAAAAATAGATCTCTAGGCTTGGTTTTGGCATCACCAATCCTGTTTTCACTTTGTCAATGGTTTCCTCCCCATGAATAATAACACCAAATGTAATAAATTATTTTATTAATTCAACACCTGGGTACCTGGGTGCCTTCTCAAATTATTCTGTGATCAAGAAATGAAAACATCCTTCAGGCACTTGAGCTAGCATCCCGTGATGCCACAGAGAAGCAGGGCTAATGTGACAATGCCCTTCTGCTTCATACAAGGTCCTCTGTCAACAGGTAAACCAAGATTTCAAGAGGGTCACTTCACAACAAAATCAAGAACCCAAGGTTCAGGATACAAACTGATGGCACTGTTGCTAGAAATAAGCTAGATCCAGTTAGATGAACAATATCCTCTTTAGGTTTAAATAAAATGTTTATTGAGATGCACCAATTCTTTCACGTCAAGAAATTCTTTTGATTTACTGATATAATACAATTCTAAAGAGTACAGTAGTGACCTAACACAAAAGCCTCTCCAAAAATGCTTGACTTGTACACAGATTCATTGCTACATTATGTTTGGGGCCATTATGTTTTTCAAGAGATAAGTAAAATAGAGACATAGATCAGGAATAGAGAAGTCTACTGGCTATTAAAGATGACTTGTTTGTTCTCCTAATTTAAGGCACAGTCCCTAAGCAAAGCCAGCACTCAGGCTCTAGCCCCTTGGGGACCCAAAGAAGGTTCTCTGGAAGCATGGAAAGGTGATGAAGACCCATGAATGGAGGCTTCTGGCAATACATTTGGAAGGGATGACTCTGACAATTTTTTAAAATTTCCACCACTGCTATAGACTTAGGTTCTTTCACTGGTTGGGCCAGAAACATGATTGACCCATTTTAGGTCAAGTATTCAATTTACTTATTTAACTCACCCAAATTTCAAATAACGTATTGCTGTTTTCAGGCTATATTTAACACAAATTCTCGATGTTGAACCTAAGATTTCCATCTGAAAAGCCCTAATAATTAGTTTCACTTAGAAAAAACCCAGCAATTAAATTTCTCAAATTTTCCTGCAAACAGGAAAAGATGAAATAATTTACTCTGATTTACCCTCCTATATTTTATGATCTGAGTTTAAAATATATCTATTCTATTTAAGAAGTGAAGAACAAGTCTCTCCAACTGTTTCAAGAGTTGTCAAAACCTGATGTTATCATCCCTTATCCTTGTAAAAGAATTTCTCTAAAATAGAGGGTCAGGCAGATATTTTCCTTCTTTCCCTCCATGCTACTCTATTTCTTACTTCCATTAAGACAACACTGCCTCAAGCCTCATAGCCATTTCCAAAGACTCCCTTATTTCTAAAAAGCTACTTCTTTTAAACTCTGAAAGACTAAAAAGCAGCGTTGAAAAACACCTTTTATAGGCACTCTCATAGTCATTTTACTAGACTGAATATTTTACCCATGGCAGGAAAGAAAAAAAGGAAATTTGATTTTAAACCTCTGTCCTGGAGATGATGTCTCAGCAATTCATTAAAATATGCATTAAAAGCTAATTCCATACTCTAACAGTAACATCTGTCGCCCAAAATGGACAACAAAATTATCTTTTAATAAAAATGTGTGCTCTACAAACTACATGATGCAAATTTCCTTAAACCAAACTAAGTCCATTCTCTATACTAAAGATGACAAAAATTATCCCACTAGCTGAATTTCATTGCCAAGCTGTCAACCTGAATTTCTTCTGTTTAAAAATAGCTGTTCATTACATTCCGTAATGGGCTGTCAAAGCACTACAGCACTGAACCTGTATCATACACAGAAGCAATTGGGCAATGTGTATTATTACATTTAGATTACTTGCATTCTCTACAAGACCCCTGGGCTAATTTTAAATGAGATGGTTCACTTGAACTAAATCACAATCTATTTTATTTTACCTTAATACATATTTTCCATTTATGACTCACCAGTGCAGCATTAATAGCAAGCAAGACAAAAGACTCATTGAATAGATACGTGAGCATAAGTAAACATGCACATATGGATGTTTGTGGGTTTGTATGTGGTTTTGCTCCCTATAGTCATATCTATTTTTAATAATAGATTATTGAATTACAACACAGGGCACACCAAATTAGATAATATTGCCAATATGTGAGCAAGCATTGTCGTTTCCATGAATACATGATAGGTTGTTAACTGGAAGCATCATTCCTGCAGCATATAGTCTTTGATATTTTAGCACAGTGAATCAATTAGACATCTTTTCAACTAGCTAATGTATAATAATTCACCATATAATTTAGTATGGGATATTGTGAACAACTATAAAAAAGCACATAAAACCCACAGCTGAACCATTCTTCCACAGCATGATATCATAACCTCAAAAGCATGCAATAACAGCTACAGGATATCAAAGAGATGATAACTAAACTGATCACAGATGACTTGTAAATATATCCAATGAATGCAAGGACCAGGTTAATGATTTTTTTGCACGTCATTATTTTCATTAATAAACAGAAGCTACTACATGAGTAGTGTGAGAAGAGAGAATACTCATGACATTCAAAGTAAATTTTACTTTAAAAAATCATCTCTAGATTCCTATCTTGGAAAATAAAAGGTATAATGACTTACAAACTCATACATTCCATTGTTGGTGAAAGTAAAATAAACTTCAGTATTTCAGCAAGATTAAACTGTGTAAGCCAAGTTTGCCAAAAAGAGACTGCAGGCTGGTAACAATAGTAAATTTTTTTTAAGTAGGTTAAAACAAAGGGTGTGAGGGTGGGCATATACACTACACACATCACATTTCAACACTGTTTCTATGAGTCACCGATACGCCAGGCATATGTGTGGCAAACAGCTGAATGAAAACAAGAAGAAAAACACCCAAAGGCGCAGCTGTTGTATTTACTTTAAGGACAACATATTCTCTGAGATAATTAGCACTGTGCCTACTTAAAAGCTTAATAAGCATGATTTACCAATGCTCTTCACACTTCAAGGTACACTGGAAGTGACTAGGAAGAAAATTTACTTTGTATTAAGCAAACTCAGGTGCTCATACACATTTACATCTTATTCCTAAAACTCTCCAAATACTTCATTTCATCATGGCCCCTTTAACAACATGGAAAGTAATTCCAGCTAAAAATCTACTTTTGATGTAATTGCCCTGATTCAGTTAAAAATGCCCAAATTAGCTTTTCCAACCACCAACCACCAACCACATATGAATGGTATACAGAGAACAGATTTACAATTAAGAATCAGTTTTGTATTTTGCTAACTGATTAATATGTAATATTACCAACATAAATTATATTGTATCTTCATTGCTTTGTTTAAAATAAAATTAAAATATTTATTATATTTTTTTCAAAAATGAAATGTTATTTTGGCTGTTTGGCCATGACATTCAATCCAAAAGAAAGCTTTTCCCAAAAGTTTTATTATGAAAAATTTCAAATATATAGCAAATGTGAAAGAATTTTACAAAGAAGACCCATATACCCACCACCTAGATGCTATCATTAACATTTCGTGTAATGCATTAATTATTATATATCTATCCATCTGAAACAGAAATTTTTAATAAAAGAAAAACATTTCACTGGGATAAATTAAATAAAGAATATCAAAAGGAGTACAATGCTTTACTGAATAATGAACCTATAAGGATAATAGTTAGTGCTTTTGATTGCAGCTAGAGTCTCATAAATGATCATCTCCATTTTTAAAAACTATGATTTTGCTTTGTCTTAATAGAGACAACTGAATCTAAATTAATTCTGTGTTAGATTTTGACTGATTATTATATCTTAATATGAAAAGCAAGATATGACAGTGACAGTGGAACATATTTCATCACTTAGAAAGAATAAGGACCTCCAAGAAACAAAAATCTTTTGTTTTTGAGTTACAAAATGAGAATTAGGCTAATGATTTTTCTAATCATTAATGTATGAGACTAAAACTATTCTAATTCAACACTGTGTCTAACATAACACATGTATGTTATGAAAAACAACTATTCTATTTCAAATCTCTACTTCAACAAAAGAATACCACCCATGGTACTCTCTCTAGGAACTAAATGTGCTTCTCTGGCTAAAACAGAATTATTTTTCATTAACACACATAAGATTCCAGGAGATGTAGGGAGTTTACATCCCTTCTGCTTTTCACTTATTTTATTTAAATAGGCAATAAGTTTTTAAATTTGAGTTACTAATAAGAATACCAGCTTAACCTCTAACTTTCATTTTCTCAGATGAACACTTGCAAAGAATGTTCAGTACTGCTTCCTCAAATCCTTTGATTGGGCACTTCCTGCAAAGCTTCAACAGGTCAGAGAGCATAAGCATATGGATTGAAAAACAATAGGTAAAGCACATTTTTAATGCTCAAACAATTGTTTATAAATTAAAGGCTCAAGTGGGAAGAAACTCCCTAAATCTCAAAGCCCACTATTACTTACATAATTTTTTTAACAATTATTACTTTAGCTAGAATATTGTGATTTCCTTTTATTGAAATATTTTACATACCCCAAATTATTCTGGGCTCCACATCGAAATAGTGAATTGTACTTTTTTATTCTCATTTTTCCAAATGATAAAAAAGTGTATGCCAATTAAAAGTAAATAAGCTTTTCAATATTTATCCTCCAAAGTTGAAAACAGCTTTAATTTGAATATTTGGCTTTGAAACTACACATGAGCATGTGTGGGTAAAAGTGTATCTAAAAATATGTTAGTGTATACAAGATATTCTTAATCACCATAAACTACGCCTAAGCAAGTTTGGAATGCTTCACACCGCCTTTTAACATTTTTATTTGTTGATGAACCAACAATGTTTGGCATAATTAACGCTAAGATCTCCAAAACTCAATGACTGAAAATAATTGCTTCTCTTTTCTTTCCTGAGTACTCTGAAGCCCAACCTAAAGATTTAGAGCTGACTGGACAAATATAAAGGATGTCAAAAACAGTGACCGCTGACATGCCATTCAAGGCACATGGAAGAGAGTTCAGGCTTGAATGCCTCTAAACTGCTCATTGGTAAGATCAGCTATCAGTGAGACACAGTGTAAGTCAGCATTATTCACTGAGCCTGCTATGACCTTAAAATCATTGCTCCTGGGGCATGTTCATCCATCAATTAGTTTATATGCTCACTGGAAATCCACTGCTCAGTAAATGCACTGGTCTCTCATTCCACAGTGTTGATGAAGTGTGTGTGATGGCTTTCTCTTCACAACTTGACCCCTAAAGCTGACCCATCTCAAGCTGAAGCATTCAAGTCACTTCAGCACCCCTTAGTTATCAAGGATTTTGATACTTTACTTAAAAACTACCATAGGTTTGACAAACACAAATGTTACGGTGACTATGAGATGACATATGTAAAACAAAGTGAAAATCAGAACTGAACTTTCCAGTTTTATTCACAAAAGTGTTGTGTCAAATATTTGTAAGTATTGTTGAAAGAAAAAATTTCCTTGCTGTTTTTAAACCATTATAATTAGCACAAATCTGACAATTCTCTTTCCTAAAATTTTGAAAACTTTCTCCTTTTGGGCAGGCTCAAGTCCAATGAATAAAAGGGGGCATATTTGGAAAATAATTTTAAGATAACATGATAAATGGCTGGATCTAGAAATGAGAAAAAAGAAACAAGGTGTCCAAAGTTTTCTAGATACTGAGATATAAAAATTGAAGGTAGAGCAGAAATTTAGTATTTGAGAAGAGAACCAGTGGTGGGTCATGTAAGTAAAAATGTCCTGAACATAACTGCAAACAATTAAACAAAAGCCAGGGATGGCAGGTATATCAGAGCAGAGACTGTTAGTTGAAATAACATGTCTGGGTTTATTTTCAAACAACTTAGGGTAGAGCTCAGAAGTAAAACGATCCTGATTCTTTTCCTTCAGGTTCCCTCAGGAGGAGAAAATGTGCCCCTACACTTTCCACAAAGGAAGGAGGAAACTAAGGGGTCAGCCTTGAACTCATTTCCAACTTGCTTCTTGGAAAATGATCCAATTGAGATTATTTCTTTTTCTTTAAAACAGCTTTATTAAGATATAATTTATATGCCATAAAAGTTCACCCATTGAAAGTGTACAACTCAATGGGTTTTCATATGTTAACAGAGCTATACAACCATCCCTACAATGACCACCAGGGTGGGAACACAGCCCCACCCATTGGCAGACAGATTAAAGTGTCACTGAGCTCCACCCACCCAGCCCAACCCACCATCAGTCCCTCCCATCAGGAAGCTCCCACGAGCCTCCTAGACAGCTTCCTCCACAAGAGGGCAGACAGCAGTATCAAGCAGTATCAGCACTATTTCATCTTGTGGAACTGAAAATCACAGCCACAGAAAGACAGAGAAAATGAAAGGGCAAAAGACTTTGTACCAGATGAAGGGACAAGATAAAACACCAGAAAAACAACTAAATGAAGAGGAGATAGGCACTCTTCCGGAAAAAGAATTCAGAATAATGATGGTGAAGATGATCCAGGACTTTGAAAAAAGATTGGATGCAAAGATCGAAAAGTTGCAAGAAAAGTTTACCAAAGACCTAGAAGAATTAAAGAACAAACAAACAGAGATATGCAACACAATAACTGAAATGAAAAATACACTAGAAGGAACCAATAGCAGATTAACTGAGGAAGAAGGGCGAATAAGTGACCTGGAAGACAGAATGGTGATAATCACTGATGCAGAAAAGAATAAGGAAAAAAGAATGAAAGGAACTGAAGACAGCCTAAGAGACCTCTGGGACAACGTTAAATGCACCAACATTCACATTATAGGGGTCCCAGAAGGAGAAGAGAGAAAGAAAGGACCCCAGACAATACTGGAAGAGATTAGAGTTGAAAACTTCCCTCACATGGGAAAGGAAATAGCTACCCAAGTCCAGGAAGCGCAGAGAGTCCCAGGCAGGATAAACCCAAGGAGAAACATGCCAAGACATATAGCAGTCAAATTGACAAAAATTAAAGACAGAAAAAAGTTATTAAAAGCAACAAGGGAAAAACGACAAATAACATACAAGGGAACTCCCATAAGGTTAACAGAGGAGTTCTCAGCAGAAACTCTACAAGCCAGAAGGGAGTGGCACTATATCTTTCAAGTGATGACAGAAGAACCTACAACCAAGAATACGCTACCCAGCAAGAATCTCATTCAGATTCGATGGAGAAATCAAAAGCTTTACAGACAAGCAACAGCTAAGAGAATTCAGCACCACCAAACCAGCCTTACAACTAATGCTAAAGGAACTTCTCTAAGTGGGAAATATAAGAGAAGAAAAGGACCTACAGAAACAAAAACAAAACAATTAAGAAAATGGTAATAGAAACATACATATTGATAATTACCTTGAATGTAAATGGACTAAATGCACCAACCAAAAGACACAGACTGGCTGAATGGATGCAAAAACAAGACCCATATATATGCTGTCTACAAGAGACCCACTTCAGACCTAGGGACACATACAGACAGAAGGTGAGGGGATGGAAAAAGATATTCCATGCAAATGGAAATCAAAAGAAAGCTGGAGTAGCAATAGTCATATCAGATAAAATAGACTTTAAAATAAAAAATGTTACAAGAGACAAGAAAGGACATTACATAAAGATTGAGGGATCAATCCAAGAAGAGGAGATAACAATTATGAATATACATGCACCCAATATAGGAGCACCACAATACATAAGGCAAATGCTAACAACTATGAAAGAGGAAATCGACAGGAACACAATCATAGTGGGGGACTTTAACACCCCACTTACACCAATGGACAGATCATCCACATAGAAAATTAATAAGGAAACACAAGCTTTAAATGACACAATAAATCAGCTTGATTTAATAGATATCTATAGGACATTACATCCAAAAACAGCAGATTACACATTCTTGTCCAGTGCACATGGAACATCCTCCAGGATAGATCACATTTTGGGTCATAAATCAAGCCTTGGTAAATTCAAGAAAATTGAATCCGTATCAAGCATCTTTCCTGACCACAACACTATGAGATTAGAAATCAATTACAGGAAAAAAACTGTAAAAAACACAAACACATGGAGGCTAAACAATATGCTACTAAATAACCAACAAATCACTGAAGAAATCAAAAAATACCTATGCCGAGACCAGCTCGGCGACTCGGGGCGAGTGACAGGTGCCGCAAGCTTAAAGAAACACAGACACAGATTTAAGAGAAAGATGGGACCGGGGGACTCAAGACCTCTAGGATCAAAAGCCCCGCTGCTTCACCCCACGTTGTTTTTATTGAGCTCTCGGCATTCCAGAAGCAAGATAGCATAAGCTTCTCACACTCCCAGTTTCGTCCCACAGTCAAGGTTTTACTTTGAAATAACCAAACAAAAGCCTCATATAATTGGGGGCAGTGATGTTTTGCAAAAACAGCAGAAGGAGGGCGGCTGCTATTAGCCAGGTCTCTGTTTGCCTCCTGGGTCCCGATCTGAGCTGGGCGTGGGAAGCAAAGCAGCCCTGGGGGCAGGAGACCTCTCTCAGAAGAAGTAAGGGTCTGTGCCCCACCCCTGTTGGCCCCTCTGCGACTCTGCCTGTCTTAGGTTGTTCCTCCCCTGAGGAATCTTACCTATCTCTGGCTAACCAGCCATCCTCCAAGGCCAAACAGGGTGATATAAGGTGTGCAAGTGAGGAAGGGGCTGCGCCCCCAGAGAGGGTCAATATTGTTTCCACAGTAGCCTAAGCCCCCATGGCCTCCACGCCCAGCACCCTTAGCTCCTCTGCTGCTCAAGCAGGACATCCTGCATCCAGTTGCTCCGCCCACATACTTTAATTACTTTTAGTAACAGTTTCAAAGTTTCAGAAAGGCTTCTAAATGTTTTCCCACATACCTAGAGACAAATGACAATGAAAACACAATGATCCAAAACCTATGGGATGCAGCAAAGGCAGTTCTAAGAGGCAAGTTTATACTGATACAATCCTACCTCAAGAAACAAGAAAAATCCCAAATACACAATTGAACCTTACACCTAAAGAAACTAGAGAAAGAAGAGCAAACAACACCCAAAGTGAGTAGACGGAGAGAAATCATAAAGATCAGAGCAGAAATAAATGAAATAGAGAAAAAGAAAACAATAGCAAAAATCAATAAAACTAAAAGCTGGTTCTTTGAGAAGATAAATGAAATCGATAAACCTCTAGCAACTCATCAAGAGAGGGAGAAGACTGAAATCAATAAAATTAGAAATGAAACATGAGAAGTTACAATAGACACCGCAGAAATAAAAAGCACCATAAGAGATTACCACAAGCAACTATATGCCAATAAAATGGACAACCTGGATGAAATGGACAGATTCTTAGAAAGGTATAACCTTCCAAGTCTGAATTAGGAAGACATAGAAAATATGAACAGATCAATCACAAGGAATGAAATTGAAACTGTGATTAAAAATCTCCTAACAAACAAAAGTCTAGGACCAGATGGATTCACAGGCGAATTCTATCAAACATTTCGAGAAGACTAACACTCATCCTTCTCAAATTCTTCCAAAACACTGCAGAGAAAGGAACACTCGCAAACTCATTTTATGAAGCCACCATCACCCTGATACCAAAACCAGACAAAGATACTACAAAAAAAGAAAACTACAGACCAATATCACTGATGAATTTAGATGCAAAAATCCTCAACAAAATACTAGCCAACAGAATTCAACAACACATTAAAAGGATCATACACCATGATCAAGTGGGGTTTATCCCTGGAATGCAAGGATTCATCAATATACGCAAATCAATCAATGTCACCATATTAACAAACTGAAGGATAAAAACCACATGATCATCTCAATAGAGGCAGGAAAAGCTTTTGACAAAATTCAACACCCATTTATGCTAAAAACTCTCCAGAAGGTGGGCATAGAGGGAACCTACCTCAACATAATAAAGGTCATATACAACAAACCCACAGCAAACATCATTCTCAATGGTGAAAAACTGCAAGCACTCTCTCTAAGATCAGGACCAAGACAAGGATGTCCACTCTTGCCACTACTATTCAACATAGTTTCAGAAGTCCTTGCCATAGGAATCAGAGAAGAAAAAGAAATAAAAGGAATCCAGATTGTAAAAGGAGAAGTAAAACTGTCACTGTCTGCAGATGACATGATCCTATACATAGAAAATCCTAAAGATGCCACCAGAAAACTACTTGAGCTAATCAATGAATTTGGTAAAGCTGCAGGATACAAAATTAACACAAACAAATCTCTTGCATTTCTATACACTAACAATGAAAGAGCAGAAAGAGAAATTAAGGAAACAATCCCATTCACCATTGCAACAAAAAGAATAAAACACCTAGGAATAAACCTCACCAAGGAGGTAAAAGACCTGTACTCAGAAAACTATAAGACACTAATGAAAGACACCAAAGAAGACACAAACAGATGGAGGGACATACCATGTTCTTGGATTGGAAGAATCAACATTGCGAAAATGACTATATTACCGAAAGCAATTTACAGATTCAATGCAATCCCTATCAAATTACCAATGGCATTTTCCACAGAACTAGAACAAGAAATTTTACGATTTATATGGAAACACAAAAGACCCCAAATAGCCAAAGCAATCTTGAGAAGGAAAGACGGAGTTGGTGGAATCAGGCTTCCTGACGTCAGGCTATACTACAAGGCTACAGTGATGAAGACGGTATGGTACTGGCACAAAAACAGAAATATAGATCAATGGAACAGGACAGAAAGCCCAGACATAAAGTACGGTTAACTAATCTATGACAAAGGAGGCAAGGATATACATTGGAGAAAAGGCAGCCTCTTCAATAAGTGGTGCTGGGAAAACTGGACAGCTACATGGAAAAGAATGAAATTAGAACACTTCCTAACACCATACACAAAAAGAAACTCAAAACGGATAAAAGACCTAAATGTAAGGCCAGACACAATAAAACCCTAGAGGAAAACATAGGAAGAACACTCTTTGACGTAAATAACAGCAAGATCTTTTTTGATCCACCCCCTAGAATAATGGAAATAAAAACAAAAATAAATAAGTGGGACCTAATGAAACGTCAAAGCTTCTGCACAGCAAAGGAAACTATAAGCAAGACGAAAAGACAACCCTCGGAATGGGAGAAAATATTTGCAAACGAATCAACAGACGAAGGATTAATCTCCAAAATATATAAACAGTTCATCCAGCTCAATATCAAAAAAACAAGCAACCCAATCCAAAAATGGGCAGAAGACCTAAATAGGCATTTCTCCAAAGAAGACATACGGATGGCCAAGAGGCACACGAAAAGCTGCTCAACATCACTCATTATTAGAGAAATGCAAATCAAAACGACAATGAGATATCACCTCACACCGGTTAGAATGGGCATCATCAGAAAATCTACAAACAGTAAATGCTGGAGAGGGTGTGGAGAAAAAGGAATGCTCTTGCACTGTTGGTGGGAATGTAAATTGATACAGCCACTATGGAGAACAGTATGGAGGTTCCTTGCAAAACTAAAAATAGAACTACCATATGACCCAGCAATCCCACTCCTGGGCATATACCCAGAGAACAGCATAATTCAAAAAGACACATGCACCCCAATGTTCATGGCAGCACTATTTACAATAGCCAGGACATGGAAGCAACCTAAATGTCCATCAACAGATGAATGGATAAAGAAGATATGGTACATATATACAATGGAATATTACTCAGCTGTAAAAAGCGATGAAACTGGGACATTTGTAGAGACATGGATGGACCTAGAGACTGTCATACAGAGTGAAGTGAGTCAGAAAGAGAAAAACAAATATTGTATATTAACACATATATGTGGACTATAGAAAAATGGTACAAATCAACCGGTTTGCAAGGCAGAAATAGAGACAGATGTAGAGAACAAACATATGGACACCAAGTGGGGAAAGCGGGGGAGGATTGGGGGGGGATGAATTAGGAGATTGGGATACCAAACTGTACACTCTAAATATATGCAGTTTATTGTGAAAAATAAAAAAATAAAAAGTTAAAAAAAAAAAAAAGACCCTCCAAGTCAAACATTCATAAATGACTACAGCCCCACAGATATACTGACTGCAACCTCATGAGACCCTAAGCCAAATCACAGTTTAGCTCTCTTGAGTTGCTGACCCCCAAAATTCTATGAGACAATAAATGTTTATTGTTGTCTTTAGCCACTAAATTTTGGGGTAATCTATTATACAGTATCAGCTAACTAATATACTCCACCCAGCAACTTCCCCCTACAGTTCATTGGCCACCATGTGTCAAAAGGTCACCCACAAGCTCTAAGGGTGTCCACATAGTATTTTCATTGAGCACATTCTTGTCCTAAACAAAACTTGAGTTCTCATTCTGTTATTAAGGAAGAAGGAAGAGGAAATGGACATCAATGGACTTCAATTCTCACCTTCTACTTCAATCCAGTCTTCTTTAGGAAGAAAAATGGTCTTCAGATAGGAAGGGAAAGATAACATAAAGACGAAAATACAGCCTACAGTAAGTAAGGAAATAATAGAGGGTCTAGTAGCTGCTTTAAGAGGGTTTGAATCTACGGACAGGGCAATCTATATTCCACCATACTTACTAAATTTAATAGTTGTATCTGTGTTCCTCTGTCAGTAATCACACTGAGAAATCATGACAAATGGGACCAAAAAAGCAAACAGAACTATAAAAGTGCTATTGTGATTTTTTTGGAAAAGTTAAATAAGTATATGTAAAAAACTTGAAAAGTAGCTTAACATTCATGATAAAATTCTGTAACAGATTATTAACTAGGTGACTTAAACATTTTTAGAGAATAATGCAGTGTTCAAGAGTAGACAACAAACATGTGCAAAGAACAAGCGTGGGAAGTGTCAGAGGCTCTTTCTTGCTCCCAACCTTGCCCTTGACTTTTCCATATTTTTAACAGTGACTTAAGACGTAAAAGGGATGCCTATCAAATGCTCATGTGACACATCTGGGGATGATACATATAATAACAGAATCAAAATTTTAAATGATCTTGACAGCTTACAATACTGTCATTCACCCATCTGACAATTCTAAGGAGTTATTTCATGGATTTAATTTTTGTCTCCTGAAGAAAAGATATTAAATTCATCAAGGCAGGATTGAATCACACACTTTTTCAAAACCTCCTATGGTATCCAACACAGTGTTAGGAACCGAGGAGGTATTTCATTAATATTTAGAGAATTGAGTTGAACTGTATCAAGTACAAATGTAGAAAACTTTAGAATGAATCTGTCACCTATGCAACATAATATCCTCTTACTTCTCCCTCAGGTCCTTTTATTTATCTCCTTCAAAGACCTCTTCAAAATCGAATTTTTCCAGCATATCCTTCCTGAGCTGCCTTCAGTTCTTTAAAGAAAGACTGCAATGGATCAAACTTTACAGGGTACTTAAAAGCCTCTGCATTTTTTTTTCTTTATTTATTTTTATTTCAGCACTGTGCCCAGTCTGTGCCATCAGACTTTAAGCTCACCAGGCAGCTTGAGTAGTGGTTTAAAGCTTTCCCCATACATGTGAAGTGAGAACAGATGCACACCCCCTCTGCAGAGCTGCACAACATAACATTTTCTTGTTACAATTCAATATCATTGCAGCAAGATAAGCACACCCCATAGTCTAATTTAACAGACATGAAGAAGTCAAGCTCTATTGTTCAATGTCAGAGCCAGCCAGCCCTGCATGATCAACCTTTATTCTTTTCTGGCTTCATTATGAGGATGATGCCTTTCAACTGTAGTGACTAAACCTGTTAAACTACAAAGCAAGAAATTTATAGAACCTTTATAAGAGTAATACTGAACAGCTTAAATGTAAAACCTACAATTAAATTCCAAAACTAAGCACTTCACCCCCAAGAAAATGCTAAGTAGTTCTTCAGCAACATTCCTGATTTACATACCCCAAAGATGACAGGACCTATATACATACATGCTGCAGTGATATTAATAGCAATTTCCTCAGGTAATGTTCACTACAAAACATGGTAATATTAACCCATGCGTTACAAAACTAATAAATTGCCCCTTAGCATACCAGGGACAGGAACTATGCTTTTTCATTTTCAAAAAGCCTCCTTTTGTCAGATGAAAAAGCCCCGAGAGTAAAATATTTCAGTATAGTTCAGTGATAACAATGGGTGTGCCATTAGATTACCATACAAGTGAATAAAGCACCAAATCATAGCGAACAGTTTCTCACACTTTAGATTTTGATGTGAAATGAGTCTAATTATTTATTCATAGACTTTTCCTCTAAGGAGTTCAAGGCACTATATTTTAAATCTTTAAACACATATTTCATAAGCTCTAAAATCTACCAGCTAGGACAGAAGAACATGTGACAGGGACGAAGATAAAGAGAAGCAGCACAAAAGAACAGGCAGTTGGAAGAACGGAAGCATGTTTCAAGCATGAGGTGGGACGTTTTATTCATTCATTTATTCTTTCAGCCAAGCACCTATTATAAGTCTAGGTCTGTGCTAGATGTTAAGGATATAAAACAACCCCTGCTCCAGAAGCTCACCAGACAGAGAGATGACATACGGAGTGAGAATTACCACATGTGCCAAGTGCTACAATAGAAGAATACACTAAATACTGTGGGAGCATAAGGGAAAGAGCCACTGGCCTGAAGGAATCTGGAAAGGCAAGAAGGCAGCATTTCACTGGGATCTAAAAAAACTAGTAAAAGTCTATCAGAAAACAGAGGAAAATCTTCAAGGCAGAGATACGGAGAAAACATGATACTGAAATACAAGTTATAGCAAAAAAATTTGACCTGTTCAGGAAGTGCTGAGAAACACAACATGGCTTAGAGGCAACAGATGACACTCAGTACTTAGAAATCATAGGTTTCAAGTTTGTTCTGTGAATAGACTCCAAGGGCAGCATAATCATGAAAACTCTAGCACTAGACTAGTTAAAGAAAAATGAACATATATAAACAATATGGGGGGCCGCCCCCGCCCGCCCTCACCGGCCGGGGTGCTCTCGGTGCTGCACGGAGACCCTCCGCATCCCCGCGAACATGGCGCTGCGAGCGGCGCGAAGCGTGCGGGCTGCGGTGTACAGCCTGCGCGCCATCTCTGCGCCCAACGCGCCCTGCCCGCCGCGGCCCTGGGGACTGCGGGCCGGCGCCGTCCGGGCGCTGCGCACCGGCCCCGCTCTGCTCTCGGTGCGTAAATTCACAGACAAACATGAATGGGTAACAACAGAAAACGGTGTTGGAACAGTGGGAATCAGCAATTTTGCACAGGAAGCTTTGGGAGATGTTGTTTACTGTAGTCTGCCTGAAGTTGGGACAAAATTGAACAAACAAGAGGAATTTGGTGCTTTGGAAAGTGTGAAAGCTGCTAGTGAACTCTATTCTCCTCTCTCAGGAGAAGTAACTGAAATTAATGAAGCTCTAGCAGAAAATCCAGGACTTGTCAACAAATCTTGTTATGAAGATGGTTGGCTGATCAAGATGACACTCAGTAACCCTTCAGAACTAGATGAACTAATGAGTGAAGAAGCATATGAGAAATACATAAAATCTATTGAGGAGTGAAAATGGAACTGCTAAATAAACTAGTTTGAAACAACTTAATCTAGCATAGTTGTCTTAAATTAGTGGTGGATAGATTTTTAAAAAGCAACTTTTAGCAAAAGAAACTACTTGCAACAATGTTTCCTAAAGAAAATTACCCCTTAACTTCCTAATGATTTGAGATAAACACTATGCATCTCTTTTTCACAGCAACCTATGATTTTTAGGCTAGGCTCCAGTTATAATATTCAGAATTCCTGAAATTATCTGTGGTAAAACTAGTTATAAAAATTATGTAATTTAAGGATAACAGTGTTATCTTAAGCCTTATATATAATATTGTAACTTGCTTACAGCCATCCCTGGATTTGGGTCAAAATACTCAGTGATCTTCCCACTGGAAATAACTGGCAGTGGAGAAGAGTTTGTTAGTTGTATAGTGTCCGATGACGAACATTACTATCTTAATTTTACAATATACTGTGTTTGCTGGTGCTATTTTTATACAGTGAAGCAACAGCCTTGCAGGAAAATAAACAGTTTAATGATAAAATCTTTATCTTCATAAAAAAAAACAAAACAAAAAAAAAACAATATGTATACTTACAAACTATGTGTACATACTATATGTATTTATATGTATACTATGTAAGTATAGCTTTGTTATATATTTTAGTGTATATATTGGATATTTGTTACATATATATGTTGTATATATTTATGCTATAAATATATATGTACCAAATATATACATTTACATACACACACACACACACACACACGCATACACACACAGCTCTATGGGAAATTATAACCAATGCTGCAGGACTTCTGATCTGCCCTCTGCTGGGGCCACTGATGCTTTTGCAAGGCAGTTGGAAGAAATGGGTCACACACACCTTCTCCCTCATTCACGTCATCTACACAGTTCCATCTTCTCTTAGACTAAAGTCTCTCAAGTGAAGATGAACATTCAGGCCAAGTCTACTGGTGTTCTTTACCTCCAAGCTGCTACAAGCACACCCATTCAGCAGCAAGGGTGCTACCTGCTTCTCAAGGGCCAACTTGAAGGCCAGCCCGACTTCTCTTCTCTAAAGTGCTCAAGGGCAGCCTCTTTTGCTCCCCTTCAATCCTGTATATAGTTGCACACCACAGGTGCTGAGAGAAAAAGAAAACAAAACGAAACAAAGCTTAAGTCTTACAAGTCCAGATAAAGGGGACAGTTTTCTTGCCTTTATATCATTTCAAGTATAAAAGCTCCTATATCAAAATGCACAGAAAACTGTGGCTCAATAGATTAAAAAAGGCAAGAGTGATCTGCAGCTATAAAGTTCCCAAATCACCTTCTACAGTAAAACTAGTTGATCTAAGAAGAATATTTACCTACAGAGTTATAAGGCAGAAGACCTAGCACTTCCTAAATTTGAATTAGGTCCATAACAATTCACCAAATTTAAAAGGTGTGCTAAGGCATCATATTACTCACTCCATACTAAAGAAAAGGGAAAGAAAAAAAAAAAAAACCCAGGAGAAAAAAACCCCAGCAAGAGACAGTTAACCATATAACTTGCCTTTTTAACACCGTTAATCATCTATATTTGTTGAATACACAAGATGATATGCTTGGTACTATGACATATACCATGGGGGAAGCAAAGACAGAGTCTTAGATCTCAAGACTTCTCTGTTTGCAAGCTTGATGACACAGGCTGAGGAATTAAGATCCCGAAGTTGCCATTCTGGATTTAGCCTGGATCTCATCACCCAACAACACTGGTTTAGGCAAATTCTGAGTCATAACTTAAAGGTCAAAGAACTTTCCAATCCTGAAAACTCATGATGTAAAGAGAAAGAGTAACCCTGTATTTTCCAACAAGTCAAATCAAAAGGCATGAACTTCAAGTATCCAGAAACCTCAAATGAAAAGAGACCTGAATATAAACATGTACTGAGACACAAGAAAAGTGTTGTATGTAATGAGGAGCAGATAAGTGGGGGAAAATGCTAAGGAAGTAGAACCGAAGGAATATATCAAAGGGGAGAACGTGATCCAGTAGATGAATCTCTGAAGGGCTGGCAGGTAAGCACGAAGTACAACGCTACCATTCATCTCATGACAAGGAATTCAAATTTGTGAAAGTGGCAAGGCTAATTAAAACAGGCCATTTTGAGAAAAAAAAGCAAGTGTAGGTTAAAAGGTAAAAGGAGAATTCTGACTACCCAAAGTAAAAGGAGAATTCTGTGAAAAATTACTCCAAGATATTCAAAATGGATAATGAGAAAAAAAAATAGGAGAACAAAGGTTCTACAATTAGGATCTGTACCAATAGTATAGAATCGTAGGAGTGTCGGATTCTTCTATGGAAAATGAATATCTTGAAAGCAGTGCTGTCTTAATAGATCTTTTTGATAGAAATGTTCTATATATTCCCTGTCCAATATGGTAGCTCAAGCCATGAGTGGTCGTTTGAGCACTGGAAATGTGGCTAGTGAACTGAGGAACTGAATTTTAAATATAATTTAAATTTAGTTTACTTAAATTATATTCTAATTAACTTAAATTTTAAAAGCCATGGGTTAGTGGCTATTATACTGTACAGTGCAACTTAAGAGTCAAAGAGTCTGTGTATATTTTATAGACAAAACAGTGGAAAGAGCACATGCTTTGAAATCAGACCTGGGTTTCAAATCCCAAAAATTAACTTTTACTAGCTTTTACTAGCACGGCACCTTGGGGCAGTTTGAATGTCAGGTTCTTCATTCGAAATATGAGAACAATGCTATATTTTCTATCATAGCTACCAAGACTCTCTCTGTCCATGACTTCCCTGAGGTCCTGAGGTAACTTAGAGAAGCACAGCCCAGATTGGCTTTCAGAATCTTCAGAAATCTCAAGGAAATCATGGGCTCCCTTAGAATCATGGGACCAGAGGAAACACCATTCCAAGCCTAACTCAGAGGACCTTCGTAAGTCAACAATACTTTTCCATTTCCTCCTACTATGCCTCCAGACCCCCCCGATTCTCACTCTGATCCTCGCTATAAGAAGCCCTATTCCATGACATAGAGGCATTTTATCAGAAAAAATAGGAAGCTTGAGCCTGCCGGTGAGACCCTTGCCTCCAACTAGAAAATGTTTATCTTCTGGGGTTTCGTTCAGTAACTTGCTGTTGGCTCCTGACATTTCCTGACTTACAGCGCTTGGGAGCCCTGGAAAAGTTTTCAGATCTCCCAGCATATTGGCATCTCTTGAATCAGCACCAGCAGAGGGGGAAGCAACTAGGACCAACACTACCATGAAATTTTTCTCTGAAAACCAAAAAGGGAGATGGATGGCAGGGGAGTAGAACAGTAGCTAGACAGGAAATGAGGTCAAGAGAGAATTATTTTTAACAAGGGAGGTACTATGGAATGTTTGTCTGCTGATGGGAATGATTATATAGAAAAGGAGAAAGTAAGGAATATGTGGGAGAGAGAAGATTAACTGCAGGATAAAGTCATCTAGGCATATGAGAAATAATGTGATATGGCAAACTGTTCCCCCAAATCAGTTTTTAATGCTTTAATGACAGCTAATGGTGGTTTCAATTTGGGGCTCCAAAAGTCAGTCGGAAAAAAAGATGGTGGCTTCAGGAAAATGAAGCCAACTGAGCCAAGAAAGAACGGGTACCTTTAATTATAGTTGTTCATTCAGCACCTATCCCTTCTCTCATGGAGTTATCGATCTAACAGAAAAGAGGTATGAAAATTACTAAAACAATTTGGTGGGTAAAATGATAGAAGGGTGCACATTGTGGGGTATCCAAAAAAAGGGGGTACCAACCAAGCTCAGGGAAACACTGAAGGGATACTGAGTTAGACAGGGTATTTGAAGTAGGGATAAGAAGAGATGACCTATGCAAGGGTTACAGATGAGGCAAGTAAAAGCACACTTGAGTGGAATTTAGCCTTCTGGAATTACACTGGAAAGGTGGAAATGGTGAGAAATCATACTGAAGACATAGGTAAGGAGCATATCATTAAGGAGCTCTATACCACATTAGGAGCCTGACTTTATGCCACAGGCAAGTGTTTCATAAACATAAGCAATATTTTTTTTTTAAAACTTTTAAAGGAAAAAAAATTGAGAACTACTCTAATTGTTCACTTAAATTATTTTTGTAATTTTAATTATAAATGCACAAACATAAGTATAACCTCTTTATATTTATAGCTTTTATACAACCATGAAACCAAAACAAGTTTACAAATTAAAGACAACAAAATTTCAAAACCAATTAAATTCAAACTGAGGTCATCAATTTAATGTGATGGATAATACTGTTTTGCCGAAATTGAATTTAATAATAGGAGAGTGTAAGTCTAGTGTTACCTTTAGTTTAAGATGAAGTACAGATGAATGGTTATAAGCATGAACTTCGCAGCCAGGCTGCCTGAGTTCTAATCCCAGCTCTCCACTTACTAGCTGAGTGATCTTGAACAAATTACTAAACTTGCCTGTCCCTCAGTTTCCTCATGGGGCTAAAGTGCTTTCCTCATAGAGTTATTGCTGAGATAATGTGAATTAACACATGTAAAAAGCCTAGAATAATGTAACAGTAAGCACTTAAACTTTAGCTGTCTATATTTTTAATTTCAATTAAACCAACAGAGGTGGCGGGAGAAAAGAGTATATGCCCTGGTGGATCTCCAGAGCAGATACATTAAAAAGAAGACAAAGATATCTACAAAACCTGAACACTGGAGAAGGCAGTAGTTCTCTGAATCCTATCTGGTCACACCTCCTAACTGTATTTAATAATAGTATAGTGAGTGAATCCTAAGTATAATTTAAAGTAGGTCAGTCCTTTAAAGTTTTATATCATGTATTGGGCTACACACTTCCATGATTTGCACATTTCTGACCACCATGTTGTCAAGTCCCAGAGGAAAAAATACAAAGAAAAATGAACAAACTTTAAAAATTCCAGAGGCTTGCTTTAGGAAACACTACACAATATCACTGCCACCCTGCCATAGCCATGTAGCATGATTTTGGATTTTATTTTAAAATACACACACACACACAGAGGAAAAAAAAATACACACACACACGCATACATATTTGGTTGGTGAAATTAAAGAGAAAATAGAACTTTAATCTCAAGTGACACTATTATCAAGCATCAATAAGTTGAAACTTCATCACATAAAAAATATTTAATAGCATAATAGTATTTGAAACACTAAATTAATCAGGTCTGTCCCTTGAATTTTAGAAACGCTAGCTTATAAAAGCTTTGCAGATAAAAATGCCTCAACAAATTAAAATATTGTTTTCCTAGAATCTACACTGTAAAGATTGACTGGGTGAATAAGTAGTACAATACAAAACCGGGAATAAATGACAGCCAATTATTTAGGTAGAAAAGCAAAGTATTAGAAACAATCCCATTACGGTACACAAAGACCTTCTGCTGACATCTCGTTTTTAACTAAACTCCTACTAATTTCTGTACATTTCCTCAATTCTCTCTCTTTAGTTCTATCTCTATAGCCCATTGCTTCTTTCTAACAAGTTGTCAAGATGTCATCCTTAACTTCTCCCCACATTCGGTTTACTTCTTCGTGACATTCTATTAATTTTACCTTCTTAATTAATCTTTGGAATCCACCCACCTACCTATCCCCATTGCCACATCCCCAGACTCTTAATTGTTCTCCTTGCTTGCTCTCCTCCATTCTATTCTTCATGCTGCAGCCAGAGTGAAAATGTTTCCAAAACACAGATCTGATCATGTCACCTTCATTAACTCCCTGCTGCTTTCGGGATCAGGTTCACTCTCTTTGAGTATAAAAGGCCTTTTGCAATCTGGGCCTTCTGACCTTTCCAGCCTCACCTTATTTCCTTCCCAAAGGAAGGAAGTCTGTTACTCGAGACTCACTAAATAGGGAGTTGTGGCAACACAGTAAGCCTTCCTAATTCACTTCTGGTTCTTAGCTTGTGCTGTTGCCTCTGAGTGGGGCACACCTTCTCCCATACCTCCAGGTACCAGTACAGAGTTCCCTGCCTCTGAAAAGCCTTCTCTGACCTCCCCCAGGCCACATTCAATGGATAATCCCAATATACTAAAATTGATTCTTGTCTTTTTCTACCTCTCTCTCTCTCTCTTAGACCATAAGTTACTTGTACGCAGAACTATGTCTTATTTGACACCAAGTTTCTGGCATAATATGCACTCAACAAATATTTCCTGAATTAATTTATCTCTCACTTGGCTGAATCTTACTACAGTTTTCTAAAATATCAGTTTTCACATGATACTGTTTCATGTTCACACGAAACAAAAAATATCACATGAACTAAAGACAGTCACATCATAATACATATAATTAATTCTAATTAGTTGAGGAGCTGCTTTAAACTCAGGGACCTTTATTTTATTTTTTGTTTGTTTATTCTTAAGATTGCTCCTAGAATTGCCCAGACATTGTTTCAGATTTTTACAGCCTCCATTTGTAGCTATGGTGTCCTCTTTTCAGTTCTATCTTGTTCAAAGGAATGACCATTATACTGAAGGATGAAACATTTCTTAAAGCATGAAAAATTTAAGTTTCCATTTAAGATTTGGTGTCACATTGCCCATATTCAAATTCTGCATCTGTAATTTACTAGTTGTGTTATTGTGAACAAATTACTCAACTTCTCTAAACCTCCATTTCTTCTTGAAGAGTTTGAGACAAGGAATGGAAATCATTTTGGATAGAACCTGGTATATAATAAATGCTCAGCTGACATCTTTGGAAATCTGCCCATACATCAGACTTTGGCAGTTTGCTTTAGTGACTGAACTAGACAGCAAACCATTCACCATCCCCTCTGTTGCAGGACCGTGTACTTGGTCCACTGGATAGTACTTTTTTTTTTTTTTTTTTTTGGCACACGGGCTTAGTTGCTCCGCAGCACGTGGGATCTTCCTGGAGCTGGGATCGAACCCGTGACCTCTGCATTGGTAGGCAGATTCCCAACCACTGCACCACCTAGGAAGCCCTGGATAGTACTTTTTTAAAAAGGAAGGGCAAAAAACAGTTGATTGAACCTGGTGTACCCCCCCAAAAAAAAAATAATAAAAAATAAATAAATAAAAAATTAAAAAAAAAAAAAAAAGGAAGGGCAAGGACTTCCCTGGTGGCACAGTGGTTGAGAATCCACCTACCAATGCAGGGGACATGGGTTCGATCCCTGCTGCAGGAAGATCCCACATGCCGCAGAGCAACTAAGCCCATGCACCACAACTATTGAGCCTGTGCTCTAGAGCCCATGAGCCACAACTATTGAGCCCATGTGCCACAACTACCGAAGCCCACGCACCTAGAGCCCGTGCTCTGCAACAAAAGAAGCCACCACAATGAGAAGCCTGTGCACCACAACGAAGAGTAGCCCCCACTCACCGCAACTAGAGAAAGCCCGTGTGCAGCAATGAAGACCCAATGCAGCCAATGCATTAATTAATTAATTAATTTTAAAAAAGGAAGGGCAAGTAGAAACAAAAAGCCACCCTCAATACCTAAACAATGACTCAAAACGTTTGCCTCTATAATTTAATAATACAAATAATAATATTTACTTTGTTTTTTGGTCTTTTATAAAGTCATTTATGAGGTTTTGGGAGTTGGTTTTGTCCTTGCAGCCACCTGAGGGCCGGGAGAAAAGCTTTGAGAAGACTACCCTCCAAGAAGGAAGGACTGGAAGGTCACTGTGGCTGCTGGGCTTGGCAGCACACCTGCCCCCTCCGCAGACATTGTCTAGTCTGGTAAAAGATACAAATACAGTATCTCTTTACCTTCTTGGTTTGACCAAAACAATATGTACCGAGTTTTCAAAAAGAACATTACTAATGGCTTGAAGAAAAACAGAGAAATTTAAAAACATGGACACAAGGAAGTTCATTTCTAGCCATAGGTTTGAAAGTCCCAGGTCCTGCGCCCTTCCCAAGGCCCCATCAGGAGGACAACCACCACCCCCCCCAGTGACCCTGCCTGGGAACTCTTTAGGAAAGGGACTAGAGTCTGTGTTCCTTAATCTAGTTAAAACTAGAATGTAAATAAAGGAGTTGGAGAAAGAAACATTCATATCTAGGTAAATATAAACTATCAACAAAAATCTTAGATACCTGGCACCTACAGTTACTAAAAAGTATAAAAAACCATTTTTCTCAGCTATTCTTTAGTATTCCTCAATAAAATGTGTACTGTGAAAAAGGGGAATCAGTGGTCTGCAATATCAAAAATATAGGGACAAAATACTAAGCACTCAAATATCAAACATGAAAGATTTTTAAAATTAAACACTCAAGGATGAAATTAAAATAGTATGTTATATATTTTGTAACTGGCAAAATCTACGTGTAATACAATCTTTCATTTTTGCTGTTATAAAATGAATAATTTCAAAAAGTTGAATCTTCCAGACACCTAAAAATCACTAAAAACAGGGACTTCCCTGGTGGTCCAGTGGCTAAGACTCCAAGTTCCCAATGCAGGGGGCCCGGGTTCAATCCTGGCCAGGGAACTAGATCCCACAAGCCTCAACTAAGAGTTCACATGCCACAACTAAAAGATCCTGCATGCTGCAACTAAGACCTGGTACAGACAAACAAATAAATATTTTTTAAAAATAAAGTCACTAAAAATATTAAAACTTTATTTTGATTTATTTAATGAAAATCTAAGATGTCACGCTTTCATGCCTTCTCAAATAGGGTACAGAAAATACAATTTGTCCATTTTCTTGATGTTAGAAAGTTACTGTTATAAACTATTTTATTGACTATAATTACATAGACCGGAGAAAATAGACAGTGCTTATTGACACTGTCCTAAATCAGAGATTGGCAAACTAAGAACTTTCAGTCAAATCTGGTCCTCTGCTTGTTTTTATACAGCCCTTGAGCTAGGAATGGTTTTTATATTTGTAAAGGTTTGTTAAAAAATTAAAAACAAGAATATGTGATAAAGACCATGTACATGTGGTCTTCAATGCCTAAAACATTTACTATCTGACACTTTATAGAAAAAGTTTGCCAACCCCTGTGACCTTTGTAAATGAATCTGTTCTCTTTCTTTCTCTCCCCTATCTGAGGAGGCAGAAGCTCTGGAGTGAAGAACTGTGTTTGAGTCCTAGATTAACCACATGCTATCTGCATGCATTTGGCACTAGCTTAACCTCCCTGAGCCTTTGTTTAATCATCTGTAAAATGGGAATAAACAGAACAACTTCACAAGATTTCTAGGAGAATGAATAAGGTACTAGGGTAGACATTCAATAAATGAAAGCCATTATTATAATCATGCTTCATTAGACAAAGACTACCTACCAACAGAGGATATACAACTTTGTAAAAGGAAATGAGAAGGCAGAATTCAGTAAACTGTGTTGTAAATTTTCTTTAACAGTTTCTTCTGCTATATAAATTAAAGCATCATGAACTTTCCTTAACCTTAATATTAAACATTCTCAGTTCTTAAGTAGTAAATTTGACTAAAAGCTAAAGACATACCAAATAATAGCCATGACAGTCAAGCAACTTCTGAATTCAGAAACATAGTGATTAAGTCACTATTGGAAAGCCAGAATCTATTTTTGATTCACTTGGATCACCTTTATTTCATTTTACATTTTTTAACATCAAAGCAAAACACAGCATAATTTCAGGCACTGAATCATCATCAAACTGAGGTGCAATTAAGGGTAAGAACATCATTAAGTTTTAGGTAATTCTTGCAATTGTAAGTAAGCAGTGCCTTTCTATTCTTCTGAAAAATGTCATTTAGGAGGTTTCAACAATTCTCCTAAACCTAGACTGTAAGTGCCATGCTTGAATTTTTTTTGGATGCATGCCCAACAATAAATGATCCACAATGATCTGAGGACAGCACTCCCATCCAAGAACTTAATCAGATTAATGATGTATTTGTTTTATAAAAATGAAGTACATTAAGCCTGAGAATACCTAATTTACATACTAAATGGTTGCTAGGGACCAAAAATACTAGTGGTTTTTATAAAACTGAGGTTACAAAATTGTCTATTGTCTTGAAATCTGTTAGTAAATAGCAGTGAAATGCAAAATGATAAACAAATGTTAACTAGTAGTATTTACGTACGTAAATTCATGAGCTGGTGTACAGTTGTTCTAAAGAACCTAATGATGCTCATATTCCAAAACATATGTGCCCCCAAAGACCACATGATGCCATTATATGAAGTTGGAAATAACAACAAACTTACTTATAATGTTTTCTAATTGATCTGACCTCAAACTGTGATTAACATTCTACTCCAATTTTTTCATTTGGGGTCCTAGCTTAATATATGCAAACATAAACAGTAAATTAGCAGTCTAGCTTTCTGCCATTTTTGTTGGAAACCTATTAGCAACCTTTATCTAAAAAGGGGACAAGAGCTTGCAAAAAATGGCTGAATTTCATTAAATCCTTAAAGGAGGAGAATTAACAGCATCTCCGGATGTCCTCTGATGGATCTCTCTCTCTCTCTCTGTCTCTCTCTCTGTCTCTGTCTCTCTCTCTGTCTCTCTGTCTCTCTCTCTCTCTCACACACACACACACACACACACACACACACACACACACACACACACACACACACACACGGCTACTTCATTCATTCAACAAACCTGTGTTTACTGAGCTTGATGAACAAGACAAAGCCACTGCCCTGTCTGCTGAGGAGATTGGCAGGTAAGCAGATAATTACAATATAATAGGACAACTGTTACAATTAAGGTATAAACAGAGAGCTCTGGGCACAAAGAGATGCCAGCCACCAAGTCTGCTAGGGGACATGAGATAAACCCCACAGAGAAAGTAACAGTTCACAGTTGCTGTCACCTGATAAGATGGAATGACATGTGCAGGGAACAGTGAGAGCAGAGACTGGGGGAGGGTGGTGAAATCTACAGGCCTGAGGATATATATAGATTCCTTTAGTTAAAAAAAAAAATTAAATTTTCATGTACGTCAAACAAGACTCACAAAAACTGAGGCTACTTTGAATTAGGTGAAGTATTCTTATATAAAAACTTAATTTTAATAACTTGCATTTGTATTCAGTAAATACTAGATAAGGAAAGACAGGAGGGTTTAAAAAAAATGAATTTTTAAAAACCTGAATGAAAACTTTATTAAACACAGAACTTTAAATTTAAAAACTAAGTTGAATTCAGGTTTAAATGTCAATTTTTATAGGCCTCAGAAATATACATATTACAAAAGTAAAAAATTAGAATACCTCTAGACAAGCATGGCATGAATACAGGTACATCAAATAGAAATAAACCATGATTTTTTTCCTTTAAAAATTTGGGAAATGTTAGGATAAGTGGGAAAGAAGGAACAAGAACTTGAAGAGAGTATGACATTAAATAATTTATAGAAAAAGTTTATAGAAACGAGCTAGAGAAACAGGGATTAAAATGATCATATCACCATATCACATAATCATATCACCATAAATATAACAGAGTATCTACTGAACCCTCATCTGGGTACATGAAATGCTATGGAAAGTGCTTCCATTTTGTTCAATGTTTGAAATGTTGGCCATCCAGCTTATAACCATCATACTTAGCTGAGGGCCGGCTGTCCAGCTGCCACGGCCAAAAACTTTGTTCAAAGAAAAGGGTCATTCTCCATGGCAGTTTTCCTAGCTGGCCTTTGGACTAAGTATCCATTTCCATGAAAGATTTTTCTGGTCTCAACGCAGTCAGACACATTATCCATTTTACCCTCCAATATCCATACATATGCCCACTTCTTACTGCTTTGGATAATTCACTCATTCAATGTACTGGATTTATGGAAGTATGTTTGCTCTGTTCATATTTCTCTCTTATATATGTTATAAATACTATTTGGTACCTATTCACAATCTTAAACGAAAACAACATATTTAAATAAGTTTATAGGAAGAAAAGCAAGCAAGGTACCATGCTTAAGAAACTTACAGCATACTTCACAAGAAAGAAAAAAATAATTCAAGGAAACACAAGAGCTGTAGTAAATTTAAATAAGGGAAACATTGTAAGCTGAGTTATGTACACAATAATATAGAGTTGCTTATGTATTACAACTTTTTTTATAGGCAGTGCATGTCAGTTTGCTAGTGCAATCACAGAGATAGAGAGTAAATATATATAACAGGCTTCAGCAAAGTCCTGGGCCCCTAATGTTTCCTGATAATAATTCTAGTAGAGAATAAAAAATATCAAATATGTCAAAGGGTGGAATTTGAATAGAGCATGGAAACAGATGATTCAGAGCAACCAGGCAAGGTTTATGCAGTTGATGAGACATACATAGATCAGATTGCCAATGAGAGCATTATTTTAGAAGGAAAACAAACCCCAGTCAAATGTCCTAAGATGTGTTAATATCGAAAGACAAAGATTTGTTACTTTTAGAAACAACAAATTCCTACAGAAGGATAAACCTATTGCTGAGCCATCTGCTATTTGCAATATACATAATAAATTCAACAGACGGGTGCACCCCCTGTGTTTCCTATAAACAGATGGTTTTTTAAAAGTCTAAAATATCCTGTCAATGGAGATCACAACCAACACCAAAAAAAAAAAAAAAGAAAGAAAGAAAGAAAATCCCTCACAACCACACAGCCCACAGTTGAATCCTTGGTTTCTTTTCTTTCAGCATACACATAATAAAGATGGCACTGCAAACCCTAGACTGCCATCCTTCTGTTACCATGAAAGCAACATCTTTTCTTTGTGAAACACATTTTGTGGAGACAAAGGAAGACTATTCAGTTGGACTGGTTAAACATCTTTTGTACCTGGAATGTTGATGATATATCTAGTTGGCAGGCAGAAGCAGTATGGCCAATAAATAGCTCACCTACTTCATTTATTTACAACACAAACACATGCACAGTGCACAGACGCCACCACACAATGAATGTATTCATATGTAAAAGGACATGGTAGAAACTTATTATAGCAAGATACCTGATTCTAAGACATTTCCCTTAAATTTATGAGAAAACTACTTTTAAGTGAAATATTATACCTGAAAACTTTTTTAAAAATCTACTCAGAAGCACTTCCTTACATAACTATATTCAAGCATGTTCTCAAAAGTTCATCAAATATTAGCATTTATGCCATAATCAAGTCATTCATTCACATGACATTCATACGCACAGCAGTTATTTTTTGGTGAACAGTTTGTGGGTCAGCAAATACAAAATATTTTAAACGGGACAAAGGCAAAACTAAAACTTAAGACAATTTTTTTCTATTTAGGCCAAATATAAAGTGTTATGAATTCTCAGAATGTCACACATTTCTATTCTTCTCATAAGAAACATTCTGGCTATGAAACATCTCTTTGTACACAAGCTTATGAAAGTCTAAGAGGATCACTAAACACTTCTCACATCATTGACAACTTTGATTTGAAAAAACTGCATTTAAAATTTACAAACAATAAAATAATAAAAAGCTCCACTATATTACTTATTATTTTAATTAATCTGTCTTAATTTCTATTATATCAGTCACAAATGTCCAAATCTTGGCCTACCTAAATCAATTACTCGCTTGGAATCAATTAATATAGACGTTTATGTATAAGATATGCCCTGGAAAAAGACACGTAACATAAAAACTGAATAGTCCATTGTATAAATATTCCCAACTATTTCAAATTGAACTAAAACTAATAAAAAGATATAAACTAATATAACTAAAGAAGAAAATGAACAGGGTGTCAAATTCTTCCCTGGTACCTAGACCACAACATTAGTGAGACAGCATACAAGAAAATACCTTTTTGAAGTTTAATGATTACCATGTCATGTTTCAATATAGCTGACATTTACCATGTGCCAGGCATTAAGCACTTTCATTTAATTCTCATCACCCCAGAAATCCACAGTAACATCTCAGTAAAAGAGTAAAATACTACTTTGAAAGCACATGATTTGATTTTTTTTTTAATCTACATGAAAAAGGCAGCCCAAACAGTCTCTTTTAGACATCAGAAGACTAGTAGTTAAAGAAATCATCCGAGTCTATTATAGTGGGAGAGTTAACTTAAAATTTAAGGCAAATTTGCCATATTCATCTAAATGAAGACTTAGTCTGACCTCTACCTAAAGTATCAAACAAAGTTTCAGAGAGCCATAAAATAATACACATCAATTAACCATCATCATCTGCTGAGTCCAACACTGGAAAATAATGTCAAGAAGTTACCCTGTAATTACTTTGTGGCTCCTTGAAAACCCATTTGACATAATCACTCTCTGACAGCTGCAAGAGGGAAAATGTTCTATTTCTTTTCCCACCAGTACTCTCTTCTGAGAGCCAGGGGCATCGCTTCTCTGCACTTCCTGATCTGCCAAATGTTTACGAGGGAAGTGTGTGGGGTGCCTCTGTAATCAGTGCTCCCGAGGCCAGGCAGGGGTTGAGAGTTTCCAATCAAAGCTGTGGATTCAGGAGAGTCACAGTCAGGGGACGGGCAATGGGCTTATTATTACCAGTGCACAGGGAGGAAAATTACTCAAGTACAAGAGAAGAGTATCTGGTTTTATTTAAAAGACCACTGGAACATTTCCCTCCCTTCTGTCTATGACATTACATTTCCATTTACAAGAGTCCTTCAGTATCCACTATATTGTAATATGCTAAACAGGTTATTTGCCCGTATGTGGGTCAATGGTTATTTTAAACTGTGACTCCTTCATGTAAACTAGGTGAGAAGTTATATCATCCTGAACCCATCTGACAAAGCCTGTACGTTCCATCTAAGATTTTCGGACCTAGGCCCACAGTTGGGTGTTCTGCCTACACCTGAGCTGACGGAGGCTAACTAAAACTTGCTCTGAAATAAAGCACCGCCTCCTTGACAGCTTATGTCCAAGATGGTAATACAGTGCTCCATTTATTCTCTGAACACTTACCTTTGAGCTGCCATCTGAGGCCAGTTCTCCACCTCCTGAGGGGAGTGTTCTCTAGTTTTCTATTATAATTACCACTTGGTTTTCACCTGGCGCATCCACCAGAAGAAAGGCCTAACTTTCTGATAGCACAATGTGATAGGCTTAAGACCCCACCTTCTCAGCAATACAATATGAGAGGAGCCTAGAAAAAAGTTTCCTGCAAAACAATCCTATTGTGAGAAGTTGAAGCTTTATATTGCACTGAGAATACCTGTGCTCTTATCATAGATTTTTCATTTTTTTCCATCAGAAGAGATATGAATTAGGCTGGTTGACAGAGCAAGATTTAGAAAGCCTATTGCATTAATGAAAATGTCATTGGTGCAGTATCTTATACCTCTACAGTAAAAAAGGGAAAAATCAAAGTCCAGGAAAAGAAGAAAGTAATACAGGAACTAACAAGACAACACTATAATAAATACCAGTTACTGGCAGGCCATTTTATCCAACTGACAAGAACAAAAAGGGGAAAAATCATTTGCACAGTTTGGTACTTAAAACTGAATTGGGAAGTGCTAATGACAGTATTCTAGTTTTCCTAAGTTTCTGAGCACCTTCTCAGAAGTTAGTACAAAGATAATTTATCCCACTTCTCAAATTAAAATGAAAACTTGAAAGGGGAAAAAAAAATCACTTTATCAAAAAAATGTTATTTACAGTATCTTCAAGCTAAAAAAAAAAAAAACTTATGCAGAAGGGAAAAAAAAATCTTTCACTAAAAAGGAACAGGTTAATTGTGCTGACCTAATTTAAGTCAATATCGTTTTCGCCTTTGTCCCCAATAATGCCACTTGCATATTTATGAGTAAGAGAATTCTGCATGTTTAAAAAATGACTTTACTATTCCATAGCTAGCATTTTAAAGTAACTTTTTAATAATAATGTGCTACAACAATGATAATCTCACTTACTAAGGCCTTATTTATTTCCAGTGTTGATATCTCTTTTAGTACTTTAGCAAATCTTTACTAATTTAACATCACAACTTCATATCTTTTCCTAATCTCATGTAATTTACCCTACTTAATTCCTTACTTCTGGATATGCTACATTTGCCACCCAATGAGTTTATTTCACTGGTCATTTACTTTTAACAGTAAAGCCAAACTATTTGAAGGGAATAATCTCCCTGCAAATCCAACATAGGAAAAAAAGACTTATTTATCCAGCATTTTGTGCCATGAATTGAAGCTTTATTGCAAAGAGTAAGCAATAAACAAAAACACCTCAGGGGCCTGGGAGGAGCAATGTAACCAATTACATTTAATTAAATCAAAGGATGGGAGCCCCAGGGTTGAATGAGCTGAAGAACAAATTTGCATTAACACCTAGCAGCCAAACAAGTAGCTGGGGGTCTCGTCTGCAAGTACAATTGTTGCCATCTATTCTCTGCACTGAAGGGGGGCCATTAGCTAAATTCTTAGGCATTGTTTGTCCACTGATGAGAGGCTGCCTTCTCAACATTTCACTCCATCACACATGAAAATTGCCTACTAAAATAAACAGCTTCCTCTGAAAGCTCAGAAACAAACATTATTACCTGACTCCAGTTTGCAATTTGGGGAAAACTCTTCAGGGCTGCTAAAGGAGAAAAAAAGAAAATGAAAGGTGTGATTCCAGGCCCTACCTTTACATTGGATGGAGATCATACATTTGAGCAGATTCTTTTGTACCATCAGAGACCACAAGGCAGGTTATTCCAAACGCTCCACCAAGAGTACCTTTGTCCTAGATGGAATACTTTGGCTTGATCCTACAACTGAGAATCTCAAACATTCAGAGCTGAAAGCCCACTCTGCTATTCAAGTCACAGTTCCCAAAACAATGCTCTCACTTTATAGAGAGCTTCTCTGGTGACTTACTATTTTTATTATTTAGAGAATTTTGTCAATATATTTATACACACACCCCCCTCCCATATATAATATCTGTCACAAACTCTATTTAACCCTATTTAATGAAAGCCTGCCTAATTAGAAGTTAACCTAACTCTAGTAGGTTTTATTCTTTTGTCCTACACATTCCTTTTTTAGTCTCATTAAAATATTACACTCTCAGAAACAAAAACAAAGAAACTAAAAACAAAACCCCAAACTTGGAAAGGCAACCCAGTAAGTCATTAGCAGTTTCACCATGGTAGATGATGAAGAAGTACGCATGATCAAAATAAAAATCAAGAAAGAGGCAAAGATACAGGTCTGGCTAAGGCTAATTCAGATTGAATTATAACTGAAACTATGGATGGAATATGATTTGCATCTAGACATATTAGTTTGAATTAATATTGAAAAGTTAAAGAAAAAATTTTTATATATAAAACCTTACCAAGTGAACACATTCCACATTGCTTCAAAGTCAGCTGTATAGCGCACAGGGTGGGGATGCCAATTTGAGTCTAAGAGGGATTCAGACCTTTCTGGGCTGGTCAGGTGAACCCAGCTAATGAGACCCCGTTTTGGGTAGCAGGCCTCAAAGAGTCCTACAAGAAGGGCCAGGCTCTTTGATTTAAGTTCAAGATGGCTGGAACAAAGATTCTCACAACCTATATTTCAAATCCCTTCCCTAGACTCAAAGCATTCTTAAAGCCCCCAGTGGATGGAGAAAAGACAGGAAAAGGCAAAATAACCTCTTGTTCCCTCAGTAGCCGGGTTCAGACAGTCACTCCAGCAGGCAAAGCACTCTGCACAGGTACAAATGCCTGCTGCCCTTGCTTTTGAGATCCTTGAAAGTCGGCGATAGTTTTACAAACTCATGGAGTCACGACAAGCTTGCATCTAGAGTGGGATCCCCCAAATTTCTGGCTCCCTTATACAAGTTAAAGCCGTTAAATCCTTTTTAAGGTGGAAAAAACTACATAAACAAGAACAAAATAGTAGATAAGAGCCAAGGTTGCATAAAATCAAAATGGCTTTAACAGGGGACGTATGCACAGGACTGGTTCAGCCATTTTGTGAGCTAACAGAATTTTTCCTCCTGGGAAGTGGAGACAATTACATCTTATCTAATTCCAAAGGTGGGAGGCTGGCACCTGACCCTCTAGCACCTCATCTCTATGGTAGCTGAGGAGCCTCCTGGGGAAGAATCCAAGGTCCGCTGGCTGTTTGCACATCTAGTAATACATTAGTGAGATGAAGCCAACAAAGTGTATGGGGTGGGTTTGGTATGGGGGAGATGCTGAGGAACCTTCTAAGAAGAAATCTGTCCTAAAAGTAAATAGATAAACAAAAAGTAGTGTGAAGGATGAAACGAGGCACACTGATATCACCCTGAAGAGTTGTTGGATGGGAAGAATGAGTCTAATTTTTGAGTATCCTCCATGGGACTCATGAGAAAAAAAAAAGGAAGAACTTTTTCACTGAAGATTCTGTATGAGAGAGCAATTGAGAGAGAGAGAGGGAGAGAGAGAGAGAGGAACAGCATTTTTTGAAAACTTTCTAATAAAGAGAAATACAAAAGGGAGAAATGCATGCTCCCCTGCTTCACCACTGATCACTCCACGTTCTGTAGTACACGGTATACCCTCCAGTATACTGCCCAGAAGGCATAAAACAAGAGACTACAGTAGGACAGGCATAGGAATACCAGGTGCAAGAGGCCTTGTGTGAGAGCATCTGTGATATTTATTGGGGACTCTCAGGGGCACATTGCTGAGGTCCTGCAATAGCAGTAGTTCTAAGAACCAGTGGAATCTGAGTTATTATAATGTGCCTCCATACCTCTAAGCTGGTGTGAAGCCTGAGAAAATGGAATACATACACGAATTCTAGGAAAATCTTGGACTGTGTTTACTAAAAGAATTAACCAAGTCTACAAACCCTTTAACATTTTTACCAAAAAGGAAAATATATAGTCTGGTTTTGGTCATATATTCGTTATACTATGAATCTAGTATATTTTGCAGAGGCTATTTATTGCGTCTTGAGCTCCATGTTAATTTACACCAGAAGCCTAACTGTTAATATTTTATAGGCAACATTCTTATACCAAAGTGTTAGTCATTTGCTTCCTAGTCATATTTGGCTGGAATGCAGCATCAACCAAAACTCTCTTAAGTGTCTCATTTTCGTGTGCTTTTTGGTAATCTGACTATCCTGAATCACAAGTACTCTTCAGTCTCACCAGACAACTGATCTTTGGAAAGTATTTGATGATAACAATGTATACTAACAAATTCTTAGCATTTTCCTCCACACTAAATATTTTCCTAGATATTCTTAATCACTAGGTATTTAGATTTTCTTAATTGCTAGGAAATCATTCTCAATGGTAGAACCACAAATTTTTATTTTGTACTGAAATTCAAATATTTATTTTACTTACAGTCAAGCAACCCCTCCACTAAGTATATTTTCCTTTTAACAATTATGCTGAATTGACTTTGCCTTTACTTAATTCTATTTTATACAAACACTAAAATTATTTTCAAAAAATTTTAAACTAGATTTTAGAACTGGCATAATTTCCAATTATTCTAGTGAAGCAAATTACTTGATAAAATGATTCTCATGGTTTTTTTTTTAAAGTCATGGACAAAGCCATTAAGTTTTTTGCTTAATGGATTCAATCCTAGATAGAAGCAGAGAGAGAATTAAATCAGTCTCCCTGGAACAGTCTCCATTTTATACATGTGGTTTTTGATTTAACAGTTCTTCTGTCCTTTGAAAAATGTAATATCATTTATTCATTGTGTTACAAAAAAAATGAATAAAGGGTCGATCTTATAAATCTGAAAATTTTCTAGTAGATGTATGAATGTAAAAATGAGTCATAGCCTTTTCTGTAATCAAAACAGTTCATATCAAATGTCATTGCTTTTGATTGCTCTATTAACTATCACAGCGTCTATAATGACCTCATCTTTATATCTCTATGATAATTTGCAATCACTGTTTTCTTCTTTTAGCCCTGATATTCTTTTTCCCACAATGTAAGTAAATCTCCATCAAAATGGATGTTATAACAATGGTTAGTATACTAGTTAGGCAGATCGTTAGTCTCTTCTCAGCTAGATTTGAAATATTGTTGTCATTTGGTAAGATGAAGTTGTATTCGTTTAAAACCTGGCAACTATCTATAGTTAAATAGCTTTCTTTTATTTTTAATTATTCTTTCTTTTTATAACTAATATGAATGAAGTCTTATAAAAATATGAGTATGAATTTCTCTATTAACTTTAGGTTGAACCCCTTTTATGAGACCAGGTACACAGTTCTATATAATGCTGGTGACATCTCCTAACATTATCATTATGTCTGTTACTTTATAAAGAAGAATGAAGAAGAGAGTGCAAATGAAAATAGAAAGGAAGACAAAGTCAACAATTGTAATAAAAAATTGATTTTAAAAATCTTTGAGAAGAGAGGAAAAATTCCTCAAGCAAATTACTTTTTTTGATGTTCATTTTTTAAAGGATTTGTTTCTAGAATGAAGCTAAAATTAAAAAGAAAAACACTATTTAAGTTACGGTAGACTAAGCTCCAAAAGAAGTCACTTTGTACATAAGGCAGGTTTTTCTCTAAGTATTCTATAGCACAGAAGCAAATTTAATAGAAGACACATATATACTTACACTATATGTATATGTGTGGGTGTGTGTATATAAGGTAGAACTAATATTTTTCTTGAATTCATTAAAAACTTGAATTTCAAGTATCTATTTTTATAATGCTATATTATTTGGTTAGAAATAGTCTTCAAAATTTCCCCTGAAATGTGTGAATTTTTCACATTAGATGCAATTAAACATTTATTTCTTTAAGTCAAGAGCTATAAGATGCAATGTAGTCTTTCAATTAGTAACTCTCTATGGATAGGATGGAATGGTAGTAAGGAACATATTCTGAACCAAAGTCCCTCTAGAGGAATCTGTGCAATTTGAAAACAAAGCAACATTTTGTCCCTTAACTTTGAGTCATGATATTGAATGTGTTCTAATTTTGAACAATACTAAAGGAGGGTGTGTGACTTTACTATTTATCAAAGGGGGTACTTTTTTTAATTAAAAGGTTTGTTTAATGTTCTGTATCATATATTTTAAAAACCAAAACTCTGTAGGTTTTGTTTTGTCCCCATTCTGCCCTCAGCTTTCTAGGTGGAGCTGGCCGACTCACACAACAAGCTGCAAGGCTCACACATGCCCAGCAGTCAACAGCAGAATCTGGAACACTGAAAGCACACATTTATCCCCTCCTCCTCTAGAGGTTCCACGAAAATGGTAATAGACAAGTTAAAAACTGCAAACCCACAATAGCACAAGGAAATAAGGAGGTTACATGATAGAGAAAAAGACTATCCCTATCATGTCCCTACAGAAGATGGAAAGTAGATGAAAGAGTGGCAATTAGCAAAGCAAGGCAGAGGCACCCAAAAATGAAGGGAGAAAATGTACCATCAGAAACCTAGAGTTTTCAGGCTCTGATGCACAAGATATAAGGTAAGAGGAGTAAGATCAGAGCTAAAATTAGAGGGACTAACTGCAAGTCCCTGTACTACAGGGTAGTTCATCTCCCAGCAGCCATGTATCTACCCAATAGAAAAAGAAATTGAACAGCCCACAGAGGGAACACTCTGCCATTTAAACATGACGAGTTCTCCACCTGATCATTCTAAAGCAGCTCTCTACCCACATAGGCACAGAGCTCTCAACTGGTTTCTGCTGTCTCATTCTCACATATGGCTGAACAACTAAGGCTCTACAAACAGCATTTGAGAAATAAAAGAGAAAGACCAGGATAAACAAACAAACAAACAAACAAAAAAATGAGCTGGGAGAAAGTAGAAGTAATTTGGGAAACAGATTAAAAAAAAAGATAATGAAAGCCTCAGAGAGATTCAAGAAGATACTGCATAAATAAGAACTGAATGTATAAAAAGTAAAAAGAATTATAGAACAAGAAGGAGCTGTTAGAAATTAATAATTTGTTAGAAAGGGTGGATAATAAAGAGAAGAAACTCTCACAAACAGTGGGGGGGGGGGAAGAAATGCAGAAAAATGACTGCATGTATGTATTAGGTAAAGTTAGGTGGTATCACCATCAGGCCCAAGAGTACTTAATGGCTCAAATACAATGGAAGTTCATTTCTATTCCTGGTCAATGGGCTCTTTTTTATTTTTTTTTCCCTAGAGCCACCAATTCTGGGGGGGGGTTGCTGTTGTTGTTTAATTGCAGTATAGCTGATTTACAAAGTTGTGTTAGTCTCAGGTATACAGCAAAGGGAATCAGATATATATATATATCTCCACTCTTTTTTAGATTCTTTTCCCATATAGGCCATTACAGAGTATTGAGTAGAGTTCACTGTGCTATACAGTAGATCCTTATTAGTTATCTATTTTATGTATAATAGTATATATATGTCAATCCCAATCTCCCAATTTATCCCTCCCCGGTAACCATAAATTTGTTTTCTATATCTGTAACTCTAGTTCTGTTTAGTAGATAAGTTCATTTGTACCCTCTTTTAGATTCCACATATATGCAACACCATATGATATGTCTTTCCCTGTTTGACTTACTTCAAGCAGTGAGTTATGGGCCCAGGATCCTTCTATTTTATGGTTCTACCATCCCCTAGAGGCCGCGTTATTTACTGCACCTTCCTGGTGGAAGATGAAAGGGAAGACCTAGCCACTCCTTAAAAGTTAAGGCATTCCAGAAATGCACACATCACTTCTGCTCACATTCTGTTGGCTAGAATTTAGTCACATGGTTGCATCTAACTGCAAAGGAAGTTGGCAAATTATAGTCCAGCTGTGGTTCTAGAAAGAGGAAAACAAGTATTTTCGTGTGTAATCTCTGCCACAATATGCCTGGACTATCTTTAGAAAGATTAGAGAAAAATAAACTGGTATAGGGTTACCTCAAGGAACTAAGATAAATGGGATCAGGATGAGAATTTACATTTTACCATAAACACTTTTGTATTATTTTAATTTTTATATTGATTATATAGAAGACAGAGAGGAAAATAAGAAACAAAGGCTCAATCTAGTTCATCCAACATTAACAGGAGTTCCAAAACAGAGAACAGAAAAAGTGAAAATGAAGAAATGATCAAGGGAATATTACAAAAGAACTTCTCAGACTAAAGGATATAGGTCTTCAGATTAAAAGGGTCTATCCATGCAAAGAAGAATCAATTTTTTGAAAGATATATATCTAAGCTTTTCACTGAGAAGTTTCAAAGATCAAGGACAAAAAGAAACCCTAAAAGCTTCTTACAAAATAAATGACAGACTCTTCATTTGCCACACTGGATGCTAGAAGGCAACACACAGGCACTTCAAGTTCTAAAGGGCAATTATTTTCTAACTAGAATTTGTATTCAATCAAATAAACAATAAAGTGTGAAGATAGAATACTTCTTCAGATATACAAGAACTCAGAAAATTTCCCTCTCTTTCTTAGGAGGTTGAAGATGTGTTTCCACAAAACAAGAAAGCACACCATACGCCAAAGTAGGCATAGATGCAAAAACAAAACAAAACAAAAAACCCCAAGAGATTCAGCCCAGGAGAATAGCAAGAGGAAGTCCTACTTGCTAGCCATGCGGTGCCTTAAAGAAAAAAAGCCAGTCAAGACCAGAGCAGAAAGACAATGGAAGAAAAAAGAACTGATTTAAAAACCTATAATAAGAGGACTGGGACGGGGAGGGTGGGGGGGACTCGAGGGAGGGTGGGGGGGGAGTCAAGGGAGGGAGGGAATACGGGGATATGTGTATAAAAACAGATGATTGAACTTGGTGTACCCCCCAAAAAATAATAAATAAATAAAGTTATTAAAAAAAAAAAACCTATAATGAACAGGGAGGGAAAGGGGTAAAGGGGGGTTGGATGGATGAATTGGGAGATTAGGACTGACACATATACTCTACCATGTGTAAAACAGATACCTAGTGGGAATCTGCTGTATAGCACAGGGAGCTCAGCTCAGTCCTCTGTGGTGACCTAGATGCGTGGGATGGGGAGGTAGGGGTGGGAGGGAGGTCCAAGAGGGAGGGGATATATGTATACGTGTAGCTGATTCACTTTGTTATACAACAGAAACTAACACAACATTGTAAAGCAACTATACCCCAAGTAAAAAAAAACTATAAAGATAAAGAACTTAAAAAAATTAATAAAGTACAGAAAAGTAGAAAAGCTGTACAAGGAAGGAAATACAATGACAGAAAAGAAATTGTGCAAAGGGACGCAAAAGGAAAACTCTTTAAGAGTATTTGGCTCTGTAGTGAATGTTACTTACATAGTTAAAATAATATATGTGCTGATTATTCATAAAACCAAAAACAGTGAGAGATGGGGATATCTCAGGAATGTGGAAGGGTGGTCAACATAAGCTGTCTAAAACTGATGAATCTAGAAATACTAGGATAAGGATATTTTTAAAGAAATATGGAAATAACTACCAGAAAAAATATTTAGAAAAGTTAAAAGGGTTGGCCTCTGGGAAGCAGGACAGATATCGGGCAATGAAGAAAGAGGACTTTTCATTTTCATTATAAGCCCTTCAAAATATTTGATTTCAACCAAATACTTTGATTTTTAAAATGGAGTCCTTACTATATCCCAAACTTGGTGCTAGGTGCATAAAATAAATTTAAAATTAATTAAATTAAAATAAAATAAATTTAAATAAAACCTGTTTCTCGTTCTCTAGGATTTCATAGTCCATGGGGAAAACAGGTATGTTTTTTAAAAATTACATTTCAATGTGAAAAGTGTTCACATAGAAATACTTAACAAGATGGCATCTCTGCAGCCCAGGAAAAGAGAGGAAGGGAAGAGACAGGGAACTTATATGTGAGACACTATTTGAGGTAAGAGTCTGAATCTAAACATATGATTACTTGTCCTCATACCTGGGTTCACTCTTGAGATAATTCCATTAAAACCAAGACAACCAGTAGAAGAAACACTGTTCCTCTTGAGGAATTTATTAAAGAATTATTCATGATACTTTTACTATTACTGCAGGTTAAGGATATGGGGAAAGATGAGAAGGAAAGAAAAGCTGAGATAATATGTAATGGACGTGTGGTAGGTCACACCACACTGATTCTGAAAAAGGTCACTTTACAATGAAAAACGTAAAGCTGTAAGCTGATAACCCAGGAAATTCACCATTCCTATGTATCCCTTCATCAAAAAGCAGCTCACCTCTCAGAAACGGCCTGCAGGTTGATCTGGACAGTTTCCTCGGCCCAGCCTGCCTTGTCTCCTGTCCATTTCCCAAACCCCATCTCCCAGCCTTTCTCACAGATTCTAGGAATTGCCCAACATCCAATAAATTTTATTTCTACATCAGTTCCTATTATTTTGCAACTGAAAACTAGATACAGAGAGATGAAAGTATTCCAAGTCTTTAAAACATTCTTATCCATTGTTGTTCTAAAAACTATAACTGAGTCACGTGCTTTAGGTTTTCTCCATTTTTGATTTAGGGAGAAAAAGAGAATGCTTTAGAAGCAAAGACAATAGTATTTCACCTGAGTAATTAAGAAGTCTATAAGCCTGTTCATAAATATTAAACTAGTAAACTTTAAATATAAAAAGCAAGATAATTTTTCATTTATCTCTAACATCCTGGATCTGTGTTGCAATTGTTTTCATTTTGTATTGTTATTGTGAGTAGCAGTGTCATCTTTTAATTTTTTTTCAGTGATACTTTAATGAAAAAATTTGAAAATATGCTTATTTATTAAAGGATAATTGCATTCATACATTTCTAGAAAGGCATTCTTAGCTGAGAGAGCATCTTCATTTTATAACTTCAATTTTCACAGCTTTTTTTAATCTCTGAAAGAAAAGTCCATGGATGTTTTTATCAAGCATGTACATCTATTCACATGCAAAAGAAGGAAACTAGATCCCTATCCTTCACAAAATTTACTCAAAATGGATTAAAGATTTAAACATAAGACCTGAAACCATAAAACTTCTAAAAGAAAAGAGGGAAAAAAACTTCTTGACATGGGTATTGGCAACAATATTTTAAATATGACATCTAAATCACAAGGAACAAAGTAAAAATAAACGGGACTACATCAAACTAAAAAGTTTCTACGCAGCAAAGGAAATGATCAACAAAATAAAAAGGCTACCTATAGAATGGGAGAAAATAATAATAGCTAAAATAAATAAGAAACTCATACAATTCAATAGCAAAACTGTAAGTAATCCAATTTAAAGTGGGCAAAACACCTGAATAAGACATTCTTCCAAAGAAGATATTCAAACAGACAACAGGTACATGAAAAAGTCCTCAAGGTGGGACTTCCCTGGTGGCATAGTGGTTAAGAATCCGCCTGCCAGGAATAAAGATGCAGCTGTAGAGAACGGACTTGAGGACACAGGGTGGGGGGCGAAGGGGAAGCTGGGATGAAGCGAGAGACTAGTACTGACATATACACACTACCACATGTGAAACAGATAGCTAGTGGGAAACTGCTGCATAACACAGGGAGATCAACTCGATGATGGGTGATGACTTGGAGGGATGGGATAGGGAGGGTGGGAGGGAGTCACCGGAGGGAGAGGATAGGGGTATATATGTATAAAAATAGATGATTCACTTTATTGTACATCAAAAAATGGCACAACAGTGTAAAGCAATTATATTCCAATAAAGAGCTTTAAAATGTGAAAATAAAATAAAATATCCTTCTTTTTGAATGCAAAAAAAAAAAGAATCTGCCTGCCAATGCAGGGGACACTGGTTCAATACCGAGTCTGGGGCTATCCCACATGATGCAGAGCAATTAAACTCCTGTGCCACAACTACTGAGCCTGTGTTCTAGAGCCCACACACCGCAACTACTGAGCCCCCGCACTGTAGCTACTGAAGCCTGCCTGTCTACAGCCCATGCTCCGCAATAAGAGAAGCCACTGCAATGAGAAGCCTGTGTACCACAACAAAGAGTAGCCCCCACTCACCCCAACTAGAGAAAGCCCACGAGCAGCAAAGGAGACCCAACACAGCCAAAAATAAATAAATGAATAAATTTTTTTAAAAAGTGCTCAACCTCACTCATCATTTGGGAAATATACAAATCAAAACCACAATAAGACATCACCTCATACCTGTTAGGATGACTGTCATCAAAAAGATAAGAGATAACAAACGCTGGTGAGAATGTGGAGAAAAGGGAACGCTGGTGCACTGCTGATGGGAATGTAAATTGGTGCAACCACTATGGAAAAAATTATGGAGGTTCTTCAAAGAACTAAAAATAGAACAGGACTTCCTAGGTGGCACAGTGGTTAAGAATCCGCCTGCCAATGCAGGGGATATGGGTTCGAGCCTTCCTGCTCCAGGAAGAGCCCACATGCTGCGGAGCAACGAAGCCCGAGCGCCGCAACTACTGAGCCTGCGCTCTAGAGCTCGCAAGCCACAATCAATTGAGCCCGCGTGCCTAGAGCCCGTACTCCACAACAAGAGAAGCCACCACAATGAGAAGCCCACACCACGAAGAGTAGCTCCCATTCACCGTAACTTGAGATAGCCCTCGTGCAGCAACGAAGACCCAAACAAATAAATTTATACAAAAAAAAAAAAAATAGAACAACAATATGATCCAGCATTCTACTTCCGGAAATATATCCAAAGGAAAGGAAATCACAATCCAGAAGAAGTATCTGCACCCCCATGTTCACTGCAGTATCGTTTACAATATCCAAGACATGGAAACAACCGAAGTGTCCACTGATGGATGAATGGATAAAGAAAATGTGGTTTATATATACAATGGAAAACTATTCAGCCATAAAAAATAAGGAAATATTGCCATCTGCAGCAACATGGATAGACCTTGAGGGTATTATGCTAAGTCAGAGAGAGACAAATACTGGATGATTTCATTTATGTGTGGAATCTTTAAAAAAACAAACTCAGAAACAGATAAGATTTGTAATTGCCAGAGATGGGGGGAGGGGATGGGGAAATTGGCTAAAGGTGGCCAAAAGGCACTAACTTCCAGTTACAAGACGAATAGTTCTGGGGGTGTAATGTACATAATAACTATAACTAACAATACTGCTTTGTATATTTGAGAGTTGCTAAGAGAGTAATCTTAAGAGCTCTCATCACAAGGTAAAAAAATTTTTGTAACTATGTGAGGTGATGGATGCTAATTAAACATAATGTGAAATATTATCACATATATAATATACAATATCAAATCATTATAAACTCATACAATGTTATATGTCAATTATATCTCAATAATACTGGGAAAGAACACACAAAATAAAGAGGTTAATTAAGAGTAAAAAAAATATATATATATATATGTGGGGACTTCCCTGGCAGTCTAGTGGTTAAGATACCACACTTCCAATGCAGGGGGCACAGGTTTGATCCCTGGTCGGGGAACTAAGATTCCACATGCCAAGGGGCATGGCCAAAACCAAAACAAAACAAAAGAGTAAAAAAATATAAATAAAATTTCTTCACATTGCTAAAAATTTTTAAAAAGGAAAAGGTATTCTCTTCAAAACTTTCAAGAAAACTGTTTAAAAGAACTATATGAATAGGAGAATAATGTAAATGGTTCTGAGGAAATATTAGTTGTATATCTTAATGGTTTGTGTTCTATTTTCTATGGTTTTATTTATTTGATATTCAATATTGCTCTGACATCAAATCTTCCCCCACAAACACAATATTAAGAATCACTTCTAGGAATTTAATTCTAACCATTACTATCCCACAGATGTTCAAAGGAAATATGTAGCACATATAGGCAGCAGCCAACCATCCACTTTCTTTGGGAATAAAGATTTAGCATTTTCTTTGTGAACCTTTTGACCACTGTGATGGATAACAGCAAAGAGCTGTGGAGGTGATTAACAATGATAATAAGGTGACAGTTAATCCCTTAGACAATTTTCAAAAAAAAACCTTTACCCAAGGGGAAAAAACAGGTAAGCTTCTACCAGTAGAATGCAGGCTAAGACACAGATGATACTCTGTCCTGAATAATAAACCTGGGCACACTCCATCAAACTAATATTTTTTAAAATGTTATTAAATGCTTTTAGCTCCAAATTCTCCATATGACTTTCAAGGGCTGACTAATAACCCAAGTAATGTCTCAGATGCACCTCCCTATACTCGGGTTTTGTATATTCCTCCTCTTTACATATGTACTCCCTCTCTCACAACTAGGGAAAAAGTACTGGTTGAGTCCTAAATACTTGTTGTTGCTTTCATGAAACCGAAAAGAAAGAAAAAAAACTAATGAAAGCAATAACAAAGATTAATTAGAAAACAGCCTAAGACTTGACTGTGTAACTTATGCAGAAATATGCAAATTATACACAGATGAACATGTCACCTCTTTATTTCATATACCTGGATGTGATTCTTAGAAATTTTTTAAATAGAAGCCAGAGATTTAAGCTATATCCTATCATTACTAAACTCATGTTAGATTTTTATAATTAATACATCTTTATATATAATTACCTAAAATAATTGTGTAATTTTCTCTCCTGAGTATTCATCTAAGCTTCGATGATCAGTGATGTTGTATGAGTATTTCTCAGACAGCAAAAAGCTCTAAATACTAAAAAGAGGGAATGATGGTACTACATCACCTATTGTCTGATAACAGTGACACTCTGCACTTCAAAAAACGATTACTACCAACCAAGGAATAAAAATATTTTAAATTCTGTTTCCTGGACCTCATAAAATGTATACGACTGCTTATAGATTTATAAAAAAACTAAAATAGAAACTGAAACTGGTAGACCTCCTCATTCACAAAAGTACTGAGATTTTTTCAGCATCAGTAAAACACAGAAAAATAAGTTCTAGATAAATTGTCACATAGACTAACTAGCAAGGCTGATCAAAGGAATGATTTGTTAATTTTGAATAGATCCTTGCTAGAAAGGATTCCACAGTAGACAAAGATTTTTTATTACTCTCTACCTGTTTAGAAATACCTGAGTTGGCTTGGTTTGACTTTGCGATACACACAGTATTTTACACAGCTACACATTCTTTCTTTTATGGCACAGTATATGCTAATCTTTTCTTTTATGGCACATTATATGCTAATACAAACAGAGTTGTATCTTCTAAGCCATGATAAAAGCAACTAGCTATGTGTTTCATTATTCCATACATACACAGGTATCTAATGGCCTGACTCTTGTCTCCTTTCCCCTTAAGGATCTCATCACTTATTACCACTGTTGCTACACCCTGTCTTGCTGGGGGAGGCTACCAATTTAACCCTTTGGTCCAAGTTTGGACAATGGATTCCACACAGAGCTTTTATTTATTTTTTTTAAATTGATTAATTTATTTATTTTATTGGCTGTGTTGGGTCTTTTTTCCTGTGTGCGGGCTTTCTTTTTAGTTATGGTGAGTGGGGGCTACTCTTCGTTGTGGTGCACAGGCTCCTCATTGCCGTGGCTTCTCCTGCTGCAGAGCATGGGCTCTAGGTGCGTGGGCTTCAGTAGTTGCAGCACATGGGCTCAATAGTTGTGGCGCACGGGCTTAGTCGCTCCACGGCATGTGGGATCTTCCTGGAGCAGGGATTGAACCCGTGTCCCCTGCATTGGCAGGCAGATTCTCAACCACTGCGCCACCTAGGAAGCCCCCACACAGAGCTTCAAGGCTGTTTGATGCATTAGGCACTACAGACATACTGCTTAAAGCCTATGTGCTTCCCAAAGACTTATGAAAATATCTGAAATCTAAAAAAATATTTTCCAACATACAAAACAGAAACTGTAGGATCTTAATTAATGAAGTTCAGATAAATGTCTACAAAACATAAGTAATAAACTTCAATTTAACAGGTGTTTGTACTTAAGCTGTATTAATGTGGGACATGGGTTAATGAGCTTCAGAGAGTTTGCCTCCAAAAATAAAAGTTCCTAAGGCCTACAAGCATCCTAAAACAGTCCTACATTATCTGGCTGGGACAAGCTGGACTGCTTAAACCAGATCTACAGGAAAGTTAGGAGCTGATAAAGAGGAATTTAGATATGACATAGAACCACATCACTGTTTATAAAATATAGCTTATTTGTCTTCGACTCATTGCCCATTATAGTGAACATCTTCAAATCTGTGGATACTCAGCATCTTCTAAACATTCTTTTAAGATCTGGAAAAATTTCCACATTGTGAATTCCTCCTCTAGAGTAAAAGCCAGAACTCACTTTCCCATCTTCCCTTGCTAATAATAGAGCGGTCTTAGCCAATCAAACACTACTGCACATGACCTCAGTTTCCTAGTGAGCAAAGTGAAGAGGCAGTATACCATGGGATTCAACATCTATGGATTCAGTGCCAAGTGGTGGCATCAATGATGCCTTCACTGAAGCAGTTTCCTAATGTGATTATGGCACTATACTTGATGTATCTCCCCCAAGTGTGACCTTCTGGCTCTCCTAGGATTCCTGGAGTTCCCTAATGCCTTCATAAATTTCTTTTCATTTAAACCAACCAGCATGGGTTCTGATGTTTGCAACTAATAACACTAATTCACATAGAAGGACTCACTTTCCTAGCTCCTGGTCAACCTCCAAGCAGCAAACACACATTAGTAGCAATCTTTCAGCACATGGCTAGGTATCTACTGTGCAAGATATGGTGAAACAGAAACACTCAGCATACATTCCAACTTCCTCCTAGATTGACTTCTTGTATTACAGAAGCAGGAAAACTACTTTCCCAGATTCCACTATAGCTAAGGTTCTAGATGTGAAATAGGTTGCACCACTTAGACCCACTTACATGAGATTTGAAATGTTCTGGATGTGAAATAGGTTGCACCACTTCAACCCACTTACATGAGATTGGAAATAGCTACATTTAGCTAGCTATTGCTATTTGAAGCACAGTGACAGACATGTTAAGTTCTTCTGCGAAAGCATTCCGGCATCCAGCCATTAACTTCATGGGTGAAAAAGGAAGCTACAGTGGCAGCTTTCTGATGCCTAGATCTCAGGTATACGTTTTTCTTAAATTAATTAATTAATTTATTTATTTGTTGGCTGTGTTGGGTCTTTGTTGCTGTGCCGGGGATTTCTTTAGTTGCGGTGAGCGGGGGCTACTCTTCGTTGTGGTACGCGGGCTCCTCACTGCCATGGCTTCTCTTGTTGCAGGGCAGGGGCTCTAGGCACATGGGCTTCAGTAGTTGCAGCACATGGGCTCAATAGTTGTGGTTCATGGGCTCTAGAGCACAGGCTCAGGAGTTGTGGCACACTGGCTTATTTGCTCCACAGCAAGTGGGATCTTCCTGGAGCAGGGATCGAACCCGTGTCCCCTGCATTGGCAGGCAGATTCTCAACTACTGCGCCACCTAGGAAGCCCTCAGGTATACATTCTTGAACTCAACAGTTCCAGTGGTGATTTCCCGATTCCCCATCTTGAAGATGAACGAAGGGGGCTATGAGCCAAGGAATGAAGGAAGACTCTAGAAGCTGATAATGGCAAGGAAAAAAGATTTGCCTCTAAGACTCCAGAAAGAATGCATATATGTTGATTTTAGCCCACTGTAACTGGTGTCAGACTTCTGACCTATAGATAATATTAAGATAATAATAAATTTACATTGTTTTAAGATACTGTTTGCAATAATTTGTTAGAACAACAATAAAAAATTAATACAAGTACATCCCTTGAACTACCATTTAAAACATCAGAAAGTTAAGGAAAGGGGCTTCCTAGGTGGCGCAGTGGTTAAGAATGTGCCTGCCAATGCAGGGGACACGGGTTCAATCCCTGCTCCAGGAAGATCCCACATGCCGTGGAGCAACTAAGCCTGTGCACCACAGCTATTGAGCCTGTGCTTTAGAGCCCGTGAGCCACAACTATTGAGCCTATGTGCTGCAACTACTGAAGCCCACGCGCCTAGAGCCCGTGCTCCGCAACAAGAGAAGCCACAGCAATAAGGAGCCCGCGCACCACAACGAAGAGTAGCCCCCACTCACCCCACCTTAAGAAAGCCCGCGCACAGCAAAAAAGACCCAACACAGCCAATAAAATAAATACATAAATAAATTTATTAAAAAAAAAGTTAAGCAAAATCTAACTGTCCATCAATAGAGAGTCTAATAAACTAAGGAACGGTTCACAGTGTGAACTATGCAGCCACTAAAAATATGAACTAGACATTTGATGTCTTGACGTGGTGAGATATGGTTTAATATTTACTGTTAAGTTAGAGAAAGAAGAAAAAAGTGAGTACAGAATAATATATACACAGCATGATTCAACATATGTTTTTAAAATTATGTTTATATATGCATTAAAAAGTCTAGAAGGAAATCCACTAGACATTAACAAATGCTATCCCTATGGGATAGAATTTCAAGAGGACTTTCACATTTTTATACTGTTGGATTTTTTTTTCCACTGAGAATGTATTATATGGAGAAACAATAAATATATTTCCATTTTTAAACAGGTAACTAAATGCAATCAATTTTATCTATGTATTAATATTTCTATAATCTCTATGGAATTTAAATATAAATCACTGAATATGCTATTTTTAAAACTTACCCAGATGTGGTAATATCTTCACTCTGATGGAAATGATTCAATATTCTCTCTGAATATATTGGGCCATTCAAACTATATTACTTAAATGCAGTTTTTGTTCAGATGATTTGTTACTAAAAGAAAAAATGAAGTACTAACATGCTCATAGTAAGTTGATAGAGAGCTACTATAATAAAATAATCAATCAGTTAAAAGTAAATCTAAATAGTTTAAAATTAAACAGTCAATCCATTACAATAATTTCAGTTAAAACTGAATATCTGTAAACAGCTGTTCTCCATTTCAGAGTACATGCTAAATTCAAAATGAATCCAACGTTGTACTTGGTCAAATGCTTTAGCTAATGGGCTCCTAAGGCCAATTCATACAAGATGAAATTTTAAATACTGAAATTTCAAATGTTTATGTTCACTCAGATTTTAGAAATAGACCTCACAGATAATTTGCAAAGAATTTAAAGTACTGAAAGCTGTTACAGGAAACCATATTCTTATTTGTATTGACACATTCACGTAAGTGTAAAGATCCATTTAAACTCTTACTATTTTAGGATTAAATATGAATAATGAGGGAAAAGAGGGAGGAGCTAACAGTTAACGTTATCAGACTATGCTAATGCTTTTCATAAATTATCTATTTTTATCATTATAATTTGATATATAACCATTGGATTTTTTATTAACATTACATTCAAATATGTACATAGTTTACTACTACTGAAGATATTAGTATGTTGATGGAAGTGACTTGTTAGGACTTATATCATGTTATTTTTTTTTCTATATTTTTTTTTCATTAACATCTAAAGAAATGTTTACTTAAAAAGCCTAGATAAGATTTTTGAGTTTCTTATTTTTTTTTAAAGCTCTTTATTGGAATATAATTGCTTTACATTGTTGTACCAATTTTTGAGGTACACTAAAGTGAATCAGCTGACATATATCCCCATATCCCATCTCTCCCACCACTCTCTCCCACCCTCCCTATCCTGGCCCTCTAAGGCATCACCCATCATCAAGTTGATCTCCCTATGTTATGCAGCAACTTCCCACTGGTTATTTTATATTTGCTTGTGTATATATGTTAATGCTACTCTTTCACTCCGTGCCAGCTTCCCCTTTGACCCCCCTCCCACCCTGTGTCCTCAAGTCTGTTCTCTACATCTGCATCTTTATTCTTGCCCTGTCACTGGGTTCATCAGTAACATTTTTGTTTAGATTCCATATATATGAGCTAGCATACAGTATTTGTTTTTCTCTTTCTGGTTTACTGCACTCTGTATGACACACTCTAGGTCCATCCACCTCATTACAAATAACTCCATTTCATTCCTTTTTAAGGCTGAGTAATATTCCATTGCATATATGTGCCACATCTTCTTTCTCATTCATCTGCTGATGGGCATTTAGGTTGCTCTGACGTCCTGGCTATTGTAAATAGTGCTGCAATGAACATTATGGTACATGTTTCTTTTTGGATTATGGTTTTCTCAGGGTTTATGTCCAGGAGCGGGATTGCTGGGTCATATGGGAGGTTCCATTTGTAGTTTTTTAAGGAACTTCCAAACTGTCTTCCATAGTGGCTGTAACAACTTACATTCCCACCAACAGTGTAGGAGAGTTCCCTTTTCTCCACATCCTCTCCAACATTTATTGTTTCTAGATTTTTTGATGATGGCCATTCTGATAGGTGTGAGGTGATACCTCATTGTGGCTTTGATTTGCATTTCTCTAAAGATCAGTGATGTTGAGCATCTTTTCATGTGTTTGTTAGCCATCTGCATGTCTTCTTTGGAGAAATGTCTATTTAGGCCTTCTGCCCATTTGTGGATTGGGTTATTTGATTTTTTGGCATTAAGTTACATGAGCTGCTTGTATATTTTGGAGATTAATCCTTTGTCCATTACTTTGTTGGCAAATATTTTCTCCTATTCTGAGGGCTTCTTGTCGTGTTTATGGTTTCTATTGCTGTGCAAAAGTTTTTAAGCTCATTAGGTCCCATTTGTTTATTTTTTATTTTTTTCCATTATTCTAGGTGGAGGCTCAAAAAGGATTTTGCTTTAGTTTATGTCATAGAGTGTCCTGCCTATGTTCTCCTCTAAGAGTTTTACAGTGTCTGGCCTTACACTTAAGTCTTTAATCCATTTTGAGTTTATTTTTGTGGATGGTGTTAGGAAGTGTTCTAATTTCATTTTTTCACATGTAGCTGTCCAATTTTCCCAGCACCACTTATTGAAGAGGCTGTCTTTTTTCCATTGTATACTCTTCCCTCCTTTGTCAAAGATAAGGTGCCCATATGTGCGTGGGTTTACCTCTGGGCTCTCTATTGTGTTCCACTGATCTATTTTTCTCTTTTTGTGCCAGTACCATACTGTCTTGATCACTGTAGCCTTGCAGTATAGTTTGAAGTCAGGGAGCCTGATTCCTCCAGCTCCGTCTTTCCATTTCCAGATTGCTTTCGCTATTTGGGGTCTTCTGCGTTTCCACAGAAATTGTAAAATTTCTTGTTCTAGTTCTGTAAAAAATGCCATTGGTAATTGGATAGGGATTGCACTGAATCTGTAAATTGCTTTGGGCAGGATAATCATTTTCACAATATTGATTCTTCCAATCCAAGAACATGGTATGTCCCTCCATCTGTTTGTGTCTCCTGTGATTTCTTTCATCAGTGTCTTATAGTTTTCTGCATACAGGTCTTTTGCCTCTTTAGGCAGATTTATTCCTAGGTATTTTATTCTTTTTGTTGCAATGGTAAATGGGAGTGTTTACTTAATTTCTCTTTCTGATCTTTCATTGTTAGTTTGTTAGTGTATAGGAATGCAAGAGATTTCTGTGCATTAATTTTGTATCCTGCTACTTTACTAAATTCATTGATAAGTGCTAGCAGTTTTCTGGTAGAATCTTTAGGATTTTCTATGTATAATATGTCATCTGTAAAGAGTGACAATTTTACTTTTTCTTTTCCAATTTGTATTCCTTTTATTTCTTTTTCTTCTCTGATTGCTGTGGCTAAAACTTCCAAAACTATGTTGAATAACACTGGTGAGAGTGGGCACATTTGTCTTGTTCCTGTCCTTAGAGGGAATGCTTTCAGGTTTTCACCATTGAGAATGATGTTGGCTGCTGCTTTGTCATATATGGCTTTTATCATGCTGAGGTAACTTCCTTCTGTATGCACTTTCTGGAGAGTTTTTATCATAAATCGATGTTGAAGTTCGTCAAAAGCTTTTTCTGCATCTATTGAGATGATCATATGGTTTTTATCCTTCAATATGTTAATATGGTGTATCACATTGATTGATTTGCATATATTGAAGAATCCTTGTATTCCAGGGATAAACCCCACTTCAGTACGGTGTATGATATTTTTAATGTGCTGTTGGATTCTGTTTCCTAATATTTTGTTGAGGATTTTTGCATCTATATGCATCAGTGATATTGGTCTGTAATTTACTTTTTTTCTGACATCTTTGTCTGGTTCTGGTATCAGGGTGATGGTGGCCTCAAGAATGAGTTTTGGAGTGTTCCTCCTTCTGCTATAATTTGGAAGAGTTTGAGAAGGATAGGTGTTCGCTCTTCTCAAAATGTTTGATAGAATTCGCCTGTGAAGCCATCTGGCCCTGGGCTTTTGTTTGTTGGGAGATTTTTAATCACAGTTTCACTTTCAGTGCCTGTGATTGGTCTGTTCATATTTTCTATTTCTTCCTGGTTCAGTCTTGGAAGATGGTACTTTTCTAAGAATTCACCCATTTCTTCCAGTTCATCCAATTTATTGGCATATATTTGTTTGTAGTAGACTCTCATGATCTTTTGTATTTCTGCAGTGTTGGTTATTACTTCTTTTTCATTTCTAATTCTGTTGATTTGCATCTTCTCCCTTTTTTTCCTGATGAGTCTGGCTAATGGTTTATCAACTTTGTTTACCTTCTCAAAGAACCAACTTTTAGTTTTATTTATCTTTGACATTGTTTTTCATTTATTTCTGATCTGATCTTTATGATTTCTTTCCTTCTGCTCACTTTGGGGTTTTTCTGTTCTCCTTTCTCTAATGGTTTTAGGTGTAAGGTTAGGTTGTTTATTCGACATTTTTCTTGTTTCTTGAGGTAGGATTGTATTGCTATAAACTTCCCTCTTAGAACTGCTTTTGCTGTGTCCCATAGGTTTTGGGTCATCATGTTTTCATTGTCATTTATTTCTAGGTATTTTTTTATTTCTTCTTTGATTTCTGCAGTGACTTCTTGGTTGTTTAATAGCATATTGTTTACCCTCCATGTATTTGTATTTTTTAACTTTTTTCCTTTAATTGATATCTAGTCTCATGGCGTTGTGGTCTGAGAAGATGCTTGATACGATTTCAATTTTCTTGAATTTACTGAGGCTTGCTTTATGCCCCAAGATGTGATCTATTCTGGAAAATGTTCCATGTGCACTTGAGAAGAAAGTGTATTCTGTAGTTTTTGGATAGAATGTCCTATAAATATCAATTAAGTCAAGATGGTCTAATGTCTCATTTAGAGCTTGTGTTTCCTTATTTATTCTCTGTTTGGATGATGTGTCCATTGGTGTAAGTGGGATGTTAAAGTCTGCTAATATTATTGTGTTGCTATCGACTTCCCCTTTTATGGCTGTTAGCATGTTTTTGCGTTATGTATTGAGGTGGTCCTATGTTGGGTACACAGATATTTATAATTGTTATATCATCTTCTTGGATTGATCCCTTAATCATTATGTAGTGTCCTTCCTTGTCTCTTGTAATAGTTTTTACTTTAAGGTCTAATTTGTCTGATATGAATATTGCTACTCCAGCTTTCTTTTGACTTCCCTTTGCATGGAATATCTTTTCCCATCCCCCTACTTTCAGTCTGTATGTGTCCCTAGGTTTGAAGTGGGTTTCTTGTAGGCAGCATATAGAAGGGCCTTGTTTTTGTATCCAATCAGCCAGTCTGTGTCCTTTGGTTGAACATTTAATCCATCTACATGTAAGGTAATTATTGACATGTATGTTCCTATTACCATTTTCTTAATTGTTTTGGCTGTGTTTTTGTAGGTCTTTTCCTTGTCTTGTGTTACTGCCCAGAGGAGTTCCTTTAGCAGTTGTTGTAAGGCTGGTTTGATGGTGCTGAATTCTCTTAACTTTTGCTTGTCTGGAAAGCTTTTGATTTCTCCTTCAAATCTGAATGAGACTCTTACTGGGTGGAGTATTCTTGGCTGTAGGTTTTTCTCTTTCAAGACTTTAACTATCTCCTGCCACTCCCTTCTGGCCTGCAGAGTTTCTGTAGAGAGATCAGCTGTTATCCTTATGGGTTTTCCTTTATATGTTATTTGTTGCTTTTCTCTTGCTGCTTTTAATATTTTTTCTTTGTGTTTAATTGTCGTTAGTTTGATTGATATGTGCCTTGGTGTATTTCTCCTTGGGTATATTCTGTATGGGACTCTCTGCACTTCTTGGACTTGGTTTATTATTTCCTTTCCCATGTAGGGGAATTTTTCCACCATAATCTCCTCAAATGTTTTCTCAGACCCTTCCATTTTTTCTTCTTCTTCTGGGATGCCTATGATTCGAATGTTGATACACTTAACATTATCCCCAAGGTCTCTGAGACTGTCTTCCATTCTTTTTATTCTTTTTTCTTTTTCTTGCTGTAGCAGTTATTTCCCCCATTCTATCTTCCAACTCACTTACTTCTTCTGCCTCAGTTTATTCTGCTGTTTATACCATCCAGAGTGTTTTTAATTTCAGTTATTTTGTTGTTCATTACTGTTTGTTTGCTCCTTAGTTCTTCAAGGTCCTTATTAACTGTTTCTTGTATTTTCTGTATTTTGTTATCAAGATTTTGGATCATCTTTACTATCATTACTCTGAATTCTTTTTCAGACAATTTGCTAATTTCTTCTTCATTTAATTGGTCTTGTGGGGCTTTATCTTGCTCCTTTGCCTGCAAGGTGTTTCTTTGTTTTCTTATTTTGTCTAATTTATAGTATTTGCTGTCTCCTTTCTCCATGCTGCCTAGTAGAAATTCCTCTTATCTCTGTTCTGTTTGGCTTGAGGTGTCAAGCACTGGAGCTTGCTGGCCTTTGGTTGCATTTGGAGCTTGGTGTTGAGAATGAGAAGTCTTGGGGAGCACTTGCTGATTAATATTCCATGGTGTCAGGAGTTCTCTGGTGGTCCAACGTCCTGGACTCCACTCTGCTGTCTCAGAGGTCCACGTTTGCCACCCACCACGGCACCAAGACCCTGGAAGCTGCACGGCATGGAGAAAAAGGAGGCAGGAGGAGAGCAAAGAAAAAAAGGAAGAAAAAAGGGAAGAAGGGGAAAGGGCAGACAGATCCACAAGACTGGTGGTAAAGCAACTCTAATCAGTCAAAATCACACAAGGAGATGTGCACACTTGCACTTGCAAAAAGAGAAGAGGAAAACCAAAAAGAAGAGAAAAAGAGAGAGCAAAGAAAAGAAATAAGAGAGTACTCATACCAATTACAAGCAAATCCACATACAAATACATACAGTAAAAATTTAACTAACAAATACCTAAAACCAGAAACAAGATAAGCATACCAAGAAGTCCTCCAATACTTCTAGATATGGCTCTGCACCTGCTGTGGAGAGGACTGTGGAGAGTTCAGACTGTGATCTGGTATTAGTCCTGTGTGTATTTGTCCCCACAGTCCCCAGTTGTCCCCTATGTCTACAGTCTCTATTGTAGAAACACTCGTCTGTTCAGGAGATCCACAGATACAGGTTCTTTATTGTGGGCATTAAATCTGCTCCTCCTGCGGCTGTTTCTCTTTCTCTTCTTTGGTCCTGCAGTCCTAGGGGATCAGTTTTGGTTTTGGTCCCTACTTTGCATGTGGGTTGCTCTCAGGAGTCGGTTCCCCGCTCAGGCAAGAGGGGGCGAAAGGGTGTGATTGGGGCTCACTTGCAACTTCAGGCCGGGGGGTAGGAAGGGATGTGGCAGTCTAACTGAAATCTGCGGGCATGCTTGCAGCAGCAGAGGTCAGTGTGAGCCTGAGGTGTGCTGTGTGTTCTCCCAGGGAAGTTGGTCCTGATCACAGGACCTTTGGTGTTGGTGGGCTTCCCCTGCTGCCAGGAGGATGTGGCCAATAACTTGCCTTACACACAGGACCCCTGATGGTTGTGGGTGAGTGGGCTGTGGGCCAGTGGCATAGTGGCAGGGCGGAGAAGCAGGGCAGCGGGCAGGTAGGTGGGTGTTTGGCGGGGCCCAGCTGCATGCGGGGCTTGAGTTTCTTATTAAAGACTCCTGTTTACCATCTGTATCATTAATAATACTGAACAGAAGAGAATTAACTGGAAGTACTTCTGACATGGGTCATTGGACGTCAGCAATGGTGCAGCAAATAGGTTATAATTTGAAATATGAGCTGCCTGGATGACAGTGAGCCTCGGGGTACCATCTGCCCATAGCATCAGCACATTATCAGGGGCCCCAGTAGTTTCTGAGTATTCAGGAAAGACTGAGATGTTTAAGTTTTCCCAGGTCTTTGGTACAAAGCTCAGGAGGCAAGTTCCCTTTTCTCACACAGTCTTGTTAATTAATAGCAATCACTCAGTGAGGTCAGGCAGCAAATATATCTGATTTTGCTTAAGTTATCATTCGTCTCAGGCTTTCACAGGAGCTTTCTTTTATGGATTTTCCATCCAGTAAATGTTTCTGTTCCACGGCTGGGCAGATCCAACCACAGCATGCTTGGTTATGGATAGCGGGTGATCACCCATGGCAGCTCCAACTGGCAGTGCACGCGGCACTCGCCTCGGCTCTGGCGCCCAACAGATCTGTTCCAGTCTTGCCCTGCACAGAGCGCCAGGATCAGCTGCAGGTACAGCACACAATCTTCCTACTTGAGACCAGGATGGGCTTCAGCGACTGAGCATGCCCAGTGCCACTCCAAGAGTTCTCCGTGTTATTTTATAATTATACACTTTTATTTATTTTGAGGGCACATCCGGCCAACATTTTATATAGTAATATAGTAGAAAAAAGACTTAACAATCAAGAACTTAGGGACTTCCCTGGTGGCGCAGTGGTTAAGAATCCACCTGCCAATGCAGGGGACACAGGTTCAATCCCTGCTCCAGGAAGATCCTACATGCTGCAAAACAGCTAAGCCCATGTGCCACAATACTGAGCCCACAAGCCAAAACTACTGAAGCCAACGCGCCTAGAGCCCATGCTCTGCAAGAAGAGAAGCCACTGCAGTGAGAAGCCCATGCATCACAACAAAGAGTAGCCCCCTCTCACCACAACTAGAGAACACCAGCACACAGCAACAAAGACCCAACACAGCCAAAAAAATAAATGAATGAATAAATAAATAATAAATTTATATTTAAAAAAGAACTTATACTAGGTAAGTTAAAAGCAAAAATTTACTTAAATGTAATAATTCTCATTGCAATGTCAAGTTTAATGATTACAGATCACAGGATTAAGATGGCAGAGTAGGAGGACGTGCGCTCACTCCCTCTTGCAAGAGCACCAGAATTACAACTAACTGCTGAACAGTCATCAACAGAAAGACACTGGAACTCACCAAAAAAGACACCCCACATCCAGAGACAAAGGAGAAGCCGCAATGAGATGGTAGGAGGGGCGCAATCGTGTTAAAATCATATCCCATAAATGCTGGGTGGGTGACTCACAAACTGGAGAACAGTTAGACTGCAGAAGTCCACCCACTAAAGTGAGGGTTCTGAGCCCCACATCAGGCTTCCCAACCTGGGAGTCCAGCAACGGGAGGAGGAATCCCCAGAGAATCAGACTCTGAAAGCCAGTGGGACTTGATTGCAGGACCTCCACAGGACTGGGGGAAACAGAGACTCCACTCTTGGGGGGCACACAAAAAAATGTGCTCACCAGGACCCGGGGGAAGGAGCAGTGACCCCACAGGAGACTGAACCAGACCTACCTGCTGGTGTTGGATGGTTGCCTGCAGAGGTTGGGGGCCAGCTGTGGCTCACCTAGGAGACAGGGGCACTGGCAGCAGGGGTTCTGAGAAGTGCTCATTGCCTTGAACCCTTCCAGAGTCCACCATTAGCTCCACCAAAGAGCCTGTAAGCTCCAGGGCGGGGTCTCCTCAGGCCAAACGACCACCAGGGTGGGAACACAGCCCCACCCATTAGCAGACAAGCAGAATAAAGTGTCACTGAGCTCCACCCACCAAATCAGATTAAAGCTTTCCTAAGCTCCATCCACCCAGCCCTACCCACCATCAGTCCCTCCCATCAGGAAGCACACAGGAGGCTCCTAGATAGCTTCCTCCACAAGAAGGCAGACAGCAGTATCAAGCAGTATCAGCAGTATTTCATCTCGTGGAACTGAAAACCATAGCCACAGAAAGATAGAGAAAATGAAAAAGCAGAGGACTTTGTATCAGATGAAGGGACAGGATAAAGCCCCAGAAAAACAACTAAATGAGGAGGAGACAGGCACTCTTCCGGAAAAAGAATTCAGAATAATGATAGTGAAGATGATCCAGGACTTGGAAAAAAGGCTGGATGCAAAGATTGAAAAGTTTACCAAAGACCTAGAAGAATTAAAGAGCAAACAAACAGAGAAATGCAACACAAGAACTGAAATGAAAAATACACTAGAAGGAACCAATAGCAGATTAACTGAGGCAGAAGGGCAAATAAGTGACCTGGAAGACAGAATGGTGATAATCACTGATGTGGAAAAGAATAAAGAAAAAAGAATGAAAAGAATTGAAGACAGCCTAAGAGACCTCTGGGACAATGTTAAACACACCAACATTCGCATTATAGGGGTCCCAGAAGGAGACGAGACAGAGAAAGGACCTGAGAAAATATTGGAAGAGATTATAGCTGAAAACTTCCCTCACATGGGAAAAGAAATAGCTACCCAATCCAGGAAGCGCAGAGAGTCCCAGGCAGGATAAACCCAAGGAGAAACACGCCAAGGCATATAGTAGTCAAATTGACAAAAATTAAAGACAAAGAAATATTATTAAAAGCAACAAAGGGAAAACGACAAATAACATACAAGGGAACTCCCATAAGGTTGATTTCTCAGCAGAAACTCTGCAAGCCAGAAGGCAGTGGCACGATATATTTAAGGTGATGAAAGGGAAGAACCTACAACCAAGAATACTCTACCCAGCAAGGATCTCATTCAGATTCGATGGAGAAATCAAAACCTTTACAGACAAGTAACAGCTAAGAGAATTCAGCACCACCAAACCAGCACTACAACAAATGCTAAAGGAACTTCTCTAAGCGGGAAACATAAGAGAAGAAAAAGACCTACAAAAACAAAAACAAAACAATTAAGACAATGGTAACAGGAACATACATATCGATAATTACCTTGAATGTAAATGGACTAAATGCACCAACCAAAAGACACAGACTGGCTGAATGGATGCAAAAACAAGACCCATATATATGCTGTCTACAAGAGACCCACTTCAGACCTAGGGACACATACAGACGGAAAGTGAGGGGATGGAAAAAGATATTCCATGCAAATGAAAACCAAAAGAAAGCTGGAGTAGCAATAGTCATATCAGATAAAATAGACTTTAAAATAAAAAATGTTACAAGAGACAAGAAAGGACATTACATAAAGATCAAGGGATCCATCCAAGAAGAGGAGATAACAATTATAAATATACATGCACCCAATATAGGAGCACCTCAATACATAAGGCAAATGCTAACAACTATGAAAGAGAAAATGCAAGGCAGAAATAGAGACACAGGTGTGGAGAACAAACACATGGACACCAAGTGGGGAAAGCAGGGAGAGTTGGGGGGGAATGAATTGGGAGATTGGGACACCAAATTGTACACTCTAAATACATGCTGTTTATTGTCTGTTAAAAAAAAAAAAGTTTAATGATTACAAAAGTCTCCAAAGTAACCAATAACCTCATTTAAATTTGTTACCTGGTACTACATTGAACAACTTAAAAGAATAACGTGTCTATTGAAAAGCATTTATCATAAAACAGTACTAAATTTACCCTCTTAAAAATTATATACAGGGACTTTCCTAGTGGTCCAGTGGGTAAGACTCCATGCTCCCAATGCAGGGGGCCCAGGTTTGATCCCTGGTCAGGAACTAGATCCCGCATGTGTGCCAAAACTAAGAAGTCCACATGCCACAACTAAAAGATCCCACATGCTGCAAGTAAGACTTGGTGCAGCCAAATAAATAAATAAATAAATAAAATTTTAATTATCTACATCTTTTAAGTTAACTACAAAACAAAATTTGGCAAAATTTGTTTGATTTTGCCAAATTATTTGGATCTCATAGATAGAGAGCTTTTTCTAATAATTTACCTTACTTGTATTTAAAATATATTTCCTGATAAGAATAAACTGATCTCTAGCAACAAACATCTGGAAATTAAAACATTAAAAAAATATGATTTTTTAAAAATGCAATATTTTGGAATAAATTTAACAAAGGATGTGCAAGGCCTGTAAAATAAAACTACAAAACTTTGCTGAGAAAAATAAAGGGATACTTACATAAAGAGAAAGTCATATCATATTCATGGATTGCATGACAATATTGTTAAGATGTCAATTCTCCCCAAATTCATCTATAGATTTAGTGCTACTTCAATCAAAATTCGAATAGAGTTAATAAAAATTGATAAGTTGGCTCTAACATTTATATTGGAAATGCAGAAACCCAGAATAGCCAAAACAATTTTGAAAAACAAGAACAAAGTTGGAAGACTTACTCCATTTCCAGACTCACTGTGAAGCCACAGTAAGCAAACAATGTAATATTGACATAAAAGATAGATCAATGAAACAGAATAGAAAGTCTAGAAATAGATATATACACATACAATCAATTGATTTTCAAAAAGATGCAGCAGTAAATTAATGGAGAAAGGACAGCCTTTTCAATAAATGGTGCTGGAACAACTGAATGTCCACTTGCAACAACAACAAAAAGGAACTCCAACCTCTACTTCATGTCACATGTAAATATTAACTCAAAATAGACCATAAACCAAGATATAAGAGCCAAAGTAATAAAACTTCTAGAAGAAAAAATAGGAGAAAAATTTCATGACCTTAGTATAGGCAAAGATTTCTTAGATGGACACAAAAAGTAGGAGCCATAGAAAAATAAGTTAATAAATTGGACTATATCAAAATCAAAAACTTTTGCTCTTTGAAAAATACCATTAAGAAAATGCAAAGGCTGGAAGAATCAAGATGGTGGAGTAGGAGGACATGAGCTCACTCCCTCTTGCAAGAGCACCGGAATTACAACTAACTGCTGAACAACCATCGGCAAAAAGACACTGGAACTCACCAAAAAAGACACCCCACATCCAGAGACAAAGGAGAAGCCGCAATGAGATGGTAGGAGGGGCGCAATTGCGTTAAAATCATATCCCATAAATGCTGGGTGGGTGACTCACAAACTGGAGAACAGTTATACTGCAGAAGTCCTGAGGGTTCTGAGCCCCACGTCAGGCTTCCTAACTTGAGGGTCCAGCAATGAGAGGAGGAATCCCCAGAGAATCAGACTTTGAAAGCCAGCGGGATTTGATTGCAGGACCTCCACAGGACTGGGGGAAACAGAGACTCCACTCTTGGGGGGCACACAAAAAAGTGTGCTCACCAGGACCCGGGGGAAGGAGCAGTGACCCCATAGGAGACTGAACCAGACCTACCTGCTAGTGTTGGATGGTTGCCTGCAGAGGTGGGGGCCAGCTGTGGCTCACCGAGGAGACAGGGGCACTGGCAGCAGGGGTTCTGAGAGTGCTCATTGGCATGAGCCCTTCCAGAGTCCACCATTAGCTCCACCAAAGAGCCCATAAACTCCAGTACTGGGTCTCCTCAGGCCAAACGACCACCAGGGTGGGAACACAGGCCCACCCATTGGCAGACAAGCAGATTAAAGTGTCACTGAGCTCCACCCACCAAATCAGATTAAAGCTTTACTGAGCTCCGCCCACCCAGCCCAACCCACCATCAGTCCCTCCCATCAGGAAGCACACAGGAGGCTCCTAGACAGCTTTCTCCACAGGAGGGCAGACAGCAGAATCAAGCAGTATCAGCAGTATTTCCTCTTGTGGAACGGAAAATCACAGCCACAGAAAGAGAAAATGAAAAGGCAAAAGACTTTGTACCAGATGAAGGGACAAGATAAAAAAACCACAAAAACAACTAAATGAAGAGAAGATAGGCATTCTTCCAGAAAAAGAATTCAGAATAATGATGGCGAAGATGATCCAGGACTTTGAAAAAAGAAAATGCAAAGGCTAACCACCAGCTGGGAGAAAATGCTCTCACTACACACCTGATAGACTTCTCATATTCAGAATGTATAATGAACTCCTACAACTCGTTAATAGCCCAATTTCTTTTAATTTCCATTAAAACAATCTTTATTCAAGGACCAAATAACAAGCTAAAACCTAAGATCTCTAACTAACATTCTTGAAATGTACAGAGTGCTGCTTTAAGTGAAATAATATTCTGACATTATGCTTTCCACAAAGTGTCTACACACTTTTTTCAAACCTAGTCCTATATCAATAATTCAATCAATAGCAATTCAAATTATAAAGTAACATTTAAATCAATACTATATTTTTACTTTATTTTTATCTCTGTATTTTGATATTTTGTCCAAATATTTCTCAAGACGTTTACATAAATGAATATATATAGAAGCACTGAGGCAAAACTATGATTGATACAAAGTTAATTATTACCAGCTGAGAGTGGAAGTTATAAAATTTATACATGCCTAACGATTTGTCATGTTAGCAATTGTTATTAAACACTTATTTTCCTGTAGTACTGTAAAAATTAGAAAGCAATGAGACATATATAACAAAGCATTTATATATTCTCTTTCCCTCTCTCCCTCCAGTACTTAAATGAGGAAAGCAATAAACAGATTTCAGTCCAGGATTCACTATTTATTTTTTATGACCTTGTACAGATTTTATTGTTCCTCATCTAAATAACTGGAATAATAGCTCAGGGGATGTCTGGTTAGGCCAAGTAAGCCAATGAATATAAAAACATTCAAAACAAAAGACAAATTAATTAGGCCATAAGCATTAACTGAGTACCCACTACTTGGACTATGCTTGGTACTTCAGAACTGCAAAAAAAACCAAATACCATTATACAATTAGAAGAGGTATCTGTAAGAGTTAGGATGCTTTAATAACCCAATTTTAAAATGGGCAAAAGATTTGACAAATACTTCACTAATGAAAATATACAAATGGCCACTAAGCATATGAAAAGATGCACAACATCATAGTTATCAGGTACATGCATAAAATCAAATGAGATAACATTATATACCCAGTAAAATGACTAAAAAGATTGACAATACCAAGTACTGACAAGGATATGAAGCAACTGGAACTCATACACTGCTGGAGGCAATGTAAAATTGTAAGTACAACTACTGTGGAAAACAGTTTAGTAATATCTTCCAAAGTTAAACATACACTTATACAACTCAGCAATTCCAATCCTAGGCATTTACCCCAGAGAAATGAAAACATATGCTCACACTAAAACCTTGTACATGAATGTATACGGCAGTGTTATTCAAAACAGCAAAAAATGGAAACAACCCAAATACCCATCAGCAGATGAACAGATAAACAAACTGTGGGTATATTCATACAATACTACTCAGCAATAAAAAAGGAATAAACAACAGATATACCCAACAACATGGATGGATCTCTAACAAACATTATGCTAAGTGAAAGAAGCTGGAGGAAAAAAAAATAGAGTATATATAAGATACATTTATATGAATCACTAGAAGAGTCTAATCTAATCTATGGTGACAGAAAATAGATTGCTGAGGAGAGGAATTAGGGATTGACTAGAAAAGGGCACAAGAAAACTTTTTGGGCTGATGGAAATGTTCTATATCTGGATTGTGATAGCAGTTACAGGCATATACAAAATTTTCAAAACATCAAAATGTACATCAAAATTGGTATATTTTATTTATGTGAAGTATATCTTAATAAAGTTGTTCTAAAATATTAAATGGAAAAGAGCAAACTAAGACACGTTACTTTTGAAATTTTACAATGATCTATAACTTAATTGTTTTGCTGAGATGCCAGATTGCCTCTTTCTCTAATTACAGGGCTACTCAAAAGATATCCATTAACATTTAATTAAGTAGGTATACACCTACTATTTTTTTCTTTAAGTAATAAATGCACTAAACCACACTTCATAAATTGATATTATTATTTGGTAAAGCATTCAGTTAACTGAAACAATTATTCAATATCTTGCAAGGATTTCAAATAATATTAGCTCACATTTAGATTCACATGAGAAGAATCAAACCTACAACCGTTTACTAAACTATTATGTGCAGCTTAGCCAACATTAGTAGCAATTTCCCTTTAAAAACAATATTTGAATTTAAAACATAACACAGCATTATGAATCACAGCATGATTCAGTGTGTAGGGGTTAGAAATGAAGTACTGAATGTATGTATAAGGGGATGCAGAATACTTTGAAAAGGAATACTATGATTTCTAGCACACTTCCCACCCAGGGATTTCAATTTCCATTCTATGGCAGCCACTTGAAGAAATGTGGAATCATTGTTTTCACAAAATTGAAGATTTTAAACGTATAATTCCTTCTCTAACCTGTGATTTCATTATAGACTACACACACATGCATACATACACGCACACAAAATTTGCTCTTTCTGTTTACGTTAGAAATTCACACAAGTAATGACAAGTGACCAATTTAAAGGCCAAAGAAAAGGACTCAAAGAAAGTATTACCATTAATTTATCCAAATGATTCTTTAATTTACGACACTATCACAAAAGTCTGGAGAAAGTGAAAATAACTAACATAGGACTGGCAAGACTGACTTATAACTACACAGTGCTATAAAAAATTCGGTGTCTACACTGGCTAAATCAGTATGGTGGCTACATGGATGTTTCTTGCTATTCTCTTTACTTTTTTGTGTACTTGAAAAGGTTCATAACTTATAAATGTTGAAGTTAGAAGTAAACAGAATAACAAACATAGCTAAATTCATTTAAAAAAACTTGGGGGGGAGAAAAGATGGCGGCGAAGTAGAGGGACATGGAATGCATCCCCCTCCACATATGCATTGGGAATGCACCAAAAGACACAATAAATCCCACAGAGAACCAACTGAACACCAGCAGACGACCTCGGACACCAGAAAGGACTGCAAGGATCCTGACATAACCAGTAGGGAGGCATCTACGACAGCTCAAAGTGGGTGAAGCTGCGGAGCTGTGGCAGATGGGAGGGAGTGAGAAACACACAGAGGGTCCACACCGCAGCTCAGCGTTCCCAGACTGAGACGTGGATTCACAGCTGAGCAGGGGGTCCGGGAATGGGAGCTGGGAACAGGAGAGCTGGTTCAGGGTGAGAAACATTGTTGCCAGTAAGGTGACGGACTGAGAGGACAGGAGGGAAGAGGTCCGCGGCGAGGAGTGCCTGCCCCTGAGAGCTGCCCGGCCATGATGGCAGCTGGATGCCACAGGCTCATGGGCGGCGGGGAGGAGCCACGGGCGTAGCCTCTCTCTCCCTTTTGGCATCTGCAGCAGGCAGTGGAGAGACCCCCTGTGGGCCACCTAAGGCACTCAGGGATAACAGGGACCCTCAGGCCCTCGGGCGGGGCTAGATTAAAACCCGTTGGAACACTGGCAGCAGGGAGGCTGCCGAGAAAAAAAACAAAACAAAACCCCAAGAGAGGCCCAACTCTGAGACTTTCTGTATACACCTGAATCACTGGCGCCCCTCTGCAACAGGCACCTCCAAGCCCGACTGAAACAACAGTGCGCCACTGCTCACTCACTCGCAGGGGAAGGAGCCACTATTGTACCCTCTCCCTCTCCACATACCGATGCTTACAGACGAACAATAAAGGAACCTCTGCTGGTCACAGAATAATACAAAAAACCCAAGGTGAGTAGAAGGACACTTACAGCTGAGACTCTAAGGAAACAGAAATATTAGTATCAATTCTATTGAACTGGTCCCTTCTGGGATCAGTTTTTTTTTTTTTTTTCGCCTTTATTAATTACGATCTTAGTCTTAAGGGATCTACAAGTTTTATAACATATTTTTTTTAATTCTATTTTTTATTCTATTTTTTTTTTTGCCTTTTTGTATACTTCTATTTCTAGCTAAGTTTTTGGTAGTATGGACAATATATCTCTCATACCTTCCTTTCATTTCTATCTTTTATACATTTCTATTCCTTTCTTTTTATTTGTATATTTCCAGTCACAGTACGCTCTTCTGTTCCCCTGTCTTCCATCCATTTTTAGTTTATCTTAACATACTTATAAGCAACACTATCGATCTGCTCAGACTCCTTGCTCTATTCTCCAGATGACACACCGCCTTGGTATTTAACATTAGGTTTTTGTCTTTATCTTAGTTCTTAGTACAATTGTCTAATTTCATTCTGAGAATCTCCATTCTGTCTGGTGGTACTCTACCTCTTTTTTATATTTGATCCTAGCTTACAAAATCTCCCTGGATTAGTCTTTGTCTTGTGTAAGGTGTTATTTGTTTGTTTGTTTGTTTTTGCTTTTGTTTTTGTTTTGTTCTGTTTTGGTTTTCAATTTCTGTTGGGTTTCTCTTTGAATATCTGATAGCATACTGGGGTTCTTCTGTCAGGTCTTTCCAGAGCCTTATGTCCTAATGAATTCAGTAATTGTGTGTATTATACATGTATGTGTTTCCTAGACTTAGTATTTCTTTAACCCAACACTCGGACATTAGTCTGGGGCTTGGACAGTCTTCTATAAACCCCACTATCACCAGGACAAGCAACCCCAGAAGTTTGGACTACCATGAGGAAACAAAGAAACACCATGCAGGCAAAGGAGCAGGAAAAAAACCCACAAGACCAAATAAATGAAGAGGAAATTGGCAAATTGCCTGAAAAAGAATTCAGAGTAATGACAGTAAAAATGATACAAAATCTTGATAACAAAATAGAGAAAGTACAACAAACAGTTCATAAGAACTCAGAAAAACAAACAGCAATGGATAACAAAATAACTGAAATTAAAAATACTCTAGATGCTATAACCAGCAGAATGACTGAGGCAGAAGGACGAATAAGTGAGCTGGAAGATAGAATGGGGGAAATAACTGCCACAGAGCAGGAAAAAGAAAAAAGAATAAAAAGAATAGAAGACAGTCGCAGAGACCTCAGTGATAACATTAAGCGTACCAACATTCAAATTATAGGCATCCCAGAAGAAGAAGAAAACAAGAAAGGGTCTGAAAAAATATTTGAAGAGGTTATAGTGGAAGACTTCCCCAACATGGGAAAGGAAATAACTAACCAAGTCCAAGAAGCACAGAGAGTCCCATACAGAATAAACCCAAGGAGAAATACACCAAGGCACATATTAATCAAACTAATGACAATTAAACACAAAGAAAAAATATTAAAAGCAGCAAGAGAAAAGCAACAAACAACATATAAGGGAAAACCCATAAGGGTAACAGCTGATCTCTCTACAGAAACTCTGCAGGCCAGAAGGGAATGGCAGGATATACTGAAAGTCCTGAAAGAGAGAAACCTACAGCCAAGAATGCTCTACCCAGCAAGAATCTCATTCAGATTCGATGGAGAAATGAAAAGCTTTCCAGACAAGCAAAAGTTAAGAGAATTCAGCACCACCAAACCAGCCTTACAACAAGTGCTAAACGAACTTCTCTAAGTAGGAAACACAACAAAAGGAAAACACCAACAAATACAAACCTAAAACAATTAAGAAAATGGTGATTGGAACACACATGTCAATAATCACCTTAAATGTCAATGGATTAAATGCTCCAACCAAAAGACACAGACTGGCTGAATGGATACAGAAACAAGACTCTTCTATATGCTGCCTACAAGAAACACACCTCAGACCAAGAGATACATATAGACTGAAAGTAAGGGGATGGGAAAAGATATTCCATGCAAAGGGAAGTCAAAAGAAAGCTGGAGTAGCAATACTCATATCAGACAAATTAGACTTGAAAGTAAAGACTATTACAAGAGACAATGAAGGACACTACATAATGATCAAGGGATCCATCCAAGAAGAACATATCACAATGGTAAATATCTATGCCCCCAACATAGGAGCACCTCAATACACAAGGCAAATGCTAACAGCCATAAAAGGAGACATCGATAGTAACACAATAATAGTGGGAGACTTGAACACCCCACTTACATCAATGGACAGATCATCCAAACAGAAAATAAATATGAACACACAAGCTGTAAATGACACATTAGACCATCTCGACTTAACTGATATTTATAGCACATTCCATCCAAAAAAGACAGACTACACTTTCTTCTCAAGTGCACACGGAACATTTTCCAGGATAGATCACATCTTGGGTCACAAATCAAACCTCGGCAAATTCAAGAAAACTGAAATCATATCAAGCATCTTCTCAGACCACAACGCCATGAGACTAGATATCAATTAAAGGGAAAAAAATGCAAAAAATACAATCACATGGAGGCCAAAAATTCACTATTAAACAACCAAGAAATCATTAAAGAAATCAAAGAGGATATCAAAAAATATCTAGAAACAAATGACAATGAAAACACAACAATCCAAAACCTATGCAACACAGCAAAGGCAGTTCTAAGAGGGAAGGTTATAGCAATACAGTCCTACCTTAAGAAACAAGAAAAATATCGAATAAACAACCTAACCTTACACCTAAAACAATTAGGAAAAGAAGAGCAAAGAAACCCCAAAGTGAGCAGAAGGAAAGAAATCATAAAGATCAGAGCAGAAATAAATGAAAAAGAAAGGAAGGAAGTGATAGCAAAAATTAATAAAACTAAACACTGGTTCTTTGAGAAGATTAACAAAATTGATAAACCATTAGCCAGACTCATCAAGAAAAAAAGGGAGAAGATGCAAATCAACAGAATTAGAAATGAAAAAGGAGAAGTAACAACGGACACCACAGAAATACAAAAGATCATGAGAGACTACTACAAGCAACTTAAATGCCAATAAATTGGACAACCTGGAAGGAATGGATACATTCTTAGAAAAATACAATTTTCCAAGACTGAACCAAGAAGAAATAGAAACTATGAACAGACCAATCACAAGTATGGAAATTGAGGCAGTGATTAAAAATCTCCCAACAAACAAAAGCCCAGGGCCAGATGGATTCACAGGCAAATTCTATCAAACATTTTGAGAAGAGCTAACACCTGTCCTTCTCAAACTCTTCCAAGATATTGCAGAAGGAGGAACACTCCCAAACTCATTCTACGAGGCCACCATCATCCTGATACCAAAACCAGGCAAAGAAGTCACAAAAAAAGAAAATTACAGACCAATATCCCTGATGAATAGAGATGCAAAAATCCTTAACAAAATACTAGCTAACAGACTCCAACAGCACATTAAAAAAATCATACACCATGACCAAGTGGGGTTTATCCCTGGGATGCAAGGATTCTTCAATATACGCAAATCAATCAATGTGATACATCATATTAACAAATTGAAGGATAAAAACTATATGATCATCTCAATAGATGCAGAAAAAGCTTTTGACAAATTTCAACATCCATTTATGATAAAAACTCTCCAGAAAATGGGCATAGAAGGAAATTACCTCAACATAATAAAAGCCATATATGAGAAACCAAAAGCCAACATCGTTCTCAATGGGGAAAAACTGGAAGAATTCCCTCTAAGAACAGGAACAAGACAAGGGTGCCCACTCTCACCATTATTATTCAACATAGTTTTGGAAGTTTCAGCCACAGCAATCAGAGAAGAAAAAGAAATAAAAGGAATCCAGATTGGAAAAGAAGTAAAATTGTCACTCTTTGCAGATGACATGATATTATACATAGAAAACCCTAAAGACTCTACCAGAAAACTGCTAGCACTAATCAATGAGTTTAGTAAAGTAGCAGGATACAAAATTAATGCACAGAAATCTCTTGCATTCCTATACACTAACAATGGAAGAGCAGAAAGAGAAATTAAGGAAACTCTCCCATTTACCATTGCAACAAAAAGAATAAAATACCTAGGAATAAATCTGCCTAAGGAGGCAAAAGACCTGTATGCAGAAAACTTTAAGACACTGATGAAAGAAATCAAAGATGACACAAACAGATGGAGGGACATACCATGTTCTTGGACTGGAAGAATCAACATAGTGAAAATGACTGTACTACCCAAAGCAATTTACACATTCAATGCAATCCCAATCAAATTACCAATAGCATTTTTCACAGAACTAAAGCAAAAAATCTTACAATTTGTATGGAAATGCAAAAGACCCTGAATAGCCAAAGCAATCGTGAGAAGGAAAAATGGACTTGGTGGAATCAGGCTTCCTGACTTCAAACTATACTACAAGGCCATAGTGATCAAGACAGTAGGATACTGACACAAAAATAGAAAGGAAGAGCAATGGAATAGAATAGAGAACTCAGAGGTAAGCCCAAACACATATGGGCACCTTATCTTTGACAAAGGAGGCAAGAATATACAATGGAAAAAAGACAGCCTCTTCAATAAGTGGTGCTGGGAAAATTGGACAGCTACATGTAAAAGAATGAAATCAGAACACTTCCTAACACCATCCACAAAAATAAACTCAAAATGGATTAAAGACCTACATGGAAGGCCACACACTAGAAAACTCCTAGAGGAAAACATAGGCAGAACACTCTATGACATACATCAAAGAAAGATCCTTTTGGACCCACCTCCTAGAATCATGGAAATAAAATCAAGAATAAACAAATGGAACCTCATGAAACTTAAAACTTTTGCACAGTGAAAGAAACCATAAACAAGACTAGAAGGCAACCCTCAGAATGGGAAAAAATAGTTGCCAACCAAACAACGGACAAAGGATTAACCTCCAAAATATACAAGCAGCTCATGCAGCTTCATACCAAAAAAGCAAATAACCCAATCCACAAATGGGCAGAAGACCTAAATAGACATTTCTCCAAAGAAGACATACAGATGGCCAACAAACACATGAAAAGATGCTCAACATCACTAATCATCAGAGAAATGCAAATCAAAGCCACAATGAGGTATCACCTCACACCAATCAGAATGGCCATCATCACAAAGTCTGGAAACCACAAATGTTGGAGAGGGTGTGGAGAAAAGGGAACTCTCCTGCACTGTTGGTGGGAATGTAAGTTGGTACAGCCACTATGGAAAACTATTTGGAGGTTCCTTCAAAAACTACAAATAGAACTACCATATGATCCAGTAATCCCACTCCTGGGCATATACCCAAAGAAAACCATAATCCCAAAAGAAACTTGTACCATAATGTTTATTGCAGCACTCTTTACAATAGCCAGGACATGGAAGCAACCTAAATGCCCATCAACAAATGAATGGATACAGAAGATGTGGCATATATATACAATGGAATATTACTCAGCTATAAAAAGGGATGAGATGGAGCTATATGTAATGAGGTGGATAGAACTACAATCTGTCATACATAGTGAAGTAAGTCAGAAAGAGAAGGACAAATATTGTATGCTAACTCACATATACGGAATCTAAAAATGGTACTGATAAACTCAGTGACAAGAATAAGGATGCAGATACAGAGAATGAACTGGAGAACTCGAGGTATGGGAGGGGGCGGGGGGTGAAGGGGAAGCTCAGACGAACCGAGAGAGTAGCACAGACATATATATACTACTAACTGTAAAATAGTCAGTGGGAATTTGTTGTATAACAAAGGGAGTCCAACTTGAGGATGGAAGATGCCTTAGAGGACTGGGGCAGGGAGGGTGGGGGGGACTTGAGGGGGGGGAGTCAAGGAAGGGAGGGAATACGGGGATATGTGTATAAAAACAGATGATTGAACCTGATGTACCCCCCCAAAAAAAAATAAAATAAAATAAAATAAAAAAACAAAGAAGACATACAGATGGCCAACAAACACATGAAAAGATGTACAACATCACTAATCGTTAGAGAAATGCAAGTCAAAGCCACAATGAGGTATCACCTCACAGCGATCAGAATGGCCATCATCAAAAAATCTGGAAACAACAAATGTTGGAGAGGGTGTGGAGAAAAGGGGACTCTCCTGCACTGTTGGTGGGAATGTAAGTTGGTACAGCCACTATGGAAAACAGTTTGGAGGTTCCTTAAAAAACTACAAATAGAACTACCATATGATCCAGTAATCCCACTTCTGGGCATATACCCAAAGAAAACCATAATCCCAAGAGAAACATGTACCATAATGTTTATTGCAGCACTCTTTACAATAGCCAGGACATGGAAGCAACCTAAATGCCCATCAACAAATGAATGGATAAAGAAGATGTGGCATATATATACAATGGAATATTACTCAGCTATAAAAAGGAATGAGATAGAGCTATATGTAATGAGGTGGATAGACCTAGAGTCTGTCATACAGAGTGAAGTAAGTCAGAAAGAGAAAGACAAATATTGTATGCTAACTCATATATACGGAATCTAAAAATGGTACTGATGAACTCAGTGACAAGACAAGAACAAGGATGCAGATGAAGGGAATGGACTGGAGAACTCGAGGTTTGTGGGGGTGGGGGGTGAAGGGGAGGATGAGATGAGGTGAGAGAGTGGCAACTCTTCCCCCTGTCCCTATCCCACCCCTCTAAGTCATCACTTATCATCTAGTTGATCTCCCTATGCTATGCAGCAGCCTCCCACTAGCTATCTATTTTAGATTTAGTAGTGTATATATGTCCATGTTACTCTCTCACTTCGTCCCAGCTTCCCCTTCGCCATCCCCCTACCCCTACCCTGTGTCCTCAAGTCCATTCTCTACATCTGCATCTTTATTCTTGCCCTTCAACTGGGTTCATCACTACCATATTTTTAGATTCCATACATATGCAATAGTGTACAGTATCTGTTTTTCTCTTTCTGGCTTACTTCACTCTGTATGACAGTCTCTAGGTCTATCCACCTCACTACAAATAACTCAATTTCATTCCTTTTTATGGCTGAGTAATATTCCATTGTATATATGTGCCACATCTTTAACCATTCATCTGTTGATGGGCATTTAGGTTGCTTCCATGTCCTGGCTATTGTAAAGAGTGCTGCAATGAACACTGTGGTACATGTATCTTTTACGATTATGGTTTCCTCTTGGTATATGCCCAGTAGTGGGACTGCTGGGTCATATGGTAGTTCCATTTTTAGTTTTTTAAGGAACCTCCATACTGTTTTCCATAATGGCTGTACCAATTTACATTCCACCAACAGTGCAGGAGGGTTCCCTTTTCTCCACACCCTCTCCAACATTTATTGTTTTTAGATTTTGTGATGATGGCCATTCTGATCGGTGGGAGGTGATACCTCATTGTGGCTTTGACTTGCTTTTCTCTAATGATTAGTGATGTTGAGCATCTTTTCATGTGTTTGTTGGCCATCTGCATGTCTTATTTGGAGAAATGTCTATTTAGGTCTTCCGCCCATTTTTGGATTGGGTTGTTCACTTTTTTGATATTGAGCTGCATGCCAGTAGAGGAGGCATGCCCATTCTGGGCATGAATATTACCTCAGGTTCCTGCTGTCCTTTTACAATATTTGGTACTCAATTATAAAGCATAATAGACACAAAATTTAGGGAAAAAAAATTCTCAAGGGACAAGATAATCAAGAGAATAATGAACACATGAGGAACGTCAGCAGCAAGATGAAAACTATTCTTAAAAAGAGTCAAATGGAAATGCTAAAAATTAAAACATGATATTAGAGATTTTAAAAAAAATCCTTCAATGAGTTTATCAACAGACTGGACACAGCAGAGCAAAGTACAGTGAACTTGATTACAGATAGATAAATAGAAATTACCCAAACTGAAACACAAAGATAAAGAAAATGAGCCAAACAGAATAGAGCATTCAAGACCCATGGAATAATATCAAACAGTGTTAACACATGTGTAAGTGGAATCAATGAAGAGAGGAGAGAGAAAGGAACAGAGATACATATTAAAAGATAATGGCCAAAAAGTTTCCAAAGTGAATGAGAAACAAACAACAGAATCCAAGAAATGGAACCTCTAGCAGGGTAAATATAAATGAAAACATATCTAGGCATATCATAATCAAATGCTGAAAACCAATGATGAAAAGAAAATCTGGAAGGCAGTCAGGGCGAAAGGGAGTATTATACACAAAAGAACAAAGATAAAAATTACAGCAGGCTTTTCATGAAAACCATGCAAGCTGGAAAATAATGAATAACACCTTTAAAGTACTGAAAGAAAAAAAATTGCAGCCTGGTATTTTATACTCAGTGAAATGTCTTTCAAAATGAAGGCAAGAGACTTCTGCTGAGATAAAATAACAGTAACTGAATTTACACTCCCTCCTTAAACTGCTAAGAAATCAAATAACAAAATATGAGGCAATGTTTTTCAGACATTACACAACAGGTAATACAGGACTGTGATCCCCTCAGAGAAAAGAAACAAACTAAGCAATCCTTATGTGTATAAATACAGGTGATTGAACTTGGTGTACCTCAAAAAGAATAATAAATAAATAAAAAATATTTATACAGCCAAAAAAACAAAAACAAAAACTGCACCAACTTACTACCTACAGAAGTTTCTAGGCCATAACACTGGGAGAGGGGACCCAAACAGAGCCCAACAATCTTTTTGAATTGAAGAGACAGAGATTAGATTTTCAGAAGGGCAAAGCAGCCAGAATCTGTGGAACAAAAATACCAGAGAGAAGTGTTTGAGCTGCACAGAAAAAGCGCTAGAAATCTACAGATTAGATTTTCAGAAAGGCAAAGCAGCTAGAATTTGTGGAACAAAAATACCAGAGAGAAGTGATTCAGCTGCACAGAAAAAGCACTAGAAATCTGCAGAGCGTTCTCATGCAGTTCTCTCTTTGGCTGAGAAATGATCTGTGTATGCGTCAGAGGAAGTATCCAGAGGAGAAAAAAACACCAGAAAAGAGTATGCAGAACTTACCCAGGGCTGGAAATAGTACATTTTCCCACCAACCAGAGTGAAAAGACCTTATAGTACATGGGACACTGACTAGAATCCTGAGAAGGATATCACTTTAGAAACCGGGCTAAATTAACCCTAGAACAAAAAGACTACTCTGAATCTCACCCTAACAGAGCTTAAAAGCAAGCCTCAAGAGGATCCAACTGATTCTAATTAACTACATGCTAAAACAAAGCACAATGCAATTTAAAGAAACATAACAAAATCTGGCAAACAACATGAAACTCACAGTAAGTGGTATCTCATAAAAAAAAATCATCAAGCATGCAAAGAAGCAGAAAAATATGACCCATTACCAAGAGGAAAAAAAATCAATTAATAGACGCTGAACCCAAAATGACACAGATGATGAAACTATCAGGCAAGGATGTTAAAACAGTTCATGTAAACATGACCCATATGTTCAAGAAGATAGAGGAAAACATGAGCATGATGAGAAGAGAGCTAGAAGACATAAGAAATTTCCCAAATGGAACATCCAGAAATGAAAAACATAGTATCTGAAATGAAAAATATTCTTAATGGGATTAACTGCAGATTAGAATCTACAGAAGAAAATATCAGCAACCTCGAAAGCATGGCAATAAAATATACAATAAAAAAGCACAGAAAAAAGACTGGAAAAAGGACATCTGTGACAACAAGCATTCTAACACACATGTAATTAGAGTCCTGAAGGAAGGACGAAGAAAAATATTTGAAGATATAAAGGCAGAAAATTTTGCAAATTTGATGAAAACTGTGAACCTACAGATACAATAAGGTCAACAAATCCAAGCAGAATAAACCTAAAGGAAACCACGCTAAAGAAAATTATATTAAACTTCTGAAAAACCATGATAAAGAGAAAATCTTAAAAGCAGTCAAGGGGAAAAAAAATAGCTAGAGTGGCTATCTTAACATCAGACAAAACAGACTTTAGAACATGGAATTTGGAGTTATAAACATCCCCACAAAGAAAACTCCAGGCCCAGACAACTTCACTGGTGAATTCCACCAAACATTTAAGGAAAAAAATAGTACTAATTCGAGACTACCCTGGAGGTCCAGTGGTTAATACTCCTCCACGCTTCCAATGGGGCTTGGGTTCAATCCCTGGTCTGGGAACTAAGATCCCACATGCCTCACACTGCAGCCAAAAAAAAAAAAGTACTAATTCAACACAAACTCTAGAAAATAATTTACAACTCATGAGACCAGCATTACCCTGAAGCTAAAACCAAGTAAAAGAAAACCACAGGCCAATATTCCTCATGAACACAGATGTAAAATTCCTTAACAAAATATTAGCAAATCATATCCAGAAATATGTAAAAAGTTAATCAAGATAATCACATGAGATTTACCCCAGCAATGCAAGTGACTTGGCCAAGACTTCACCAAGAAGTTGGCAGAACGTGGCTTACAGTCAGATGTTTTAGCTTCAATCCTGTTTTTTTGCCCCCTCCTTCTATCATTTCCAACATACTAATCACTGTGCTAGGAACTTTACGCTTAAAGTTAATATTACATAATTCTGCACTTAAATCTAAATACAGTAATAGGTCATTCTCTTATTATTTCAAGTACCCTTGGAGAATATTCATTACATAATTCTAAGAAGCCTTTGCTGAATCCACCTCCCACTTCCAAAAGGCATCTGCCTTCTCCTATGCTTTGACAACATTCAAAGTGTATCTCTTTTTTTTTTTTTAAGCTCTTTATTGGAATATAATTGTCTTACACTCTTGTACCAGCTTTTGAGGTACACAAAAGTGAATCAGCTGTATTTATACACATATCTCCATATCCCCTCCCTCCCGCGACTCCCTCCTACCCTCCCTGTCCTGGCCCTCTAAGGCATCACCCATCATCGAGTTGATCTCCCTTTGTTATATGGCAATTTCCCACTGGCTATCTATTTTACAGTTGGTAGTGTAAATATGTCTATGCCACTCTCTCACGTCCTCCCAGCTTCCCCTTTGCCCCCTGCTCCCCCAACCCCGTGTCCTCCAGTCCATTCTCTGCATCTGCATCCCTATTCTTGCCCTGTCACTGGGTTCATCAGTACCTTTTTTTTTTTAGATTTCGTCTATATGAGTTAGCATACAGTATTTGTTTTTCTCTTTCTGGCTTACTGCACTCTGTATGACAGACTCTAGGTCTACCCACCTCATTACAAATAACTCCATTTCATTCCTTTTTATGGCTGAGTAATATTCCACTGTATATATGTGCCACATCTTCTTTATCCACTCATCTGCTGATGGACATTTAGGTTGCTTCCATGTTCTGGCTATTGTAAACAGTGCTGCAATGAACACTGGAGTGCATGTGTCTTTCTGAATTATGGTTTTGTCTGGGTATATGCCCAGTAGTGGCAGGTGGATTCTTAACTACTGCACCACCTAGGAAGTCCTAAATCCTTTCTTAATGAATGAGTGAGTGGCTGACTGTGTGTTATGCAGAAAAAAAATTTTAAGACATATTCTCTGCTCTGAAAGCTTATAATTAATACATTGTTTATATAATACATATTATCTGCTCTGTGCATATAATTAGCATATTATAAATGCTATACAGTAGCATTTACGATATGCAGTGTGGGATTGCCATATATACATTACTAATAAGAAAAAAAAAATACCAAACTGTACACTTTAAATATATGCAGTTTATTGTCTGTTAACTGTATCTCAATAAAAGTTCTTAAAAAAAAAAAAAAAAAGAATCCACCTGCCAATGCAGGGGACACGGGTTTGAGCCCTGCCCCAGGAAGATACCACATGCCACAGAGCAACTAAGCCCGTGTGCCACACCTATTGAGCCTGCGCTCTAGAGCCCGTGAGCCACAACTACTGAAGCCCACATGCCTAGAGCCCATGCTCCGCCACAATGAGGAGCCCATGCACCACAACAAAGAGTAGCCCCTACTCGCTGCAACTAGAGAAAGCCCGTGTGCAGCAGTGAGGACCCAACACAGCCAATAAAATAAATTTATTTATTTATTTATTTATTTATTTAAAAAAAAAACAAGCTTCAAAATCCAAAAATATCTTTTAAAAAAAGAAAGAAAGGATTTATTATACATCTACTATATCCTTGTAGTGAACTGCTAGAAAAGGGGAGATGGTAGATAAAGCAGAAAGTGTAATGGGGAAGTAAGGAAAGCGGCCTCTATCTCAATAAGTTACTTCACAAAGCAATTCATCAAACAACACTGAAAATTCAATTTTTATATCTCTATCTTTCTAAACCAATGTTTTTATATAGGCATCACATTCCATGCTGTTCCTCTCATTTGAATGTCTGAAATCTCTCTTACTGGGCAATCTCACAAATTCTAAGCATAGATATAACTAATGACTCAGGAGAAGGCACATTAAAATGTGAATAAGATAAAAAGTATATTTTTAAACTGATCAAGTCTTGAGGTTTTACATTTTTTTATTGTAATAGATAGTATTCCCTTGACCTTGTTCATTTAGCTCTACCTTAAATATACCTATCTAAAAGACAACAAAATTATGTTCTTGGTCAGTTAATATGGCAATAATTTTCCAGCTTATCTGCCATTTTTTATCTCAATCACAATGGTTTAAGGTTGCTGCACTGTCAGAAACAATTTGGGGTGATTATTTAAGAATTAATTCACAGGAAAAAGATATACATGTATTCCCTAAGACCAAGATGCATGTAAACTTTAGATCAGAACTACTCAACATTATCTATTCTTGTCCTTTTGTCCTGTGTTGAACAATATTCAGCCTCTGCTTCTTTAAAAAAAAAAAAATTGCTTAGTTATAGCCTTAAAGTGAGTCTGGCTGGCACAGAAAGTAGACTGAACTAGATGCCAAAAACTCACTGAAATGTAATTCAGTGGTTGAATAAAATACGCCCTAGAGAAGCTATATTCAGTCCAAACCTTCAAGCACATGCAAGCAATATCCATGCGCTATTTTAGGTTATATCAAATAATTGTACTTTTCTCTCTCTTAATCCTTTCCTTTTTGACTCCCTTTCCACTCCCACACCCCAATCCAAGCCACTTTATCTCTTTTTCTCAGTAGACACTTACTTCTACAACATTTAGAAAGTGCCCGCTGGCCCATCTTAACATACCCAGATTGGTTACATAACCAATCAGCTGACAGAGAAGGCCAGATTTTATACATGCAGTCACTGATTCAACAAATGGATACCACAGTTTTACTAGGTATCAAGCACCATTTTAGATCGAGGATACAGCACAGAGAAGGCCTCTGCTCTCAAGACCTTCCATTCAGTAGAAGGACACAAGTATTAAACAAAGAAATAATCACAGGTAACAGTGAATGCTATAAATAAAATACACAACATAAAGTGATACAGATTTGGAAAGGGTAGATACTTTAGATAGGGCAGTTAGGGAGGGCCTCCCTCAGAAGGTGACAACTGAGTCCATGAAATGGAGCCACTCACACTAGGAACTGAGAAAAAACACAGAGAACAGAAACTGAAAATTCTCAAGGAAGTAACTGTAGTGTGTTTGACAAACAAAAGGCACTCTTCTATAATTTAATCATCACAATTTAACCATCAAAATCAGAAAGTAAACACTGATACATTACCATCCAACCCACAAACCCCATTCAAATTTCTCTGATCACCCCTATAACGTCCTTTTTAGGTCCATAATCCAGTTCATGATCACATGTTAACACTTAGTTATCATAAAATCTAGAAACAATAAATGTTGGAGAGGGTGTGGAGAAGGGAACCCTCCTACACTGTTGGTGGGAATGTAAGTTAGTATAGCCACTATAGCCACTATGGAAAACAGTTTGGAGGTTCCTTGCAAAACTAAAAATAGAACTGCCATATGATCCAGTAATCCCAATACTGGGCATATACCCTGAGAAAACCATAATCCAAAAAGAAACATGTACCATAATGTTCATTGCAGCACTATTTACAATCACCAGGACATGGAAGTAACCTAAATGTCCATCAACAGATGAATGGATAAAGAAGAGGTGGCATATATATAAAATGGAATATTACTCAGCCATAAAAAGGAATGAAATTGAGCTATATGTAATGAGGTGGATAGACCTAGAGACTGTCATACAGAGTGAAGTAAGCCAGAAAGAGAAAAACAAATACCGTACACTAACTCATATATATGGAATCTAACAACCTAAAAAATGTACTGATGAACCCAGTGATAGGGCAAGAATAAGGATGCAGATGAAGAGAATGGACTCAAGGACACGGGGTTGGGGGTGGGGGCAAAGGGGAAGCTGGGAGGACGTGAGAGAGTGGCATAGACATATATACAATACCAACTGTAAAATAGATAGCTAGTGGGAAATTGCCATATAACAAAGGGAGATCAACTTGATGATGGGTGATGCCTTAGAGGGCCAGGACAGGGAGGGTGCGACGGAGTCGCGGGAGGGAGGGGATATGGAGATATGTGTATAAATACAGCTGATTCACTTTTGTGTACCTCAAAAGCTGGTATAAGAGTGTAAAGCAATTATATTCCAATAAAGAGCTAAAATAAATAAATAAATAAACACAACCTTTTTAAAAAAAAAAAACCATTTAGTTATCATGCCTCATTTGTCTTCTTCAATCTGGAACAGATCGTCTGTCTTTCCCTATCTTCCAAGATCTTAACATTTTTGAAGAGTCCAGTAACTTTGTAGAATGCTCACAGTTTGCGTTTGTCTGATTTTCCTCATGACTTGACACTTTCAGCAGGAATATCACAGAACCAATGCTGTGCTCTCTCAGTGGTTCTCATTAGGAGGATCGGCCCCATTAGTGGTGATGTTAATTTTTACTACTTGGTTAAAGTGGAATCTGCTGGGTTTTCCCACTCTAAAGTTAATTATGAGCATATTGTATTTAGCAATTAATTAGTAATTAGTATTTTATGGAGAGATATTTTGGGGTTAATACATACCCTATTTTTACTTATTTGTTCTGGCATCCATTGATAATTCATGCCTCAATCAGTTATTACCACGATAGTTACCAAAGGTAATTTTGTAATCCCATCATTCCTTCTATATCAGTGGTTCTTACTGAGAATAGGGGGATGTGATTTTTGCCTCCTTGGGGACATTTGGCAATGTCTTTCCATTTTTGTTTTTCACAACTGGAGGTTGGGGGGGGTGAGGGATGCTAATATCTAGTAGGTAGAAGCCAAGGATGATGTTAAACATCCTACAATGTAAGAACAGTTTCCTCCTTCCCCGCACCCTCAAAGAATTACCTTGCCCAAAATGGCATTAATGCCAGGGTTCTCAGATCTTTATAGTGCCTGTTCTAGATTTACTAACTGACATTCTGATGTAGGTGGAATTTTCTATTCTCCCTCACTTTTATATTTATTAATGTTAATATGGATTCATGGAGTCTTATTTTACTCAAAAGGTTACAATCATTTTTATCATTTATTTTGATACTCAAATTGTCTCAGACTTGGTCATTCATTAACTCCTTCAAACCAGGTCCTGTGTTCTTTGGGCATGAGTACTTCCTTACTTTATGACAAAAAATGCCCAGCCCCGGGATCAGCCATTTCTTCAAAGAGCCCTAGTTCTTTTTAGCAGAGAATGATATTTAGAAACCAAGATCTAGGTGCAAGGTGGGCTCACTGCTATCAGACCCAGACAGAACTAGGAAATACACACACACACACACACACACACACACACACACACACACAGAGTCTGTCTGTCTATCTATCTATCTATCTATCTATCTATCTATCTGGCAAAGCAATAAGCTCATTCTGATACGCCCAATTCTAATTCAATACCACACAGTTTGTTTTAGCCTTCAGCTTTTCCATATTTATAATTCCCTTTGTTGACACCAAGAAACTTAGCTCTCGTTATCCTCAAATGTGTTTATTTATCTGCTCAATCTCTCCACTCCTTGACATATAACCAGATTCTCAGCTGCAAAGCAGGAAACTCAACTTCAGATATACCCACCTGCTAACCGCCTCCCCACCGCCAGTCTCTGCCCATACTGAGCTAAACCTTGACTCCAAAAAAGGGGAAGAGAGAAGAGGAAGGAAGAAAGGCTAGTTAGAAAGTCTGGCCCTGAACTTGACACTTACACCTCTATTCCTACTGCCAGTTGAAAGCTTGGCCCCAAAGGTAAAAAGGAGAAAAATGAGCCAGATTCTAAGTGCAATGTATCCTATATAAGAGCAAGTATTCCCTATATCTGGTTCATAGGTAAGAATCTTATGTTTCTCTAAATGAAAAACATGAAGCTGGTCTTTAATATAAGTAATTTTTATATGTACACATAATTCATATATAATATATAATATAAATGATTTATAATTTATAATAAAGAGAATGTTAAGACTCTTAGAAGAGCATGTTGTGAAACAGACAGACAACTAAGTTGAAAAATATGCTCAAATTAGCATGCTGTTTCTAAAGGGTATTCTTCTGGAAGAATTTGTACCACAGATTTTTTTTAAATTCATAATGTAAAATCAGTGTGTTCCAGTTAAGCAGATAGATATTATAAAGCACAGCATAGGTACAAAATTATAAATTAACACAAGAAAGCATTTAAAATGATTCTCCCTGGAAATTTTATCATTAAAACAAGAAACAAAAAAGATAAACCAAAAAACTATGCTAAACACACACACACAAAGACACTGATGCAAGAGTAAAGAAAAAACTCAATGGTGACAATTCTAAAATAAAATATGTAGGTTGAGGCTAGCCATAAGTAACTGAATGCTTCACCTCTTATAATAAATGAAATTATAATTCCAAACTCACCATTTACTAGAGAACAATTTAAACAACCGATGCTGTATGTTTCCCTTAGAAAAAAATTTTTTTCATAAAGACAACTAAATTTAATCCTTGAAAGGCCAAATGACAAAAGGTGTTTGGCTAGGAACTTTCAGTGCAATGCTGTAATTAAAAGCAGGAAATATATTAGAAGCATACTAAGACAAAGCAAAATGCCCAATTGTCAAGTGAAACTTAAATTCTATTACTTTCTTAGTATCCTTCCAAAACATTTCTTTTTGCCTAAGTTAGCCAGAGTCGGTTTCTATTGCTTGCAGTCAAAGAACCCTAACTATGTACCCTAGTTCTAAGTTAAACTGGTCTCTTGAAAATGGGACATCTTGGGTTTCCTAGGTGGCGCAGTGGTTAAGAATCCGCCTGCTAATGCAGGGGACACAGGTTCGATCCCTGCTCCAGGAAGATCCCACATGCCACGGAGCAACTAAGCCCGTGTACCAAAAAAAAAAAAAAAAAACAAAAGAAAGAAAGAAAGAAAATGGGACATCTTTATTTATGAAATAGATTAGTTCAATCACTATAATAAAAAAGCTTGAATTTCAGGCACATATTTTTAGGAACTACTGAATTAATGTAGAGGTGTTCTTTCTAATTGTCACCAGGCAATTTCTGTTGGAAGATTGGGAAAAGAATCGGAGTTCAATATATATCCATTCCATAGACATGAGTATCAACAATTCATTTATTTTTCTAAGGCAAACTATGATATGATTCATCATTTGGTTTCCTATACACATCACTTTCTACTTCTCTTTAAAACTTTAAAATGAGTTTTTATTATCATGGATAACTGACACGTTTTGAAAAGATTCTAGTTTTACATTTATTTTTTAAATCTTTACTAATTTCCTCCCTTCAAAGTAACACCTAGTTAAAATAAGTCAAACAATATAAAGATTAATAAAGAAAAAGTTAATTTTTCCCCCACCCCAGCCCCTCAGGTCCCACTTTGCAGAAGTAACCAATACTGATCATTTGGTGTATATGTCTCTCAGCTTTTGATGTATTCACAGTTTCTTTTTATAAAAATAAAATTGCATTACACACATTACACAACTTACTTAACAAAACATCCTGGACATTCCTCCAGCATACAACACATAACTCCATTCTTTTTAATTGCTGCAAAATAATCCATTGTACAGATACACCATAATATATCCAACAATTCCACTAAATAGGAATAGATTCATCAGATTGTTTCCAGGTTATTTTCCTTTCCAACCCAAATAATGCTGTAATTAACATCCCACCACATGTGTCCTTATGTACTGGAGGACAGATACCAAAAAGTGGGATTGCTAGGTGAAAAGCAATGAAAAATGACACTGTTAATACTGTATGTAACTTTTTTAAAAAGTCACCCATAATATTCACTTGCTTCCTGTACTAAGCTCTTTGCGATGAAGAAACAGCCGAATTGAAGCATCTAAGACAGTAGAAAGAGACTAAGAAAGATCATCCTAAAAGCATAAAAGACCTTGAAAAGGAACAATATCAGGCAGGCATAGAGGTATATTAAGTGACAGAGGCAACAAAGAGAAAGAAAGGAGTAACATTAAGTAGATTTTTAAAAGCTAGCATTAGCTGGTAAGAAAAGTACTTAAGGGATTGCTGGTGGTCCAAGTGGGAAATTTAAACAAAGAAATAACAATTCATGAGGAATAGGACATGCTATTTGAATGTATTTTGGAGCTAGCTGCTTAAAATACATTGCACTGATCAGAAGGCTAGGTGAATAGCCACTTAGTGCTCTCCCAGAAAAAGATATTTAGAGGGAAAAATATCACCAATGTGTAAGAATATAACATTCATTTCTTTTTAAATATAAGTAACATTCCTACTAAAGTAGAACAATATAGGATGACTGTATATGTACACAGATATGCAAAAGGGGCACCAGACATAAATGTGTTTCGCAAAAAATAAAAGCACATAATGAAATTTTAAGAGCACTAGGGATACAGGCTATTTAAAGGAATCCTAAAGTTAATTATTTTTCACAGTGAACATTTTATGAAATAATCATATCCTAATTTATTTAAAATCTGTTTTCCTTTTTTAAAATATTTAAGTTCACTAATCCACAAAGCACTCATTGAATATTCACCTTATGCCAGGCACTGTAGATACAGACAAAACATCATTCTTGTGCCTAGGAGCTTACAGTCCAGTGAGTAATTTACACATAATTATAATGTGATATGTTTTAATGGTATATTCTTTTTTTCTTTTTTTTTTAAGTCTACAGGTAAACATAAGAAGGACCAATGAGGTGCAGCTTAGGAAAGTCAGAAAAGAACTTATAGAGGAGGTGACATTTGAGTTGAATTTCAAAGGCTAAAGAGGGACTCAGAAATGAGGAAGAAAAGAATTTCTAAAATGTGCAAAGCCTTAGTGATTCCTCTCAATGTACTGAAAATGGAAATATTCTTCTAGAGTACATCTGACAAGAACCATAGGTGGTCTACTTAAATGAAGTTTTTAAAATTTTATTAAGTTATTTTTTTCTTTTTAATTTATTTTATTGGCTATGTTGGGTCCTCGTTGCTGCACACGGGCTTTCTCTAGTTGCAGTGAGTGGGGGCTACTCTTCCTTCTGGTGCATGGGCTTCTCATTGAGGTGGCCTCTCTTGTTGCAGAGCACGGGCTCCAGGCACGTGGGCTTCAGCAGTTGCGGCACATGGGCTCAACAGTTGTGGCTCACGGGCTCTAGAGCACAGGCTCAATAGTTGTGGCGCACGGGCTTAGTTGCTCCGCGGCATGTGGTATCTTCCTGGGGCAGGGATCAAACCCGTGTCCCCTGCATTGGCAGGTGGATTCTTACCCACTGCGCCAACTAGGAAGTCCTATTAAGTTATTTTTAAGTTGTTATAGAATTTATGTGAGATTGATGTATGTGTGTATATATATGTGTGTGTGTATATACATATATATATAGCTATATATGTGTGTGTGTGTTAAAATGGTAATTAAAGATGTTAGAGTGAATATACATATTAGCTTCCACTCCCTTCCTAAAACAGAAGTAAGCAGACATGAAAATAAAATGAGGGTCCATAAAGGCACAAGAAGACAACAGCAAAAAGCTGAATCCTAAACTGGCAGTAGGGAATGGAGGTGAGAATGGGCTAAATACAGGAGAATTTGTTGAAAATATATTTAGGAAGCAATTAGATCTTGAAATCTTATCTCCTTCTCCAAACAACTGGGCAACTAACCCTGCTCCACTTTGTCCTCCCATCTAGCCTCCAAATAGCATAATCGTAGGGGCTCTGGGCTGTAGGACTTTAGCGCGGTTGAGGGAGAGTAGTGAAAGATAAAGTAAAACATTTTTTTAAAGAGAAATTGAGCAGCTGAATGTTGAGACTCTTCTTCCTACCCAACCCAAAATGCTAGCAGCTAAGATATATACACTCCCAAGGCAGCAGACTCAAAGTGTTTTCTCTGGGAAATGGACCAGCTCAAGAGAAACACCCAAACATATGGACATCCAGGATTCCCTAAGGAACAACCCAGCCAGATCATCCCACAGCGAAATCCACAGACAACAAGCTAGGATATCACCATAGCGTCCAATCAGTTTTATAGTACACAGCTCTTAAAGACCACCAGATATTTGATGAAGGCCTCTATTATAAAAGAAATACCCATGCAAGTAAAGAAAAAGTCAAAAATATGCAAAACAGAAGATGAAAAGATAAAGAACCTGTCCAGGATGTCCAACATTTGAAAAATGTAAGTCCCAGAGACAAAAGAGAAAACAGACGGGAGGAAACCATTAAAGAAATAATTCAAGAAAACCTCTCAGAACTGAAAAACATGACTTTCTACATTTGAGTGCCCACCAAATGTCCAATACAATGTTTGAAAATTGAGCCACATCAAGATATATCATAAAATTTAGAACACTGAGAATAAAAAAAGATCCTGTCAAATTCCAGAGAGATTTAAGAGTTTCATAAAGACAATAAAGAATTAGAATAGCATTGGATTTCTCAAATGAAATATCAGAAGCTGCAATATATCGCTATAAAATTTTGAAGGAGAAACTATTTCAAACTCTATTATTTTATTTCCAACCAAAGTATCACAAGAACTCAAGAATTACTTCCCCTTAGTATCTCAGGAAGCTACAGGAGTTTATCAAAATGATGGAGTAAACAAAGAGAAAGTTACGGTATTGGGGAAATGAAATCCAACAAAAGAGAAATGTTAAGAATCCCCAGGATGACAGTGAAGGGAGATTTCAAGATGAAAGGTTTTCAGCAGGCATAAGGTCAAACTGGAACAGGTCAGAAGGCATCAGAAAAGACTTCACACACATGAAATTGATGGTCTACATATAGATTTTATATATACACACATATACATGTACATGCACATAAACATACATACACTTACAAATATTTAAAATTTCTCCCATAGCTCTATACTAGTTTGCAGTTTCATTTTTCAATACATTTTATAATTTTAACTGAATGATTAAGTTTCAAAAATATGTTTTCTTACAGGTACTAGCTATTGAAAAATATTTTAAAAATATCTCACAATATCTTATTTTCTATTAAATATAAATATTAGTTAATCGTTATTGACATTCTTAAACAGTACAGGAAAAAAATTTCCCAAAAATGAATGACTAGCCTGTTGAATTAAAAAAGGCTGATCTCCAAAAGAATTTTTTTTATTTATTAGCTTTGATAAACAAAACAACTAATCAGAATTGACTCTTCTTAAATATATAACTAAATAATCTGAAAAATATATGGAGACATCCTGCCTTAAATGCCTCCAAATACAATTATGTATCAGAGGTTGCAAATTCAAATGTCCATGGGTGGGGTGGTGATGGCACAAAATAGAGAATCTGCTTAGTTCCAGATAATGATTACCATGTGAGAACACGCTCAGACTGCCAGATCATTATTTTTCTCAAAGAGAAAGTGGACATCTATGTTGTTATGTGAATCTTCCTAGTCTCAAATCTTGGCAGTAATTCAATTTTTTTCAATTACTGCATTAGCTAATCAAAACTTAAATGTGTTCTAAATTGTTTCTATTAGTTTATGGGGCCTGTAGTATACGTCCTCTAAAACTGAGGCCTAGATTTACCTCTCTGTTATGTATACTGAATACAAATACACTTACGGAGAATGAATGGATTCATTTGAATGTAACTAAGGATTCAAATAAATCATTACATATTGAACACCACTTGAGCCAGACCTTGTACAAGGTATTATGGCAGAATTAAGAGCTTTGACTAGATATAAATAATTAACATAAGCTTCCAATATATCTCTCTTTCTTGTCTTCTAAAAATTGGCATATGATTTATCATCCAAACCAGGACACTTTGGAGAGTGAAAGGAGGCACTGTTAATAATTATGCTAAGAACAACAGGGACCATGCAGACAAACGTGACTGTGCAGTTACCCTAACTAAAAGAAACTGATTTGCTTCAGTCTCGTCTCTGACTACCCCAGGCTCACACCCTCCGAAGAACCGGTCTGTCCTTCGTTGACTGGTTCCTCAGTACTATGATGGAGAATCAGAAGGAAAGGGAGTAAAAGGGAAGACAAGAATTATCTTTTGATAGATAAAAGAGAATTGTTTCCTGAAGTTTTTCGTTTGATTGTTTCGTACGTAGGAGGGCAGAATCAGCATCAATATGGAACAAAAGAGGATGGGAGAAGAAAAAAGAAAGAAAATTGCTGAAGACTGTGTTGCTTTCAAGTCATTTAATCAAGAGAGGTAAAATACCTAAGGTATTTGAAAACACTGTTGTTGCATGGACTTTAAACACCCCTTGAGGCTGAACCGGAGAGGCTGTGGTGCCTGCAATCTGGGGGGCTGTATTTTATTTGGGGGAAAGAAAGATTAACAAATAATTAATACAATATGATACAAAATTCAGTGCTAAATTGTAGGATACAAACTACAAATCTGTAGGACTTAATAAAGATCAAAGGAGGCAATATGAATCAATCTCCCCCTTCTAATTATTCTAATTTCTTCTTTAAAAAAGGAATCCAGGGGACAAATACAAGCAGAGAAGTCGTGGTTTACATAAATATATGCCACTTCTCAGCTGTACATAACAGCAGTCCAACAAATCCCCACTAAATTCTGATTGTCAAATATTAAAATAAAACCAAAGTCTGAATTCATCAAAATATTATTTTTCTTTGACTATCACACAATTAAAAACGATACTTAAGTTTTAAGTCTAGGTTCTGCCACATCTTTCAGTCAGAAGCTAAGGGAGCCCTGGGAAATGGCAACGATATGGCAATGACACAAAAGTCTGCCTCCAGCCACCTGGATGGGCCAAGGCTTCAAACAAAACATGAATTCACCACCAGGAGCAAAGACTCTACCTGATCCAGAACAAGCAGACTGTGAGCATGTGAAGCACCTCCAATATACATAATACATCCACATTTTCCAACTCATATACACAGACAGAACAATCGCAAACTTGTCCTCATTCCTTCCATGAACTGTCCCCACCTCCCCAGGATGTAACACAAATATTTAAGATTCAAGGCTGGGAGTGGAGGGTGAAGGGTGAGAGAGAAGAACATAAAAAAGATGACATCCATATACACAAACACAGAAATCCATTCAATCATCAAATATATTGTTCACATCAAGCATTCACAGGATGGGGCAATACAAATACAGGCCATACAAATGTCCAAATATCCACTATTCTCTGTGGAAAGGCTGTCCAGATCCACACTACTTTCCTAAAGACAGAAATATTCATTAGTTGAGCCTTTTGTGTGACTTATGTTTATATAAGCAATTTATAAACATCACTATAGCCATAAGCTTGAGAAACACATTGAATACCTTAGAGACAGGGCTATGTAAAAACACAAATCAGTATTACTACTGTATTATCGTGCAAAAAGCAGCACTTCTCAAAAAAAAAGAAAAGAAAATCTGAAATAAAACAGAATCCACATTTGGTTTTAGACTATTAAAGGAAAATGCATTCTTTCACCCCATCCTCACTCCCTAAATCCCCACTCCATTAGATTGTCAACTACCTTTCAGAAACCCCAGAGAGCCCATTTTCCAGTGACCTTTAATCAGTCTCTTCTGAGACACAATCCACTGGACAGAATTTTTTTCCATTTGCCAAAGTTATTTTCTAGCACTCCAAGTTACCACTTTTAGTTTCAATTCCCATCATGAACTTTTAAAACTCATTTCTCACTAGTTTGGAGAAATGCTACCTTTAAGAAATATAGTAGAATAGGCATAAATTCCGGTGTGACCACTTAATAAATATTAATTTTTAAGCAAGTTATCTTTACCTGAGTATCAGTTTCCTCACCACTTTCAGAATTGTTAAAGAAGATTAAATGGGAATAATATTCACAAAGTTCCTAGTACTGTAAGGGATGCCAAAGGAATGGTAGCTATTTAAAAGAAGATAAAGAAGTACTGCTTAGTATTTGCTGGGGGAAGGGAAGCCTGCTTAACATCTCTTGTGCTAAAACTTGGAGGCACTTAAATTAGGAACATTCTTCAAATATATAAAGGAGGGAAAAACTAGCAGGTTTATGACAAAGACATGAACTACATTCCAGTATTAGCACCTTGGTTAAGCATTAATACATATTATGAATCTAGAAAGGATTATAGGTTTATTTCAGTCTTTCCTCATGATAGCAGCACCTTCTTTTAACAAAGAGAATCATTATATCTCCATAATTTTTTATTTCAAATAAAATTTTTTAAGTGAATTAAAAAGAGACATCTTCTAAATGTGCCTTCTGTGGTAAATAGTAAAAGCAAGTGCATAGGACCCTGTTTATGGCTTAGGGGCATGCTTACCCAATATTTTGTCAAAGGAAAAACTGCCCTGACAACTTGGAGCCAGGAAGTCAGACAGTTGGAGATACATAGCTGGGAAAACTACCATCTAGAGACCTAACCTACCTTCTAGAAATCTTTTCTAACCTACCGTCTAGAAGTCTGTCTAATAAAGACTACACACACACTGTGATTCTCAAGAGGGGCTATCTCAAGAGCTGAATCCAGAGCCCGTGCTGCATACCACCACCAGCTCCCCACTTGCACTGGGGCCTCCAATAGTCTCAAGACTGCTGACTATTACCTATGCCTGCTAACCATAGAACGCACTGAACCTTAAAATGTGTTTTTCAACAGAACTTATAAATTATCTATGCTCAAGCTCAATATTCTTCCATTGATTGAGTTTTTAACCTCTTTATACTCCCCACAACCTAATATAAGGCTAGAATGATTTGATCTTTGACTTCTTTTAAGTGTATTGTGAGACTAGCACATTAACATCTAACAATGCTGGGAGCTCCTTGGACAAAAGTGCTGTTTAAAAATAAACTACTTTATATTTTTGCAGTGGTAAAATGAATTGCACCTTTTTTCCACAGTACTGTCCTAAGCAATTTGAGATTTGAGATTTTATCACAGCTTTCAGTCACTAAAAAAAAAAAAAAGAAAAAGAAAAAAAAAAAGTCAATTTGGAAATTAAATAATACCTACTTCTTTCAAAATAAAAATAATATTGCCTTGGGCTTCCCTGGTGGCGCAGTGGTTAGGAATCCGCCTGCCAATGCAGGGGACACAGGTTCGAGCCCTGGCCTGGGAAGATCCCACATGCCGTGGAGCAACTAAGCCCATGCACCACAACTACTGAAACCTGCGCTCTATAGCCCATGAGCCACAACTACTGAGCCCAGGCGCTGCAGCTGCTGAAGCCCGAGCACCTGGAGCCCATGCTCCACAACAAGAGGAGCCACCATAATGAGAAGGCTGCACACCACAATGAAGAGTAGCCCCCGCTCCACGCAACTAGAGAAAGCCTGTGCGCAGCAACGAAGACTCAACGCAGCCAATAAATTAAAAATAAATAAAAACAAAACAAAAAAACATTGCCTAATACAAGCCATTAAAAATAAAATACTAAAAAGCATAAAGAAAAAAGTGATCATCATCCATAACTCCAATACCCTAAGCAAACACTGAACATTTAGCCACAGTTCTGTGCATACACACACCTACTTAATGAGGATATATGTATTTTACAGAAATAGAATCATATTCCCTGTAGTAATTTTTTAACCTAATGTTTTAGAGATCTTGAACAGCTATAAAATATTCCAGTTCACGAATTATCCATAATTAACCAGTCACCTAAAATTAAAGATTTATGTTTTTTCCTATTATTCACTGTACTACAACAAATTTCTTTACATTGCACCTTTGCATATTGGTCTCATTATTTCTTAGAAAAAGAATTATTAGTCAAATGTTATGGGTACTTAAAATTATGAAAGATATTGCCAGATTGCCTTTGGAAAAGTAGAATCAATTTACCCTCCCACCAAGAGCAGATGAGGATGCACATTTCCCTGCGATTCACTGATTATTGCTTATCTTCTCTCATCTTTGCCAATTTGATAACAAAACTTCTATCTCACTGTTTCAATTGCATTTCATTACTTCTTTACTAGTAAAATAATCATTTGATGTGTTTATAGAGCATTGGTATTACTTTTGTGAAATACCTTTTCCTAATTTTCAATTATGCTTTGTCTTTTTCTTATAGATCTACAGCCTGTTTTTGCTATTTCTTTGTGGGAGCTCTTCACACAATAAAGAGAATATATTTTTGTCTGCATATATGTCGTAAATAATAATTACCAGTTTGTCATTTGTCTTTCAACTTTTTTGATACTTTTTGAATACAGTGACTTTAAATCTTTTTTTTTAAATTTTATTTATTTATTTATTATTTTTTGGGGGGTACACCAAGTTCAATCATCTGTTTTTATACACATATCCCCATATTCCCTCCCTCCCTCGACTCCCCCTCCACCCTTCCTCCAGTCCCCCCCACCCTCCCCATCCCAGTCCTCTAAGGCATCTTCCATCCTCGAGTTGAACTCCCTTTGTTATACAACTACTTCCCACTGGCTATCTCTTTTACAGTTGGTAGTATATATATGTCTGTGCTACTCTCTCGCTTCGTCTTAGCTTCCCCTTCACCCCCCACCCCCTCCCAAACCTCGAGTTCTCCAGTCCATTCCCTTCATCTGCATCCTTGTTCTTGTCCTGTCACTGAGTTCATCAGTACCATTTTTAGATTCCGTATATGTGAGTTAGCATACAATATTTGTTCTTCTCTTTCTGACTTACTTCACTCTGTATGACAGACTCTAGGTCTATCCACCTCATTACATATAGCTCCATCTCATCCCTTTTTATAGCTGAGTAATATTCCATTGTATATATATGCCACATCTTCTGTATCCATTCATTTGTTGATGGGCAGTTAGGTTGCTTCCATGTCCTGGCTATTGTAAATAGTGCTACAATAAGCATTATGGTACATGTTTCTTTTGGGATTATGGTTTTCTTTGGCTATATGCCCAGTAGTGGATTACTGGATCATATGGTAGTTCTATTTGTAGACTTTAAATCTTTATTTAGTCAATCTATTCATCTTTAAATTCATGGGATTTGGGTCACACTTACAAGGGACTTCCTTATTTCAATATCTTAAGATTATTCATCTGAAATATTTAGAAGTGTTAGAATTTTTTAATTGAATAATTTATCTTAAATTTATTTTGGTATTTACATGATATAAAGGAGAGACTTGGTTTTTTTTTCCCTAAATTCCTAGCCAATACTATTTATTGAAAGATCCATCTCCACTCTCACTGAAATTCTATCTTCATCATATGATAAATCACGTATATTTTTGTCTTTCTGAACCTTCTTTTCTAAAACATTGATTTATATAAGTATTTCTGCAGTAATACTATACTTTTAATAATGTAGCTTTGCACTATGTTTTCATGTACAAAATAATGTAAAATATTAAAACAGGATGGCACACACCAAAAATATTTCCTCTCTTGTGTTATTTTCCAATATCAAAGATATTGAGAAGGTCTAAGAATAAATGAGACGATATTAATACTAACAATAAAAACTAATATAAATATTATCTACAGTTTACATAGTATTTTCACATTACGTAATATTATGTTTACTACACTATAAGGTAGTTATTTCTTATTCAATTATAAGGAGTTAAGATTTGTTCAAAGACTTCCCCACAAACACACAGCAAGTAACTGGCAGAGCTAAAACCTAAACTTCATATTCCATGATCCTTCCATGACCTCACTAAGTTAAAAATAGAGCAATTACCCACAAAAGCCCAAATTTCTCATTTTTTAATTAAACTATCTTATCAAGCATGTGTGTGAAATGCATTATATGCCTATACACATAAACACAATATGCCCTTTATATGAATGAGGAAAACTTTAAATCCAATCTGACACTCTTGAAGCTTAAATAATTCCACCAATATTACAGACCTTAACTACATAACACAGTAACAATGAAACAGAAAAACTATAAATTTGGACTATATTTTCTAAGAGATAGTCACCTTTCGTCTCCCAAATATAGGTAGAAAATGAAAATATTTTGTATTTCAACAAGAATCTTTCCTTAAGTAATTATTAACCTAAAAGAGATCACTTTTGGATACATCACAAAACAGGTCCCACTATGAGACCCCTAGGAAGGATCCAGAAGCAGGAGACTGTAGCTGTGTGCCTTAAAAGTCCAGGTCAGCCCCAGGATTCACTGGGAAGAAAAAAATCACTATTGTCACATGTAAGAGTATATAAGGTAGAGGGTCTACAAATTTCTTTAGGACCATGAGACAGCAACCACCACAGGGTCCTGTCATATAGCCCAGCTAGGAGAACAAAAAAATTTATTTCAAATAATGGCAGGAGTATTACCAGTACATTTACCAAATTTAAGTGGTAGTGTTGTGTTAGCCAGGACTCCTGATTCACACTAGGTTACTGCAATGATATATAATAACTATTGACTTCCTAAGCCTTTAACGGCTTTTGCACATTATATTATATATACTGTATACAATAAATTGTATGAGAAGTATTAATCATCTGTTCATGCTGTTAAGGACGATGTGCTAAAAAAAGTGCAAATGAAGCAATTATATTCCCAAGCACTGATGAGATTTTACATGCAGCAAATAGTTGCATTATATGACAGTAAAATTTGGATCAACTAAGTGCTGAAGAGAATCACATTTTAAAAAAATTCATTTCAGTAGAGGACAGAGCTGACTTGGACAAAGAGAAAATGGTTTCAGAAGAGATATAGCATGATGGGGTTTCTTTGATTGGAGGTCAGGAACTGGTTGGAAAGGAGACTCTGCCCACAGAGAAAACAGGAACAAGAGATCTGCTGCGTGCTTGCAGAGTACTCTCTTGTGACCCAAGCTATCTGAGTGACACGTTACAAGAAACACAGAAGCAGCCAGCACCTCCTCTGTAGTGAAGGATGCATCCTATACTTTTCCCTAGGTAGCTTGATGGCATCTCTTTCCAGGCATGATGAATCAATGGCAGACACACAACCTCTCCACAGAGTAGCTTTGATAAGTTTAAAAGGAAGTACGTTCTCAAGTACCAGAATGCAAAGATGGAATATGTATATGTACACCTATCCCTAGTTAGAGGTAAGCAAAAAAGAAGCTTGACTTTCAAAATAATTTGTTTTCCACAATAGCAAATATAAATATATAAAAATAAGATTGGGGTCATATCCTATAGAGCAATGAATCATTATGCAAAAATGACTGTGTGAGATTCACTTTAATTTCTTCCTACAACATTCAAAGGAATTCAAATACTGAAAGGAAATCTCAAAAACATAAAACACTTTGCAAGTCATACATTAAAAAATAACAGAGTAAACATAAAGAATATTTTCTTTTCTAATATATCAGGAAATAAGAAATGATCTAGAGGTTTCATTTATTTTCCAAAATTAAAGATTTTTCCATATCTTTCTGGTGAGAGCATAACAAACTCAGGAAGTAAGAATGATCCTCTCATCTTTGAAAATTTACAATCAATAAAAGCATTACTTGTTTTTGAAGTTAACTTAAAATCGAGATTAACGGTTCCACTAAACATGCATATATTTTGTATATATTCACATATGTATATTTTGTATAAACATGTATGGCTGGGTTGTAACTATAAAGTATTTTCATTATTTCGGTTAAGTTATTTCTATTATCAGGAAGTTATGTTAACCTGGAAACTAATTCCTGAAATAAATGGATTATTCCATCTATCGGTTCTCTCACAGTATTAGAAATGCTTTTCCTCATTCCAAATATCCCTCAGTGTGCTATCAGTATACTACCATGGTGGTGATTTAGGAACTGATATTCTTGTATAGAACTTTCTCTATCAAGGTTATCAAGACCAAAAGTATTCCTTTATTTAAGGCTAGAGGTATGAAAATTAAACTGATATTTAAAATTAAAAAATGAACTAAAAAAATCAGTCAGGAAAATTTATTTTTTGTATTAATGATTGCTGAATATATATTTATATTTATATACATTAAATTTATATATAAGAAATAAGTCAGATATAAATGTTTACACAGATATTTCATATGTCTATGTTTACATGATGAAAGCTTAGGGTTACTATTCAAGTTATTCCAATTATATTGAGTTGTGAGACAGAATTGTGATTATAGCGCCCTCTGCTGGGTTTTCTAGTCACAAAGTCAATCTAATGTCACTATTAGGGTAAAATCAAACATTTGAGAAATCAAGTGAGAAATCACTTTTTCAACCCTTAATCACTTTAAGCCTTGGCAAAGATTATATAAAAGTTATAACCAAGATTTTCTTTATTATAACAGGACTTTATCAATTTTACATCAAGTTGAAATACCATTACAGATTTTTCTTAAAGAGTATAACATAAAAGTTACACTAAATAAGGTGTTTTAATAAATTTTATTTTTATCTCCTCTTACTTGGCAATACATTTAAGGTTTTTAAGACCACTTTTATAACAAGACATTTTAATAAATTTGTTTTTATACTATGATCTATTTTCCCACCTTGTTAGTTCGATAAAAATAGTTTATTTTAAAATATCAGAATAATTCTTAGTAAGAAAAAAACTGCAAAGCTTTAGAGGTACTCATCACTGGTAATAATAAAAGAGTTTCATCTACTGAATATCAACTATGAGAGATAAAGTATGTCATACGCTTTCTATATATTATATTAAGTTCTAAGAGATGAAAAAAACCTGAGGGTCATGGAGATAATATAAATTGCTCAAGATTAATTTCAGAACCAAGATTCAAATGTTGGTGGGTCTCATTACAAAGACTCAAACCTTTCTACCAAACAATGGGCAGCAATGGGAAAAAAAAAACTTTTAACATACAATTTCTCCATTTGTCAATGCAATGAAAACTTGGGGGAGGTGGGGAAGGGAAGCAGACAAGTTGATGTGAAAAAATGTTAGAGAATTATATATATATTACTCATATACAAAATAATAGCTTAGACCTTTAGGAAAATATTTTTACTTTACATAATGCTGCCAGCTATTGACCCTGTTTCATACTGAGCCACTGGGAATCGTACTTGATTTTTACATTGCCAAATCAAAAATCCATATTTAACATTCTAGGATTATGTTCCTAAATTGCACATGCATAAGCCTGACTTAATAATATTTTACATTACCACAGAATCTCTCCTCAAACACCATTAGCATCCCTTACCCAGGCCTTGCCCCAACCCCCAATAAAAACACTGAGAAAGGGCTTCCTAGGTGGCGCAGTGGTTAAGAATCCGCCTGCCAATGCAGGGGACACGGGTTCGAGCCCTGCTCCAGGAAGATCCCACATGCCGCGGAGCAACTAAGCCTGTGCGCCACAACTATCGAGACTGCGCTTTAGAGCCCATGAGCCACAACTATTGAGCCTGCGCTTTAGAGCCCATGAGCCACAACTATTGAGCCCATGTACTGCAACTACTGAAGCCCACGCGCCTAGAGCCTGTGCTCCACAGCAAGAGAAGCCACGGCAATGAGGAGCCCGCGCACCACAACGAAGAGTAGCCCCCACTCACCGCAACTGAAGAAAGCCCACGCACAGCAAAAAAAAGGCCCAATACAACCAACAAAATAGATAAATAAATAATTTATAAAAAAAAAAAAACTGGGAAAGAATTCAGCAAGTGCCAACACATAGAAACTAAAAGGTATACCTATCACTATCACAAAAAAGAAACCTACAGTATTTTAAATATTTTAGGATAATTTTAGGATATTTAGATTCCTTAGCGACAAAATACATAAATATTTTTCTCCACAATCAAAGCTTGCCATAATGTGAGCATAAGAACAAAATTATTGCCTGAGTATTGCTGGACATTATTCTATGCAGATCCAAAATTTTGATAAGGTAGTATCTTTTAGCAGAGTATATGTTATTTTAGTTCAGACAATAAGTAGTTACAGTTGTGAAATTTCCTTTGAGAAGAAAAGTATTTGAGTATAATTTTAACATTTAAAATGGTCATATTTCATTGATTATCCACTACCTTAAGAAAAACAGCATATGCAACACACATAAAGGAGTACACCACTTCTGTCATGGTATGTCCGCAGAGATATAAAGATATTCTTGTTTGACTTCTTTCACTATATGACATAATTAAATGATTTTCTCAGTGGAGAAATCTATCGTGACTTAATCAGAGGCTTAGATGAAAAGACAATATATTCTATAATATAATAATGCACAAAATAAAAATATTCTGGTATTAAAGTATATTAGCATCAAGGAAAAATGTTTTGGGCTCACTCTTTAGAGAAAGAGAGAAGAAACAACAAGTAGAAACACACATACCCAAAACACAGCAAAGAAGGGAGAGACAGCCCCTCTGTTGGACTGATTAACTGAAAAGGTCAAAATGAAAACAAGAAACAAAAAGAATAGTACTGGAGAATCCAGTGTTCCTTCTGACCTATGTTCTGTCATACACATACAAAGAAAACTGCCAAGTGGTGCATCTTATATGAGGCTTATTATGCAGCTAAAAACAGCAAGAGTTTCTATTATACACACACACACACACACACACGTCAATAAAATAAACATTGTGAAAGAAACAATTAAAAATTCACTTTTAAAACACTAAAAATATTTCTATAAGTGAGTATATAACTTACAAACATTTCCTGTATTGTCAAAGCTGGTGAGAACATCTTCAACATTCAAAGATCCACTATTATGCCTAGAAAGGAAAAAAGCATTTTCTTTAATGATTCCTAAATATTATCATTTATTAATCTTTTAAAAAGCTGAGACTGTATTATGATACACTGAATACTAATAAACCTTCCCATGTTATGTTTTTAAAATATTTCTGCGCACTAGAGGGAGAAGGAAAAGAAATAACAGACTAGTCTCTGGGATAGCTAATGTAATGACATGTCTTGATCATTTGCTACATTTTCAAGTACTAATAAATATTTTATTGTTATTGTTTTAATTATATAAATGTGAGATAAATTATTTACCTTTTAAAGACAACAAAACAAAACCCTACAATTTGAGAATCTCAAAATAAAAATAAACACTCAACCTCTATAACCACACTCCACGATACATAAATTTCCTCTATAATGGTCCAACAAATTCAGAACTTCAGTCACAAAGAACTAACCAACCTTCAAGTCTGCACATTCCATTTATAGGGAGTTCTAAACATCAGGGGGCAACTGTTTTGCATCTTGCCCACTGATCTTAATTCTTTTTTTTTTCCCCTTTTTTTTCCTTTCTTTTCTTTTGGTGGGGGTGGGGGCTGCACTGGGTCTTTGCTGCAGTGCGCAGGCTTCTCACTGCAGTGGCCTCTCAATGCAGAGCACAGGCTCTGGGCACACGGGCTTCAATAGCTGTGCGCATGGGCTCAGCAGTTGTGGCTCACGGGCTTTAGAGCACAGGCTCAGTAGTTGTGATGCACAGGCTTAGTTGCTCTGCAGCATGTGGGATTTTTCCCAACCTAGGGCTTGAATGCAAAATGACTTATGTCCTTATAAAAAAAGATTAGGACACACAGAGACAACAAGGCATGTGCACAGAGGGACAACCATGTGAAGAGGCAGCAAGAGGGCAGCCACACGCAAGTCAAGGAGGGAGGCCTCGGATGAAACCAAACCTGCAACACCTAGATTACGACTTCTAGACCTCAAACTGTGAGAAAATAAACTTGCTGTTTAAGCCATCCAATCTGTGTTGTTTTGTTCTGGGACCCCTAGCAAGCTAATACATATAGTAAGAGAAAACATGTAAACTGTAATACCCTTTTCAGAAGAACTTTTTATTTCTATCACAGAGACCCAGTTCTTCCATGAAGTGACCTAGTGAGAACGCAAAAAGTTATCTGCAAGTACTACTGGGCTCAACAGTATCATAATCTGAGGCAACGAAGTTATCAGCCACAAATCCAACTTTCATCATCATAACCCAATGACTCTGTATCTTCTCGGTGGATGCAAGATTCTAGAAGAGGTGACTTACCCTAACATGGAAAACTACAGCATACATGTCAGACGAGAGAGAAAAAAGAACAAAGCATTTAACATCTAAAACACAAGAGGAAGCTATTACAATGATCAGCAATATAGCATAGACCTCTAAAAACTTTTTCCTAAAGATAAAAGCAACATATGGTTTCCTTAAGAAAACACTGCCCATAATTCTACCATGCAGAGATAACCACAGTTAATAGTTTGGTATATAGCTTTCAAATTTTATGTTATGCTCATAGACCTGTCATTAAGTAACTGAGAGCACATTGCTCATACAGTTTTGCAATTTGTATTTTTTCATTTAACATATTATAAAGTTTCCCACATCATTAAGTATTCTCCTGCAACATGATTTTAATGGCTGCCAAGTAGTCCAAGAATGACTGCACCATAATTTATTGAACCAACACCTTATGTTGGATTTTTTGATTATGCCTACTTTTGTGCTTTATGCATACTGCTTCAATAAGCATCCTTGTAGAAACATCATTGAGCCCCTTTCCGATTATTTCCTTAGGGTAAATACCTAAAAGTGCAATTGCTTTATGGCCTAGTTTTAATAAGAACATTCTCTCATGCACGTGCTCGCTCTCTGTCTCTCTCTCTCTCACTCTCTCATCAGGATGAAATAAACATTTAAAAAGAAATCCGAGGCAAGAGTAAAAAAAAAAAGGTACATATATTTTGCAAGAAGTAAAATATTTCTAAAAAGCAGAAATTGGGATAAAGTAAAATGCATGTTCAAAAGTTAAAAGCAGTATTCAAAATAGAAAGTGTAACACAAAACTTGCCTTCTTGAAAGCATTATTTCTTGAAGCCAAGAAACAGAAAGTATACCCTATACTTTAAATAGGATCTGGGTGGGGAAACAGGAAAACTAATCCTATAACTCTAAATAACTTACAAAAATGAAAATCAATTATCTGTGAAGTCTAGAAACCCTAAAAGATGGCATCTCATGAAAGAAAAATGTCAACAATCATTGTCTTCAATGATATAAGAATTAGTGCTCATTACAGGAAAACTGCCTGAACACAGTGTGGTAAAAATTCAGTTTGATTACTTCAAGTTCTTTTTCATTTGCCCCAAATTGAAGGACTGTTCTTTGTTCAGAGGCATCTACTTTATTCAAGTGTCACCTCTATAAGATCTTGTCCACCCTTAATCTTTCAACTGTTTACCTAGGTCCTGCCCAGACAAGGCAGTTAGACAGGAATACCTACAAGGAAGGGATCTTATCAAACCTCAGCATTATCACTACACTGATAATTAATGTTATATAACAATGACAACTTTTTGCTAACATATGCAGGATATAAAAAGTTCGCTTCATCCTTCTCCTAAGCGCCAAAGCTTTAACTTGTTTCCCAAGGCTTTAATTTAAATGTTCTCACCGCAAAAAAGAAATGAAATTATGTGACATGATAGAGGTGTTAGCTAATAGTATGGTGCTAATTATTTTGCAAAATATAAGTGAATCAAGTCAACACAGTGTATACCTTAAATCTACACAATGTTATATGTCAATTACATCTCAATAAAGCTGGGAAAAAGCTTACCAGTAGCCAGTTTCTTCTTCCCAAAGCCAACCAATTTTTTTCACAAGCACCTAAAGCTACTGAGGATCTTTCAGTTTTTCCCAAGAATGGCCTGTGGAGTAAGGACTAAGGAGCAAGTCACTGGGGCAGAAAATTATTTGAAGAGGGGGAAAAAAAGCTACCAGAGAAAAATTTGAAACCTAAAGGTATCAAGAGATTGAAACTAGAGGTTAAAAGTAAGCGAGGGCTAAATATGGCACCAAAAGCACAAACAACAAAAGAAAAAGATAAACTTCAAGAGACCTAAAAACTTTTGTGCACCAAAGGACACTATCAAGAAAGTAAAAAGACAACCTAAAAGATGGGACCAAATATTTGCAAATCACATATCTGATATGGATCAAGTATCCAGGGCATATAAAGAATTCAACAACAAAGAGACAAACAACCCAATTAAAAATGGACAAAGGACTTGAATAGACATTTCACCAAAGAAGATATACAAATGGCCAATGAGCACATGAAAAAACATACAATATACTTAGTCATTGGGGGACTGCAAATCAAAACAACAGTAAGGTATCACTCCACATCCACTAGAATGGCAATAACAAAAATAATAATAATACAGGAAAAAGAATATGTGCTTGTAAGCATGGGGAGAAACTACAACCCTCATGTATTCCTAGTAGGTAAAATGGCACAGCCACTGTGGAATATAATTTGGCCATTCTTTAAAAAGTTAGAGTTACTGCATGACCCAGTAATTTTGCCCCCAGTACATACCCAAGAGAATTAAAAACTTACATATTCACATAAAAACTTGTACATGAATGTTCATAGTAGCATTATTTATAATAGCCAAAAAGTAGAAACTATCCAAATGTCCATGAATTAATGAATGGATAAACAAAATATGACATTGTCCATACAATGGAACACCGTTCAGCCATAAAAAAGGAATGAAGTACTGATGTATGCTATAACATGGATGAATCAAAACACATTATGCTAACTGAAAGAAGCCAAACATAAAAGGCCACATATCATATGATTCTACTTATATAAAATATCCAGAATGGGCAAATCCATTTAGACAGAAAGTAGGTAAGTGGTTGCCAGGAGCTAGGGGGAGGAGGAAGATGGAGAGTTACTAGTGATGGGAATAGTGTTTCCTTTTGGGGTGATGAAAAGCTTTGGAAATTAGAGTGATGATGCTTCCATACTGTGAATATACTAAAACCCACTAAACTGTACAATTTAAAATGGTTAAAATGATTAATTTTACCTTGATTAAAAAGAAAAGTGGTCCCTAAAAGTCAGAAAAAGTAAGCCACAGAGTGGAATAGGTCTTAAAAGGCTGCAAAAGAACAAAGAAGAAAGGTTTTCAGAAGGAAAAGGTTTAAAAAACTTGATTCTAGATGCAACTTACTTTGGAGTTCTTTCAAAAATAAATGGCAAAAGAGGTTTTTTTTTTTTTCAGTCTTACATCTACTAGTTATAGGAAACAAGGAATTATTTCCACTTGTAATATATGAAAATTTGAAAAAATATCAAGGGAACATTTTGATTTACTGAAACTTTGAATATATGTACATGTAAAAAAAACTACACAAACAATAATGATTGGAGTTTAAAATAACCCAGAGAATTAAGTTATAATTAGCCCAAATCTGTAATTTAAGCTCCATGAAAACATGACTCAATGGATTAGCCTTTTAATTTTCTACAGACACTGCATCACATCTTGGCGGTCCTATAAAGTTCCTTCTAAAATACAAAATAAAATACAAGAGAACAAAAGCTGCTTTAATATTCACCCCTGTTGTTAATATCACTACTAACATTAAAACTGTACTTTTAAAATATAAATTTAGTATCCATATTTGCCTCAGATGCCAACCTTGCCAAGCTTTAAAGGGGCACCTATGATACACTACACATATAAGGATAATCTGACATGCATCTAATCTCATAAGCGTACCAGCATACCATTCCCGTTACCAGTTTTTATGTAGTGAGCACTCACAGGGTACACACTAAATGCAGTGGGGTGAGGGTTCATTTTATTTTTTTTCCTTTACCTAGAGAAGCAATACATGATCTTGATGCAGTGCAGCTGTTGTACTACAGTCAAAGACAAAGTTATTCTTGACTTCTTACCCATTCGAAGCCCCCAGGACAAGCCAAAAGTCAAGTGCTAGGCTTCTAATTCAGCAATTAGCATAGCGACAGTAGTCTTATTCAAAGAAAGGAGGACAGCTCAGGCCTCTCAACTTTTACTATACCTAAGACATGTACACGTTCATAAATTAATAACAGGCACTTTTATGGTCCCGAATATAAATGGAAGTATTTTAAAGCTCCCAGAATATGCAAATTCCTATTGCACTGAAATTAAGTTAAATATCGGGGGGACAACTTCTAGCATCTATACAGTAATCTCTATATAATAAGAAACTGCAGCTTATAAGACAAGGAGAAGGAATTTTTAATGAAAGATTTTTAGTATAAACATCTCTTGGTATATATTAGTTTTCTATACATGCATCTATCTAATACCAAGAAACTCTTCTATAAAATTCTAAGAACTGAAACACTGGAAAAACAAGAAGACTTTTCCAAGGAATAAAGCAGGAGTCACACCCTGGTTTTTAACTTACTAACTCTCATCACTCACTTTGGAACAAAGAGTCAACCACCCTCAGAGATACAGAAAAGACAACAGATCTTGGAAAGTTCATAACCTAACTTTTACCTTGTCCGACTTTTGCTTCTGATGAAAAGTCACCAAGGGAAATTCTTTATTCCTTCATTTTAAGTATCATCGTGTAAAGCTGACAGGAAATAATGATCAAATTTTTAATTCAGGTCACTGCTTATATACCTTTTAATAATATAAACCAGAGGTTTATAAACACAGTATGAACCTGTGCCAGTCGGTGGCCTGTTAGGAACTGGGCGGCACAGCAAGAGGTGAGCAGCAGGCAAGCGAGCGAAGCTTCATCTGTATTTAAAGCTGCTCCCCATCGCTTGCAATACCTCCTGAGCTCTGCCTCCTGTCAGCATTATGATGAGTTGTATAATTATTTCATTATATATTACAATGTAATAATTATAGAAATACAGTGCACAATAAAGGCAATGCACTTGACTCATCTGAAACCATTCCCCCAACCCCATCCCGGTCTGTGGAAAAATTGTCTTCCTCGAAACTGGTCCCTGGTGCTAAGAAAGTGAAGGACCGCTGATATAAACAATATACAATTATATACTCCAAATTCACAAACATCTAGCTATTTACTCTCCTAGGGTATTCATTTCAAGTCTAATAAAACTTTAAAGGAACATAAATCAATATGTAGGGAAATGAATTTACTGATTTGATTTATTTAAAAACTATTCACCACTTTTTTTTCAATCATGGTACAGTGTTTATAAACTTAAAAAATATAGAAGATGATGGTACTCCATTACAAAACTACTTTCCAAGCCACTACTTTTGGCTATTACAAGTAATTTTTTAAAATTTAGAATGCTCACAATTCAGATAACACTGAAGAAAACAGACAAAGGTAGCTAAAGAAATGTCATGGAAAGATGCTGAGAAAAGAGTTGATACAAGATATCAAAGCAGCAAGAATGGAAACCCATGTTGGGCAGATAACAGTAAACAAGGAGAGGCGGTAACCATAAGAAATCAACATGAACAAAACTGGCAATGGAATGGGATGAACTACTCCTGGCAGAAATCCTCCCCTAAGATTGGGATTGCCATATATACATTAATATGTATAAAACAGATGACTAATAAGAAAAAAAATATCAAATTGTACAATGAAAAAAAAAGAAAGAAATCCTCCCCTACCAAAGCAATTTCAGTAATATTTCCTATGTGGTAACAGGATTATGGAGTAAGAAATGGAATGCTCAGAATAATCAATGAGGGAATTAGTTTATTTAGGCCTCAATCCCTTCATCTGAAAAATGAATAAATGGAAACATGATTGCCCATCAGAGGCAGGATGTGCAGAAGTTAAAAGTGCAGGCTGTGACTATCATTATTTAAGACGTTACCAATGGAGAAAGCTGGGTGAAGGGTACATGGAACTCCCTGTACTATTTCTGCAACTTCCTGAGAGTCTGTAATTATTTCAAAACAAAAGTTTTTAAAAGTACAGGTGTGAAACCAGACCACCAGGGTTCGAATGGGGCACAAACAATTACTGCCTGTGAGACCTCCATCAAGTTATTTATTGTCTCATCTGTAAAATCAGGATAAAAACAGTATTTACAAGGTGCTGTGTGAATTAAATAAGCTATAACATGTAAACCACTCACAACAGTGCTTGTCACATAGTAGGCACTCAATTGTCAACCATTATTAATACTGCTATGATTATTTTTTTATTTATTCTAAGATGAGAATTCAGCTCTAGAATTCTGTATATTTAAGCTATTGTTATTTTTGTACTACTGATGTGAAATGATATTAGCTAGTCTGAAAAAAGAGAAAAAAATCTTGGCAGCCATTGCGGCCAAAATTCTAGCTCAGTCAGTCACCTGTCCTCTTTCTATAAACTAGGATTTAATATCATATTTACATAGACACATTTATTCTTTCAAAAATGGATATATCACAAAGAACCACACTGTTGGAAAGGAGTCTTGCTGCTACATAAATGTCATCTCCACCAGGTGGAGAACCATGCCTTATTTTGAAAGCTCTCAAGAACAGATAATTTCATATTCTCTCTGGCTAAGCCTTACCAGGGTCTTGAGGATGTCAGGAAGTTATTCTTGGTACAGTTTACATTTATTGCCTCTTGTCATGGTGGATGTAGAAGATAAGTTTTAGAACTTTATACCTGAAGACCCCTATGGGATCACTCTGTTTCTCCTTCTCTTTAATACCCTTATAGATTCTATCTTCCAATCATTTAATGGTTTTCTTTCCTACTTCACAGAGTTATTGTAAGGAGTACATGAACTAGAATACATCAAAGCATCTAGTACTGTACCTGGCACACAGTAAGCATTTAATGCATTTTTCTTGCCTTCCTAATCAAGGGCTAAACTAATCATCTCCATCAGAATGCCAGGCAGTTGACGTATTCTAATTAGAATCTCATAATGAATGTACAGGCAAGCTCACAAATCCCTAAGTTTTTATCTTTTATTTAGTTTTCAATAAGGCAGTATTATGAAACCAGATCCTAATTGTACTTCCCTGCCCACCCTAGGCAATTTTTATCCAAATCCCAAATTTTAAGTTATTACAGTATCTTTTAAAGCTTAGATATTTTAAACTAAAATAGTTAAAGAAACATATGCTATAAATAGACATCCTTTGTGAAAACTTTTTTTTCTTAAAATTATTCCTAACCTCACCTAAACTGTATTCAGACACATTTCCACATAAAATGTTTTTTGCTTTTCTTACAGTTACTATAAATGTGCTCCTCCCTCCCTTTCAAAATGTGAGATCTTGTCAAGAAAGGCAGATTTTATAAAATCAAACACCTGCAGTAATATTGCAACATGTTAGGCTATAACTGTAGGAGAAAATTAATTCAGTAAAAATGGTATCTTGTTACTTCAGTTTGCAACCCTCTTATCTCCTTCCTAATGATTTTTAAAGCCAGAACAGTCTGTATGCTTCTCACAATATCAGTGTTTTCAGCTGAATTTTCTCCTCCTATTCTTAAGATTCTATTCTGAAAGTGACAAAACATAAATGTGAAAAATACCAAAGCTTGATTTTTCAAATAATTACTACTTGAAGAGTAGTTGGGAAAATTCTGTTTTCACTTTCAGCCTTCTCTGCCTCAAAAAGAACTTGGCTTTTTTTCATAAACAAATGCTATGAGAGAAGGGTTAAATGAATCCTTTGATTTGAACTTTATCTTCAAATGCCAATACATTCCTTAGAATGTTTTTTCTTTAGTTCTGAGAATACACCAAGACCCAGTAAAAGCAGCAGGATTTCCAAACACAAAGTTGCAAAACCTAGGTTCTGATCTCGCCTGAACACTCAACAGAATGAACAATGAGATTCTTAGTAGATTATTTTTCTTCTACAAGAGAAAAATACTTAAAAAAAAAATCTTAACTAGGGTGATGTTTACCTTAAGGAGATACTGTATTCAGGATAGAAGATGCTTGTATATTGAACCCAGGCACCAACTTCCTCTTCAGTTTCCCTTTTTTTGATTTCTGTTACTGAAAACAGATTAAATGATTCAAATCTTCTTACAGATATATGTCGTAGACAATCATCCAGGTGTTTCTGTTTCAAAACCTTTGAAATAAAACCAAATATTGTGGTCACATTATATAAATACAAGTTAAGTGTTCAACGTTTAAGTGGTAAGGGGATTTCATTTCCAATAATGGCAGATTAGATAATTCAGACCAATGTCTTACTGAAGACAACTAAAAATGATGCACAAAATATTTTAAAACATTACGCGAAGGCATCAGAGAGCAAAGCAGCTGTGAAGATCAACCTAATATCTTTAAAAGGAGGTAAATCTAGAGAAATTGAAGAGGAAAATTAGAAATTTGCACTCAGCTAAAAATAACTCCATGCTTGTTTTGCTTTTGTGAAATATGCTTGCTGCATGGAGAAAAACAAAAAAACAGAATGATCTAGCAATCCAATGTAACTTTAAGATGTTTTGCTAAAAAAATGGAATGTTCTGCACCTGCTCTTATAAGTTTCTGTTTGGAAACTTCTGTGCTCTGTAAACCAAGTAACCAATCTACCCATGCTAACTGTAAACATGTGCACTGACCCCTATAAAAGTAAAGCTCACCCTGAGCTCGGGGCCCAGAACTTTGGAGTGTGTTAGCTCGGCTGGGGCCAGCGGCTTGCCTTGTTGGCTTAATAAACCTGAGTTCTCCAACCCTGTGAGTGTGGTGCTTGGTTTCTCCATGACCGATTTCTGCAACAAACTAACTTATTTTGAAAACTGGTAAATGAAGAGAAAGAATCAAACATTTATCTGTCTTTGCTATATGAACCCTGAGAGTATCCAAATGGAAGATGAAGGGAAGTTTCTCTTTATACTAGCAACTCAAGTAATAAATGAAGAAGGAACAACAGAATATTACCATTTTTTAACTCCCTCATGAATTCATAAACATAGGTAATCATCAACAAGAAGAGACATAACCAGACATCACTATGATTACTGATGAAATTTCACACCACCATCTTCTTGACCAACTAAATAAGACAAAAGAAAAAACATCAAATCTGAATCTGATCAAGCCTCTATATCTTACAGGAAATAGGAAATACAGGGGTAGAGGAACACATTAAATAACATCATCAAGTGCAATTAGCAAAATTCAAATTACGGGAAAAGCTACAAAATGCCCAATTTCTTCTAAAATAAACAGCAAGGATTGAAAAGAGACATGCTGAGGGAATATTTAAATTAAAAAGAGTTAAACATATCAACCAATAACAATATTTGGAATTTAATTTGGATCCTGTTTTCAAAATAAACTGTAAAAAAAAATTATGAGGCAATGGAGAACTTTTGGAAACTGACCAGATATTTTATGACATCAAAGAATTACTCTGGATAGGATATGGTATTGTAATTATTTTTTAATGTCATCTTGTATAGGTACATGCTGAAGTATTTATAGAAAAAATGATATGATATCTGAGATTCACCTCAAAATAATCTGATGGGGGCTGCATAATGAAAGAATAGAAATGAAATGAAGTTAGTCCAGAGTTAAAAATAGTTGAAGCTTATGGATACCTGAGTATTATTAAACTATTCTTTCCAGCTTTCTATATGTTTGACATTTCCCATAAAAATTTTTTTAAGATATAAAACACTTTAATAGTCGTAAACAAATGAAAAATAAAAAGATATCTAAAACCAAACATATTTAGAAGCTAAGCAATAGACTTCTAAATAATCTATGAATCAAAAAAGAACACAACAGAAATTAGAAAGTATTTTGAATTGAATAATAAAGATACATTTCAAAACATGAAATGTAGCTAAATCCATGCTTAGAGGGAAATTTATGGAAAGGCTAAAAATTAGTAAGCTAAGCATCCATTGCAAACACTAGAAAAAGAAACAAATCCTCAAAAGAGCATAAGTTAATACCGCAGAAAATAAACATAGCAGGGAGGATTAACACCGTCAGGAGTTGGTTCTCTGAAGAGATTAATTAAACTGATAAATCCCTGATGAAGCTATTAAGAAAAAAAAGAGAAGGTATAAATGTCAATGTGACATAGGGAGACCACTTTAGATCCTACAGGGATTAAAAAATGCAAAAGGATATTATGGAGACTAACTCTGAAAATTTAGATGAAATGGACAAATTCCTAGAAAAATACAACCAAATCGACACAAGAAGAAACAGAAAGCCTGAATAGTCCCAAACTATTTTAAAAATAAAATGCATAAATAAAAATTTTACCACAAAGAAAACACCAAGCCCAGACTGTTCACCAGTAAATTACACCAAATGCATGAGAAATAATTATTTCAAGTCTTACCACACACTTCATTAAATCCCCATATAACCCCATGGGATAGATACCCATTATGTGAGAGAGGAAACTGACGCAAAGAAATATTAATTTGCTCAAGGTCAGAGAGCTAGTTAGAAGCAAATGCTGGCTGTTTGACTACAGAGTCTGAACTCAACACCTCTGCTTGTGGAGAATGTGGTTGAGTGGCCTCAAATGCTGCATTTCAACTTCCTTTAAGATACTTTCCTATACTATAAAGCTGGAAAGCTAGAAACTACATTTCCCAGAATCCCTAGCAGTCAGAGTTTCAGATGTGCTTTTGGTTCAGCTAATCAGATGCTCTAAAATCAGATGCACTAACATGAAATTTGAAAGAAGGAAAGACAGTGGTAACTACATTTCTGCAGTATGTGCTGGTAAGAATAGTTCTAAAGACATTTGGTTCTTCTGCAGCAGCTTTAGCAGGGGTCCCAGTGTTCACACTCTAATGGAGAGTGAGAGGCAGTACAAGTGGCCAACCTTTGCTGGTAGAGATCCAGCAGGCAAGGTGCAGTTCTCAAAATAGCTTCCCGATCACCAGAGATCACAGGTATAAAGTGATGTGATCCTGGAAACACCTTCAAGTTCTTCATTTTGGTAAAGATGGCATTTCTCATGGCAGGCCAACTTTTGTATTGTCCTGGGACTTAATGTTGTTCTGTGACTCATTCCTTGCACATCCCTCTATCTAGTTCCTCCAAAGATTTTATGAGGACTTAATTTCCTTTATTAAGCCCCTTTTTGCTTAAAATAGCTAGAGTTGCTTCTCTTATCTGAAAAGGAACACTGACTCCAATTATGCCATAATTCTTATATGTAGAAGGGCAAATTGAGAACAAATCAAGAAAGCACAACAATATGAATAATACACCTTGAGGGAAAAATATGTTTAAAAATTTTATCCTATACTGAAAGTTTATAAGGTTTATTTTTTTAAATGGAGGATCAGAAATGGTTGCCTCTCTTTGACTTGGTTGAAAGTTTCGTCTAAAAATAAAAGGATGAATTGTTTAAAAGTTTTTACCAAAAACAGGGTCTTACTGTTATCTATCAACTATGGTCATCAGGAAGAAAAACACACCACTCAACAAAGCTTAAGAAAAAAACAGGGGCGGAGTCAAGATGGCAGTGTGGGAAGACGCGGAGATGGCATCTCTCCACAAATAGAACAGTTACCGGAGGCCAGCGGGGGACCTGAGGCCCAAGCAGACCACAGGAACCCCACAGCAACCGGCTTGTGGAATCTTGATACACAAGCCCAGTGTCAGGCCTGTGTTCCTGAGGTGGGAGCTCTGAGGCCAAAATATTGGACTAACAAGAAAACCCAGTTCCCAGGAAATATCCTTTACCGTGAGGTCTCCCAGAGGTTCTCAACTTAACACCAAGACCCAGCAGGAACACAATCCTGCCCATCCAAAGTGGGGGGAAAATGAGACGACAAAAAAATATGCCACAGATGAAGGATCAAGGTACAAATACACAAGACCAAATAAATGAAGAGGAAATCGGAAAATTGCCTGAAAAAGAATTCAGAGTTATGAGAGTAAAGATGATCCAAAATCTACAAGAAACAGTTTAAAAGGAATCAGAAGAACTAAAGAGCAAACAAACTACTAGATAACAAAATAACCGAAATTAAAAATACTCTAGATGGTATAAACAGCAGAAAAACTGAGGCAGAAGAACGAATAAGTGAGTTAGAAGATAGAATGGGGGAAATAACTGCCACAGAACATGAAAAAGAAAAAAGAATAAAAAGAATGGAAGACAGTCTCAGAGACCTTGGTGATAGCACTAAGTGCACCAACATTCGAAGCATAGGCATCCCAGAAGAAGAAAAAAAGAAAGGGTCTGAGAAAATATTTGAAGAGGTTATAGTGGAAAACTTCCCCAGCATAGGAAAGGAAATTATTAATCAAGTTCCAGAAGCACAGAGAGTCCTATACAGAATAAACCCAAGCAGAAATACACCAAGGCACATATTAATCAAACTAATAAAAATTAAACACAAAGAAAAAATATTAAAAGCAGCAAGAGAAAAGCAACAAATAACATATAAGGGAAAACCCGTAAGGATAACAGCTGATCTTTCTACAGAAACTCTGCAAGGCAGAAGGGAATGGCAGGATATACTGAAAGTCCTGAGAGAGAAAAACCTACAGCCAAGAATACTCTACCCAGCAAGAATCTCATTCAGATTTGATGGAGAAATCAAAAGCTTTCCAGAGAAGCAAAAGTTAAAGAGAATTCAGCACCACCAAACCAGCCTTACAACAATTGCTAAAGGAACTTTTCTAAGCAGGAAACATAAGAGACGGAAAAGACCTACAAAAACACAGCCAAAACAATTAAGAAAATGGTAATAGGAACATACATGTCAATAATCACCTTAAATATAAATGAATTAAATGCTCCAACCAAAAGACACAGACCGGTTGAATGGATACAAAAACAAGACCCTTCTATATGCTGTCTACAAGAAACCCACTTCAGACCAAGGGACACATATAGACTGAAAGTAAAGGGATGGAAAAAGATATTCCATGCAAAGGGAAGTCAAAAGAAAGCTGGAGTAGCAATACTCATATCAGACAAATTAGACTTTAAAATAAAGACTATTACAAGAGACAAGGGAGAACACTACATAATGATTAAGGGATCAATCCAAGAAGAACATATCACAATTGTAAATATCTATGCCCCCAATATAGGAGCACCTCAATACATAAGGCAAATGCTAACAGCCATAAAAGGAGACATCGACAGTAACACAATAATAGTAGTAGACTTGAACACCCCACTTACAACAATGGACAGATCATCCAAACAGAAAATAAATAAGGACACACAAGCTTTAAATGACGCATTAGATCTTGACTTAATTGATATTTATAGGACATTCCATCCAAAAACGACAGAATACACTTTCTTCTCAAGTGCACACGGAACATTCTCCAGGATAGATCACATCTTGGGTCACAAATCAAGCCTCGGTAAATTCAAAAAAACTGAAATCGTATCAAGCATTTTCTCTGACCACAATGCCATGAGGCTAGATATCAATTACAGGAAAAAAATCAGTAAAAAATACAACCACATGGAGACTAAACAATATGCTATTAAACAACAAAGAAATCACTAAAGAAATCAAAGAGGAAATCAAAAAATACCTAGAAACAAATGACAAGGAAAACACAATGACCCAAAACTTATGGGATGCAGCAAAAGCAGTTATAAGAGGGAAGTTTAATACAGTCCTACCTCAAGAAACAAGAAAAATATCAAATAAACAACCTAACCTTACACCTAAAAAAACTAGAGGAAGAAGGAAAAAAAACACCAAAGTGAGCAGAAGGAAAGAAATCATAAAGATCAGATCAGAAATAAATGAAAAACAAATGAAGGAAACAATAGCAAAGATCAATAAAACTAAAAGCTGGTTTTTTGAGAAGATAAACAAAATTGATAAACCATTAGCCAAACTTATCAGGAAAAAAAGGGAGAAGATGCAAATCAACAGAATTAGAAATGAAAAAGAAGAAGTAACAACGGACACTGCAGAAATACAAAAGATCATGAGAGATTACTACAAGCAACTGTATGCCAATAAATTGGATAACCTGGAAGAAATGGATGAATTCTTAGAAAAGTACAATCTTCCAAAACTGAACCAGGAAGAAATAGAAAATATGAACAGACCAATCACAAGTACGGAAATTGAAACTGTGATTAAAAATCTCCCAAAAAATAAAAGCCCAGGGCCAGATGGATTCACAGGCAAATTCTATCAAACATTTTGAGAAGAGCTAACACCTATCCTTCTCAAACTCTTCCCAATTATAGCAGAAGGAGGAACACTCCCAAACTCATTCTACGAGGCCACCATCATCCTGATACCAAAACCAGGCAAAGAAGTCACAAAAAAAGAAAATTACAGACCAATATCACTGATGAATAGAGATGCAAAAATCCTCAACAAAATACTAGCTAACAGAATCCCACAGCACATTAAAAAGATCATACACCATGATCAAGTGGGGTTTATCCTGGAATGCAAGGATTCTTCAATATACGCAAATCAAACAATGTGATACATCATATTAACAAATTGAAAGATAAAAACCATATGATAATCTCAGTAGATGCAGAAAAAGCTTTTGACAAAATTCAACATCCATTTATGATAAAAACTCTCCAGAAAATGGGCATAGAAGGAAATTACCTCAACATAATAAAAGCCATATATGACAAACGAAGGGCCAACATCGTCCTAAATGGTGAAAAACTGAAAGCATTCCCTCTAAGGTCAGGAACAAGACAGGGGTGTCCACTCTCACCATTATTATTCAACATAGTTTTGGAAGTTTTAGTCACAGCAATCAGGGAAGAAAATGAAATAAAAGGAATCCAGATTGGAAAAGAAGAAGTAAAATTGTCACTCTTTGCAGATGACATGATATTATACATAGAAAACCCTAAAGACTCTACCAGAAAACTGCTAGCACTAATCAATGAATTTAGTAAAGTAGCAGGATACAAAATTAATGCGCAGAAATCTCTTGCATTCCTATACACTAACAATGAAGGAACAGAAAGAGAAATTAAGGAAACTCTTCCAATTACCACTGCAACCAAAACAATAAAATACCTAGGAATAAATCTGCCTAAGGAGGCAAAAGATCTGTATGCAGAAAACTATAAGACACTGATGAAAGAAATCAAAGATGATACAAACAGATGGAGGGACATACCACGTTCTTAGATTGGAAGAATCAATATTGTGAAAATGACTATCTTACCCAAAGCAATTTACAGATTCAACGCAATCCCGATCAAATTACCGATGGCATTTTTCACAGAACTAAAGCAAGAAATCTTACGATTTGTATGGAAACACAAAAGACCCTGAATAGCCATAGCAATCTTGAGAAGGGAAGATGGAGTTGGTGGAATTGGGCTTCCTGACTTCAAACTATACTACAAGGCCATAGGGATCAAGACAGTATGGTACTGGCACAAAAACAGAAAGGAAGATCAATGGAACACAATAGAGAACTCAGAGATAAACCCAAGCACATATGGGCACCTTATCTTTGACAAAGGAGGCAAGAATATACAATGGAAAAAAGACAGCCTCTTCAATAAGTGGTGCTGGGACAATTGGACAGCAACATGTAAAAGAATGAAGTTAGAACACTTCCTAACACCATACACAAAAATAAACTCAAAATGGATTAAAGACCTACATGTAAGGTCAGACACTAGAAAACTCCTAGAGGAAAACATAGGCAGAACACTCTATGACATCCATCAAAGCAAGATCCTTTTGGACCCACCTCCTAGAATCATGGAAATAAAATCAAGAATAAACAAATGGGACCTCATGAAACTTAAAACTTTTGCACAGTGAAAGAAACCATAAACAAGACAAGAAGACAACCCTCAGAATGGGAGAAAATACTTGCCAATGAAGCAATGGACAAAGGATTAATCTCCAAAATATACAAGCAGCTCATGCAGCTTAATACCAAAAGAGCAAATAATCCAATCCACAAATGGGCAGAAGACCTAAATAGACATTTCTCCAAAGAAGACATACAGAAGGCCAACAAACACATGAAAAGATGCTCAACATCACTAACTATCAGAGAAATGCAGGTCAAAGCCACAATGAGGTATCACCTCACACTGGTCAGAATGGCCATCATCAAAAAATCTAGAGACAATAAATGTTGGATAGCGTGTGGAAAAAAGGGAACTCTCCTGCACTGTTGGTGGGATTGTAAGCTGGTACAGCCACTATGGAAAAGTTTGGAGGTTCCTTAAAAAACTACAAATAGAACTACCATATGACCCAGTAATCCCACTACTGGGCATATACCCAGAGAAAACCATGATCCAAAAAGAAACAAGTAGCATAATGTTCATTGCAGCACTATTTACAATAGCCAGGACATGGAAACAACCTAGATGCCCATCAACAGATGAATGGATAAAGAAGATGTGGCATATATATACAATGGAATATTACTCAGCCATAAAAAGGAATGAAACTGAACTATATGTCATGAGGTGGATAGACCAAGAGTCTGTCATACAGACTGAAGTAACCCAGAAAGAGAAAAACAAATACTGTATGCTTACACATATATATGGAATCTGAAGAAATGGTACTGATGAAACCAGTGACAGGCAAGAGTGGAGATACAGAAGTAGAGAATGGACTTGAGGACACGGGGCTGGGGTGAGGGGCAAAGGGGAAGTTGGGACGAGGTGAGAGAGTAGCATAGACATATTTACACTACCAGCTGTAAAACAGATAGCTAGTGGGAAGTTGCTGTATAACAAAAGGAGATCAACTTCATGGGAGATTCCTTGGAGGGCCAGGATAGGGAGGGTGGGGGGGAGTCGCAGGAGGGAGGGGATATGGGGATATGTGTGTAGATGCAGCTGATTCACTTTGGTGTACCTCAGAGATGGGTACAAGAGTATAAAGCAAATATATTCCAATAAAGAGTTTAAAAAAAAAAAGAGGTTGAGATATAAAAAGAAAAAGAAAAAAAAGTAATTAAATTATAAAATGTAAAATACAGATATTATAAATTATTTTAGATCTTGTCCAATTAATGTCCAAAAAGCAAATGCCTTTTTATACTACTTAAATTACTCTGATGTCAAGGTAATGTCATCATAAATTACTGAGGTAAAAAATTATTTAAATCAATACATGTGTAATATTGGAAGAGGCTTTCATAGTTTAGTAAATCCCATTATCTACAATATGACAAGGTAATACTCAATGAAAATAACAGGTAATATATTTATAATAAATAAAATGAAACATTTATTTACATAATCTGTATAGTATTAAGTAAAGGTAATTATAATGGAGATCAAATCAAATTACTTTTGACTCAGTTGTTTTAAGGCCATCAAAAATATCTGCAGCTTTAAGTCCCTCCCATCAGGAAGCACACAGGAGGTTCCTAGATAGCTTCTTCCACAAGAGGGCAGACAGCAGTATCAAGCAGTATCAGCACTATTTCATCTTGTGGAACTGAAAACCACAGCTACAGAAAGACAGAGAAAATGAAAAAGCAGAGGACTTTGTACCAGATGAAGGGACAGGATAAAGCCCCAGAAAAACAACTAAATGAAGAGGAGATAGGCACCCTTCAAGAAAAAGAATTCAGAATAATGATGGTAAAGATGATCCAGGACTTTGAAAAAAAGACTGGACACAAAGATCGAAAAGTTTACCAAAGACCTAGAAGAATTAAAGAGCAAACAAACAGAGATATGCAACACAAGAACTGAAATGAAAAATACACTAGAAGGAACCAATAGCAGATTAACTGAGGCAGAAGGGCAAATAAGTGACCTGGAAGACAGAATGGTGAAAATCACTGATGCAGAAAAGAATAAGGAAAAAAGAATGAAAAGAACTGAAGACAGCCTAAGAGACCTCTGGGACAATGTTAAACACACCAACATTCGCATTATAGGGGTCCCAGAAGGAGACAAGACAGAGAAAGGACCTGAGAAAATATTGGAAGAGATTCGAGTTGAAAACTTCCCTCACATGGGAAAGGAAATAGCTACCCAAGTCCAGGAAGTGCAGAGAGTCCCAGGCAGGATAAATCCAAGGAGAAACACACCAAGACATATAGCAGTCAAATCGACAAAAATTAAAGACAGAGAAATATTATTAAAAGCAACAAGGGAAAAACGACAAATAACATGCAAGGGAACTTCCATCAGGTTAACAGCTGATTTCTCAGCAGAAACTCTGCAAGCCAGAAGGCAGTGGCAAGATATATTTAAAGTGATGAAAGGGAAGAACCTACAACCAAGAATACTCTACCCAGCAAGGATCTCATTCAGATTCGATGGAGAAATCAAAAGCTTTACAGACAAGCAACAGCTAAGAGAATTCAGCACCACCAAACCAGCACTACAACAAATGCTAAAGGAACTTCTCTAAGCAGGAAACATAAGAGAAGAAAAAGACCTACAAAAACAAAAACAAAACAATTAAGAAAATGGTAACAGGAACATACATATCGATAATCACCTTGAATGTAAATGGACTAAATGCCCCAACCAAAAGACACAGACTGGCTGAATGCATACAAAAACAAGACCCATATATATGCTGTCTACAAGAGACCCACTTCAGACTTAGGGACACATACAGACGGAAAGTGAGGGGATGGAAAAAGATATTCCATGCAAATGAAAATCAAAGGAAAGCTGGAGTAGCAATAGTCATATCAGATAAAATAGACTTTAAAATAAAAAATGTTACAAGAGACAAGAAGGGACATTACATAAAGATCAAGGGATCCATCCAAGAAGAGGAGATAACAATTATAAATATATATGCACCCAATACAGGAGCACCTCAATACATAAGGCAAATGCTAACAACTATGAAAGAGAAAATGCAAGGCAGAAATAGAGACACAGGTGTGGAGAACAAACACATGGACACCAAGTGGGGAAAGCAGGGAGGGTTGGGGGGGAATGAATTGGGAGATTGGGACACCAAATTGTACACTCTAAATACATACTGTTTATTGTCTGTTAACTTTATCTCAATAAAAGTTCTTTAAAAAAAAAGTCTGCAGCTTTGTGACTTGAGAGAATACTCAAATCTCCCATCAAGGTATAATCTTATCACCTACCACTTTTAGAATATCTCCTTCCAAACCCCTATGTATATAATTAAATAGTATTCAAATGGAATTATCAAGGGGTGAAGGAAAATATTCAAAGTTCAGAGAAAAAAGGTTATAAACGTTATAAATAAAGTTTGGTGTCTAAGCTAGAACTGTGAAGTCAAAAAGAGTACCTAGAGAGAGCAGCTTCCTAAGATGGCAAAAAACTAGACCTGAAAGAGGGATACAGACTCTGTTTTTCACAAGGAATTTAGAAGGAACGAGAAGGCAATGAAAACCAGGTAGAGCAAATGAAAATATAAGGTTGTTTGAAAGCTCCAGAAAAAAGAAAGGAATGGAAGAAACTGTTAACAACAACAACAACAACAACAAAGGTGATGGCTGTGTTAACTCATTGGGGGTAAGGGTGGGGAATCCTTTCACAATGTATATATATATATCAAATCATCACATTGTATACTTAAAATAGTTCACAGTTTTGTCAATTATACCTCAATAAAGCTGAAAATTTTCTAAATAGTAAACTTTTTAATCTTAGAAAAATTCATATAAAAGCATCATTTTTAGGGCTCAAAACTGTTTTTAAGATTGCAAATACCAACAGGCACATGAAAAGCTGCTCAACATCACTAATTATTAGAGAAATGCAAATCAAAACAACAATGAGGTATCACCTCACACCCCTTAGAATGGACTTCATCAGAAAATCCACAAACAATAAATGCTGGAGAAGGTGTGGAGAAAAGGGAACCCTCTTGCACTGTTGGTGGGAATGTAAATTGATACAACCACTATGGAGAACAGTATGGAGGTTCCTTGAAAGACTAAAAATAGAATTACCATACGACCCAGCAAACCCACTATTAGGCATATACCCAGAGAAAACCATAATTCAAAAAGACACATGCACCCCAATGTTCACTGCAGTACCATTTACAATAGCCAGGTCATGAAAGCAACCTAAATGTCCATCAAGAGATGAATGGATAAAGAAGATATGGTACATATATACAATGGAATATTACTCAGCCACAAAAAGGAACGAAATTGGGACATTTGTAGAGACATGGATGGACCTAGAGACTGTCATACTGAATGAAATAAGTCAGAAAGAGAAAAACAAATATCATATATTAACGCATATGTGCAGAATATACACAAATGGTACAGATCAACCAGTTTGCAAGACAGAAATAGAGACACAGATCTAGAGAACAAATATATGGACATCAAGGGGGGAAAGTTGGGGGGGGTGGGGTGGGATGAACTGGGAGATTGGGATTGCCATATATACATTACTAATAAGAAAAAAAATCAAATTGTATGCTATAAATGTATGCAGTTTATTGTATGTCAATTGTATCTCAATAAAAGTTCTTTAAAAATATATATGCAGTTCATTATACGTTAATTATATCTCAATAAAAGTTCTTAAAAAAGAATGAAAATAAATCATAGATTTCTGGTCTTAATTTAAATAATAAAAATGAGCAAAATAAAAATATTCAGCATTATTTTAGAAACGGGGGTTAAAGTATTTAACCTCTGAAAAATTGTTATATTTAGTCTTAGGAAGACTAATGATTAATACAGTCTAATAACTTTTACAGCTCTATGAATCTAAAAAGACAAATGCTTTCACATGCGGAGCCCTCTAAACATTTTATTTTCTTTACAGCACAAAGTTCATTTCTTTCAAAATAATTACTGATGGAATATTTTGTTTTTAGATTGATAAGCTACATACTTCTAAATTCAAGAAAACATTCATTCTCACCTTTTTAACCTAAAGTACAATCCTAAATATTTTTAAGGAACCCAATGAAACCAATTATTAATCGTAATAAATCAGAGACATAAAAAAGAAAATCTCCAGTCACTGACGTATATGTCAACAAGGTTTGAACAGTGGGTGTCAGGGGTGAGCATTACATGGATGCTTAAGGTTAAAGTATGTTCCGCGAAGCACCAAAAATCTGTCATCTGTGACTACAGCAGTACAAAGTTCTACAATCAACTGATATGTCAGCTGAACTTCAACAATGTGCAAAAAACCCTTATAAATACGATGTATAAAATATTGGCAACAAATAATTCTCCATGCAAAAAAAAAAAGTGTGAAAGAGCACGAATGACCCTGCCCAGCCCCTGCTGCATAAAGTGATCCACATGATGCCAATAAAAACCAATGAAGAGTCCATCCCTCAACTCTTCATTTATGTAGGGATCTAAACCACAATCAGTGCAAGATTTACACTCACACCACATAAGCATTTCTGACATGGTCTCACGGTGTCTAGTTGCTATTTCCTACAATGGAAGCAGGAGACCTAAACAGAGCACAAAATATAGTGCATCTCTTGTAACTGACTCTCTGGACTAACAGACGCTCTCCATTCCCTCTATGAAATATTCAGACTGGGCCATGTGAACTGAATAGGGCCAATGCACTATTCCTGCCCTTCCTTGTTGAGTTGCTAGCCAAGTTAATCATCCTTCTTCACAAGCTTTTGTATACCAGTTGTTCTTATCATTGTCATGAATCAAATATTACAAAAACTAATAAAATAACAATTATTAGAAGTAGTAATCATTATTTCATTTTATTTTTACGTGGCTTCCATAAAAACTAAGTTGAATGTTTTGAAAAGACAAAGGTAAGTTTGCTCGATAAAGCTAAGTTGTTTAAAAATTTACTATCAATTTAGATGTGGGAAGCCAAATGTAAAAATATAAAGAACTAATTATAAATATCTAGGAGGATCTGACACTCAGGTTGTAGCTTCACTTCAGCATATGTATCATTTTTATGATTCACCTTTTTAACCAACTTTCTCAATTAACCAACCGAGGTAATAGGAACTTCTATCATTTATCATCTTGTTCTGGGAATGATTTTGATCACTCATGGAATCGCTTTTCTGGCAGTCAAAGGTCTTCAGTGTTTTTTATCAAAATGAAAAAAATTGTCCTCCCTTCCCCTGACTGTATTTCATCAAATCAGGGACATCATTAATTATAAGATTCAACATTTTCTTTCTTCCTTCTGATGTTACATAGAATAAACTGCCTATTGGGTACCACCAACTAAAAGACATATCCCAATTTCAAAGATGTCAGAATTAAAACTATGCATCTGGGAATAGATGAAAAAATGATTTGAAAATAATCATGTTCACTGTAAAAGAAGTTTAAATACAAAGAGTAAAAACTCACTCAAAATTCTACCACTCAGGAAAAGCACCCTGTTAAATATCCATCTATGCATATACATATAGCTATGAATAATTCTTAAAGTGTTCATACTATACATACTGTTCATATCTTAAGATTGCTTTTTTTGATATGGTAAAAATCAGTTTTTTGATAAAGGTACTGTGATGATCTCACTTGCATACACATTTTTGCATATTTATCCAGTACGTAAGCTGTTTTTAAATGTTAAAAATAAGTCAAATTGTTTGTTAGGAAAATATAATAGGATTAGAAAATAGAAAATGAGGTGATTTCTAACCTTGGAAAATAATTTCACTTTAAAATAATCAGGGACTTTCCATAAGTCAGGAAGAGAAAAACAAATATCATATATTAACGCATATATGTGGAATCTAGAACAAGGGTACAGATGAATCAGTTTGCAAGGCAGAAATAGAGACACAGATATAAAGAACAAACATATGGACACGAAGGGGGGAGTTGGGGATGGGGATGAGGTGGTTGGATGAATTGGGAGGTTGGGGTTGACATATATATGCTAATATGTATAAAATAGATAACTAATAAAAAATTAATTTAAAAAATAGAAAAAAAAATTGCATGTGCTCTACTCAAAAAATAAAATAATCAGGGACTTCCCTGGTGGTGCAGTGGTTAAGAATCTGCCTGCCAATGTAAGGGACATGGATTTGATCCCTGGTCCGGGAAGGTCCCACATGCCGCAGAACAACTAAGCCCATGCACCACAAATACTGACCCCACACGCCACAACTACTGAAGTGCAAGTGCCTAGAGCCTGTGCTCTGCAACGAGAAGCCACCACTAGAAACCTGCGCACAGCAAGCAAGAGCAGCCCCCACCTGCCACAACTAGAGAAAGCCTGCACGCAGCAACGAAGACCCAACGCAGGCAAATAAAATAAAATAAAATAAAATAAATAAATACATCTTTAAAAAATAAATAAAAAACAAAAAAACAAAAATAAATTGTACTGTGAAACAGTCCATTAATCAGATTCTTCAGCCATGTATTCAGACCTCTAGGCCCCATTATTCATTCTGTAGGTGATTGTGAGATGTGTGTAAGCATGTATGTAATGGTCATTTGCTACTTTTTCATCTGCTCTGCATCCCTTCCTCTTGGGAAATGCCCCTCCCTCACTCTATGCAATAATAGTAGGGTTGTTATTTTCCCTGCCACGGGGTGGGCTGATTACCCAGGCCAAAGTGCACTGTTCTCCTAAACACAGCAATTGGTTCAAACTTGGCCTATCAGAGTTCTCTGGAGGAAATGATTTGGGTGTTGGGGAAAAAGCGTTATTCCTTCTGGATCACTAGCCAGGTGGATGATGAAGTTGCCAACAGCTATCTCTGCCATCAGGTAATGAGACCCAACAAAGACGAAAATATTATAGAACAATATCCACAGCCTCTATTGATACTGATCCATAGACTTCCAGACCTCATCTGATTAAAGTGGGCACCAGACTCAAAAGTCAGCAATTTATCATGTTGAGGCAGAAGATGCATGTGCCCCAGGGTGAGCAGCTGGAGTTTTTCCCCTGTGGACAGATACTCCAAAATAGCAGGAGACAGAAGAGCTCAGCTCTGCCCAGATAAGAGATAAAAGACCACATATTCCTCATTCTTGAAGTCAAGGAGACCTTCCCAACTACACACGCATGGAAAGGCTCCTTGAAGGTCAAAAAGGGAAGGGACGTTATAGTAAGTGATGCCAACCTACCCACAGGCCTCTTCGCTAGAATCCATCTTGGCTAAGAGATGCACAGGCAAACATGGGAGGATCCTGAGATATACCAAACACAGGCTCAGAACCAGGCAAAGCAAGATGATTGGCCAAAGGAAACCCAGAAGAAATGCCCCATCAAAGTGATTCAAACCAACTATAAAATAGATAGCTAGTGGGAAGTTGCTGTATAACAAAAGGAGATCAACTTGATGATGGGAGATGCCTTAGAGGGCCAGGACAGGGAGGGAGGGAGGGAGTCGCGGGAGGGAGGGGATATGGTGATATATGTATAAATACAGCTAATTCACTTTGGTGTACCTCAAAAACTGGTACAAGAGTGTAAAGCAAATATATCCCAATAAAGAGCTTAAAAAAAAAAAAGTGATTCAAACTACCATGGGGCCGCAGCTCTCTCTCTGAGCCCACCCATGTGTCTAACCAAACATACTCTTTTCCTCCTAATAAACACTTTACTTGTTTCACTACTTTCTGTCTCTACGTGGAAATTCATTTCTACACAGTTGACAGGCCAGGGCCTTGTCACTGGCCACTGTGGCTAGGATTCAGTGCTCTCACTGCCACACCCCAACCTCAATCTCCAGCAGTAAACCAAAATCCCGCTTCAAGCCACTGCAGGCCAAGGCCACCTGAGATCAATGTGACCTGGTATCAAATGATGAACTAGGTCAACAAGATTTTCTCTCAAAAATATTAATTTTAAAACATAGAAAATATCGAACAGTTAAGGTGAAGGGCCATGAGATAGCACCACAGCCCTACTGGAAAGACAGAAATGTGGGGGAGAAAACAAGGAGACATAAGCAGATGTCATGATGTCCTATAAGAGAGAGAAACTTGCTTAGATTCCTCACAGTTTTCCAGTTCTGGATGCTAACAAGATGCAAATGGTCCATTCACTTAAAACATATTTACTAAGAGCCTGCAAATGTTTAAAATACATGGCAGATTAGATTATTATAGAAAAATATTCACTTTCTCCCCTGCCCCCTTGAAGAAAAAAACATTTTTTCTCTGCCCCCTGAATCTTAGGCTTGGCTAAGTACCTTACTTTGGCCAACAGGATATTAGTAGGTGCTTAAAATGTGTTTCAGTGGTTGCGTTTGCTCTCTTATACCTCTGTCATCATCATGAGAACATGTCAGTCAACCAGTCCCAGGATTAGAGGCATCTGGGCCAAGCATGCAGCATAGAGCCACTCAGCTGACCACAGCCTATGTCAGTCAACTCCCAGATGGCTCACAAACAGAATAAATGTTCACTGCTGCATGCAACTGTGACGGTGTAGTTATTTGTTACTCAGCAATAGCTCACTGATACAATACACTGAGGATGAGGTTCTGTGGGCCACTTAAGGACTGTCCTTACTCTCAGACTTTCCACAACATGTAACCATATCTACTAAAAATCAACTATCCACATCCTGTGCAGAAGATGGAGATTAACAACATATCATATTTTCCCAGGGAGAACTCCTATTCTAAATGAGAAAGTTGGACTCTGATCAAATGATCATAAAATAATGTGACATGAAGTTCACCCAAACGGTGAGCTAAAAGTCTAACTCAGTCCAGAGGAGTCAGCAGAGGCTTCACATAAGGGGAGACTGAAACAGAGGTCTGAAGGATGAAGTCATTCACCAAGTTGAGAAAGAAAAAGACTCTAAGCATGAGGCACATGTATACCAAATCATTAAACTTTAAAGCATGTCCGGAGTTCAGCCATACCTGAAACTTATCCTTATTTCAACATAAGTGATGGTCACCTACAATTTTTACTAAGAATTACTGAAGTCATCACGATAAGATCTTATTGATCATTTTAAATCCCGAATTTACTATTTTGATAATTTAACTTTAGCTGATGTTTACTTCACCATAGAAATTTCCTATAGTAACGATCTATGAGGACACACATTTTATTATGCTGTAACACCATTTGCAACATTAATAGCAAAACCAGATCATTAATGCTCTGCAAGGGCTTTCAATGCATCAGCAAAGAACTGATCTTTGAGTTGTGTCACGACAGCACTGGAAGGCCACTGTATGAAAGGTGACAGTTGCAAACAAAGAAACCCCCAAAATACTAAACGCACAATCTCAAGTACTTCCCGGCAATAGCTGAGAAACTCTTTTCGAAATACAAGTCAGAAACGGAAAGTGTCCTGTTGAATAAAACAGTTTAGCAGGAAACCCCAAGCAGAAGCATAACACTGGGGTATAAACAGTAAACAGATTTCACTTCAAGCAGTTGGGAAAGAGCATCAGTGATACCAAGTCAGAAAAATTTCAAACCTGCACACAACTGAAATTACCAAAACAGCAGCAACTTTGAAGTGCTAAAAGATAACCGCCAGCAAACAAATCAACACAATTAGACATCGACTATCTCGCAGATCACTTCAAACTACAAGACAGTCAGGTAACTTTCTCTTGAAAGAGAGGGGGGGCGGGGCGAGGCGAGCAGCCCTCGCAACTCTCTTCGTTCTCAGCTTCACGGAAGAAACCGAAGCAACACGTGCAACGTCACAGTCCCAACACAGTCAACCACGCCGATCACCAAGAGAGGGGCCAGATTTGAGGCTAGAATCAGGCTAGGAGTTAAGAAGCAAGGAGGAAGAACCAGGGGGAGAAAGTAAAACAGAAGCAGGAAAGGAGAGCAGTATGGGCTGGGGAGCGGCGGTCCCACCAACCCTACTGGCAAGCAAGGAGAAAAGTTTCTCAGATGCGAACTACTGTCTAGAAAGGGACCTTCCAGTTCGATCTCAGTTTCCCAGGACTCCGCCTTGGCTGCCCCCTCCCTGCCCAATGGCATCCGATGCCCCCCTTTTGGTGGGACCCTTAGGTGAACCAAGGGGGCGCCTCTTAGGTGGCTCCCGGCAAAATTGTGAGGAAACTCCCCGAGCTTCCAAGGGGAGAGTAGCTGCCAGTCGCTTGCGAGGGGAGTGGCCAAAGGCAAAGGTGAGATGAGAGCTCTCCCCTACCTGCCGCAGGAGCTTCCACCGGGCGGCACCCAAGGGCGCCGAGGCTGCAGGTCCCCGAGAGGCGCCGCTGCTCGCCCGGCCTTCGCCCGCGCCGCGCTCATCCTGGCCGGCCCCGGAGTCCGTGACTCGAGACTCCATCCCGCTGGAGCCGCCTGGAGCCGAGATGCCGCGGCCACAGCTCTCCCCTGCCAGGACCTGCCTACTTTTTCCCTATCAGGACCTGTGACGCCAGGCCTCCCTCCCACCGCCCTAGCAAGCGCGCCCTCCCCGAATTCCGCATTTCCGGTAGTCTCATCTCCTTAGCAACCGGGGCCGCGCCGCTCTCGTCACTGCACCATTTTGCTGGTGGCCATCTTAAGTGAGGTCAGACCAGAAGGTGAGGGAACTGTGGCAGACCTAGTGCGACGCTGCCCCTTTTTGTTCTCCTCTCTGCTATTCCATCTAGAGTTCTTAAGACTGGCAAAGGACCAAAAGGCTTATATCTTTGAGCATTAATGAACCCAGGAGGAGAAAAATCCATTCTTGACCACAGTAAAGATGGCGGAATCTGCTTAGTGCTCGTGCCAGATGGGGGTTACGTAAACGGCGTGCTGCAAACCAGCTCCGGGCGGCTCTGGGTAGGCTGCTGTTCAGCTAGCTGCAGGACACAGACTTCGGCTGAACGCGCCTGAGGTGACAACTGTGCTCCTTCCTGAGAGCTTCGGGTGCTCCGGCCTGCCTTCACTCCTTTGCGTGTCTAGAGCCAGACTGACTTTCAATTTGCGTACGTATGGGGGGGAGGGCATGTAGACTGGGAGTCTCTTCCCTTGACCCCTTCCTCCCCCCATCCCTTAGTCCCTTGGTCCTAGCTTTTTGACCCATGTCCTTTCACTGCGTGGCACATGGTACCACTCCCTCTCACACTCGGATGCACAGGGAAAACGAATAGGTTCTCCCAGGAACACTCGTTTGTCTCCCCTACCCCATCCCTAGTCTTGCCCACTGTCTTCTCCCTGCGGGTGCAAGATGGGTGGATGGAGGCTGCCGGCATGGATGTAGTGATTTAGGGCCTTTATTTTATTTTTTCTTATTTTATTTATTGGTTTGTTTTTGCTGGTGTCGGCTGCTCATCTCCGTATCCCCACCCTCCCGTTATTTTGCTGCGACATAGAAAGGGGTTAAGAGGGGCAGGGGCGTCGTGGCGGATCCGAGCTGTGGTAAAGCTGACGCAGTATTGTACCTCTGATACCTAGGAGCATTTTGTGGAAGACTTCCACGATGACGTTCAGCAGTGTGCAACATACCTAGGTTTTCCCTGTCCTAAAAATAGTAGCCACCGTTTATTGAGTGGTTACTACGTGCCGGGCACTTTATTAAGATTTTAACATAAATTGTCTCATTCGTAGAACAACTACTCGGTAGGGTAAGTAGGGTCATTATCTTTGTGTTGCAGATGAAGAAACTAATAACAGGTGGTAAGTGCAGGAGTGAAGACCTGAACCCAGGTTTACTAAAGAGCTAAATACCTTTTTAACAGTAAAGTGCAGTTGTTGTTACGTCTAGATAGACTTATTGCTCTGCTACTTACTCTTCATGTGACCTAGGGTAGTTGCTTAAAGCTTCCCGAGCCACAGTTTGCTCACCTGTAAGGTCAACATCGTAATAGCTACTCCATCAGGTCCCTATGAAGTTCAAATTAGATGAAGTATGTAAAATCATCTGGCACGTAGCAAACACTCAATAAATATAATCCTTTCTCCTCTACCTTTATTAAGTAATTGGACTTTTCCAGTTTATCCTCTGCGTACAGACCAAAGATAAGGTCTGAATTATGTGAAATCAAAGCTGTTTTGCCTTTAAAAGCCCTCAGAGTTCCTGAGGTGCCTCCTATTAAGTCTGTGTACTTATTTGCAAATTTTTATTTTACTTTTTTGTTTTGTTTTTTTAGTTTGCCCATGTGTGTACCAGAATCAGTGCTGCATAGTTTGAGCCTAATAGGATTGACTTTATAAATGAGACATTTAAGTCACATCTGCCGAGAAGCATGATTTGAATGAAACTTGTACAAGTTTTCAGATACTTTTAATCTGTTACCTGCTGTCTGCAGTTACTCGTAACCTGAGGGGTACACGGCCCCAAAGGGGAGGGGTAAGAACTGCAGATCTTAGATGCTCTGAGAACCCACTACTATGTAATCGTTCCTATGAAAATCATTCATGTGCTGGCAGCCCCAAAGGGAGTATAAATCAGGGACTTTGATATCATGCAGCAGAAGAGCAAATTATTTCTACAAGCTTTGAAGTATAGTATTCCTCACCTTGGGAAATGCATGCAGAAACAGCATTTGAATCACTGTAACTTCGCTGATCGTTATTACAATAGAATAAAATTGAAAAAATATCACCTAACCAAGTGTCTGCAGAATAAACCCAGGATATCAGAGTTAGCAAGAAACATCCCAAGTCGGAACTTCTCATGTAAGGTATGGACTGTTTAAGTTAACCTATGTGTAGGCCTTTAAGATTAATGTTAGTTTAAAAATAAACTACTTTAAAAATAAACTACTTCAGTTACTACTTTTCTCAGGAATTCTGGTTTGATTTTTTTTAATGTTCAGGCTCGATTGTCTGTAGTCATGTATAAGTATGAAAGAATATATACATATATGTTTATAGAGCTCTAATGTAATATATAATAGACTTATAAAAAATGATTCACCTCAGGAATTCCTTATTGTACCTACCAGTGCAATTCAAAGTATAATTCAGCTTTCTAAAATTCCTAAACTATCATAATAGCTGTTAATAAAATCTAATAATATGCTGAATCCCAAATTAGTAAACTTCAGTAAAGCCCATGTAATTGTGTTACTTCTCTGTTAAAAAAAAAAAGTGAAAACAGGATTTGCATTTTTTACCGCTTGTGTCCTTCAGAAAGATGCTTTCAGACCATTGTACTCTGGTCAAACTCCAAGCTGTGGGCATGACCTCAACCTCGAGGACCTACTGCCCTTGTATGTAGAATGACCACATATCCTGAGTTGACTCCAACAGTCCCAGTCTATACCTGTTGTCCCTATGTGATTATTAATAGTGTCCCCTTTCCTCTCAGAAGTGTCTTGGTTAGGGTGGTAAATTATGTGCACATCCTAATTCTTTGAGACTGAGGTACTTATGCTGCTCTTTGACACACCTCCCCTGCCTCATACTTGCTATGTTCCTTAGCTTCCTTAAATTACGTTTAGGAGTGATATTCTTGCAATATTTTAGCATGTTTTGTTATTTTAATATTTTAATATCTGATTTTAATTGTTTTGTTACATACTAATATTTTTAGCCTGTTTTGACTTATTTTTTATTGTAGTAAAATATATACAACAAAATTTTCCACTTTAACCATTTTTAAGTGTATAACTCAGTGGCATTAATTACATCACAATGTTATACAGCTGTTACCACTATCTCCAAAACCCTGGTGTCACCTGAAAAAAATGCACCCATTAAGCAATAACTCCCCATTCCTGTCTTTATTGAATGCCTGGAAACCTTTAATATACTCTGTCTCTATGAATTTGTCTATTCTAGATAATTTAAATAAGTGGAATTATATTTATCCTTTTGTGTTTAGCTTATTTCGCTTAGCATAATGTTTTCAAGGCTCATTCATATTGTAGCATATATGGGAACTTTGTTCCTTTTAGTAGCTGAATAATATTCCATTATATGAATATACCACATTTTATTTATCAATTCATCTGTTGATACACACTTGAGCAGCTTCTTCTGTTTATAAAAATGGTATTTTTAATATTTTACTCAATTTTTCTGGTTTTTAATTTTTGCTCTTTTTGTAGCTCATACTTATTTGTTATGAGAAGTTTGGGGGGAGTTTTGTCGTTTGCTTTCAACTTTTTATCTGTTAGTCCTAGACTTTTACTCTTTACAGTTCATTCATTCAAATTTTTCTTTTTATAGCATCTTAGTTTCTTTACTATAGCACTTTCTTTACTCACTCAAAATTTTTATGTCTTTTGTTTCATTTTTATCCTTTGTGTGTGTGTATTTGCACATGTGTCCTACTTTAGAAAGATAAACTTTCAAATTTTACTTATTGGTCACATTTTAGACATTTAGATCTTTTTACTTTGCATTGTGTTTAGAACATTTTGTCATGTTATACTTTTATCTTAAGTCTTAGTTTATAAATAGTAGTCAGGAATTACCATCAGAGTGACAGCTGTGAGATTAGCTCACACTCTGTGCAGGAGTTTGTCTATTTTTTCCCTCCATTTGTCCCTGAAGCAACTTTTCAGTTCTCTTTCATAGAATCTTATCACCTGGAAGCTTTAACCTGATTCAGTGACTCCATGAAAAGGAGCTCTTTTAGTAATTCTTTCACCTGGTAGTGGTCCTGCTTTCACATGTCATGTATCAACCATTCCTTCTGGTCTGATCTAGAAGCTCTGGTCTCTGTCCTTTATGATCACTGGGATCTGGGGAAGCTGTGAAGAGACCTGTAGGCAAGAATGCACATTTACGTAAACATCCACACAGTTCCAACTTTGTACACCGTAATGGGAACAACAAAGTAGAAAAAGTAATTAGTGCCTGTAGGCAAATTAAAATATATTTACTTAAGGACTTATAAGTTAACTAAAGAGTAAGAGAAGGCAGCCTGTGTAATATTGTAGAAATGCCAGAAAATAAGAGATCTAGCCATGACTGGTGTGTCTGTGAACTAGTCAAGACTCTAATCTTTCTGACTGGAAATAAAGGGGGGAGTTTCAGCTTGGTGTTCTCTCCAAAAGTCCTCCAAATGCTAAAATTTCATGATTTTATATCTCTACCTTGTTACCAACAAATTATCATTTATACGTTTGGGACTTCTAGTACCAACTCCTGCATTCTGGCTGTGTATCAGAAATCCTGGGGAACTTTTTAGAAATGCAAATTCCTAGATCTCACCCCACATCTGCTGGATCAGAATCTCTTAATGACTGAGGCCTAGGGATCTCTTTTTTTGTTTTAAGTTCCTCAATTCTGAAATTCCCAGCCTGCCAGTGATAGTGGACCTGCATTTAGGAACTAGGCACATTTGTGACCAAATTTGACCTAAACTTCATTGAATTCATTCAGTTCTGAAGTTCTTACTGGCAGGTACCTTGACTTTCTATTTTACATTAGCCAGATGGCAAGATGAACTTATCCCATTACACTTATGCACCAGCTAGTAATATTCAAAGACTAGCATCAATCCAGATGCCACATTTCTTTATCTTTCATCTCATCCTATTCTGCTCTGCCAACAAAAATAGTTCCTGAAACCTTTGATCATAATAATTTGAATGAGATACAAAAAGAAAACCAAATAAGGAAAAAAAAAAAATGGTTAGACATTTGTCCATTGACTCTCTACAATATAGATAAGCAATTCTTATAGTAGTCTCTTAGATAAGTTGAAAGATACCTCCTTCACTGGCACTAGTGATCTGTGATTTGTGGGAATCACTGGTTTTGACAGGTTTCAAAACATCATCAGGAAAGAAAGCCAGAAAGAAAAGAAAAATTGTAATCTCACAATAGGTTTTTTGTTGTTTTGTTTTTTGGGTTTTTTTGGTAATAGTTCGTGGAGTGGGACTGCATTGTAGGTACTACTACTTTTTTTTATATATAAATTTTTTTTTAATATATTTATCTTGGCTACGCCGGGCCTCAGTTGTGGCACACAGGATCTTTGTCGTGGCATGAAGACTCTTAGTTGCGGCATGCGGACTTCTTAGTTGCGGCATGCCTGCAGGATCTAGTTCCCCGACCAGGGATCAAACCCAGGCTGCCTGCATGGGGAGCACAGAGTCTTACCCACTGGGCCATCAGGGAAGTCCCTAGGTGCCACTTAATTATTGGGTTTTTTTTCAATTCTATTTACTATTTAACCTGCTGGAGTATGGCTCCCATCCCCCATTAAAATTTTTTGTCATTGTCACCAAAGATGTAACTTATTTCAACCCAGTAGGTACTTCCCTTTCCTCCTCTTTGAGATGCTCTCAGCAGATTTGACGTGCTTGACCATTCCCTCCTTGAAACATTCTTTTGGCCTCTTGACTCCACATTTTCCTACTTTTCTTCCTGCTTTACAAACAAACTCTTCTCAATCTCCTTTTCTAACTTCCTCCATATGAATTCTCAACTTTGGAGTTTATCAGGGCTTGCTCCTGGTGCTTTTTTCTCTCTTTAATTTCTTCTTAAATAATTTTATCCATTCCCATGGCTTAGTACCATAGCAGTTATTACCTTCATCCCAGACTCACCTCTGTGCTGCACAGAATTAACCTCCAGTTGGACAGCTTACTGACTTCTCCAACTGTCTGCAGCTGAACTTCAGCTCTCCCAGCCGTGACTCAGCTCTTCTTTATCTCACTGCTCCGTACTCAGTTATTCAAGCCAGAGCATGGAGAAACATATGTTATTCCTCCTGTTCCTTTACCCTGCCATCACACCCATTAGCAGTGTATACCAAACTAGCTTCGTGATTTTTACCTATCACCATACCACCTAGGCTATTATTTACTTAACTATTTTAGTGTAACCAACTTGTCTCATCTTAACGAATAATAGTAAGTCACCAGTCTGATGTGCTAGCTATATTCTTTCTAATTAAATATTTATATACCCCAAATCATGTATACCATCATTTCTGACATGCTTTCAGAAACACATTGCATTAACATCCAAAATATATGGTGAATCTGTCCATATTTCTCCATCTATACCACCATCGCTCAGTTATCTTTCACCTAGACCACTGGTGAAGCCACCTAAGTAGGTTCCTTGCTTGCCTTCACTTCTAACACATTTTCATACAATTGGAAGAGTGATCTTAAAATATAAATTAAGTCAGGTCACTCTGTAGCCCTTCCAGAAGTTCGTAACACATAAACATAAATTCCATTTTCCTAATCATGTTCCCCAAGGCCCTGCAAGATCTAGCCTCAATCTCATTTCTTGCCACTTTGCCCACATTCACTTTGGTCAAGCTACAATGGTCATTTCCTGAATCAAAGAACAGAACTCTTTCCCATCATCTCAGGGCCTTTACATACTAATTCCTAATCCCATTCATGCCTGTATGTCTAGTTCCTTCTTCTATTTTAGGTCTTGATTAAATGTTACCTTCTGAGGTAACATTTAGCTGTCTTCCCAGCTAAAATGTAAACCGCATGAGGGTAGGGTCCATGTCTGTCAGTTCAATATTGCTTCCCTATTGTCTGAGACAGTGCATAACATAGTAATAAATACTGTTGAGTGAATGACTGTCACCATAAATAGGGGCCTACATCCGTTTTATAGAATGCCATTCAGTGGGTTGCAGTACAATTCTTGAACCTAAGTCCCCAAATAAAGGATTGAGCTAGACAAAATAGAAAGGACTGAGAGTGTAGTTAAGGTACAGGCAGAGGGAGCAACATGTGTAAGAGCCCCACATCAAGAGAGGGCAGTCCCTACAAGTACTGTATCCAAAATGGTCAAAGATGAACCAAAAGAAGTAAGCAGGAGCCAGATCATGTATAGGCAGTTGTGTAAATCTTGGGAGAAATTTGAACTGCATCCTAAAAGCAATAGAAAGTCATTGAAAAATGTAGATTCAATCAGATTTGCATTTTTAGAGGAATCACTCTGGGACTTCCCTGGTGGCACAGTGGTTAAGAATCCGCCTGCCAACACAGGACACAGGTTCCATCCCTGGGCCAGGAAGATCCTACATGCCACGGAACAGCTAAGCCTGTGCGCCACAACTGCTGAGCCCACGTGCCTAGAGCTCATGCTGTGCAACAAGAGAAGCTATCGTACTGAGAAGCCCATGCACCACAACAAAGAGTGGCCCCCACTCGCTGCAACTAGAGAAAGCCCATGCACAGCGATGAAGACCCAGCGCAGCCAATAAATAAATCTTTTAAAAAAAAGAATCATTCTGACAGAATTGCAGAAAACAAAAGTAGAAAGCCTTGTCAGTAAGGTGAATGAAGATGAGAGCCTAAACTAAGGATGTAGCCAGAAAAATAGAGAAAAGTGTAAGATTTGAGGGAGAATTGAAGAGATAGAAGCAAACTTTGCAGTTACAGAGTGATTGCATTTTACTTGGGGCATTTTAGTACAGTAATAGAGAATATAGAGTGATAATCCCTGATCTGTTTGGATTCTAAAATCCAAAAGTCCCTTGCAAAAGTATTGAAAAAAATTTTTTTTTTTTTTTTTTTTTTTCGGCAAAACCTGACCTAGACTGACACAAAGCTCCCCTGATCTTTATTTATCCCACTTAGTAGAGTTCTCTGACCAGGGACTGACTGTAGGCCACGGGAGCAGAAGCGCCAAGTCCTAACCACTGAACCACCAGGAAATTCCCCCCAATTTTTTATTGTATTTGATTACAGGGTGATAATCCCCCTTACTGGAATAGACATCATGTTAACTTTTCAAAATCACAACATTTGAAAACACATCTGGATCATCTTTATGTTTCGAATGGACTTATTTCACAATCACATGTATAGCCTTACTGTTACTCAAATGTTAAGGATGAGGAAGGAGGAGTAAATGTAACTCACTACTGAGGTGGAGGTTTTACTAGGCAGATGGACGTACGAGTCTGGAAATTGGGAAGAGTGGTCCATGGTAGTGGTTGAAGCCATAAAAGCCATGACTATATTTACCTCTGTTTATTATTATTATATAATTATTATTATTTAAATTTTTTTGCTCTTTCCATTAAATTGGGAAGTCCCTGAAGACAAGAATTTTACAGTATACATCTTTATATGCCTAACATGTAGTATTAATGACTACCGCATAGTAGATAAGCAATAAATGTTTGTGGATGAGTTAATAGTTGAATGAATGATTTTTTTTTTCTTTTCATGTAACCATAAATTTTATTGCTTGAACAAAGACCATAGAAATCATCTAGTCTGAGCTTTCTTTAGATCTTTCATCTATTTTGAATTCACTTTTTTGTATGTCCTGTGAGGGGTCAAAGTTTGACTTCATTCTTTTGCTTGTGAATATCCACTTAGCCCAGCATCATTTGTTGAAAAGACTGTTCTTTTCCCATTGAATTTTCTTAGCACCCTTATCAAAAATCTATTGACCATAAATGTAAGGGTTTATCTCTGGAGTCTCAGTTCTATCTTGTTGATCTGTATATCTGTCCTTAGGCCAGTACCACACTCTCTAGATTGCCGTAGCATTCTAGTAAGTTCCAAAATCAGGAAATATGTGAGTTCTTTCTCTACAAATGAAAAAACTAAAGTCACTGAGCCCAAGATAAAATTAAAAAATAAATGAGTCACTACCAAACCTCCAGTAACGTGATTCACATTACCTTTCTTTTTAATATCTTTTATTATAAATCACTACAAATATATACAAAGAGAGAGAATACCATAGTAAATACACATGTACACACTACTCAATGTGACTTTTTTCTTATTTTTTCTTCTAACTTTTTATTTGTTTATTTTTTACAATAAACTGCATATATTTAGAGTGTACAATTTGGTATCCCAGTCTCCCTGTTTGTTCCCAGACCTACCCTCCCTGCTTTCCCCTTTGGTGTCCATATGTTTGTTCTCTACATCTGTGTCTCTATTTCTGCCCTGCAAACCGGTTGATTTGTACCATTTTTCTATAGTCCACATATATGTGTTAATATACGATATTTGTTTTTCTCTTTCTGACTCACTTCACTCTGTATGACAGTCTCTAGGTCCATCCATGTCTCTACAAATGTCCCAGTTTCCTTGCTTTTTACAGCTGAGTAATATTCCATTGTATATATGTACCACATCTTCTTTATCCATTCATCTGTTGATGGACATTTAGGTTGCTTCCATGTCCTGGCTATTGTAAATAGTGCCGCCATGAACACTGGAGTGCATGTGTCTTTTTGAATTATGGTGTTCTCTGGGTATATGCCCAGTAGTGGGATTGCTGGGTCATATGGTAGTTCTATTTTTAGTTTTGCAAGGAATCTCCATACTGTTCTCCATAGTGGCTGTATCAGTTTACATTCCCACCAGCAATGCAAGAGCACTCCTTTTTCTCCACACCCTCTCCAGCATTTACTGTTTGTAGATTTTTCTGATGATGCCCATTCTAACCGGTGTGAGGTGATACCTCATTGTCGTTTTGATTTGCATTTCTCTAATAATTAGTGATGTTGAGCAGTTTTTCATGTGCCTCTTGGCCATCCATATGTCTTCTTTGGAGAAATGCCTATTTAGGTCTTCTGCCCATTTTTTGATTGGATTGTTTATTTTTTTGATAATTGAGCTGGATGAACTGTTTATATATTTTGGATATTAATCCTTTGTCTGTTGATTCATTTGCAAATATTTTTTCCCATTCCGAGGGTTGTCTTTTCGTCTTGCTTATAGTTTCCTTTGCTGTGCAGAAACTTTGAAGTTTCATTAGGTCCCACTTATTTATTTTTGTTTTTATTTCCATTTTTCTAGGGGTGGATTAAAAAAGATCTTGCTGTTATTTACGTCAAAGAGTGTTCTTCCTATGTTTTCCTCCAGGGGTTTTATAGTGTTTGGCCTTACATTTAGGTCTTTAATCCATTTTGAGTTTATTTTTGTGTATGGTGTTAGGAAGTGTTCTAATTTCATTCTTTTCCATGTAGCTGTCCAGTTTTCCCAGCACTACTTATTGAAGAGGCTGCCTTTTCTCCATTGTATATCCTTGTCTCCTTTGTCATAGATTAGTTGACTATAGTTTATCTCTGGGCTTTCTATCCTGTTCCATTGATCTATATTTCTGTTTTTGTGCTAGTACCATACTATCTTGATCACTGTAGCCTTATAGTATAGCCTGACGTCAGGAAGCCTGATTCCCCCAACTCCGTCTTTCTTTCTCAAGATTGCTTTGGCTATTCGGGGTCTATTGTGTTTCCATACAAATCGTAAAATTTCTTGTTCTAGTTCTGTGAAAAATGCCATTGGTAATTTGATAGGGATTGCATTGAATCTGTAAACTGCTTTCGGTAGTATAGTCATTTTCACAATGTTGATTCTTCCAATCCAAGAACATGGTATGTCCCTCCATCTGTTTGTGTCATCTTTGATTTCTTTCATTAGTGTCTTATAGTTTTCTGAGTACAGGTCTTTTACCTCCTTGGTGAGGTTTATTCCTAGGTGTTTTATTCTTTTTGTTGCAATGGTGAATGGGATTGTTTCCTTAATTTCTCTTTCTGCTCTTTCATTGTTGGTGTATAGAAATGCAAGAGATTTCTGTGTGTTAATTTTGTATCCTGCCGCTTTACCAAATTCATTGATTAGCTCAAGTAGTTTTCTGGTGGCATCTTTAGGATTTTCTATGTATAGTATCATGTCATCTGCAAACAGTGACAGTTTTACTTCTTTTCCAATCTGGATTCCTTTTATTTCTTTTTCTTCTCTGATTGCTGTGGCAAGGACTTCCAAAACTACGTTGAATAGTAGTGGCAAGAGTGGACATCCTTGTCTTGTTCCTGATCTTAGAGGGAATGCTTGCAGTTTTTCACCATTGAGAATGATGTTTGCTGTGGGTTTGTCGTATATGGCCTTTATTATGTTGAGGTAGGTTCCCTCTATGCCCACCTTCTGGAGAGTTTTTATCATAAATGGGTGTTGAATTTTGTCAAAACCTTTTTCTGCATCTATGGACATGATTATATGGTTTTTATCCTTCAATTTGTTACCATGGTGTATCACTGATTGATATGTGTATATTGAAGAATCCTTGCATTCCAGGGATAAACCCCACTTGATCATAGTGTTTGATCCTTTGAATGTGTTGTTGGATTCTGTTGGCTAGTATTTTGTTGAGGATTTTTGCATCTAAATTCATCAGTGATACTGGTCTGTAGTTTTATTTTTTTTGTAGTATCTTTGTCTGGTTTTGTTATCAGGGTGATGGTAGCTTCATAAAATGAGTTTGGGATTGTTCTTTCCTCTGCAATTTTTTGGAAGAGTTTGAGAAGGATGGGTGTTAGCTCTTCTCTAAATGTCTGATAAAATTCACCTGTGAATCCATGTGGTCCTGGACTTTTATTTGTTGGGAGATTTTTAATCACGGCTTCAATTTCATTACTCGAGATTGGTCTGTTCATATTTTCTATTTCTTCCTGATTCAGTCTTAGAAGGTTATACTTTTCTAAGAATCTATCCATTTCATCCAGGTTGTCCATTTTATTGGCATATAGTTGCTTGTAGTAATCTCTTATGGTGCTTTTTATTTCTGCAGTGTCCGTTGTAACTTCTCCTGTTTCCTTTCTAATTTTATTGATTTGATTCCTCTCCCTCTTTTTCTTGATGAGTCTTGCTAGAGGATTATTGATTTTATTTATCTTCTCAAAGAACCAGCTTTTAGTTTTGTTGAGTTTTGCTATTGTTTTCTTTGTCTCTATTTCATTTATTTCTTCTCTGATCTTTATGATTTCTCTCCGTCTACTAACTTGGGATTTTGTTTGCTCTTCTTTCTCTAGTTTCTTTAGGGGTAAGGTTAGATTCTTTATTTGGGATGTTTCTTGTTTCTTGAGGTGGGATTATATCGCTATAAACTTGCCTCTTAGAACTGCCTTTGCTGCATCCCATAGGTTTTGGATCGTTGTGTTTTCATTGTCATTTGTCTCTAGATATTTTTTGATTTCCTCTTTGATTTCTTCAGTGATCTCTTGGTTATTTAGTAGTATATTCTTTAGCCTCCATGTGTTTGTGTTTTTTACAGTTTTTTTCCTGTAATTGATTTCTAATCTCATAGCATTGTGGTCAGAAAAGATGCTTGATACAGTTTCAATTTTCTTGAACTTACCAAGGCTTGATTTATGACCCAAAATGTGATCTATCCTGGAGAATGTCCCATGTGCACTTGAGGAGAATGTCCCATGTGCACTTGAGAAGAATGTGTAATCTGCTGTTTTTGGATATAATGTCCTATAGATATCTACTAAATCCAGCTGATTTATTGTGTCATTTAAAGCTTGTGTTTCCTTATTAATTTTCTGTCTGGATGATCTGTCCATTGGTGTAAGTGGGGTGTTAAAGTCCCCCACTATGATTGTGTTCCTGTCGATTTCCTCTTTCATAGTTGTTAGCATTTGCCTTATGTATTGAGGTGCTCCTATATTGGGTGCATATATATTTATAATTGTTATCTCTTCTTGGATTGATCCCTCAATCTTTATGTAGTGTCCTTTCTTGTCTCTTGTAACATTTTTTATTTTAAAGTCTATTTTATCTGATATGAGTATCACTATTACAGCTTTCTTTTGATTTCCATTTGCATGGAATATCTTTTTCCATCCCCTCACTTTCAGTCTGTACATGTCCCTAGGTCTGAAGTGGGTCTCTTGTAGACAGCATATATATGGGTCTTGTTTTTGTATGCATTCAGCCAGTCTGTGTCTTTTGGTTGGGGCATTTAGTCCATTTACATTCAAGGTGATTATCGATATGTATGTTCCTAGTACCATTTTCTTAATTGTTTTGTTTTTGTTTTTGTAGGTCCTTTTCTTCTCTTATGTTTCCCGCTTAGAGAAGTTCTTTTGGCATTTGGTGTAAGGCTTGGTTGGTGGTGCTGAATTCTCTTAGCTGTTGCTTGTCTGTAAAGGTTTTGATTTCTCCGTCAAATCTGAATGAGATCCTTGCTGGGTAGAGTACTCTTGGTTGTAGGTTCTTCCCTTTCATCACTTTAAATATATCATGCCACTGCCTTCTGGCTTGTAGAGTTTCTGCTGAGAAATCAGCTGTTAATCTGATGGGAGTTCCCTTGTATGTTATTTGTCATTTTTCCCTTGTTGCTTTTAATAACTTTTTTCTGTCTTTAATTTTTGTCAATTTGACTACCATATGTCTTGGCATGTTTCTCCTTGGGTTTATCCTGCCTGGGACTCTCTGCACTTCCTGGACTTGGGTAGCTATTTCCTTTCCCATGTGAGGGAAGTTTTCAACTCAAATCTCTTCCAATATTTTCTCAGGTCCTTTCTCTCTCTCTTCTCCTTCTGAGACCCCTATAATGCAAATGTTGGTGCATTTAACATTGTCCCAGAGGTCTCTTAGACTGTCTTCAGTTCTTTTCATTCTTTTCTCTTTATTCTTTTCTGCATCAGTGATTATCACCATTCTGTCTTCCAGGTCACTTATTCGTCCTTCTGCCTCAGTTAATCTGCTATTGGTTCCTTCTAGTGTATTTTTCATTTCAGTTCTTGTGTTGCATATCTCTGTTTGTTTGCTCTTTAATTCTTCTAGGTCTTTGGTACACTTTTCTTGCAACTTTTCGATCTTTGTGTCCAGTCTTTTTTTCAAAGTCCTGGATCATCTTCACCATCTTATTCTGAATTCTTTTTCCAGAAGAGTGCCTATCTCCTCTTCATTTAGTTGTTTTTCTGGTGTTTTGTCCTGTCCCTTCATCTGGTACAAAGTCTTTTGCCTTTTCATTTTCTCTGTCGTTCTGTGGCTGTGATTTTCCGTTCCACAGGATGAAATAGTGCTGATACTGCTTGATACTGCTGTCTGCCCTCTTGTGGAGGAAGCTGTCTAGGAGGCTTGTGGGTGCTTCCTGATGGGAGGGACTGATGGTGGGTTGGGCTGGGTGGGTGGAGCTCAGTAAAACTTTAATCTGATTTGGTGGGTGGAGCTCAGTGATACTTTAATCTGTTTGTCTGCCAATGAGTGGGGCTGTGTTCCCACCCTGGTGGTCATTTGGCCTGAGGCGATCCAGCCCTGGAGCTTACAGGCTCTTTGGTGGAGCTAATGGTGGACTCTGGAAGAGTTCACACCAATGAGCACTTCTCAGAACCCCTGCTGCCAGTGCGCCTGTCTCCTAGGTGAGCCACAGCTGCCCCCCACCTCTGCAGGCAACCCTCCAGCATCAGCAGGTAGGTCTGGTTCAGTCTCCTATGGGGTCACTGCTCCTTCCCCCTGGGTCCTGGTGAGCACACTTTTTTGTGTGCCCTCCAAGAGTGGAGTCTCTGTTTCCCCCAGTCCTGTGGAGGTCCTGCAATCAAATCCCGCTGGCTTTCAAAGTCTGATTCTCTGGGGATTCCTCCTCCCGTTGCTGGACTGCCAGGTTAGGAAGGCTGATGTGGGGCCCAGAACCCTCAGGACTTCTGTGGTATAACTGTTCTCCAGTTTGTGAGTCACCCACCCAGCATTTATGGGATTTGATTTTAACACAGTTGCACCCCTCCTACCATCTCATTGCGACTTCTCCTTTGTCTCTGGATGTGGGGTGGTTTTTTTTTGGTGAGTTCCAGTGTCTTTCTGTCAATGGTTGTTCAGCAGTTAGTTGTAATTCCAGTGCTCTTGCAAGAGGGAGTGAGCGCACGTCCTCCTACTCCGCCATCTTGATTCTTCTCATGTGACTTTTTTCTTAACCAAAAAAGTTACAGATGTATTTGAAGACTCCTGTGTACTTCCCTGATCATATTACCTTCCTTACCTCCCCAGTGATGATCATTGGAGAGATAAGGAAGGTAACCTTAACCTTAACCTCTTTCCATGTATGTTTTTATGTAAGTTGGTAGCACATGTACTTGTATCCACAGATGATATATAATGTTCTTTTGCATGTTTTGCAACTTTATGTAAATAATGTACATACAATTTTATAACTTGCTTTGTGGTTCAAGGTTAAGATTTTGAGATTCCACATTAATACATGTATCTCTGGTTCATTTTTCACAACTGGTGTGTAGTATTCTATGATATGCCACAATTACTCGATTTTCTTTGGACAAGCATGTAGGTTGTTTCCAATTTCCAGACTTACCCAAAAAAGCTGCAGAGCACAGTCTTGTATGTATCTCTTTATCCACATGTGCTTGTCTTTCTCTAGAGTCTGTATCTAGAATTGAAATTACTAATTGTATTCACATCCTAATGTTTCTTGTCAAATTAATTTCTAAATCGATAGAACTATCTTACACTTAAGATAGAAAGTAATATATAAGAATTCTATCTCTATATCTTGAATAACATTTGTTATTATCAGACCTCTTCTTTTTGCCCTTCTGATGGATAAATAGTATGTCATTGTTGCTTAATTTTCATTGCCCTAATAGTGAGGTTGAACATCTTTTATGTTTATTGACACCATTGGTTTTGTCTTCTTGAATTGCTTATTGATGTACTTTGACCATTTTTCCTGTTGTGTTTGTCTTTTTCTTACTGATTCATAGGAGTTCTTCACATATCCTTTGTCCTTTATTTATGCTATAGATATCTTCCCCATATTTGTGCCAACTTTTCACTTCGTTTCTGATGTCTTTTGTTAAACAGGTTTTTAAATTTTTATGTTTTGTGCTATCTGTGTTTCATTCAACTCAGCAATTGTTTGTTGAACACCTACTATGCATCATTCTACCCACTGAGTATATAGCATTGAGCAAAGGAAACAAAGATCCCTGCCTTCATGGAGGTTACCTTTCTGGTTCTAGGGAGAGAGAGAGAATAAAGAAATATGTGAGTAAAATACAAAGTATGTCAGAGGCAATAGGTACAATAAAAAATGAAATAGGACAAGGAAAGATTAAATAGGCCATGTTGGGATAGGATGAGCTATGATTTTAGTAGAGTGGTCAAGGCAAGTCAGATATATCTTGAAAGTAGAATTGATGAGGTTTGCAGATCACTTGGTTGTGGCAAGAAAGAAAGATAAAGAAGACATACTTTTAAGCATGAGCAGCTTGGAAAGACAGTTATTTATGAAGATAGGAAAGATTGCCTACAGAACAGGAGATTTTTGTGGGGAGAGGATACATGGGGAAATTGGATGTTCAGTTTTGAACATTTTTTGATATTACTTGTTAGGCATATAAATTTAGGAGTGCTCTGCACATAAACAGCTTTGAAGGTCATGGGACTGAATGAGATCATCAAGTGAATTAGTGCAGACTATAGATAAAGAAGTGATCTGGGCTATGTGGATGGTAAGAGCCAAGGAGTTGAGTAGGAACTAGCTAAAGAGACTGAGAAGGGCCAGTGGAATAAGAAGCAAACAATGAGAATGAGGTATCCTGGAAGCCAAGTGAAGAGGAGTGTTTTTAGGAGGAGAAAGTGATCAACTGTTTCATAATCCTGATAGGTCAAGTACTGTGAATACCTAGAATTAACATTTGTACTTTGTGCTGTAGTAGCCATCTGAGACCTTTTTTTTTTCCTTAATGAAGTAATATCTTTTTTTTTTTTCATTTTTATTTTATATTGGGGTATAGGTGATTAACAATGTTGTGTTTCAGGTGTACAGAAAAGTAATTCAGTTATGCTATACATTTATCTATTCTTTTTCCAATTCTTTTCCCACTTAGGTTATTAGAGAATATTGAGCAGAGTTCCCTGTGGTGTCCTTGTTTGTTACCTATTTTATATATATTGGTGTGTATATGTCCATCCCAAATTCCCAATTTGTCCCTCTCCCCCACCTTTCCCATTTTTAACCGTAAGTTTTTCTCTTTTTGGGGTTTTTTGGGCTGCATTGGGTGTTCGTTGCTGCATGGGGCTTTCTCCAGCTGTGGCGAGGGGGAGCTACTCTTCGCTGCAGTGCATGGGCTTCTCAGTGTGGTGGCTTCTCTTGTTGCAGAGCACAGGCTCTAGGCACGCAGGCTCAGTGGTCATAAGTTTGTTTTCTAAGTCTGTGAGTCTGTTTCTATTTTGTAAATAAGTTCATTTGTATCTTTTTTTTCTTTTTTTAAGATTCCTCACATTAGTGATATCATATGATATTTGTCTTTCTCTGTCTGACTTACTTCACTTGGGATGATAAACTCTGGGTCCATCCAGGTTGCTGGAAATGGCATTATTTCATACTTTTTAATGGCTGAGTAACATTCCATTGTATATACATACCACATCTTCTTTATCCACTTCTCTGTCAGTGGACAGTTAGATTGCTTCCATTCTTGGCTATTGTAAACAGCACAACAATGAACATTGAGGTGCATGTATCCTTTCAAACTATGGTTTTCTCCAGATATATGCCCAGGAGTGGGATTGCTGGATCATATGGTAGCTCTTTTACTTTTTTAAGGAACTTCCATACTGTTCTCCATAGTGGCTGTACCAATTTAAATTCCCACCAACATTGTAGGAGGGTTCCCTTTTCCCCACACCCTCTCCAGCATTTATTGTTTATAGACTTTTTGATGATAGCCATTCTGACTGGTGAGAGGTGATATCTCATTGTAGTTTTGTTTTGCATTTCCTTGGTAATTAGTGATGTTGATTGAGCATCTTTGCACGTGCCTCTTCACCATCTATATGATTTCTTTGGAGAAATGTCTATTTAGAGCTTCTGCCCATTTTTTGATTAGGTTGTTTTTTTGATATTGAGCTGTATGAACTGTTTGTAAATTTTGGTGATTAATCCCTTGTTAATTGCATCTTTGAAAATATTTTCTCCCATTCTGTGGGTTGTCTTTTTGTTTTGTTTACGGTTTCCTTTGCTGTGCAGAAGCTTTTAAGTTTAAATTAGGTTCCATTTGTTTATTTTTGTTTTTATTTCCATTACTCTGGAAGACAGATCAAAAAAGATTTGTCAGAGGGTTTTCAGCCTATGTTTTCCTCTAAGAGTTTTATAGTATCTGGTGTTACATATAGGTCTTTAATCCATTTTGAGTTTATTTTTGTGTATGGTGTTAAAGAATGTTCTAATTTCATTCTTTTACATGTAGCTGTCCAGTTTTCCCAGCACAGTTTATTGAAGAGACTGTCTTTTCTCCATTGTATAGTCTTTTCTCCTTTGTCATAGATTAATTGACTATAGGTGTGGGGGTTTATTTCTGGGCTTTCTATCCTGTTTCATTGATCTATATTTTTGTTTTTGTGCCAGTATTGTACTGTTTTGCTGACAGTAGCTTTGTAATATAGTCTGAAGTAAGGGAACCTGGTTCCTCCAGCTCCGTTTTTCTTTCTCAAGATTGCTTTGGCTATTCGGGGTCTTTTGTATCTCCATACAAATTTAAAAAATTTTTTTATTCTAGTTCTGTGCAAAATACCATTGGTAATTTGATAGGGATTGCATTGAATCTGTAGGTTGCCTTGGGTAGTATAGTCATTTTGACATTGATTCTTCCGATTTAAGAACATGGTATATCTTTCCATCTATTTGCGTCATCCTCGATTTCTTCCATCAGTGTCTTACAGTTTGGGGGGTACAGGTCTTTTACTTCCTTCAGTAGGTTTATTCCTAGGTGCAGTAAAACCTTGGTTTGCAAGTGTAATTTGTTCCGGAAACATGCTTATAATCCAAAGCACTTGTATATCAAAGCAAATTTCCCCATAGGAAATAATGGAGACTCAGATGATTCATTCCACAACCCAAAAATATTCCTATAAAAATGATTACAATACAGTAATATAATACAAAGTAATAAAGAAAATACAAAATATAAAGAAAAATAAATTAACCTGCACTTACCTTTTAAAACCTTCACGGCTGGTGTGAGGAAGACAAGAGAGAGGAGGGTTATTGTGTAGGACGACTTTCACTGTCACTGTTGGAATCACTGCTATCTCTTGGCTCAATGGAATCTTTTTCTTTCTGTGTAACTTTAACAAGGAATCTATCCAATGACACTTGTTTTTGCCTCCTTTTGAGGATTTCACAGAAATGTGACATTGCATTGTCATTAAACAGATTCATCACTCGCACTGCTACATCCTTATTCTGGTGGTGCTTTTCTACAAAATTTTGCATTGTTTCCCACATTTTACACATCTCGCTAATCTCATTTGAAATGAGGGATTCCTCCGCCTTTTTCTCCTCCTCCTCTGTAGGTGAGATCTCCTCCATAACCTCTTGCTGTTGCTTGCAATGCAGATCCATCAGTTCATCGGTGGTCAGCTCCTGGCCATGTTCCTCCACCAGCTCTTGAATGTCATCCTCATTCACCTCCAGTCCCATGGTCTTCCCCAAGGACACAATATCATCAACAACTGGCAGTTCCTGTTCATGAGCAAGCCCTTCTAAATCATGTTCAAGAATGCAGTCAGGCCACAGTTTTCTCCAAGCAGAATTGGAGAAATCCCACAGCAACAGAGAGAGAACCATTGGCTCAGTTGTGATCATGTGACATTAGGTGTCACGTACTATTCATATTGCAAGACATCACTCGTTTATCAAGTTAAAATTTATTAGAAGTGTTTGTTCATCTTGTGGAACACTCAGAACAAGTTGCTCGCAAGCCAAGGTTTTACTGTATTTTTATTCTTTTTGATACAAGGGTAAATGGGATCGGTTCTTTAACTTCCTTTTCTGATCTTTCATTGTTAGTGCATAGAAATACAGCAGATTTCTGTGTATTAATTTTGTATCCTGCAACTTTACTGAACTCATTGATGAGCTCTGGTAGTTTTCTGGTAGCATCTTCAAAATTTTCTGTGTGTAATGTCATGTTTCTGCAAACAGTGACAGCTTTACTTCTTTTCCAATTTGGATTCCTTTTACTTTTTCTTCTCTGATTGTCATGGCTGGGACTTCCATAACTATGTTGAATGAAAGTGACGAAGAGTGAACATCCTTGTCTTATTCCTGATCCTAGAGGAAATGCTTTTGGCTTTTCACCATTGAGTATGATGTTAGCTATAGATTTGTCATATATGGCCTTTATTATGTTGAGGTATGTTCTCTCTACACCTACTTTCTGGAGAGTTTTTATCATAAATGGGTGTTGAATTTTGTCAAAAGCTTTTTCTGCACCTACTGAGATGATCATGTAGGTTTTATTCTTTAATTTATTGTGGTGTGTCACACTGATTGATTTGAGGATATTGAAAAATCTTTGCATCCCTGGGATAAATCTCATTTTTTCATGGTGTATGATCCTTTTAATATATTGTTGGATTTGGTTTGCTAATATTTGGTTGAGGATTTTTGTGTCTGTCTTCATCAGTGATATTGGCCTGTAATTTTTTTTTTTTTTTTTTTTTTGTAGTATCTTAGTCTGATTTTGGTATCAGGGTGATGGTGGCCTTGTAGAATGAGTTTGGGAGTGTTCCTTCCTTTGCAATTTTTTGGAATAGTTTCAGAAGGATAGGTGTTAACTCTTCTCTAAATGTTTGATAGAATTCACCTTTGAAGGCATCTGGTCCTGGACTTGTTTGTTGGGAGTTTTTTAATCATAGATTTCAATTTCAATGTGTGTGATTGGTCTGTTCATATTTTCTGTTTCTTCCTGGTTCAGTCTTGGGAGATTGTACCTTAATAAGAATTTGTCCATTTCTTCTAGGTTGTCCATTTTATTGGCACTTGGTTGCTTATAGTAAGTCTCTTATGATCCTTTGTATTTCTGTGGTGTCCACTGTAACTTTTTTCATTTCTAATTTTATTGATGTGGGCCTTCTCCCTTTTTTTCTTGATGAGTCTGGTTGAAGGTTTATCAATTTTGTTTATCTTTTCATAGAACCAGTTTTTAGTTTCATTGATCTTTTCTATTGTTTTCTTTGTCTCTCTTTTATTTATTTCCACTCTGATCTTTTTTTCTTTCTTTCTTTCTGCTAACTTTGGGTTTTGTTTGTTCTTCTTTCTCTAGTTGCTTTAGGTGTAAGGTAAGGCTGTTTATTTGAGATTTTTCTTGTTCCCTGAGGTAAGATATTATTGCTATAAACTTCCCTCTTACAACTGCTTTTGCTGCATCCCATAGATTCTGGATTGGCGAGCTTTTGATTTCATTTGTCTCTAGGTATTTTTTTATTACCTCTTTGATTTCTTGAGTGTTCCATTGGTTGTTTAGTAACATATTGTTTAGCCTCCATATGTTTGTGTTTTTTACGATGTTTTTGCTTGTTTTGGTTTTGTTTTTTTACAATTTTATACAGTTTTCTTCTCATAGCATTGTGATCGGAAAAGATGCTTGAACAATTTCAATTTTCTTAAATTTACTGAGGCTCGCTTTGTGGCCCAGCATGTGATCAGTCCTGGAGAATTTTCCATGGGCACTTGAGAAAAATGTGTATTCTTCTGCCTCTGGATGGAATGCCCTGTAAATATCAATTAAGTCCAACTAGTCTAATGTGTCATTTAAGGCCTGTGTTTCCTTATTGATTTTCTGTCTGGATGATCTGTCCATTGATGAAAGTGGGGTGTTAATGTCCCCCATTGTTGTTGTGTTACTGTCAGTTTCTCCTTTTATGGCTGTTAGTATTTGCCTTATGTATTGAGGTGCTCCCATATTGGGTGCATATATATCTACAATTATAACAGTCTTCTTGGATTGATTCATTGATCATCATGTAGTGTCCTTCCTTGTTTCTTATAACAGTTTTTTAAGTCTGTTTAGTCTGATATGAGTATTGCTGCTCCAGCTTTCTTTTGATTTCCATTTGCCTGGGATAGCTTTTTCCATCCCCTCCCTTTCAGTCTGTATGTATCCCTAGATCTGAAGTGGATCTCTTGTAGACAGCATATATATGGGTCTTGGTTTTTTGTTTTTGTTTTTTATACATTTATTTTATTTATTTATTGGCTATGTTGGGTCTTCATTGCTGCACACGGGCTTTCTCTAGTTGCTGCGAGCGGGGGCTACTCTTCATTGTGGTGCGCGGGTTCCTCATTGTAGTGGCTTCTCTCGTTGTGGAGCACGGGCTCTAGGCATATGGGCTTCAATAGTTGCGGCACACAGGCTCAAAAGTTGTGGCTCACGGGCTCTAGAAGCACAGGTTCAATAGTTGTGACGCACAGGCATAGTTGCTCCATGGCATGTGGAATCTTCCCAGAGCAGGGCTTGAACCTGTGTCCCCTGCATTGGCAGGCAGATTCTTAACCACTGCACCACCTAGGAAATCCATGTGTCTTGTTTTTGTATCCATTCAGCCAGTCTATGTCTTTTGGTTGGATCATTTAATCCATTTACATTTAAAGTTATTATCGATATGTATGTTCTTATTGCCATTTTGTTAATTGTTTTAGATTTGTTTTTGTAGGTCTTTTCTTCCTTTTCTCTTGTTTCTTCTCATGTTTTGATGACTAATTTTCGTGTTGTGTTTGGACTCCTTTTTCTTTTGTGTGTGTGTATCTATTGTAGATTTTTGGTTTGCGATTACCATAAGGTTTTGATATAGCAGTCTATCTGTATGTAAACAAGATTGTTTTAAGTTGCTAGCCTTTTAATTTTTTCTTTCTTTTTTGGCTTTTCTCTTTCCCTTAGTGTCCACATATGCTGGTTTTTTAGTTTCTAATGCATTTCCAACATCCTGCATTTGTACTCTCCTCATGATTGCTGGTTTTGGTATCATATTTGTGTGTAGATGATTTCCTCATTTACTGTTTGTTTGCCTTCACCACTGAGCTTTTCCATTCTTAATTTTCTTGTTTCTAGCTGTGACTTCTTTTTTGCCACCTAGAGAAGATCCTTTAGCATTTGTTGCAAAGCTGGTCTGGTAGTGCCAGATTCTCTTAGCTTTTGGTTGTGTGTAAAGCTTTTGATTTCTGCATTGAATCTGAATGAGCTCCTTGCTGATTAGAGCATTCTTGGTTATAGGTTCTTCTCTTTCACACTTTAAATATATCTTGCCACTCCCTTCTGGCCTGCAGAGTTTCTGCTGAGAAATCAGCTGATAACCTTATGAGAATTCTCTTATATGATATTTATTGCTCCTCCCTTGTTGCTTTTATTATTTTTTCTTTGTCTTTAATTTCTGTTTGATTACTGTGTGTCTCAGCGTGTTCCTCCTTGGGTTTATCTTGTCTGGGACTCTTCTGTGCTTTCTGAACTTGGGTGACTGTTTCCTTTCTCACATTAGGGAAGTTTTCAGCTATTATCTTTTCAAGTATTTTCTCAGGTCCCTTTTTTCTGTCTTTTCTGTCTGGGACCCCTATAATGTGAATGTTGGTGCATTTAACGTTGTCCCAGAGGGCTCTTAGACTGTCCTCATTTCTTTTCATTCTTTTTTCTTTTTTTCCACAGCAGTGATTTCCACTGCTCTGTCTTCCAGATCACTTATCTGTTCTTCTGCCTGTTATTTCTATTGATTCTTTCAAATGTAATTTTCATTTCAGTTATTGTCTTGTTCATCTCTGTTCTTAGTCCTTCTAGGTCTTTATTAAACATTTCTTGTATCTTTTCAATCTGTGCCTCCATTCTTTTTCTGAGGTCTTGGATCATCTTTACTATCATTACTCTGAATTCTTTTTCAGATAGGTTGTCTATCTCCACTTCACTTACAAGTTCTTTGGGGGTTTTATCTTAAGCCTTCATCTGGGACATGTTCCTCTGCCATCTCATTTTGTCTAACTTTCAGTGATTGCAGTTTCTGTTCCACAGGCTACAGGGCTGTAGTTCTTCTTGCTTCTGCTGTCTGCCCCCTGCTGGATGAGGCTGTCTGAAGAGGCTTGTCCAGGCTTCATGGCAGGAGGGAGTGGTTCCTGCCCACTGGTGGGTGGAGCTGGGTCTCATCCTTCTGGTGGGCAGGGCCATGTCAAGGGGTGTGTTTAGCGGGAAGCTGTGTGCTCAGGAAGACTTTAAGCAGCCTGTCTGCTGATGTGTTCCTGCCCTGTTGGTTTTTTGGCCTGAGGCGTCCCAGCACTGGAACCTACAGGCTGTTGGGTGGGGCCAGGTCTTGGTGGGAAAATTGCAGTGTCCAGGAGGGCTCATGCCAATGAGTACTCCCCAGAACTACTGCTGCCAGTGTCTTTATCCCCACATAGCCATAGCCACTCCGCACCTCCACAGAAGAACTTCTAGTACTAAACCATAGGTTTGGCCCAGGCACTTATGAGGTCACTTCTCATTTCCCTTGATCCTGGTGCACACGAGATCTTATGTGTGCCCTCCAAGAGTGGAGTTTCTATTTCCCCAGTCCTGTGGAATTCCTGCTATCAAATCCTGCTGGCCTTCAAAGTTGTATTCTCGGGTGGCTCCTCCTCCCATTGCCAGAACCCCAGGCTGGGGAGCCTGATGTGGGGCTTACAACTTTTGCTCCTTTTGGAGAACTTCTGTGATGTGATTATTTTCCAGTTTGTGGGTCACCCACCTGGAGGGTGTAGGGTTTGATTTATCATGATTGTGCCCCTCCTACCATCTTGTTGTGACTTCTTCTTTGTCTTTGGATGTAGAATATCTTTTTTTGGTAGGTTCCAGCATTATTTTGTCAGTGGTTTTTCAGCAGTTACTTGTGATTTTAGTGTTTTCATAAGAAGAGTTGAGCTTACATCCTTCTACTCCCCCATCTTATCTCTTCCCCCCATAATATCTCCAGCCATGAGTGACCTTGGCAGCAGTGGTCAGTGGAATGAGAAGCCCTCCACCAACAATAACTAGATATTTTCCATGAATATAATTAAGAGTCTTGAAAAGGATTTCATAGATGCTTAGTATGGTTCTGTGTAAAAAAAACACAGAGACCATTTCTTAAGTCAAGGAAGTTCCTCTCTATTCCTAATTTAAGGTTTTTATCATTTTTTAAGTGTGTTGATTATTTTCTGTTTGTTTCTGCATTAACTGAAATGGGCCTAAGATCTATTTCCTTTATTTGTGATTGATAGATTTTTCTAATGTTGAACCATTCTTTCATTCTTAAGATAAATCCTGCCTGGTCACATAGGATTTTATTATTACTATTATTGTCTTTATTTTGTGCTTTTTTTTTTTTTTTTAATAAATTGACTTATGAATGTAGAGTTTTTTCAACCCATATTTTACAGTAAGATTGGTTTTTAATTGTCAGTGTGTAGTTTTAGTGTCAAGGTTATATTAGCTTGATAAAATAAGTTGAGTAGTTTTAAATAGCTGGCATTATTTTCTTAAATAGTTAACATATGAGATTATCTTTTCCTTGAGGCTTTGAGAAAGCTTCCTTTGAAAGTATCTGGGTTTTATGTCTCTTTTAAGAAGGAGACACTTAATTATCAATTTCTTTAATAGTTATTGGCTTATACGCCTCTTTTTTTTTTTTTTTTGAGTTGATCTTGGTAATTTATTTTCTGCGTTATTATCCATTTTATCATGTTTTCCAACATATTAGCGTAAAGAATGTTATAATTTTTTCCAGCAGAATATTATTGTTTTATTAATGAATTAAATGTACAAAATATAAAACTACATTTTCATGCTAATTACTTACATATAAGTAGTAATGAAACTTATAAAATGAGAATTGTCTGAGTATTAAAACATTTTTGTTAAGACTACTAAATTAAATAATTAAACATATTTTTACTTAATACAAAATAATAAATGTTCAATGTTATGGATTCCAGTTTATGCAAAAGATACTATGAAACATTTAAAACTAGCAAATGCTACAGTGGTTTTACACTAAATGTTTAAAACTTCAAGGTATAAGTTGATCTTTTTCTTAATATAAACTATATCACAGTTATCTGGAATTAAATACTTTTTTTGTAACAGAAAAATTATTTCTACAAAGATTCCAGGACCAAATAGTGAAAAAGCTTTTGGGTGGTTTCTTCCAGTTAAGAGTCTAGACCATCAGTTTCAATAGAAGTGGTGCCAGTAGAGGCTCACACAGCAGAAGGTGATGTCAGCTGAAGGTGGGGAGGAAGTGGCGGGTTCCAAGACCGGGGGACATCCCAGGCCAGCAAGGCACAGGACACAAAGGCCACGTGCCTGGCATCCCAGAGGGATGCAAGAAACAAAACCCAACACTGGCACCATCTACACAGCAGTGACTTCAGATCTGTTCTAAGATAGATCATTTAGTAAGAATCTATGTTGATAAACTGTAACAGGGGCCTCATAACTATAGCTGTAACACAGATCCTAGGTGCATGATATATCCTAGTTTATTTGAGCTCCAGGGGCATTTGAGGCAGATGGAGGCACTGCTGGACTTAGAGAAGACTCTGGGCCTTCCTTGGCATCTTTGGGAGCCTCTGCGTCTGGGGGCAGCTCAGCTTCTCATGGGGATGGGGACAAAGTAGAGGCCCTGGGTGTCTGTGGGGTCCTCTTGTCTGGGTCCACTCACTGCTGTAACCATTCATCCTTATATCCATTGCTAATAAGTTTGGAAAAGTTTGTGGGCAAACTGGTTTTTTGACCAGGCCTTTTCTTTCCTCTTTTTTGAGTTCTTCGGCCTCTCTTTGCCAAACCGTCTTCATGTCAAAGTTGAAGGGCCCCCTTCTGGACTTGTTGCCACTGGCCTGCTTGGGGTTAAACTCTTAATAAATCATGTAATCCGGTATGGGCACAGCAGGGACCTGCCTCTGGTCAGCCATTGGCAGCTTGCTGTGGTGGACGTACCAGTCTGACAAGGAGCAGGCCACGGGAGCTCTTCCTGGCCCCTAGGGCAGTGCTTCAACAGATCTCGAGGCCAAAAGGACACAGCCGTGAGAGCCCCCCACCTGGGCCTGTGCATCACCAGCCAGCAGGTCACAGCGACATGGGGACCGGGACGCCTCCTGGGCTCCACTGCCTCAGGTACAGGACACCAAGGTGTCCCTGGTCCTCAACTGCCAGTGCCTGTGCTGCCTGGTGCTCAGAGAGGCAAGGATGTTATCATAATTTTTTAAAAACTTTATTGTATCTGTAATCATGATACCTTTTTCATTTGTAATATTTTTTTTTAAATCTGTTTTGCTGTAGACATCTTTATTAATACATTTTTTAAAGAACATTTTTATTTTGTTGGTCCTCTCTATTAGTTTACCAATTTAATTGAAACAAATTAATTTTATTTCCTTCTGGTTCCTTTAGGTTTACTCTTTTTCTGTCTTATATTAAAATGTTTCATATTGCATTATTTCAGGAGACACATAATCTTGGGTTGTGCCACTATTAATGGTGCTAAGCTTGATGATTTCAGTTAAGGTGATGGTCTCTCCATTGTTAACAGGGCATTATTCCCTTTGCAATTACTTAGTAGACTGTAGGGTAATACTTTGTGCAAATATTTTATTACTCAACATCATTTCACCTAATGAGCTTAATAACCATGGATGATTTTTACCCTAATCATTTGTTTCACTGGCGGTTGCTCATGATTTTCTATTTCTGTTATTTTCTCCATGTATTAGCTGGTATTATTCTGTAAAGAAGAGTTCCCCTCTTTTTTTGTACTCTTTGTTTTTTTATTTTAGTTTGGTGTGTGTTTTGTTTTTGCTTGTTTTTATTGTTTTTATTTTTTTCAGTTTATTATAATCAATTACAGTCATTATTGTTTTTGATGCTCAAACCGTCCCAAATGTGGCTTGTAGGAGCCCCTTCAAACTGGGTCTTGTGTTCTTTTGACACATCTCCATGAACTTTTGAACACTTCTTGCTTTCTGACAAAATGACTAAGCGTGCTTTTCACTCTCCCTGCCCCAAGCTTGGAATTAGCCTTTAATTAATGGCACCATCTTGACTAAAAATTTCCTAGTGTTCTGTTGTGCTGTTTTCCAGTTTTTAGAGTTCAACATGTTTGCTATAATAAAGTTTACAGTAAAGAGACTTCCCTGGCAGTCCAGTGGTTAAGACTCTGCACATCCACTGCAGGGGACATGGGTTCAATCCCTGGTCAGAGAACTAAGATCCTGCCTGCCATGTGGTGAATAAATAAACAAACAAATAAATAAATATGAAGTTTAAGTATTCCATTTTCCTGTCTTAGGAGTTTTCGTTGTTAAAACGGTTTTGTGATGGGCCACCCAGAAGGTGGGAAAGGATGCTTCTTTTTTCCACTAATGGAGTGATACTGTACATGTATCATGTAACTTTCTTAAAATTTAGAATTAAAGCTATCCTCACTTCAGCTCCATTAGGTAATATATTCCTTTAAAACCAATAGACTATTAATGTATTAAGATACTCAGCTAAAATGGATAGGTTTAGCTGCATACCCTAATGGTAATGCTAGCTGGCATTGAAATGAAAGTTTAAAACACCCAGTGAGTATTCTTGGGGACGGAACTTAAACCAAAATCAACTTGGAGTACTTTAGGATTACTATATAAAATCTTAGTTTCCCTGGGAGTGATTCCTTTTGAGGAATTATTTACAAAGCTCTTGAATTCTACTTTCATTTTACTAAAGCAGTTAAAACTATTGCTTTCAGGGTTATTTTGGTTAAGATAAACTCAGTTTATTTGGATTTGTGACACATAAAAAAGTTCATCAGGAGTGGAAAATAAGTTTAGGAGGATAGGTATTCGGCCCAGCTCTGTTGCCTTTAGCCCTGCATTGGCCAAGGCTCTCAATATGAATGGGTGTTTAAAAGTGGCAGAGCCCAGCTCCTGACCTACAGTGTGCTAGGAGCTGCAAGGTAGTAGAAAGAGATACTCTCTTCATAGCTATCCTGACTATACTTCAAAAGTTCTAATAGGAATTAACAGAATAAATATATATCTAGAAATGAAAAGGCAGCTTCTACCACTAAGTTACAGTTTCTAGTTAAATTTCTAGTGATCTTCTGATTTGTGCTTTGGGTGATAATAGGAAATTATTGGTATAGATATTTGCCTCACTGCTCTAAAGATCAACAATAGGAAATTATTGGTATGGATATTTTGCCTCACTGCTCTAAAGATCAACACTAAATTTTGTAGAAATGCTAAAAAAAAAAAAAGTAAAAATATGAGTCTTCACTATTTGAATTTCAAATCATTACTCAAGCATATTCATTTTATGGTTGAAGTAGAGAGTGAATGATTTAAACTACTGTAACAACCATTGTTGCTAATGTGAATCTAATCCAAATCATAAAACATCTCAGAAAGTCTAAAAAACTTTGAAAATGATTATTTTTGTATTTAATTTGCTTTGGTGATTTTTGTTTTATTCTTATGTTCAATATTAGATTGTAAACGCTTTGTGATATGAACTGTATTTATAGCTTACATTCTCTACACTGTTGGTAAAGTATCATGGATACCCTTGTGCAATAAATATTTACCAGCTGTTGCAGGTCCTTACCAAAGGCTTAGTGCACTCTCTGGCACAAATCACTACAGTTGTCATCTTTGGCAGAAAGCTGACATTTAAAATCTTGGCTGGAATTCTTTTCCTTAAGCAAGGCAAAGCTGTGGAGTGTTGAATTATTCAACCCTTTTTTTTATTTGACAACTGAGGTTTTGCCTTATCCAAATTTTATTAATTCATATGATATTTATGTGCTCACCAGTGATCAGCTTAAGCTTTTAGCTTGTTAGATACTGCTAATAAGACACTGAATACCTTATTTAGCTTTCACGGGTATCTCTACTTGTTAATTTTCCATTGTTTTTCCTTGTTCTTCCTTTTTGAAGATGAATATATTATTTTTTTCTTAACCTCAAAGAGAAGCTCTGTTTTATAAATCATTAATTCACCTTTTGATATAATAAACACTTCTGTTTGGAGGATTCCCTATCCCCACTAGAGAAGAAAATTATGGCTAATGAAGATATAAAGTATGCAAAACTTCTTATCATAACTCTTGCTGTGAATAAAATAATAGTGAACATTTATTGATAATGATAATGTCTTCCTCTCCCTTTGACATCTTCCTCTTTTTAGGAGGTATTTTAGTACTTTATAAAACTCAGTAGACTTGTACTTCTCACACCTGGCTATTAAATATGTAAATGTTCATAGGATTTCCTTTACTGCTTTCCCATAATATTTCTGAACACTCTCCAGCGCTTCTCCATACTTCTGCATCTTAAGGACTTATCCATTTAATTTAATAGTATAGTCATCAAATATCCACCTTATTTGTTTACATTTTTAAATGAAAAAGAGGAAGTAATTTATTGAGCTTATAAAACATTTAAGATCTGTGAAATGTATATTATTTCATAGGTATAGAGCTAACATTGTAGTACTTGAATGAGAAGGAAATAAGAATTATCTTTAAAAAGCAAATGTTTTCTCCCTAGTTGAAATATTATGATCATGCTGATAAAACTCTTTCCAGGATTTTCTGCCTATTAAACAAGAAAACGAAAAATCGCTTTCAGAAAACATGGATGCATTTGAAAAAGTCAGAGCAAAATTAGAAACACAGCCACAAGAAGAATATGAAATCATCAATGCCGAGGTAGGATATCTTATATCCTTTTTTGTTTAATCTGCCATTACCAGTCAGGATACAAATAAAATACCTTGTGGTTCATAAACATAATCCCACATCAAAATTAGGCTGCTTTTGGCCTTTAAAATATGCTGAAAAACTTAACAAAGAGGAAGCTGAGTATGGTCCTTTAAATAAGATCAAAGCCAGGGTGAATTTCCAAGCATATAATGTTAATACTGGGTTTTGGAAAAAAAACAATTCTGTTTTTAAATTTTCTAAATACTCCCTAGGAGAAGATCAAATGAAGCTACTGCTTTATTACTTGAAAAGTATTTGATTGCTCTATCTGTACTTTTTTTTTAATAAAACTAAATAGTATAGTACCATGAAAGCCAAGTATTTGCCTGACCATTTTTTGGTTACCACAGTCATAAGTATTCATTTGAAACAGACTGAACATGCATGTTGAAAATTTTTCGATAAGATTGGAAAACAGAACCACAGCTTATGAATGAAAATTGCATACATAGGAGAATGGAAATAGCAATAGGTTACGAATGAGGAATTCTAGACTTAAATTATGCTAGTAACTACAGCAGGTGGTAAATGTCTTAAGCTACCTGAAATCATATCAGTCAAATCAGTTGCATTTAATACGTAGGAATTAAACAAGAGCATGATTCATATACTGATAATAGTCTTTCTCTCAATCTTACATTGTCTATATATCTGTCACCCCCACGGAGGGTGAGATGCTTTGCATAGAATCAGATCAAACTCTGAACAGTTGGCAGTGACAGCATATTTTGAAGGAAGGAATCTCAGAAAGTTATTGACTGGGTTTTCAGACTAGTCTAAGTTACAGTTTCCACATCTGCATCATTTTGGATTATCTTAAAGATGCCATTTGATCTCTATTAATTGTCAAATGTTCCAGAAGTAAAGCTAAAGTTGTTTGTACAGTCATGAGAACCGACGTAGATTTCATTACTCCTTCTCTTTGTTGCCTCTTACATTTATGTATTAGAAACTCCTCCAGTGATTGTAAACATATGAAAACCATATCTTAATCATTATGTTGTAAAAAGTGATTCATTTTATATTTTCATATGTTCATTCATTGACTGCAACAGGTCTGCTTATAAAAGATCTCATTTCTGCATCTTGAATAGTCAGACCACTAAACAATTAATTTAATTAAATTGTTTTTAAATTATTGAATAAATTATCGTTATTAAATAAACCATTTTTTTCTTTTCATTGTCAGATTAAACATGGTGGTTTTGTTTATTATCAAGAGGGCTGCTGTTTGGTTCGTTCCAAAGATGAAGAAGGTACAGAACAGTTTTTCCTTTTAAGAAACATCTGATTTTTCAGATTTCACATTTTTCATGGGAAATTTGGTATTGATTTTTCAAAGGTATAGAAAATATTTGTTTTCGATTTCTGATTTTTCTCTTTTTAAATGACTAGTTTTTAATTTGGGGGGTTGCTGAAGATATAATTAACAGCTACATTGGAAAGCTTTGGCAGAGAGAATGAAGGTGGGAACCAGCATTTTTTGAGCATCTACCAAATCCCAGATACTGTGCTAGGGCACTACATAGATTATTCAGGCCACTTACATTTTCTTATTTTCATAGGTTCTATATGGTCTATAAATATTAAACTGTATGTCAAGTAACATCACATAGGTTAATGCATAGAATAATATTGAATAGCATAAGGATATAGTAAATACTAATGCCATTTTCTGTACACATCAAACTGCTGTCAGTGCTCAAAGAAGCCAAAATGTAGCCTCTTACAAAAGGGGAATGCTAGTTTAAAACATTAAAATAACAGTTTAAAATTTTTTGAAGTATATCTTGTGGAATTATCTCCTTTATCCTTTTCTTTTTGCAGCAGACAATGATAATTATGAAGTTTTGTTCAATTTGGAGGAACTTAAGTTAGAGCAGCCCTTCATTGATTGTATCAGAGTTGCTCCTGATGAAAAATATGTAGCTGCTAAGATAAGAACTGAAGATTCTGAAGCATCTACGTGTATAGTTGTGAAGCTTAGTGATCAGCCTGTAATGGAAGCTTCTTTCCCAAATGTGTCCAGTTTTGGTAAGCCACCAACCAAAACAGTCTTCTGCATTGAAAAGGCAACAGTAAAGAGAGTTGTCCACACTTTACAAGCATTTTTACTTGCTCACGTGAGTGAATGAGAAGATGAATGCCTGATCTGTTTGTTTATCCCTGTGGACTCCATACCTTCCTCTGTGCCTCTTATTCAGGAGACCTTCCCTTCTTTAGTTAAATACCCAAATTCATGTTTATGTTTTTAAAAGTATTATAATCAGAGTCCAGGTTGTACAGTGTATATTAATATATCAGTAATTCTTTTCTATTACTTAGAACACATTTTTTGCATGTACATTGTATCTTAATATTTTATTCACCTTTAAGCTTGGGTATGACTTTTTAATTTTACATCATCTTGTCGAGCCATTATAGCACATTGCCCAAGGTCACTACCAAGGGACTCTGGAACATGTTGAACTAACTTATCAATAAAGCCCATGATATTTTTACCAATAGAACCAACTTTAAATTTTATCATTTATCATTGAGTGGTACATGTGTTTATAGTGTATCCTCCCTTTTCCTTTTCTACCATAAATTTCCCTATTGTTTAATAACTAAATGCTTTTGCCGTGAATCAAAATTATACCCTTTCTACTTGATTCTAAGGCATACCTCTTGTACATTTTAACCTCTCTAAAATCAGAATGCATGATATACAATAATGTCTTACAGTCATTGTCAGCCAGGTGGCAGTCATGATGTAATAGTGTGAAAACTTTCATTGATAGCTTCTGGTAAGATCTAGAAAACACCAGCATTAAAAGCATATTTGGTAGTTTGAGATATCTTGTGGCTTGAAAACAGACAGAAAACATTTAGGCATGAGAGAAAGTGATCCTAAATTTCCTCAGACTTCGAGGTTATAGATTTAAACATAATTCATCTCCTGAAAGCAAATGTGACTTTACCAAAGTCTTTCCTAAATATTGAATATTCATCTCTTATTTAGAAACTTGAGTACCCAGAGACTAATAGCTACTTGAAAACTTAGAATTGATGCAGTAGGATATTATTCTCTGGCTTATAAATAACAGGGCTACATTTAGTCAAACCTATGTTAGACTTAGATTTCTGGGATAAACTTGCACGTATCTTCTATTTGGCAATCAAAATCAGAGTGTACTGTGCTTCTTTCTTTTTTTTTTTCTTTTTTAACTGTAAGTAGGTGGCTATCTATAATTCTTTAATTATTTTCTTTTAGAATGGGTAAAGGATGAAGAAGATGAAGATGTTTTATTCTACACCTTCCAGAAGAACCTTCGCTGTCATGATGTATATCGAGCCACTTTTGGTGATAACAAACGTAATGAACGTTTTTACACAGAAAAGGACCCAAGGTACTAGAACCATGCAATTAAGTCTTTTTCTTCAGAATATTTCTCTAGTTATCTGAAGTGCTGCTCTTGGTTGACTTAAAACATTGATTTTGGCTGGAATCAGATATAATAAGGCTAAGAGGAGCATAAGCATTCTTTTGTAAGTTTAGATTCAAAATTGGAAATTAGTTATATTCAAACTTCAGAGTGAACACAGGTATATCATTAGACTACAAATGCTGTTACTAACATTCTCTCTGTACTGACACATGCATGAAAGGAGTTATTAATTAATTTAATAGGGTTAAATTAAACATTTAATAGGGTTTCCATGCAGCAGTTTTGAATCTCCTATAAGGCATAACTAGAATAACCATAGTGTCAGTCATACAGCAATTACTATCTCATATAGATTATCTGTATTTTAAACTGCTTTCCTTTGAACCATGATCTACACTGCTCTTTAGATTTTACTTTCCCCAATACTTTGGTAATTCCTCCTTAAAGCTAATTCTTTTTGCTTCAGGACTTATGCCTCATATTACCACTTAACCAGGCTTGGAAGGAAATGATAATAAATTTGTGTGGGAAAATCCCTTAACTCTTACCAGATATAGTTTTCCAAATGATTTATGATAAATTATTTCTTAACACCACAGTCCTGTCACCTCTTAGATGATTGAACAGTATAATTTGGACAATGTCTGAACAGATTGTGCAAGAGAGAAAAATGATCTTTTAACACCACATCTATGACAATAAAAATTGATACCCAAAACGAGAAAAGTAACCCTTCACTTAATAAAACCTCAGAGCTGACAAGGACCTTAAAGAAAATCTTGTTTATATGCCCAGTTTATATAAAGAACTTGAGTTCTGGAGAAATTATATTATTCCAACCCATAGAACTAACATTCTTGGTTCAGTGATGCTGTCATTGCTTTTTTCTGATGATGATTGTTTTAATGAGAATTTACTAGAACTAACTATTCATGTGATCCCACTATTTTATGTGTCATTTGTCAAAGATATCTTTTGGAGATGAGAGTTTAAGCTAGTAATTTATTACATTGTATCAATGACTTATGATTATGAACCATTTTCCATCTTGTGAATAAAACTCAGAATTGACCCTATGAGCTATATCCTTGACTAAGGTACTTGGTTGCCATATGTTGTTACTGTCTTAAGTTCTAAGATTGAGTTATCATACATACATTTAAGATTCTTGGTATTTGGCTTCTGGCATGTTTTTTCTACCCCATAAAGAATTAACCATAATTAATATGTTTAAACCTAGTTTGGCATCTAATCTACAGCACAAATTAGTTTATGGATTCTGAATACAGTTGACCCTTGAGCAACTAGGGGATTAGGGACACTGACACCCATGTAATTGAAAATTCGCATATAACTTTACAGTTGACCCTCTTTATCCACTGTTCCACATCAGCAGATTCAACCAACCACAGATGGTGTGGTACTGTGGTATGCATTTATTGAGAAAAATATGTATGTAAGTGGACCCCACCGGTTCAAATCCATGTTGTTCAGGGGTCAATTGTACTTAATAAACAGCCCCAATCCAAAGGGAAGGACCAAGAGGGAAAAGCAGCATACCAACAGAGAAAATGGAATGAAGGTCTTCATAGAACGAGGACTGAGCTGTTTGTTTTTTTTTTTTTAACTGTGTTTGCTTTGATCGCCAGGTTTCAGTATTCTGTTCTCACAGTAAGCTTTGCCAAAATTATAACTTCTTTTTCTAGTTTCTTGAGGTGTGAATTTTTTTTGTTTGAGATTTTTCTTTTTTCTTAATGTGTTTATTGCTATAAATTCCTCTTAAAACTGCTTTTGCTGCATCCCATAGGTTTTGGTGTGTCGTATTTCCATTTTCACTTCAGGATTTTCCCCCCCTTTTGATTATCTTCTTGACCCTTTGGTTGTTTAGGAGTATATTGTTTAATTTCCATATATTTGTTAATTTTCCAGGTCTCTTCCTGTTAAGACTTATTTTGTAACCTAACACATGATCTGTCCTGGAGAATGTTCCATGTCCACTTGAGAAGAATGGTTTATTTTGTTTTGTTTGTTTTTGCTGCTGTTGGACGGAATGTTCTGTATATGTCTGTTAGGTCCATTTGTTCCAAAGTATAGTTCAAGTCCAGGGTTTCCTTACTGATTTTCTGCCTGGTTGATCTATATATCCGTTGCTGAAAGTGGGATAGTAAAGTCCCCTACTATTATTATGTTATCTGTTTTCCTTTCAGATCTGTTAATATTTGAGAATTCTGATTCTGAGTGCATATATATTTATGCTCGTTATATCCTCTTGACGAATTGACACCCTTATCATTATATACTGGCCTTCTTTATTTATGTCATTACAGCTTTTAAGTTAAGGTCTATTTTGCTGATATAAGTATAGCTACCCTTCCTCCCTTTTGGTTTCCACCTGTATGGAATGTCTTTTTCCTTATTTTGAGCCTCTGTATGTCCATGAAGTTGAAATGAATCTCTTATTATAGGCAGCATATAGTTGGCTCTTTTTTTTTTTCCCCATTCAGCCACTTCATGACTTTTGATTGGAGAATTTAATTCATTTACATTTAGAGAAATTTTAAACAGGTAAAGACTTAGTAATGCCATCTTTTTCATGTTTTCTAGCTGCTTTGTATCAATAGTTCCCATGTTCCTTTCTTCCTTTCCTACAGTCTTCCTTAATGAATTGATGATTTTCCATAGTGCTGTAGTTTGATTCCCTTCTCTTTATATTCTGTGTATCTGCTGTAAGTTTTTGCTTGGTAGTTACCACTTTACTTCTCTTTCTAACAAAACTGTTACATGTAGAGCTGCTTGTGTTCTCACTTCCCTGTAACCACATATCTGCCAAATAATTGACTAATTTATCTTTTGATTACCTGTGTCATCATTACACATAAATAAGTAGATAAAAATAGCAAAGAAAGTGTTGAAAATAAAGAGCAAAGTAGGGGCAGGGGACTTGCCCTACAACGATATATTACAACATGTGAAGGCACAACAGTTAAAATAATATAAATTTATAAATTGACAGACAAATAAAAGAGACCAGAATAGATAACTTTAAAATAGACCCTAGTATGTATAAAAACTTATAATAAAAGAGGTGTTGCAAACTAGTGGAAAGTAAATGGGTATTATTTTTTAATGTGGGAAATAGTGAATATTTGGACAAAAATAATTTTCATCAGCATACATTCCTAAAAGATTTAAAGGATCTATTGGTAAAAATAAAACTATCAGCAAAAAAAAAAAAACCAACCAAAAAAAAAAACCTAGGTGAAAATACGTGTTTCACTCAACTTGGTTAAAATATTTCCAGAGCATAAAATGAATAGAAGAAATTACAAGGGGTAGTGCCAATATTTTTGATTATCTAAAATATTAGACTCTTATGTCAGAAACTATTGTAAACAAATAAATTAAAATCCAGATGATAAAAAGGAGGCAAGTATTTTCAACAAAAGGACAAGTTAATGTCTTTAATTTATAAAGAGGTGGTTATAGACCAGTAATTTAAACTACATCACCAAGCTTAAAATGGACATAGACACATCGCAAAGAAATAAAATTGACAAACATGTTAATATAATCCAGTACAAAAGGAATTTTACCAAAATGCATATCTCTGGGGAGTGGAATTCAGGGTTATCATCCTTCTTTATATTTTTTAGTATTTTCAGTATGAATTACTTTCATAATAAGGAAACATGTAGGTATAATATTTAAAGGCATTCAGTGTGTCAGTATGAATTAGTATAATGCTCTTGGGGTAGTATTTGATTATAATTATCAAAAGTCATAAAAATGCTCTTAATCATTAAAGTAGTATTTCTATTATTAAGAATTTATCCTAAGGAAATAATTATAAAAGTTAGGGAGACAGAAACTATCTTCATGATATATTCCCTTTTATATTTATTACAATGAAACATTAAAATCTACATTTTTAAGAATTATGGTAATTCAACTTGATAGAATATTAGGTAGCCATTAAAAATGATTACAGACTGTATAACTAATGTGGGGGAAGATGATAATATGTGTAATAAGAAATGCAGGGAATTCCCTGGCACTCCAGTGGCACAAAAACAGAAATATAGATCAATGGAACAGGATAGAAAGCCCAGAGATAAACTGTGGTCAACTAATCTGTGACAAAGGAGCCAAGGATATACATTGGAGAAAAGGCAGCCTCTTCAATAAGTGGTGCTGGGAAAACTGGACAGCTATATGGAAAATAATGAAATTAGAACACTCCTTAACACCATACACAAAAATAAACTCAAAATGGATTAAAGACCTAAATGTAAGGCCAGACACTATAAAACTCCTAGAGGAAAACATAGGAAGAACACTCTTTGATGTAAATAACAGCAAGATCTTTTTTAATCCACCCCCTAGAGTAATGGAAATAAAAACAAAAATAAATAAGTGGGACCTAATGAAACTTCAAAGCTTCTGCACAGCAAAGGAAACTATAAGCAAGACGAAAAGACAACCCTCAGAATGGGAGAAAATATTTGCAAACGAATCAGCAGACAAAGGATTATCTCCAAAATATATAAACAGTTCATCCAGCTCAATTATCAAAAAAACAAGCAACCCAATCAAAAAATGGGCCGAAGACCTAAATAGGCATTTCTCCAAAGAAGACATATGGATGGCCAAGAGGCACATGAAAAGCTGCTCAACATCACTAATTATTAGAGAAATGCAAATGAAAATGACAGTGAGGTACCACCTCACACTGGTTAGAATGGGCATCATCAGAAAATCTACAAACAGTAAATGCTGGAGAGGATGTGGAGAAAAGGGAATGTTCTTGCACTGTTGGTGGGAATGTAAACTGATACAGCCACTATGGAGAACAGTATGGAGGTTCCTTGCAAAACTAAAAATAGAACTACCATATGACCCAGCAATCCCACTCCTGGGCATATACCCAGAGAACAGCATAATTCAAAAAGACACATGCACTCCAATGTTCATGGCGGCACTATTTACAATAGCCAGGACATGGAAGCAACCTAAATGTCCATCAACAGATGAATGGATAAAAAAGATGTGGTACATATATACAATGGAATATTACTCAGCTGTAAAAAGCGATGAAACTGGGACATTTGTAGAGACAGGGATGGACTTGGAGACTGTCACACAGAGTGAAGTGAGTCAGAAAGAGAAAAACAAATATCGTATATTAACACATATATGTGGACTGTAGAAAAATGGTACAAATCAATCGGTTTGCAAGGCAGAAATAGAGACACAGATGTAGAGAACAAACATATGAACACCATGTGGGGAAAGCGGGGAGGGTTGTGGGGGAATGAATTAGGAGATTGGGATACCAAATTGTACACTCTAAATATATGCGGTTTATTGTCTGTTAACTGTATCTCAATAAAAGTTATTAAAAAAAAAAAAAAAAAAAAAGACTGTGTTTCCACTACAGGGGGTGCAGATTCTGTTCCTGGTCTGGGAACTAAGATCCCATGTGCCACACAGTGCAGCCAATTAAAAAAAAAAAAAAAAAACACCTAAATGCAGAATCCAGAATTGCATATGTACTTTTAAAATAATTACATCTATTTACAGACGTATAAAATACTATTAAGCCTTCGAAGGAAAAATAGAAAAATTAAAATAGTTAATTTTTAAAATGTGTTATGTTACTGAGATTGTGAGGGGTTTTCTTCCTATTGTTTGTATTGTAAAAACTAGGAGAGTAGGAAAAAAGGATATCCAGCGTGCACAGAGAGGAAAAACAAAGTCTGTGTCGTTTTCTTCCCTACAATTACATATCTCCTCTAGAAAGTTTATTTCCTCTTCTCAGCAAAAAGCCCTATAATCTGTTGCTGTGAATGAGAGTTAGATTATGTCTATAGTTTACCTTGTGCATTTTTTTAAAAAGATGAATTGATAGACACACAGATATGTGATAAAGACAATATACCAAAATGTTAGCAATGATTGAATCTTAGCAGTGGGTATATCAGTATTTACCTTGCATTTCTTTCAGCTTTACAGTATGTTTGAAAAATATTCATAATAAAATGTTAGAGAAAAATTATTTTGAATGCCTTTGGGGAGGAAATGAGAAATATAATAGCCATTTTTTATAAGCAGTATTCACTGAGGAGTTTTTATATTCTATCTGCATTATAAATTAATATATATATTGAACACCAGTGAGATATGATCATTAACAAGATAGCTTGCATTTGAAATTTATTGGGTTTTCATATCTCTTTCTCTCTTCCTCTCTCTTTCTTCTGTGCAGCTTTTTCGTTTTCCTTTATCTTACAAAAGACAGTCGTTTTCTCACCATGAATATTATGAACAAAACCACTTCTGAGGTGTGGTTGATAGATGGCCTGAGCCCTTGGGACCCACCAGTACTTATCCAGAAACGAATACATGGGGTCCTTTACTACGTAGAACATAGAGATGATGAATTATACATTCTCACTAATGTTGGCGAGCCTACAGAATTCAAGGTAAATCCTGTATTCTCCTGGTCCCTGTTTAGGCTGTTAGGGAGTGTTACACTAACATCAGCATTTCTTGTTCTAAGAGTTTGTTGTTTTGTAAGCTTTGAGTATTGTAAAAACTGATGCTACCTTCCTATGTGTACCCAATCCTATTTCTCTTCCCTTAGAGCTAATACCTCTTCATATTTTGATTGTAGCTAAAATGGTTAGTAAATGCAAACAAACTCTATCCTGAGCATATTAGTTATCAAAGCCAAACTTGGTGGCTTAACAGACTTTTGTAAACTCACGATTTTGTGAGGCAGCAGTTTGGATTGATTCAGACAGTTCTTTTACTGGCCTCGGCTAGGCTCACTGATGTTTCCACAGTCAACTGACTGTCAGTACTCTTACTCGGATGTCCATTGGTTGACTGTCAGCTAAGCACTGGACTGTACCCACCCAGCAGGCTAGCCTGGGCTCATTCATATGGTGATGTTCACACTTCAGCTCTTCATAAAACAGCGAAGATTAGTATGGTCTGGTTTTCGTTGGTTTCATCTCTGGATGCTGTAGTCATCATGTTCTGGTACCTAGGTCTCTTCTACTTTTGTTCCACACAGCTAATGAGAACAGCAGCTGATACCCCTGCAATTATGAATTGGGACTTATTTTTCACAATGAAGAGAAATACTAAAGTTGTAGACTTGGACATGTTTAAGGATCACTGTGTTCTATTCCTTAAGCACAGCAATCTACTTTATGTTAATGTGATTGGTCTGGCTGACGATTCAGTTCGGTCTCTAAAGGTATGTTCAATTTTCAAAAGGTAATACTGTTAATCAAAGTACATGCAGTTTATTAACAACATTAAATTTTGAATAATAGCAATGTACTCTTTCTTAAAAGGAAATTAATTTAAATGAAATTTAGCATATTGGGTCTTTATCAAGTTTAGGAGGTTTGTTTTGAAATTACTTAGAGGACCTTCCTTTTAGTGCACCTTTACTTAAAAATACTGTTGTACAGCATGCATTTCAGAAGTAGAGTTAAGTGCCATTATATTTCTTTTTCTGCATATCTGTAGTCTGTATCACATATCTCTACGACTTTAAATATAGTAATAACTCAGGCCAACCTGGGAGCTAGTGCCTGACCACTGCCTCCTGCTCCCATCCCACACCCCCAGGAGGGATAGTAGTCATGCCGGCTCTATTCCTGCTACAATGTTTCTGCCACTGCATGCTTGTGTCTGCATCATCTCTTTGCCGATTTTATTGCTAAAACTGGTGAATGGTAACATTATTGCCCAGTTTTAAAGCAGCGTTATTATGTGAGTTAAGATACCATGCACTGAAGGGAAGAAGAGAGGCCTCTCTTTTGCTTAATATGGAAAGAGTTGTGTGACCAGCAAACAGACCACTTGTATCTCCCTATCTGTAGTATTATCACAATTTTTGTTAAAATGCAATTCCAGTAAATTCACTGGATGTTTATTAAATTTCTTTGTGCAAAGTACTGTATTGGGCACTCTGGAGTAGAAAGATAGTAGGACAAAATATCGGCCTTAAGGAGAGTACAGTTTATCATGAGTTTAGACTGGTACACAAAGGTTAAGTATAAGATGGGTTTAAATAAGTGGGATCAAAACCATAAAATGTGCTGTGAGGCCCAAAGGAAAGGAGGAGAGCCCAGGAAAGCTTTGTGGGGGGAGTAGAATTTGAGATAAACCCAAGAGGATAGATAGGATTTTGATGGTGGGCAAGGGAATGGTATCTGAGGATGAGAAAGTCCATCAAATGAAGCTCTAAGCTGGAGAAGTTCAGAAAATGTTCAGGAAACTGCTAATAATTCATTTTTATTGAAGCTCAATAAATTTCTAGGGGATGAAGCTATGATTTGACATTCTTTGACTATCAAAGTGATGAATTTATGCATAAATTATGAGGGGAACATTTGACATGTGGGCCAGGGGAATAATTTGAGGAGTCAAGGTATACTTCATGAGGTTATCTGACAGCCATGTTAGAGTACACCAAAGCACCAAGAGGACCTAAATAAAACAACCAAAATTTTCCATCTACTTCATGAAATCAAATTATCAAATGTAATGTCTGGTGTCTTAGAAGACTATATGTGTCCTAAAACAAAAATGGTGATTTTTAACTATAGTAAGTTTCTTACTGCTTTCATCTACTGAATTCAAGATGTGTCTTTTTCACTTGCTAGTTGATGCCAAATTCAGACATCTTCAATCCAGAAACTGACAGAGCATCTATTCTTATTGTAGTCTATAGGAATAGGGATAGGAGAAAGTATATAATTTCTAGCAATACACTTATTATAACAAAATTCTGTCAAAATTAGGAATGTCATGAGACTTTGCTCTAAGAAGATTTGACTTCTAAGTAAATGACCTTTTATATTTTTTGTAAGTATTTTTAAGACATGCCTCAGTTTCCATTGTTCTAACTTCTATTAAAACAAATATCATATCTTTCATTTATTCTGTATCCTCTATTTATTCCTCTATTTATCCTCTATTTCCCAACCTGTAGTACCTCTTATGATGTTCTGAATCGTAATCACATGGAATCAAATACTGTATTATATACTAGGTGCTAGTTAGAATTTTACAGATTTGTATCCTTTTTATGAACTGAATAACACTGATTGATGTGCACAGACAGCGCCATATACAAAGGACATCTTTAAGCCATACTGTGAGTGGATTAAAAAGTATTTCTGTATGTAACATCTCTGTCCAGTGGGCACTTAACTAAAAGCTTTATAAACTCAATCTCAGCAATAGAAAATATAAAGCCCTTAATATATTGCCTTGGTTATCATGTATGACCAATACATCCTTGGTCATCATGTCGGCATTTCCTGGTGATGTTTTTTTCTTCCCAAAAAGAAGTTACGATGTATTATTTGGTTATATTTAATTTAAGCAAATTAGGAAATGTTTTGTGTTGTGCTAACATCAGTTCATCTGGAGGAGCCTGCATGCTTGGGCTGATTTTCTTTCCACATGTATGCCTTAATCATTCTTTTGATGAAATGACTGTGATTTGCTGGTAGAATGCTTAAACTAAAGCTGTTTCTGTCAAATATCTAAGGAATTATATGCATATCAGCTTATAATTCTTCTCAGGCTCTGTCCATTAATATACATAGATGATACTGCAGGCTTATCTCAGTAGGAAATGTAGTTTAAGATATCCTTGAGATAGCTAATACTTACTTCTGTATTAGCTGGACAAACTTTAAAAAGTCCATAGTCTTGGAACAGTTTTTGTTATGATTAAACCTTTAACCTTAGTCCCATTAGTTTAAGAAATACACCCAAAAGACTTTTTGATTTATTGGAACCATTTAATCAGAAACTAAGCTTACTAAAAAACAAAAACAAAAAACTAAGCTTACTACATGAGTCACATGGAAACTATTTTAAAGTTCACCAAAGGGGAGAAAAACTTGTACCCCTATGGGCTGAGGAGCCTTGTGCCCTCAATCTGAGGCCTCTGCTATAAGGTTAATAGCAATGCTTCTATCTTTTTTCCCCCCAAGGTCTCAATTTTTACTCATTTCAGTTATGCTACCAGATATCCCAACTTTCATGATTACATTTTTCTTTCTCATTTATATTTAAATAAACAGATTATCCTTGAAAATAACCCACAATCTGAAGAGAATAAATTAGGAACTCTTTTAGAGAGACTTTGCAAATGTATATCCCTTGTGTTTCAGGGCAATGGATTCTTTGGGTTAATTACGAGAAATTTGCTCTGTGAACATAAGCTCTTTGGCCGTAGTTTCTACAGGTTAAATGGTACACTCTTTATGCACACATCCCCCACCCACCCTTTCGGAATAGTGCCCACCAGTGACGTTGCTGTGCCAAGACCTCTGATTTTCTAAGGAATTTGCTCTTTCTACAATTACTCAGAAGAAAGGCAATTTTCTTTTAATGTTCTGACTCTCAGTACCATTTCTAACACACTGTCAGCCTGCGTACTAGAGTTTTTTAAAAGGTGTAAGAGGGATGTTAGTGGAAGGCTTGAGGCTGGACCCTGCTGCTCTGAGAGAATAAATTTTGATTTCTTTCCTTTTTTCTTAAAGTTAAGAATCTTAATCATAATAGCTGTGAGTCTCTCAGAGTGGATGTACAGGAAAGGTTTTGTTCTGCACAATGGTTAGCCTGGGAGCTAAAGTTAAAAACAAATTGTAAATGCTTTAGTGCTGCTGAGCCAGTTTGTAGCCCTAGAATAATAGCCGTCATCACTGCGGCTGCCCAGGCAGCAGAGTAAGGGCTGCTGGGTAAGTCGTTAAAAACACATCTGGGAGATTTCATGTTCTATGAGAACAGAGATCTTGGCGATGTCTAGGTTCTGGAATTACTACTTGATTTGCTGTTATTCTTAATCATTTTGCTGTTTCATTGCCCAAGTGTATATATACCCCCAAAATAAACTTTTTTATTAAAGGAGATTTCATGTAAGTCTAGACTCATGATAAACCATTTTCCTGTACTTTTTCCTTATTTTATTGGTCATTTATGTAGAGTTTTGTTTTTCACTTGAAATGTTTTTTGTTGTGCTGAAGTAATCCTTAAATGAGGCATTATGTGATAATAAAAATAAATTTGATGTCCACATCATCGTGTTTGGAGCAGACCCAGAAATTTGATTATTAATACTTAGTGTCTAGATAAAGAGTAAAAATAACTGTTTTATTTCTTTAGCTCCCACCTTGGGCCTGTGGATTCATAATGGATACAAATTCAGACCCAAAGAACTGCCCCTTTCAGCTTTGCTCTCCAATACGTCCCCCTAAATATTACACATATAAGTTTGCAGAAGGCAAACTGTTTGAGGAAACTGGGCATGAAGACCCAATCACAAAGACTAGTCGTGTTTTACGTATAGAAGCCAAAAGCAAGGTAAGTCTTTGTAATCCCCACTGTCAGCCTCCGTTAATTGAAAGGATACTATTTGTCAAGTATTTTGCCATTGCTGGGATTACATTAGCACAGTTTAGTCAAGCGGCTCACATTCCACAGCAAGACCCAAGTGATTTTAGGGGGTACATGGACTTTTTTTTTTTTTTTTAACTTTAATACTCATGCACTTATTTTAACGTGGATTAGAAAATTTATAACCAGCATAGCAAGCCCTTGATTTCATGTGTTGTGTATATTTGAATATTAAAAATTGATTTAAAGAAAAAAATAATCAAAGTTTGTGTGTAGTTATGGCAAAAATTATGAAGGTAGTAAGCAATTGACTAGAGTGAACTAGACTAATATAGACTTCCTGCCCTCATGGAGATTAAATCTAGTGTGGAAGATGCTAGATTTTGAAGAAGTAATTGCCAATGTACTTATGGCTGCAAAGGAAGACAGAAGTTTTTAAGTGAAGTTGGATAGGAGGCAGGAAGATGAACACAACAGGATTATTTTAAAGAAATTAATCTGCATCATTTTATAAGAATGAGTCTTACTGAGAAGTGAAAATTCTGTTACACTGTCATAACGAGTATAATAATGAGAGGAAGAGTTCTTCCTTATTTGATAACACTCTAGTGCCCCAAAGTGAAGTTTTCAAAATGAGAATGAAAAAAATAAGGAGAGTGGCCTGGTTAAATTCCTTATGTAAACTAGTGCTTTTTCATTAGTTTCTGTAAGCAGGGTGAGAACCAACACTTCTACCCTTTTTCTGTGAAAGGACGATCAGACATAGTTTCGATAATCTTAATTTTGTCTGTCCAGAGAATGCCATGGTTCAGTCAGTTGAGTGTGAACTACACTGGGGTATAGTTTTTTGCGCTAAAAATAATTTAGATGGTAAAACTTGTAAAACTTACTTAAACCACTTAAACACTTAAAAAATAAATTTAGGTCTTTGAAGAGGATGTAGGTGGGTGTTAGGTCAGTAAGAGATTTTTAGGTTTTAATGATTGAGAATTCTGATTATTGAGCACAGAAAATTGAGTTGTTAAAACTTCTTTAGTTAGCATATTTGTATATATTCAAAGATGAGAAAATGCTCATGTATATCCCAAAGTATAGGAAGAATACTATGCTAGTATATCTAAACTTGATAGGTATTTTGGCTTATCCTGAAAGAAAAAAAAATTAGTTATACTGGGTTGTGAAGAACTCTTTAAAGTCACTTTACTGTCATGAAAGGCTACATTTAATAAACTATTTTCAAGCCAGAGTCTTGCTGTTCTTTTCTAGTTACTATTGTAGGTCAGCAGAGTAGCTGAAAATTAAGGACCCTGATGGATTTTTAGAGACCGTAACTCTTTTATCTTCATTAAATGAAGTTGGTGCTCAACATCAATAAGCAGCACATGAAATTGGGGATAAAACTGTTTCAAAAGACTTCTTAACCTGCATAGTAAATCTTCATTTCCAGGATGGAAAATTAGTGCCAATGACTGTTTTCCATAAAACGGATTCTGAGGACTTGCAGAAGAAGCCTCTCCTGGTACATGTATATGGAGCTTATGGAATGGATTTGAAAATGAATTTCAGGCCTGAAAGGCGGGTGTTGGTGGACGATGGCTGGATATTAGCATATTGTCATGTTCGGTGAGTCAGCACGTTTTACCTGGCCTGTGAGTACTGGAGCATTGTCACATGTCCAAAGTAACAGTTTATTGGGGAGCAGAAGTTTATTTGCTCATTTGTATTGTTGAATTTGTATATTCTTAGACCTGTGCTAGTAGAACCTGATTCAGTAACAAATTAATCCCAAAAGCAAAAGGGTAGATTTTTAGGATTTTACACCAGACTTTTAAGATTTTTAGAGTAGATAAACCAATCTCTGTACTTACATAGTTACATTATTATTTACATTTAATTCTCCCAAGTTTTTCTAAAATAGCCTCTTAAGCTGGACTCCCTTTTTCCCACTCTAACTTCCATTTTATTTTAACTGTTTTCAAGACACAAATAGTATTATGTTTCTGCTTAAAATCCTTTACCACTTCCCCATCACCACAATAAAAGTCAAAACACCTCAGTATAGTATTTAACATCCTAATGATTTGGCTTAGCTTCAGTGTGGCATCTGTCATCACTCCCCAGACATGTCCTACTTTCCAGCTATGCACATCCTACACATCCAGCCTTACTCAACATGCTTTCAAATGACAACCTCTTTCCTTACACATGCTGGGTCTTGATGCCTTTCCTTTCTTTGCCCTCCTGGGAACTCACATTCTTCTTTCAAGACTCAGCTTAGGTATCACCTCCTTAAAGCATTCATGTTTCTGACTCCTACATGTACCCCTAACCTGACAGGTGGATGTTCTCTCCTCTGGTTCTGACTCTGTTATAGCACCGACCACCTTGCTTGGTAGGTGTTTTCTTTCCCCCCAAAATTATAACCTCCAGGACAGAGGATTTCTACTTGTTTATATTTTTAAGGCCTGCATTTAGCACAATGCCTGGTAAATAGTAAGCAGGCACTCAAAGCATATTTGTTGAGTCAGTTTTTTATTAAGGAAGATTTATTTTTTTAACAACTAAGTCAAAAAGTGATGCTGCTTTTGCATATTAGGTACTAGTCTTGCAAAGCTGACCATAGATCTTATTCTTCTTTAAATTAGTTGATCTTTAAAATCCCTCTCCATTCTAAGATTCTCTATTTTTAAAATTAGTATAAGGTTTCATAACTGACTCATTTCTAAATTATAAATCACTTAAATTATTTAATCTTTAATATGACACTACCTTTGCAAGCTTCAGTTCTAACTCTGCCAGTTCCACTAAATTTTTCTGAATGTAGCAACTCTTCTTAAACTATGTAAGTTCTTGTTTTGTAGATTCAGATATTTTGTCAAATTTCTGACAACATAATTGTTGGGACATTTCAGCCTGCAGAACGTCTTTATTTTTTGCTGTTGCTTTATCCAGTGCTTTATTAGCCTTTTCATAGTCCACTAGTGACCTAGATCTTCGGTAGAGGAAATCTTTAGCAACTTGAGATTCCCTTAAATAATATTTAAAAGGTCAGAAAGTTTGAGGTTCTCATCAGCTGACACTCATGCTTCTGTTTTTCTTGTTTTATCAAACAATTCTGAACCTTTAAGAAAAAACTTGCATATATCTGCAGAGAATCCTGAGTTCCTAAAGCATATAATGAAGAACCAATTCTATGGTAATTGTCTGCAACACTTTTGTGGGATCTTATCATCCTGTCAGATTTAGTAGGTGCATCCTTAACTCACTTATGATATTCTAAAAGCAATGTTCATTCATGCTCAGAGAAATCATCTACATCCTTTTCTCCAGAAACAATTACTCCATCTGCTGATTTAACCATGTTTTAAAAGAAATCTTCAAGTTTCTCTTTTTTATCTTTTTCCTCGCACACTCAAATCTTGATTATGTTCCAGGAAGACATGGAAATTTAAATCTTTCCTCAAAATGGGGTGTGCTGCCACATGACACAGGAACGCTTCATGCATCGCAACGGTCTTCTTGAATATTGCCAGATACTCAGCTTCCGGCTCCTGTTTCATCTTTGTGAATTCCTCCTTTGTCGTAGACCCTTCTCCTTCTTCAAGTTTCTGTAGTTTTTCCCTTGAGGCATCAAAATCAGGTCTTGGTGGTGCTAGAGGGATAATGTAACCTGCATCGTCTTCATTTTCAATGACGGAATCATGAAGCCAGATAAATTCCTCATGTTGTCGAACAACAGAAAACTCATTTTGTTTAAAATTTGGCAATGAACTGTTTGTGTGAACAGTGAATTTTACTTTGTCTCTCTCACTAAGAGCGTCAGAAATGTCCACCTGTAGAGCAGCATCACTTTGAAGATGTACATTTACTGCTTTAAGTCCATGGTGCTCCTCCAAGAGGAAGTCGGGGCCATTGTCTAGGCCTTCCTGCGGGGTCGGTGGGGCCCAGCGCAGTGGGGAAGAGGATGGAGTGGGGGAAACACAAAGGAGGGAGACGTTAGTGCCAGGCTGGCGCAGCCCCCACACCGGCCCTGCACCTGCTGCCCCCATCGCTCACCTGGGTCTCAGTGCCGCCGTGAATCAATTTTTGATAGTCTATGTCAGGGGTTGGCAAACTTTTTCTCTGAAGAACTAAATAATAAACATTTTAGGCTTTGCAGGCCACATATGGTCTCTGTTGCATATTCCTGGTTGGTGCTTTTTATTCCCAACCTTTAAAAATGTAAAAGTCCTTCTTAGCTCAAGGGCCATACAAAAACAAGCCTCTGGGTAGGTTTAGCCCATAGGCTATAGTTTGCTGACACTGACCCATATCATTAATACTTTTTCCCCACTAAAACTTTTTTGCCCTTTCATTTCAGGGGAGGTGGTGAGTTAGGCCTCCAGTGGCACGCTGACGGCCGTCTAACTAAAAAACTCAATGGCCTTGCTGACTTAGAGGCTTGCATTAAGACGCTTCATGGTCAAGGCTTTTCTCAGCCAAGTCTAACAGCCCTGACTGCTTTCAGTGCTGGAGGGGTGCTTGTGGGAGCATTATGTAATTCTAATCCAGAACTGCTGAGAGCTGTGACTTTGGAGGTAAGTACTCTGTCTCTACTGTCTACAAAATAGGGAGGTGTGAAGTAATAGATGCTCTAAGAAAAATTTTCTGTTACAGTTTTCCCATAGCATAGGAGTATAACAAAGCTTTAAAATTTTAAACATAGAATTGTAGCTCTGGGAGAACTTCCCTGACAGTGTTCTTTATTGATTTTTAAGGATTTCCGCTGGATATTAATGGCTATTCCCAGTGATCATTTTTTATTTGTAAGAACATTTAGAGTTGATGGAAAAGAGACAACGCATATATGAAACACCAGATCTAGGAAATCACGCAAAGCACACTGACTCTGGCATGTGTGAACTCCTTTGATTCTTATTGCCCATCAACATTTCTCTCAGTCCTGGATTTAGGGGCTCTCTATTTTCAGATACTCCATTCTTATTATTGGTCTTTAGGAGTAGTTTTGCTGTACATTAGTTGAAATATCTTTTCCTGTTCTGAAAAGGCTCTATAGTTATGTCCAAAGTTATGAAATTATAGCAGCTCATTTCACCTCCATCATTCCCTCTGCTTCCTGGTTAGTGTAGGGGAGGAAAAAATTTTCCTCTTCCCTCTAGGCTGGTCTAAGAATAAATGGACATGAGACAGATTAACAGGAGAAAAAGCAAACAAAAGTTTAATAACATGTATACATGGAAGAGACCCAGGAAAACTGAGTAGCTCACCAAAATGCCCAGAATGGTGGCCATGGTTACTCACCTTAAACACCATCCTCAGCAAAAGATGAAAGAGGATGTTGAGGATAATGATCTGGGACTTCAAGGGGTAGAAGGCAATTCACATGGAGATGGAAAAGCCAAAGTTTGGTAAACAAACATTAGCTGGGCTAGCAGAGACCATGGGACACAGAGTGGACTCTGGTCTCTAAGCGTTTCCCCGCCACAGCTGGTCTATATTTATTATCTGGTGATATTCCTATAATACACCCTCTATCTAAATTCTTCAGGCAATTAGGGAGAAGATCAGCGTTTCTTCCTGAGTCTTTTGGGCCTTGATTGTTTTCAGCTTGAAATAATCCGGGGGTGGCAAATTTTGTTTTTCTACTGTAGATATTCTGAAAGATAATGACTGGGATGGAGAAAGTGAATTATTTTCAGGTGGTTTTTTGTTTTTTTTTTTTAACTTTTTTAGGGTGTGGGCTATACACTGTGGGCTCATATTAAGTAAATAAGTGTTAAATAATCCTGATTTGTAAATCTGTTTTTTAATAGAAATACTAAGTATAGAAGGGAAAAAACTTTATGCACAAAGATAATGGCAGAATTATAAAGAAAATGCAACTAACCTTTGACTTCTAGAAATTACTTTGACTTTTAGAAATCAGAGAGGAAATAATCAGAAATGTATGTGTAAGGATATTTATCCCACATTGATTATAATAGTGAAGAATTGGAATTAACTTAAGTATCCCACAGTTCATTCAAAGTTTGGAGCACGTTTCCTCTGATTGGTAAACCTAAGTCATGTGGCTACTCTCACTCTGAGGGAAAGCTGGGGAAGGAACTATCTGGCATTTAGCTCCTCTACAGTGAGACGCAGGCTGTCTTATAAGGTTAGAGCTACTCCGGATGCACAAAAGGAGCTAAGATGCTAGGCAGCCAAAAAGAATTGCATTTGCCCACAATATTTGCTTAATGTTAATAGGAGAGAAAGCTGCAAGACATGTTAACAGAAGATTATATGGCTACGTGAACAAAGCAGCTCCCGTTTTATTAAATGCTTAACACTGGTTATAAGCCAATGAGTGATATTCTTTTTCAACTTGGATATTTTTCAGATTTTCTTCAATTAGCATTTATTAGCTTTTTATAATGTAAAATGTCCAACTGAGTTATTCATGTTGTTGGGGTTTTATTTTTACTTTTTAACTGTGGTAAAATAACATAAAACTTACCATCCTAACCATTTTTAAGAGTGTACCGTTCAGTAGTGTTAAGCACATTCACGTTGTACAACCAGTCTCCATAACTCCTCATCTTGCAAAACGAAAACGCTATACCCATTAGATAGCAACTCCCCAGTTTCCCCTTCCCCTAGACCCTGGGAACCAGCATTCTAGTTTTCTATGAATTTGACTACACTAAGCTACCTCCTACATAAATGGAATCATACAATATATTGTGTCTTTTTATAACTGGTTTATTTCACTTAGATAATGTCCTCAAGACCCATTGTGTTGTAGCAGGTGTCAAATTTTCCTTCTTTTTAAGGCTGCATTTCATTGTATCATTGTATTTATATTTTGCTTATCCATTCATCTATCAGTGGACACTTGGGTCAGTTCCACCTTTTGGGTATTGTAAAGACTGCTGTGAACAGGGGTGTACTCTTCAAGACCCAGCTTTCATTTCTTTTGGATATATACCTAGGAAAGAATTGCTAGATCATATGGTAATTCTAATTTTAATTTTTTGAGAAACCATTTTACATCCCCACCAGCAGTGAACAAGTTTTCCAGTTTCTCCATGTCCTTCCCAACAATTTTTTTTAATAGTAGCCTAATGATGTGAGGTGGCAGCATTTGTTATATGAATAAAAGAAACTAAACTAAAAGCAAAAATTGTGAAATTGGAAGATAAACCGTTTGTCATTTAAGGAGTCTGAATACCTTAAAAACCAGTTATAAATCACAGGCCCTGGTTACAGAATGGCTAATTAATCTGACTCCTGGGAATGTACATAACATCTTGAGCTTTGTTCTCTCATGTCAGCTTGTATATTCATAAAGTATAGCATTTTTCTGAAACTCATTTTACCAGTTTATTAATTGAAGTTTAAATTTCTCTGGCTATTTTTTTTTTAAGGCACCTTTCTTGGATGTTCTCAACACCATGATGGACACTACACTTCCTCTGACATTAGAAGAATTAGAAGAATGGGGGAATCCTTCATCTGATGAAAAACACAAGAACTACATAAAACGTTACTGTCCCTATCAAAATATTAAACCTCAGGTAGTGAAAGACAGTTATGATATACAATCCTTAAGTGGTAGAATAATGAAAAGGATATTCACCCGAACTGAAGCAGGAATTTAGTAAGGCCTTAGATTGTTTCTCCTTATGATACTCAGACACCTTTCAGCCCCTTCTCTGCTCACGCTCCATGTTTGTTTCAACTTCATAGCTCAGGAGACTAGATTCGATAAGATCAAGGTCTCACTAGTCAAGAAAAGGTTATGCCAGGTAACAAATAGTCTAGTATTGTGATGCTGTATATCTCTCAAGAATATCAAATGAGAAAAAAAAGCACTTAGGGGGAAAAAAAGTTGGAGGTAATTTGGTTTTCATAATCTATAAGGTAGAAAGGGACCATAAGGAGTAATATAAATTCTTTGTACATCTCTTTTCTTTCAGCATTATCCTTCGATTCACATCACAGCTTATGAAAATGACGAACGTGTACCTCTGAAAGGAATCATGAACTATACTGAGAAACTCAAGGAAGCCATCGCGGAGCATGCGAAGGACACCGGGGAAGGTAGGAGACCACCTGAGAGCAGGGGACGTAGCTATATGGACTGTCACCTTCAGTGTACTGCTCAGAGTAGTACATTTCATGCTGCAGACCAAATCAGTCACCCATGATTTTAGACAAATCATTGTTTTTCCTATGTTGACTACCCAGTTGAAGCAAATGTAATACCTATAACTGCCTCGCCTCTTTTTCAAAGGACAGCATTAAAATAAGGTAGGCAAGGCACAAAGAAATAAGTACGCTTAAATATTTACGTAACTTGGAGGTGTACTATCATACCATATCATCACTCATCCTTTAACAAAACTAATTGAGCTATTATTCTTGGAAATTTCTAAAAACAAATTCGGAAGTTTTTGCTCCGGAGCGGTAGTGCCCAAACTAGCAGCTTTAATTTTCTCTTGATCTTTCTATTTTATTAGACAAGAACTCTCACCATTTTTCCTTGACAAGGCATGCCAGGACCTTCTGGGCTCAGGGTCCGAGGGTCTCACCTTTACGTTTTCAGACACTTGCCCTGTATTCAGCTCTGTCTGACTCCCACCCATTGCTGTAGTTGGTGTTTCCAGGTCACAAGGCTCTCAGATTCCATAGGACCGATTGGCTTCCTCCTCCATGTGGCCCTATAGTCTCTTCCATCCAGTTTCCTCTGCCTCTGGTCCTGCTCCTGCTTTTCCTGTTTCAGAAATTTGTTTTGTACTGCTCTCCCCCCACTCTCCTCTCTTTGTTGGTGGTAGTAGTGGTTTACGCCTTTCTCCATTATTATTTTAATAGAGTGCTTAGAAGGAGGAGGTGAAATGGGTGGGTTCTTAATTGGCCGAAAACCTTCTAATTGTTTCATATGTTAACTCTTTCAGGTTATCAAGCCCCCAGTATTATTTTAGATATTCAGCCTGGAGGCAATCATGTGATTGAGGATTCTCACAAAAAGGTAAGCTATCAAGCCCCTGTAAGTTGACAGATCCCCCAGTTAGTGATGTGTGGTACTCGGCCTCACAGTGGTTGCAGCAGCGTTTGTGCCAGCTGCTTCACCAACTGTCAGGTCTTGGGGAAGGAGGAACGCAGAGTCAATAAAGAGAAAAGGTCTTAAGTGAGCTCTGTCAGAGAAAGTAATTGAATCTCAACTGTTGGGAGCCTTTTGCCTTTGTGCCAAATAAAAAATACCTTTACCATAAATTGCTGACTTCAGGGTTGGGTGAAGATGGATGGACAAGGAGAGACTTGAACACTGGAGTTTTTATAACAGAGGCCTTCTATCTAATTTTTAAAATGTGTTTCTTTTAGATTACATCCCAAATTAAATTCTTGTACGAGGAACTTGGACTTGACAGCACCAGTGTTTTCGAGCATCTTAAGAAATATCTAAAATTCTGAAATGCTGCATTCAGTGGGAATTGGAAACACACTGAAATATTTCATAGTCATATTTCCAGTTACATTAACAAAAGTGAGTTTTTTAAGTTAGTAAATAATTTTTTAAAATTTGCTTCTCCATCCGTGTTTTGTTTCGTATACAGCTCACTTGCTTATACTGTTGTCTCCGTTGATGCACATGCCCCTTAACCTAGGAAAGTAGTTTTCAAACCATGCTCCATAGAAGGACATAGAGAAGGGAACGAAGGAAGGATTGGTGACAGCAGAACTTTCCCCTTTCCCCCATCAGAACAGCTTTGTTTTACTATGATTTTCTTTGAACAGTTTACAAATCAAGGTCTTGCTTCTTTGCTAGTGAACAGTTTAGACACTCTGGCAGCTGTCATCCTCCAATTTCTGTACCTGCATTTTATGGAAGAAGATGACATTCCTCACATTAAAATTCATTAGATCTTTGTCCTAAGGTGCTCTCATCATCTCATATTGATGCTATCTCAAAAAAATTAGAAGTTCCTGCAAGTGATAATTTTCTTTTAAACATTTTATTATTCTTGAAAAAATTTGAGAACCCTGCCTAAGGCAGTTTCACTCAAGCTACAGAAATATCTAAGAATTAATGACCGTTCATAACGTTCACCTAGCAGCATGCTGCTGTACGGGAAGTTGCTACAGATGCTTAGAACAGAACAGAATGCCAGCGTCTCTATCTCTTTCATAGAGGTGCCTAACACGAGCTATACAGTATGTTCAGTACACTGGAATAGCATGCCCGGTTGGAAACAAAACATCTGTCTCGGAAAGCTGTTTGGCGATGAAGGAGATTTCTCGTGTTGTATTCAAGGATGAGTCCTTCTCCTTTGTCCAGTGTAATGGCATGTGTATCAACTTCATGGCCTTTGGAGGCAGAATTGGTACTTAACCGTATCCTCACCCTTGTGGGAATATTTGAAATCATTTCCTTTAGATTCAGCAGTGATAATTCTCCAAAGTTCAGAACCATGAGGAAGACTCTGTCTATGCCGTCCAGCTCTCTTGTGTACACGACAGAGTGGTTGTCATTCCTCAAGTAGCAAAACCAGCCCCTGCTGAGGAGCAGCTCACTGGCGTGAAGCAAACTTAAATCTTGATATAACTTCAATGCTGATCTGGGCTGAGTCTTTTGGACCTATTTTTTTTAAAAGAATATTAATGTAAATGTTTATTTCCCAAAAAAATTTGCTTCAATTTTACCCTTTAAAATAACTACCAAATTTTAAGTATTAATAAGTAATTAAGAATAGTTTATTTAACTACTAATAGAAACTACAGATTCCAGGTTTCACCTTGTCTAGGAGTGATTGCAATGTGCACAGTTCTCTGCTACGTCTTGGCCAGAGCTGATGTAGAGGCCAAATTTGACTACACTAAATGTCCATGTCCAAGTTAACGGATATTTAACTTGCCTAAAGAAAGTCCCTTTATGTTATATTTAACTGGCAGAAAAGCAGCTGTCATGGCCAGGGATTCCAAGAACTTCTGGTGAATTGGGGCTTCTCTGTTCTCTTTTGCCAAATAATGTGTAGATTGGTGTAACATTAGCAGATGCTAATTATGAACAGAAAATTGCAAAAAGGGATGCAGAGCAAAATGCTGCCTAAAGTGAAAGTTAAAGTAATATATGCCCATTAAAGAAGATTGGGATTAACAAGCATCGTCTGTTATTATATTAAATGTCATTTTAATGGCAGAATAATATTCTATTGAATGGTTCTACAGTGCTTAATCATTCCCTTTCATTTTGACATTCAAGTTTCTAATATGTTTCTCCCATATTTGGATTATTTATTTAAGATATAAATATCAGAAAGATAGTTACTATGTCAAGGAGTGTGGATACTTGATTCATAATGCCAAATTTGTCTTTATAAAAGCTGTTGCCAAATCAGTGGTAACATTCATTCATTGTATCTTGCCAGACATGTTGAACTCAGTGGTAGTGGTGGGTATTTGGGGCAGATGCGTAATGTGTAGTGTTTAATGAAGATCTAATGAATGTCTGAAAAAATGTTTATTCTGTGTTTATCAGGTACAAAGGTGTTTATGGTACATCTATATTGTATATGTATATGACTCGTCAAATTACTACTAACATTTTCTGTAGCCTTAGGTAATGCATGAAAAAGCATAGTTCAGTGCCACTCACATAAGAAGTGCCCAGTAAGTGTTAACTATTATTTTTGTCTACTTGATTTACCACTGAGTATGTTGGAAGTGTCTCTCTGTAATTTTGGACTTATCAGTTTCTCTTTGCATTTATCAGAGTACTTGTTTTATATATTTTGAAGCTATTGTTAGATGCATAGATTCATGAGTTATAGTGGAATGTTCTTTTATCAATTTTTGAAAATTGCCTTTGTCTCATAATGCTTTTCACATTGAATTCTATTTTGTCTGCTATTAAATATTTCCGCACCTGCTTTTTGTAACTTTATTTTTTTAAATAGAAAATGCATGCATACAATATAAAATTCAGTTATAAGAGTAATATATAAATAAAATAGTTCTCTTCAACACCATCCCCTAGCTTCCCATTTTCTCTCCCAGCAATAGACACTATTACTGTCTATATTCTTTCATTTTATGTCTCGTATGAAATGATACATTCTGTGCCTATGCAATCACAGGTAACATACTTTTTCCTTCTGTACACAAATAGTGGCTTGTTACCATTGTTTACCCTGTTTTTTTAAATTATTTAGTACATGTTAGAGGTGGTCTCATATCAATGCACAGAGAACTCCCTCATTCTTTTTAAAAGCTGCATATTGTCTCTTGTATAGATTAACCATAATTGATTCAACTGGTTTTCTGTTGATAAAATATATAAATCACTTCCAGTCTTCTGCTGTTAAAAACAGTGCTGCAGTGGAAACCCTTGACTGTTTACCATTTTTCACATGTGCAAGTATTCCTAGATAGAGAAATCTAGGAATGAAGTCACTGAATTAAAGGGTACATGCATTTTTTTGTTTTGAAAGCTATAGCTAGGTGTCAAGCTTTCTTTTTGTTAGCATTTGCCTGTAGTATCTTTATTTTGATTCTTTCTGTGTCCTTTTGTTTTAGCTATGTCTCTTTATGTCAGATTTTGTCTGTTTTCTAATCCAAGAGTTTATATCTTTTAATAGGTGAATTTAACCCATTTATACCTGTGATTACCATATGTTTAGATATAATCCTATAGCCTTATTTTATTTTTTATTTTAGTTATACTGTTTTATTTTTCTTCCTTTTTAGTTTTTTATTGGATCAATTGGTTTTATGTAATTTTTTTCCTTCTAATATACTTTGGAAGTTATGCATTTATGTCTGTTCTTCTGATGGTTACCCTTAAAACTGTAATGACCATTTAAAAACATATTTTTCTCAACATGCAGAGCAATGCCGTCCAGTAGAATTTCCTGCAGTACCGAAAGTTATGTGTTGGTGCTGTAAAGTATGGTAGCCACTAGCTACTGAGCACTTGAAATGTTGCTGCTATGGAACTGAATTTTTAATTGTTTAATTTAATTTTAGTAGTCATAGTGGTTACCGGCTACTGGACAGCTCAAATCTAGAGTGAGTTACTGTTTCCATCCTTGTAAAGTGCATTAGCCTGCACATGTGCACTTGCTCACACACACACACACACACACACACACACACCCACCCACACCCTCCCTGCCACTACTTTACATATAGAAACAAATCACTAAGATTTTTACTCCAGAATACCTTATTGTACATTATGTATCAAAAGTTATTCATCCCTAAGTTTTGTTGGTTCCTTTCCTCACTATGTTTTATACATCATGTCTTCCCTTTAGATTCCTTTTTGGGTCTGTTGGAGTCCCCAATTTCTCTTTCAGAAACGGGCTATACATGGTCAAATCTGGGTCCTTGCCTGCTCCTCTCTCTTTTGCTTTTGAATGGTAGTTTGAGTGGATATGGGATTCTTGGTTTAGAATCAGCTTTCCATTACAGCTTTGAAGGTAGAGTTCTGATGTATTTTAGTATCCAGTTGAGAAGTCTGATGCCAGTCCAATTTTTAGTCCTTTTCTTAGGCAGTCTATTTTCGAGTTTGGTTTCTTTCTGTATATTTTTATGGTTTTCTCTTTTCTAGTCTCTGTTCTTTTTCTAAAACTCTTTTGGTATATGTTCCAATTTCTAGATTTATTCTCCACATTATCAAAAATTTTGTTTTTACTATTAACATCTTTGCCTTTTTTTTTTTCTTTTCATTTCCCTTGGAATATCAATGTCTTTTTTACTGGTTTCTAAAAACTTGTTTATCACTAAGTATGTTAACCATTTGTCATGCAGTGCAAATGAAATACCATATTTTTTTGCCATCAGTTTATTATGATGTTTTGTATTTTGGTTGTGTATTAAGATATAATCATGTTGTGTTTTAAAAAAAATACAAACTTTTTTGCCTTTCTGCAGTACACATTGGGATAAACCCTTGGGTCAGTTTTCCAGCATAGTCATTAGAACTTGGGTGTTATTGTTTATTTTGACAATATTTTTATATTTCTAAGATATCTAATTTAAAGGAGAGTCAAGGGGCTACATAAAACAATAGTCTATCAGGGAGGGGGCAATTTTACTTAATAATGAAGTCATATTTTCTTTGCTTTCTATCATGTTTTGTCAGGAATGGTTTCTCTCTTTCATGGTCTTAATTTTTCTCAAATATAGTGTGATTTTTTTGGTGATTCATTTATTTTTGTATTTGATACCCCTTGTTTGCCTGTCTTCAGTTGCCTGCCTCTAGTAACTGTGAGAAGCCAAGTTGGAGGTAGGTCTGGTTTGTCTTTGGGGTGTAGATGTTCTTTTCCTGCTAATGGTAATCAGCTACCTAGGGTCCTGCCCTTCTCTTAAGGCCTCTGTGAACTGAGTAACAGCTCTTATTTCTGAGATCATTCCTCAGTGAATCATCGCAGGGACATCATTAAAATTAGGTTTTCTTCTTCTCTTCTTTCTTCTACTGTGCTTGTAGAGGTTTAACACTGTTTCAAGCTTTGCTCTACTCAACACAAGTGTTATCACCAAACAGGCCCTGAGTTGTTTCCTCAGGCAAATTCTGGGGCAGCCAGTTGCAACAGTGGTGGAACATTCTGGCAGTGCTCTCACCTGTACTGGTCAGTGCTGTTTTCTCCTGTGTATTTTACACTATGGTTTCTATGCTCTTGTTTCACTGTAATCTTAATTTTACTTTCTATCTTCTAGAAATTACTTAAACTCTCACCTTATTCTAGGGTGATTATGGAGGTATCTTGTTATTAAAATGGCATTCCCCGAGACTTTTGGTTATTTGATTATGATTTAGCATCCTTCCAAGCATTACTTATGATCATTTTAAAGACTTGACTAATCTGACTGTCTTTGTTGATGTATATTTTTATGTAGGACTTCTTACATATTGGGTTCAAATTGGCCTATGGGACTATCTTGGACATTTGGACATAATGAAAATCAGTAAGTGCACTTAATCCAAAACAAATGTTAAAATACAGCTTTTGTGTTTCAAAGACCTACGAATATATAAGACAAAGTTATCCCTGGGGTGCTCGGAGCAGGGAGTTGTGGGAACAGGAGGGTCTGCTTGAAGTTCTATATCAGAATAATCTGGGGAGTGTTTTCAAAATACTTACTAGATGCTATAAAACTTGCATCCTCATGTGATGCTAATAATTTCTCTTCCCCTTAAGTAGTTTAGAATGTTTTACAATGAAAACACCTGAAACTCACCTGAAGCCATTCACATTTTTCTGGTTTGAGGAAATGTATTTAGCACTTTGCTGGAATTAATGCATTCCTGTTTAAGAAATCTGTTTGCTGAACTTGGCAAACTTCATCACCGTGAGGAACAGAAAATAGTACAGACAAAAGCTAAAGGGTATGCTTTTTCTGGAACAGCTACTTTTAGGAATAATTCATGTCTTCAGTTTCTGTAGGTAAATAGCCTTGCTCTCAAGAGTCTTATCCTTGATTGATGACTGATTGATTGATCTCCTACTTTTTTCCCTTCCTTTAGAGGGGCAGGAAAGGAGAAAGGATAGCTGGCTTGCTGAAAGACCTCCATAAAATATCCTTAGTATTTCATAGCTCAGAGTCATTCCAATGAAGAGTTGTATATTCTGTATGATACTTCAGATGATACACTTCTACACCAGTTGGTATTTTCCCAAAAACATGACTTGCAAACTCCTTAAAAATGAAAACTGAAAAAGAAGTCTATGTGATTGATTTTAAAGAGCATCAGTTAAGGTTTTAGACACCTCAAAGTGAGTGTATGTTGTCAGCAACAGAAACTCATTTCCTGTTCCTGGAGTTAGCATAAAATTTTCATTGATACTTACATCAACATTCACAGTGTGGTAATCTGAACTGGTGGGTAACCAGGTGTGACTGCCTTCAGAAAAACCAGCATTTGAGCTGTTGTCCCACTGCATTGGTGACTTTGAAAGAAGAGTATCCTATGTTAAAAGACCATAAAGAAAAAACAGTGATCTGGTTATTAAAAGAAATGGTAATTTGGCCATGATTTACTTCATAAGTATTTAATTCCCTATATTTCTCAGCCATTATTTAAATTCAGTAGCATTCATAAGGAAAAGGCCTTAACATTCAGTACATAAACCAGCTTTACACTTTCAATTGGAAAATAGTTAATGACATCTTGAGTGTGAATAAACTACTACCTGAACATTGATACATGCTTGGAAATCTTTGCTGCTTTTCCCTAAAAATTAGTAATGTAGGATTTCAAAATGTGCCATTTACAAACTCATTGTACTGTGATCCACAGCGATGGTGAATTCAAGTATGCGGCCATGTGCACGTGAGCCTAGATTGTACCCTTTTAAGCCTGGTTATCACATGAGTGTGCACAAGTTTAGGAGCTTAAATAGAAAAGGTTTCATTTTGACCAAATATTAGGGAAACTGGATCTCACAGTTGAAAGCTAACCATACAAATTACAGGTTCGAGATAATTCATCTGCCCAGCAACATAGTTGTGAGATCCGTAGCCTCAAACAAAGACAAAATTTAAACTACTCAGGCCTAAGGCTGTACGTTACATTTGTTAACATACAGGGAAGAATCTTTGTGCTGTGGCTGAGCAAGATCTAGCAATACAGACAAGCACTACAATAAATGTTCTTAACTGCATGTTTCGGGTAGAAGGCAATGAATAATATTCCAGACTCAAAACATGGCTTCTTAAATTTTAGTGCACCTGCAAATCAGCTGGAAAACATTTTTGAAATGCAGATCCTGGGCTCTACACAAGAAATTCAGTTGTGTAGCTCAGGAAGCAGCATTTTTAACAAGCTCCCCAATCAAGAAAGCTGAAAATTTCTCACTGCCTAACAGTAAGAAACAAAAGCTAAGTAATCATGATTTTCAGCAGCAGAAGAGAAATAAGTCAGTTCTCTGATTTGGCAAAAAATGAGGATTTGGTGTGGTGCATGGTTAAGCTATATTAACTTACAACATCATAGGTTTCATTGAGATTTGTGGCTAAAATATTTCTCATTCCTATTTCTTCCCCGTAATAAGTTATGGGAGTTCCAGGCAGCGTGAAAACAAGCATGTTCATGATGTTGACATATTCTTTCCCCAAACGAGAAGTCAGCCGGTCATTGTCTGGCCCACCAGTCTGAAAAACAGATAACTTTTTTTTTAAGAGCACAACTCTATATAGAGTTTTCTGGAAGATTTACCCTATTTCACAGAAAGTTCACCAGGCAGAAAAGAAAAACATGGTTAACCGTGAGTACCTTGGTATCAGCAAGGCTGAATTTGAGCCCTAACCTTGCTCCTTGCTGTATAATTGACCATTTGACTGACTGCTATCACCAACAGAATGGTGATAGCAGTTTACTTCATGATGATATTGCAAATAAGATGAAATTTATGGCATATTAATATTTTTGCACACTTGGATAAGAGAATATTAACAGGAAAGGAAACAAAAGTATTTCCCCCAAGGAGGGAACAGGTGGAAGGGATGGGGTGAGAGAAAAAGACTTCTGATGTGTCCCTTTGTGTGTATGTGATTTTTGAACTACTCAAAACAGATTTTAAAAGTTAAATCAACTTTTATAAAAAAAACATTTGCAGCCCTTTATTAAAAGTCTTTTTATAAAAATAATTTGTACAGGGTTTTCTATTTTTAAATATATTTCTTTGTTAAATGTTCTAATTACATATTTTAACAAACCTTTCCATATACCACAACTCAAATCTCATTCATAAGCCAAGCATGGCACTTTACTGTTTACAAGTACTTTCACACCTACGTCATATTTTATTTACCCCTTCACTGCAGTCCTGTCAGGTATTGTTATCTCCATTTCACAAATGATGAAACAAGCTCTGAGAAACTGCACCATTTATTCAGGTCAAGGTTATGAGGCAGAACCAGCCTTTGAACGTGAATCTGAGAATAGGAACTTGGTTGTTAGAATTCAGGAAAAGGGGAGGTTGCTGTTTTTTTTCTTCTTTAGTCTACTAAAACTGTCTTTACAATTATCTTTTTATAGACCATTGTAAAGTATTTTTCTATTTTTATGGCCAGTAAATTAGGTCAAACTTTACCATTGTTCATTCTCTCAAAAGCATCTGACAAGAAACCCTGTGATTTCTCAAGTCTTCTGGACCTAGAGCACTTTTCTTTTTCAGAACTGAAATTAAGATCGGCAATGGACAGAGATCAGGGCCTCTCACAGGCTGAAGTCCAGTTGCCTATGACATCTGAGGCTTGCAGTATATGAAAGAAAAGCTAAAACTACATTATAAGATCTGAACACAGGGGGCCCTCCTGGAATGGTGGAGTGAGGACCTCCAAAAATCTCCATCATGAAAGCAAGGAGAATGCTAGCAAAAACTGTGAAAATCCGCTTTTTCAGAACTTGGACATGAGAGACTTGCAACAATCCGGGGAGTAGTCAAGAAAAACTGCTGGATCTCAGTGAAACCAGCGAGACTGGTGTCATTTTAACTGGCCCTAATCTCACGCCCGCCCCCCAGATTCAAGACAGCCTTGAAAACCAACAGTAAAACATAAAAACCAGTGGCCTAGTAGCCACTAGAGGACCACAATAGGTTTAGAGTTCATCAAATGCTCCATCTCTAGAGGACTGTCACTATCTGACCTTTTTAGCAGCTCATTTTGGTTGGATTTTTTTCTTTATCGGAGTTGACTGTGCAGATTGTCTTATCCCCGAGGCATTTGCCAAAAACAATCAGCAGCAATTGATTATCATCACAGCTGTTTGAGGTGGGGTTACCAACCTGGGCTGAACAGAGACCAAAAAACAAAAGTTGGGAATAAGAAGACCATAAAGGGCTTTGAAAGGCTCTGACATTTTCCTGGAACCTAGAAGCATACATACCTGTGCAGGGCTGTGCAGGTACCCAGGGAAGCTCTAATCTCTCCCCTCTGGCTAACCCTGAAGCTCTGCAAGCAGAAAGTGAAGACTAAGGCAGAGTTGTAAGATGCCTGCTGGGGTGTGGAAAGCATGCCCCCCATACACAGCCCCTCAGGAAAGGCTGGGAGACTTGCTGGTTCAGGGCATCTAAGGAATCTTAACAATCATTAGCTGACCAAGCAGAGGCTTCAGTGGCCCCACGCAGCAAATAACACAAGAGTTTCACAGAGTTAATCCAAGAAAGTCACTGAAGAAACACTGGAGATGGGAAAATGATTTCCAGAATTTCTACACTAAAATTATTCAGTTTGCAACAACCAAAGAAAAGAATACAAGACATGCAAAGAGCCAGGAAAGTATGGCCCATACAGGGGGGGAGGAGCAGTCAATGGAAAACTTGGCTGAGGACACCCACACACTGGACTTAGTGCATAATGACTTTCGATCAACTTATACGTGTGTTCAGAAACCTAAACGAGATCGACAGGTTTCTTAACAAGTATGAGAGCAATGCCTTATCAGATACTATCAATAAAGAGAAATTATGAAAAAGAGCCAAATAAAGACTTCAGTTGAAAAGTACAATAAATGAAAAATTCACTAGAGGGCCTGGACAGATTTGAACTGGGCAAGGATCCAGCAAATGAGACCGATCAGTTGAGATTATCTAGTGCGAGAGCCAGAAGAATGAACAATGACAAGAACCTGGTCAGGAGCTGGGGTGGGCCTGGCTCACTAAACAATTACAAAATGAGGGAAAAGTGAAGGTCACTTAGAGACAAATGGGCCCCTTGTTTCAGAGGTGACTATTCAGGGAGCTTACCAGCAGCATATGCTGAGCTGGGCATAAGGACTTACCATCCAGTTAGGCCATTTTCCTTCTGGCATATTTTCCATCCAGGATGTGATAACCTCAAACACACTGTTCCCAGAAGGTGTGTTCAGTTTACTGAGGTAACTGTTGAAGGGAAAATCTGCTTCTTGGACAAAAGGCAGCCCATAGTACATCATGGTCTTGGCAATGCTCTCTCCATGGGCTTCAGCTCCCATGAACCTGTAAGAGTTGGCAATGCAGTGTCATCAGGGCCTGTCAGGAGACTGAGAAGCACTCTGCAGCTGCTGTCTCATGGACAGGATGTTGGGAGGTAAATATACACTATTAACCATATCAGCTAGGACTTAACTAGGAAGCAGAATCAAGCCAGAGGACCAAGAAATGGCTCACTGGGTCACCTGGCAATTTCTCATCATATTAAACCCAAAGACTAGCCTAGTATTAAGCCATGTCTAAAACAAACACATTTGGATCTCAATCAACACTGTTCTTTCTAAATCTGAATGAAACTCAGTAACTTCTAGGAAGACTTTTTTTAGCAATTCTCATCACTCCACTTAAAATGTACAGTATATGTCTACACATATAAGGTAAGGGGGGGGCGTTCCCCAAAAAAACTTCCCCTTGTATTTGAATCCCTATAAAGTCTCACTTTATTATTGGGGTGCACTCTCAGTTGTTGAAAACTAAATACTCTTCGGAGAAGACATTTGCCTGAAATGACCCACATCAATGCTGGTTTTAGCTGTTTGAGACATTACATTAATGGATAAGTACATAGTATCTGGAGCTTGGGTGTTTCAGTTCCAGCCCCATCTCTACAGTCAATACCTGTGTGACCATTATCTGTTGCTCAGAGTCTCAGTCTCCTCATCCGTAAAATGAGGATAGTCATCAGAGGACCTACTTCAAGGAGGAGAAATTTCTTGAACTCCTTTTCCATTGATTCTATTGGGTAATCTATATAAACACAATAAAAGTTAAGTTCATTGAGTGTTTATTACGTGCCAAACATTGTTTTAAGTGCTTCACAGACATTATCTCCTGTAATCTCACAACAACCTTATGGGGTATCATTGTCACTTTTTAATGGATGAGAGAACTGAGACTTCAGTTAACTAACCAGCCCAAGGTCACAGAGGTATTACACAGGGCTCTGTCTCAGGCCCACCCGATTCCAAAGCTGTGTTCCTAACCATTGTGATCTGCTAACAGTTTATCTGGAACATTTGCATACTAACAGGTCAAATAATGATAAAAAATAGTAACAGTTGATGGCTAACCTTTAGGTAATATATTACCTTTCAATTAATTTTCACAAAATTCCTGTGAACAAGTACTGTGATTAGCATCATTTTACAAAAGAGGAAACGAAATCAGGGATGTTAAGCTACATGAGAGACTATACACATGCCCTAGCATAACTGAGTTATGATACATTGTAATTATGCAGTTTGTTAAATTATAACTGAACCTTGAGAATGCCTGGTTGTGAGGGATCACATGCTGGGGCTTTGGTTACCTGTATCTCCCAGGCTCCCTGCTGTATTGGTCCATTGTCTGCCGGAAGCTGCGGACAATGTCGTGCATTCCCACCTGTGTGGTGGTGAAGTCATGGTACAGCTCCGAGTAGTGAGTGACCGTGTCCTTTGAAAACATGACAGCATGGTTACCATCGTGTCACATATCAAATGCCCATAGCTGGCCTCGTGAATATGCACTGTGTCTTCAAAGGGCTCAAGCTGACACACACATGCTCAAAGATGGTCCTAGGACTTTCACTGCTCAAGGGATTTTTGTGGATGGAAAGGAACATTCGAAACTATTAGTGTTTCATTTTGCGCTTAAATTATTAACTAAATCTAGTAAATCAGTTAAATTTTATCGAACATCTAAACATTGATTACAAGTGTATTTAATAAAATCCTCCTAAACATTTTATTGTCCCAAATGCTCCAGACGTTTTTAAAGGCAAACCAAAAAAAATTATCTTAATGATTATAGAGTGCATTATTATATTTATACTTCATCTGCTCACAAAATTATTAACATCATGCATTTAAATTTGTTTCTTTACCACTTCTGTCCTTTATTCTTACTGTTATACTTTCCCAGGGTTTCAGTAATTTTTCCTGATTCTTATTCTGTGCCTTCCTAGGGTTACAGTAATCTTCTAGAATCAAAGTAAAAGATGACGTCTAATACAAGCTCAGGTTGTAAGTCCTGGGTTAGGACGTGGACCGGCTAGACAGTCCCTGAGTTGCCATCCAGTGGACCCCTTTTTTATAAATGATTTTGCTAGATCAAGTGAAGTTTTTTTTTTTAATCTTAAGATGTATTCTGGAAATTACATATTCTTTAAGTACACAAAACCTATTCTGATAATTTATCTTGAGTGGAGACATATGCCTATTTTATGACATCTCATTATAATTAGCAAGGTTATTTTGAGATTTCTTCTCCAAGGATAAGTGCTTCTCTTTGGGACAAGTAGCTAAAACACAACCTTTTTTTCCCCTTCATTTTTCCTTTTTACCAGAAATCATGTGCAAAAAAAAAAAAAAGGCTTAATCATAACGTTTGGTTCATGGCGTGGTCTCATAATTAGCCCAGGCATGGCCAGCTCCCCTTTATTACTCAGACAGGGCTGTCAAGTTGATAAGCATGTGAATTTAAAAAGTAGGTAAAACTTACTTTCTAAAAAGGGCATCATGCTATATACAATTTAGATTTTTTTGCTACATATTATATCACTAAGATTGACCCATATTGCTGTGTGTCACTATAACTCATTTTTTGACATTCTGTTGTATAAATATACAGTTCTGTTATTTTGGAATGCATTTTAGGACAACTGCCTACTTGGCCACTGAAGACAGGTGACTGGCATGGTGGTCAACTAGGGGAATGAGAGTGGCATGTGATTAATACTCTCTCATGTGTGACGTGGGGGGAAGGTTGAGAAGCACGGGTGTGGAAGCACAAACAGCCGAAATCCTGTAGCAGACGGGCTTGGTTGGTAACTCCATTTATCACCTCTGTCACCCTGATAAGTTAACTTATCTAAAATTTGCTAAATGGGGATCATGAAACCTCATAAAATGTTGAGAGAGGTAAATGGAAACAGCACATAGCAGACAACTGACAGCAAGTGTTAGTTCCCTCCCTGCTACCTGCATGTCCTTTAATAACTACAAAAGCAGCTGGAGAGTTTAGGCTGCCTCCCTTGAGCTTCAGTGAGTGGCAAGATCACAGTGAGTAAGTTATGGCCCTCGGTGGAGCCCACACTGTCCATGCCCTCAGAAACCTCGTCAAAGGACTCCTCTAGGGATCACTCTGAAGGGAATCAGTGGAAGGAAGTATCTGGGCACACGCACTTGAAACGCCTCTGTATTTCCTGAAGAAAATGATCCCAAGCACTTCCTATAGAACTCACCTCTGGTAAGTGGTGTCTCAGGCTAAAAAAGAGAACACTCTGATGACATTTTCAGAAAAGAAGAAATATATATATATAATTTATATATTTTAAAATAAATACATATTTATATATTTTAAAATAAATACATATTTATATATTTTAAAATAAATACATATTTATATATTTTAAAATATAGTTTAAAACATACATACATATATGTTTAAGACTTTACCGGGATTTGGGTCTTATTCACTTGGGCCTCGTTTCTCAGATGATTTGCTTCTAGAAGAAATTGAACCGCATCAAAACTAAAGCCGTCAACACCCTTTGAGAGCCAAAACTGTATAATTTCCTAAACATAAAAGAAACAAGATGCTTGGTTACATTAGCTACACACTGTTGTCATAAGGTTTAATCAAGGTATCTGTTAATGACTTGCCATCATAAAACAGTCACCTCCACATATAAAACAAGCACAGCACTCATTAATGTATTCTTACCTATTTAGCACAGCAGTGTCTGAGCATAATGAACTTTGAGTAACTGCATTCATGGGCTCCCATTCTTCCCCCATATTTGAATTCAGAATATTACATTTGTAATTGATGCTATGAGCATCTTCCCAAAGTTTAAAGAATCCACTCAAAATCAAAGAATGAAACCACAAGGAAATACAGGACTCGGGAGAAACTGGGAACATAGCTCATCTCCCCCATGCCCAGTTCCTTAGAGGTCACTCCAAACTGAGAGAAAATAACCAATTAAGCACCCAGTCATAAAGGGCTCGTCCACCAGACTGGGAGATTCTGGAGGGAAAGACTGCAACTTTCATTTCTGCTTCCCTCTCCCCTGACCCAGCACCAGTTACGTAGTGAACCAGTCATTGAGTGAAAGAAAGAGGTATCAAGGCTGAATGAGTCAAACATGGTGTGATACTGTTAGGACACTAAAGAAGTACAGCATGTTCCCTGGCTTCGAGGAATCTACAGAGGAGTTGGAGACCCATGAGAGGGCAACCTAACGCAAGGCAGGATGCAGTTCAAAATCACGAAGGGAGATTCCTCTGTCTGCATGACTGCTGGAGCTCCAAGAAGATCAAATTTAACATGGGTGCCCACAGCCAGGCAAGGAAAAGCTAGAGCTTAAACTTGGCTGGTGGGATGTCATCAGTGAGTGAGTCTAGAAGAACATTCTAGACTGGGGAACAGCATGAGCCAAGCATCGAGACAGAGGATGACTTGGCCTGTACTGGGACAGTCAGGAGGACCAGGTGACCTTGAAAAGCAGAGGGCCTAGTCTCAGCTCCACCCCCAGTCGGGCCTACTCCTGCACCCACCAAAAGCCACCCTTCTGCAAAGGGACAGTGGCTCTCCCGGCTCCCCTTTCAGCTCAGTCCTTACCAACTAGAAGGCATTACAGGAAAGTGTACATCACATTAGAGCAGGACCACCTGTAATTTAAAGTACTGGAGTGAAGAAGCCAGTTCTCACCTAGTGAGGGAAACAGATCTGTAGATCCCAAATAAGGGCTGTATCCAGAATCACTTGCTTGATTCAAAGTGTGTTTCTTGTATCGACATGTGCACACGGGGTCTCTGGAGTGCTGCAGTTCAAGGCTCCCAAAGGTTTCCATAGGCTGAATGCAAGGCTAATTGTCAGCCCTTTCAAGGTGAGACTTTGACTGGCAAAGCTTGAACAAATTTTTCAAGTCTAAGAGCAGGCTCTGCTGCTGACAGGCCTCTTCTCGAACACAGCTGACCCAAATACCCTTAAGCTGGCCCTACCCAGTGCAATTTTTCTGAAGGGCACAAAAACCCCCAAAGTTTATTCTTCCTAGCATCCGTCTTCACAAATTCATTCATTAGTAAGTATTTGGGTTCTAACTAGGGACCAGGCACCTAGGTAACAAGTCTTGGAACTAGAACCATAAGCAAAATACAACACAACCTAGACACAGTCCTAGGTCTCATGGATTTTTTTAGAATCCTCAGCTAGACGAATATTAACGCAAAAACATTTAAATCAGACATGATAATGCCTTAAAGGAGAGGAGCATGGTAACAGAAGAGGGTGAAAGAGCAGGATTTGCCAGGGAGCTCGGCACAGCAGAATGGCAGGAAGTGAAGGCAGTTGCTAGAGATTCTGCTGGAGAAGTCACCAGATCTGAAGGCGCCACAGTTGCAGAACAGGATCTGTAGAACTGCCCTCTTAGCGTGAAGCTAACCAAGCTTAAGTGTCAGGACCCTTCATTCACATGGGCTCCTTTCTACCCACATTCTTTTTTCATTCTAAATAAGCACTCATTTTTTCTGTACCTAATTTTATACTCTTTTTTCCCCCCATTTTAAAAAGCCCCCCAATTTTTACAAACTTCATATCCCACACAACCCAGATCCACCCCCAGGTGGCGCTGTTCTCTACAAGAGGGAACATTGGAAGAGAATCAGAGTGGGGGTGGGGCACAAATAACTGTGATCCATCCAGGCAGCCTCTGACGAAAATGTGGAAAAACATTAAACACCATGCTGTTGTAAACAGTATGCTTTTGAGCACTGATTTCCTAGACTAAAGCTACTCATGTTCTTCATGGGGTCCCCATTCGCTTTGGGAATGTCAGCACTGCTATTGACCCAACATTAAAGAAGGAGGAATGTGTACCCTGGTGTAGGCATATGGCCCTGGCAGAGATTTTCACTGTAGTCCAGTAAGAGATGTCATCATTGTTTGATGAGACAAAACAGCAAAAGTTGGATGTGTGTTTTTGAGAGTCACTTTAAATGCTGAGGTTTTTCACCCAGATGATCTAAAATTTGCTTTTGAAAAATATTTGCTTTGTGCGATTTATTCTCAACCAGGTGAAAAAAGAGAGCTGGAGATTTTAATGGTTAATCCTGTCTTTATGCCAATTAAGCTCCCCCAGGGTGCTGGATGCGGAAATGGGCACAGAGCCTGGTACCGTCAGGTCTGGGTGACACATGTAGGGACCACGGGACTCTGGGGACAGTACACTGTGTCCCCGATTTCTGACTAACTCCCACGACATCACACAGTCCTGCTTTTTCCACTGGGCACGTTTTCATTCTTTTCTCCTTAAACAACTCACTGCTCTGAGTGAAAAAGGAATCAGTTCAACATTACTGATATCCAAATTCTCAAAACTTTGAGGCAAACCCTTCCTTTTGAGATGACTGAAGTTACTGGGCCCATTTACTTAAAGAGCCAGGTTTGGGACAGAGAAAAGCTCTGCTCTTACATGTGATGATATATGACATACTCTTGATAATGACATAAATCCCAGGACATCCATCTCAAGAAGGAATGAGAAAGCACAGGATATTTAAGAAGGACAGAGAGAAAACCATATCCTCTGCTTATAAGCATAGGAAAGTAAACCGACCCAACTGCTCTTCAGAAATCTGGGTAAAATTCTTTGCTAACTTCCAGAAGCAGGACATAGGTCACGGGCTCCAGAATTTGACCCATCTGCTATCACCCCATCTCCACCACTGCATGAGTCAGGACCGCCATAAACCTTGGTTTCCTCATCAATAAAATAATGCCTGCCTTGCAGGAATTCTGCGAGGATTAAATGAGGTACTGCTGCCAGAGTCAAATGACACTTTGGTCCTGATACTACCTGACCTCTCTGCCATGTCTGACAACACAGACTAATCTCGTCCTCTAGAAATACTCACACGCCTTAGCTCCAGGATACCCCGCTCCTGGTTTGCGACTCCTCTGTCTACTCAACACTTCTTTAAATATTAACAAACTCCTTGGGGCTCCATCTTTCACCCTCTGTTGATTTCATTCACAACAGTATTGACTCATTTATCTATCATTTATTGATTATTTAACAAGTACTTATACAATAAGCAACACACTGCCCTGAGTGCTTTAGAAAGGTTAAACAATTTAACCCCCAAACAACCGCACAAGGTATGTACCATTATTGTTCCTATTTTACCATCAGGGGAATCGAGGCACAGGGAGATGATGTACCTTGATCAAGCTCATACGGCAAGTAAGCGGTGCATTGGAATTGGAACACTGGGGCACCCTTATCCATCTGTTATGTGGCCTTCCTTTACTTTTATTTTTTTAGTTGGAGGACCTGCTATGCCTGGCCCTCACTCCCAAGGACAACAACCCCCTCAAGCTAAATGACAAATGTCCCCCTTGTTCACGGCAGCTGGCCCAGTTCTCTCACTGATATTACTTGCCTGAGCTCTGGGGGCCTGTCCACATGTCAACACATCCCGAAGTCTCACCTCCAGACCAGGCCTTGCCCTGAGCTCCACGTCATCATATCCAGCGGCCCACTGAACACGTGGTTGTCTCACGGAGAGCTCCAACTCGACACAACGGAGGCACCTCCCCCCCCCCCCCCCCCCCGCCACATACACACACTCCTCCCCCGTCTCCCATCCCAAGAAATGGCCCCTCCACCCAGCCAGTGTTCAAACCTGCAACCTGGGAGTCACACTGGACTCCTCTCTCAGGCCTGATGATGCATCTACAACCCCGCCCCCCTCACTGGTCCAAAGCCCCCATCATTCTTTCCTGGTTACCGCACCACCCACCTCCCTGGACCCTCTGCCTTCAAACCTGCCTTACTCAAGCCCCTTCTCCACAACCAGACTGACTCCTCCAAATGCAAATGAAACATTATTCCCCTGTCTGAGACCTTTGAAACCCAAATTCTACCGTGGCCTCCAGTGCCACTCGTGACCTGGTTCCTACCCACCTCTCTCACCTCGTCCTGTCACACACCCCCTCTCTGGACAACATGCTCCCATACTGGACAACTCCCAGCACCTCCACTGTGCTGTGACCATGCCTTCTCTCTGCTGGGAACACTCCCACCTGTGGCTCTTCACTCGGCTCATTCTTCCTCGTCCTCTAGGTATCGCTGCTTCCTCTGAAAACCCTACCCTAGTCTCTCTCACTCTGTGTCCAGGTTAGGTGCCTGCCCTGCATTCTCCTGCTTCTCACTGTCATGACCACTCAGAGCACTTTATTATAATTGCCTGTTTCTCCCCCTCCCGCTCCAGAATACATTATAGCCCATGATGGCTACCACATAGGTCCATCTCACCAACCATCGAACCCTGGCATATGGCCAATACCCAACACACACTGTTACGTGAGGGAATGGTTTATGATGAAGTGCATGGCACACAGACTGGGCAGTGATGCTGCAGTGATTAGCATCAAGCACAGAGCTGATCTATGAAGCAGGGAGTGAGTAAATTTTATTCTGAATTGAGCTGCTTGTCTCCAGCAATACTGTGCTCAGTGGGCGCAGAACAGAGCCAACATTAATGTTCTGGATTCCATCCTAAGCCAGGAGGGCATCTTGGTTCCCAGTCCCCAGCTGCTATGAACACACTAACTCCCCAGGTCCCCTACTCCAGGGCTCAGCCTTCCCACATGGTGGTTTCATGGTCACACTGAGCCCCAGACATGGGGCCAGGCCATCTGAAGTCTCTTCCTTGCTCTGCAGCCTGGTCACTTCACCTCTCTGGGCCTCAGTTTCCTCATTTGTAAAATAAGGAATGTGAAGCGCAAGTAAAAACCAAAGTGATTGGAAAAGTATAAAATGCTAGACAAATATAAGCCCCCACCTCCTCTGAGAAAACTTCCTGACTTCTCTAGTTGAAAACGCTCCAGCCTTGAGAGGTTCGGGGCACAGCCAAGTCCCTAATGGCCAGTGTAAGGGGGAAGACGAAGAGGAGAGAGAAGGGTGCTCTGTGCTGGGTGTCCTCAGCCTGCCAGCCTCCCACTGTGCAGATAAGCTGAAATCTGATGGGAGCCTGGAGGAAGAAGGCTTAGGCTCTGTGAGTACAAGTGTGGTATGCGGGCAGGATTCATTCCAAATGCCTCCCTACCCCAGACTCTCAGGGTTGCCAATTATTAACCTGCTTAACTCTGCTGCAGAGGTAAGCGCTGCTGGTGGGGGAGGAGGGTGTCGGAAGCCCCTTCATGTGAAAGGGACTTTCCAGGAGCAAAGAGCCTTCCCTTACAGCTTTCAGCCTTTCTTATTTACTTCTAATAGTAAATCTTCTAAACCAGCCTTGCAAAAATGCCTAACCTCTCAACCAGAGGCAGTAATGATTCATCTCAAGAGGGATTTCATCCTGCAGGACTAATAAATAGTCCTCCACTACCTGGATGCCTGCAAGAGAACAGCTGGGTTAGCCAAAGAAGAATTAATGTATTGCTAGCACATTTTGGCAGAATTTATCACATTTCTCTAAACATCTCCAGACCATCCACCAATATTGCTACAAGGAGCCTGGAGAAATCCACTGCCTGATAAACCAACTGGTTTATGCTCCGATTAAAGAATTTCCAATTGAAAACCTCCTTGCAAAAACTGTGCAGGAGAAGTGAAACACACAGAGAGAAGTGGTTTGCCTCAAATCAGGTGTGGCGTTGTGGTTAAGAATATGGACTCTAAAAAACACGTGGACTCTGGAATCTCAATGCTTGGGTTTGAATCCTGTTCCCTCCCTCCCATGGTGCGTGATGTCACCTCTCTAAGCCTCAGTTTCCTTCTTGGTAAAATGGTAATAAAATCTCCTAAGTTAGGCTTGTTCTGAGCATTAAATGAGATGATCCAGGTAAAGTACTCGGCACAAAGTAAGTGCCTAATGAGAGTTGGGGGAGCGGGGGCAAAGAAGGAGTGTGAGTGTGTAAATGATCTTCAGTGATGGAGAAGAGGAGAGTCCACACTCCATCGGAGAAGCTTAAAACGAACCCATAGTTAGTAGGCTGATGGTGTCTTCTTCCCCTCCCCCAACTGAGACAAGGCTGCCTTGATAAGGTACCTACTTCTCAAGATCTCAAAGTAATTCATCTAAATTCTGGAAAACATATATAGTAAAAATAGTCTTAGAACTACAACGTCTACAGGAATATATTTAACAAAAGAAGTGCAGGACTCATACACTGAAAACACTGTTGAACGAAATGAAAGGAGACCTTAAGTAAGTGGAAAGTCATCTTGTGTCCATGGATCAAAAGGTGTAATATTGTTAAGATGGCAGTATTCCCCCAAACTGATCCACAGATTCAATACAATCCCAGCAGGCTTCTTCGCAGAAACTGACAAGCAAATAATAAAATTTATAGGGAAATGCAAAGAACCCAGAATTGCCAAACAATCTTGAAAAAGAAGAGCAAAGTTGTAGGGCTCACACTTCCCAATTTCAAAACTTACTACAAAACTATAGTAATCTAGACAGTACTGGCGCAAGGACAGACATATAGATCAATGGGACAGAACAGACAATCTAGAAATAAACCCCGACAGTTATGATCAATTGATTTTCACAGGGGCGCCAAGACCGTTCAATGATGAAAGAATAATCTTTTGTAAACACGTGTTACTGGGTAGCTACATGCAAAAGAATGAATTTAAAGACTTCCCTGGTAGCACAATGGATAAGACTCTGTGCTCCCAATGCAGGCAGCCCAGGTTTGATCCCTGGTCAGGGAACTAGATTCCACATGCATGCAGCAACTAAGGAGCCTGCCTGCCACAACTAAGAGCTGGTGCAACCAAATAAAGAAATAAATATTTTTAAAAATTTGCATAACCCATAAAGAAGAAAACCAATGAAGTTAGACTCCCTCTCACCACATACAAAAAGGAAACAAAAAAATGCATCAGAGACCTAAGTGTAAAAGCTAAAACTACAAAACTCTTAAAAGAAACTGAGTTAAATCTTCATAACACTGGATTAGGCAATGGTTCTTAAATGTGACACTAAAAGCATAAGCAAGAAAAGAAAAAAATAGGTAAGTTGGACATCATAATTAAAAACCCTTGTGCTTCAAAGGGCACCATCAAGAAAGTAAAAAGACAACCTACAGAAAGGAGGAAAATTAACTGCAAATCACGTATCCAGAATAAACAACTCTTACAACTCAACAAAAAAGACAACACAAGTTTAAAATGGGCAAAGGATATGAATAGATATTTCTCCAAAGAAAATATACAAATAAACTATAATCCCATGAAAAGATGCTCAACATCTTTAGCCATCAGGGAAATGCAAATCAAAACCACAGTGAGATACCACTTTCGCACCTACTAGGATGACTGTCATCAAAGATACAGCCAATAACAAGTGTTGGTGAGTAGGCAGAGAAGTTGGAAACTTCACACACTGCTAGTAAAAATGTAAAATGGTCTGGCTGCTTTGGAAAACAGTTTCGCAAATAGTTAAATACAGATTATAAACAGAGATACAGATCATAGACATCTAGATAGATTGCTGTATGATTCCACTTTCACAAAATGTTCAGAACAGGCATATCCATAGAGGCAGAAAGTAGATTAGTGGTTGCCAGGGCCCAGGGGGAGAAAATGAGGGAACCATGGGGAGTGACTTCTAATGGGTATGGGGTTTCTTTGGGGGTGATGAAAATGTTCTGAAATTAGTAGTGATACTTACATTACTTTGTGAATATACTAAAACCACTGACATTTACTTGAAAAGTGTGAATTTTATGGCATGTGAATTTATATCTCAAGAAAGCTGTTACTTAAAAACAAGAACAGACTACAGGGTGCAGGTGTCCTTAGTGACTCCAACATGGCAGCCTGCCTCCTCCCTATTTGGCCGACACGGTGACCTATAGAAAGGGACCCCCAGCTTCCTGTTCTGTTCTGTTCTGTTCTGTTTGGGTCTCCTCCTCACCTACCTCAGAGCACTAGCCCAGCCACCTCAATTCTTGCCTATTAGAGCCAAAGCAGCAGCAATAATGAAAACAACAATATGGCTAACGTTTATTGTGAATTACGTGTCAGGTATTGTTGGAACCGCCACCACGCAGGTGTGAGCCCCGTCAGCTCTCACTTGGGCGCTGCGGGAAATCTCCTGCGCACACACCACAGAGGACCCTCTCTAACTCAGCGTGTATCCCTTACGACAGCATCCAAGGCCCACAGCATCAGCCCCCACCCTCATTTTCGCACCCCAGCTCCCTTACTCTCTCCCTCATTTCACTGCAGAGCACTGGTGGGGTTGCCAGATAAAATACAAGACAAACAGTTGTTTTAATTTCAGATAAACAATGAATAATTTTTTAGTAGAAGAATGTCTCAAATATTGCACTATTCATTGTTTCACTGAAATTAAAATTTAACTGAGTGTCCTGTAATTTTATTTGCTGTATCTGGCAGCCCTGTGCACTGGCCCCCAGGTCATTTCTGAAACACGTGGAGCTCAGTCTCCCCCAGAGAATTTTGCATTTGCTCTTCTCTCTGCCTGAAATTCTCTTGCCCCAGATGTGCACATGGCTCCCTTTCAAATGTCAGGTTTTTGTGCAAATGGGACCTCAACAAAGGGGTGTCTCTGAGCCCACTTCTCCCTGGCACTCCAAGGCTCTTTACCCTAAGCCTTCATCACCACCTGACATATAATATATTTAGCTGTTGATTGTCTACCTTCCCCTCAGGATAGTGGGAATTCCTTGAGCGCAGGGCTTCTTTGATTCACTGCTGCACTCCCAGTGCTGAGAACAGGACCGGGCATGGAGCAGACAGTAAGTTGATATTTACTGAGTGAATACAGAGCGCTGCGCATGGGTTATCTCATCTAACATTACAAAAAGTGCTCTGAGACAAAGACTGCCATCAATCGTGTTTCACAGATGAGGAATCCACGACACAGAAAAGCCAAATAACTCACCCAGAAGCCCCCTGAAGCCAATAATGGGGCAGGTCCAGACACAGGAGCTGGACCCCAGAGCCCCCGTTCTGGCCCCACCTCACTGCACCAGCTCGTCACAGGCAGAGGCGCATCTCAGAGCTCAGGTAAGAGGTGTTTCTGCCTCCCTCCAACTTCTATTACTTGGGGTTAGAGGAAGGAAGGAACCACCGACATATCTGAGAGTCTGTATTTGCATCAGATGCCTTAATCCCAGAACTGAGTTGCACAGCTTAATTTTGCCCACACAGTTACTGTTTAACACAAAGTGTATCGAATAACCACTTAAGCATCCATGTGACACAGAAGTTTGTGTGGGTGTCTATACTCACTTTTATTTCTTCTTGAACATCAGAATTACGGAAATTTAAATCAGGTTGCTCTTTCATAAACTGATGAAAATAGCACTGGTTTCGTACTTCGTCAAAGTGCCAACTGGAGTTTCCATATACACTTAACTAGCAAACAGATAACAGCAAATCAGTTACTTAGCACAGTTCCTGTGATGCTAATGCCCACAAAGAAATTATTATTGACATCCTGACCATGTGGACTGAGTGCACGAATCCTCAGAATTTTCCTTCCAGCGTCACTAGGTAAATAAATTCCCTAAAATGCTACCCGCTGGCCTAATGCCCCACAAATATGGTTGTGATGTGTTTGTACAGTAGAAGCTGTTCCCAACAACCGCATCATCAAACCAATGCTCTCAAAGGCAGGACAAAGGCCAACTTAAGGAGCAGTCCTTTGTAATATATTTTCTTGAATCTTCTGTCCAAACTCTGGATTCCTATTTGTGAAGAAAGCAAATGATGGTCGATTTGGCAGAAAGGCATATTGCGTTGGTCTTGGAGCGTGAATCCAGATAGAGCGAGTGTTTAAACTGTATCCTCAGAAAAGTATTAGAATCATTCAATTTCAAACTCTACTAGTCCTTGGGAATAAAAGGAATCTAGCAGCCTCTAGTGTTGGTTCCAGCAGCATTTGACACGGGTGCTGCTTTCCTCCTTCTAGAAATGTTCACATCGGTAGCATTTCCAGAAGGAGGAACCTGTGGGAGAGTCCCGCAGGGCTCTGTCTTGGGCCATTTGTTCGTTTCACGCTAAAGAGAACATTTGGACAACTTTTACAAACTGAGGGATTTTGCATAAATATTTTCTTTTTAGTTGGAAGACCAAGTCACACTGGGTCCACACTTCCATGGTGACAACTGGCCCAAGCTAAGTAGTAGCTGATGCCTTTCAAGGAAATATACACTCACCACCTCACCTTATGGCCCACCTGGATACAAACCCGGATAAGATTTTTACAGTATATATCAGTTAAAACAAACAAACAAACAAACAAACCTCTACAAATCTATTTCAAAGGGACAAATAATCCAATAAAAAATTGGGGAAAGAAACCATTAAAGAGGTGTTCAACAGAAATGGAAGCTCAAGTGAATAAATGGATGAAAAGGTGTTCAACATCATTAGTAATTAGGCAACTACTACATTAATAATTAGTAATTAGATAATCATTAGCAATTAGAGAAATGTAAAATTAAGGCCTCAATATGATACCAATTTATGTTCACTCAGTAAAAATTAGATTAGACCCAGTCCTTAGCCCTTTCATTTATTAGCTGTGAAACAGGGCAACATGCTTCACGTTTCTCTGCCTCATCTGCAAAATAGGAATGAAAGCCTAACTCATAAGATGGTAGGGTGGGACTTCCCTGGTGGCACAGTGGTTAAGAATCTGCCTGCCAATGCAGGGCACACGGGTTCAATCCCTGGTCTGGGAAGATCCCAGATGCCTCGGAGCAATTAAGCCTGTGTGCCACAACCACTGAATCCCGTGTGTCTAGAGCCCATGCTCTGCAATAAGAGAAGCCACCACAATGGGAAGCCTGCACACCTCAATGAAGAGTAGCCCTGCTCACCACAACTAGAGAAAGCCTGCGTGCAGCAACGAACACCCAATGCAGCCAAAAACAAAATAAAATTTAAAAATAAGATTGTAGGGTGAATTAAATACATGAACGAATGCAGTGACCATACAACACAGCGCAGAGCCTGGCACACAGCGAGCACTTGGCAAATGTTTGCTAGCGTCATCAGCATTTTAAAAAGTGGTGGATTGAGGAAAAGAAAAATTAGGGAGATGAAACTGCCAGGACTTGCTAAGGGCCTGTTCACCAGGCTCACATTAGAGCCATTCACAGAACCTGGGATGTGGGAGTGTGGGGGAAAAGATACACAGCTGGCTTTTGACATGTGGCCTTTGAGTGCCGTTGGATCATCTAAAAGTTGATGCCCAGGAGTCAGCCTGTTTAAATGTTTATGGAGGTCAAGGAGGCGGCCCTGGAGTGGGGAGAGATGATCCAGGGTAAAAGGCTCCGCAGAAAGCAGGAGAGAAGGCGAACTAGAGTGGGCGGAGGGCCTGGCCTGCGACAGGAGCAGAGTTGCAGATAAAGTACAAGACATCCATGAAACCTGAATTTCAGATAAACAATGAATACTTTTTAGTATAAGTGTGTCCCATGCAATATTTTACACTAAAAAATTATGCATTGTTTACCTAAAACTCAGATTTCATTGGGCTTCCAGGATTTTCATTTGTAAGTCTGATAACCCCAGACAGGAGAGACTGGCCTCTGCTGCAAAAGAGGCAAATAGAAAAGGGTGTGAATGGGGACAGGCAGGTGTGACGGCTTCTGGTCTTTCTTTAAAACAGGTTTGCTGCCGAGAGTGATAAGATGGGGAAAAGGCAGGTAGGATGTTTGAAGGGGACGGAGGGCATGTTGATAGTTGGATTTAGTAAAATTCTCTCCAAAGAGTGGATGGATCAGTTCAGGTGGGGACAATGAATGGGTCCAGAGGCTTGGATACTAAGGTCAGGTAAAGAGGAAAAGGATGGTTGGGTTCATTTATGGCTAGTTTTTTGTTGGACAGTGGAGTCAAAAAGTCAGAAAAGTAAAAGGGTTTGGGGAGTTGCAAGACAGTTACGGAACTAATAGCACATGGAGTCTAAGCTGGACAGAGTGGGAAGTAAAGGAAAGACGTTAATAGAGAGCACAGGTTTTAATTTGCTAAAACACATCAGCTCTACAATGAAATAAAAAATCCAAATCCAAATGATTAGGAGGCTTGGGACTTTATTTCTATTTCTTTGGAAAACTTGTTCCCCTTCCCACACACTATACCCGTCATTTTTTTTTTCTTTAAAAGACCTTTATAAATAACCTAGTTTTAATCACTGAAAATCTGCCCATTTGCCCTCTGTAAATCAAGCACACGGGTACTTACCCAGTTGTTGGGTGGTATGGTTGTACCATTTTCACGGGTACAGTCATGCCAGATATAATAATCACTATATTTCCCTGTCCGGTTCCGACTCCACTGAAACCAAGCATGTTTATCACTGGTGTGGTTTGGTATGAAATCAATGATTAATTTTAAACCTAATGAGTGAAAACATTTCGAACGTTAGGACAAGATTATATTAGAATAATGTAACAGTGAAGGAAAAAGTGCTTTAAGCATTTGGAGAAATGCTTTTCTTAACCCATCCCACCCACCTTCCATTCACTCTACCTTTATCATGTATGGCTGCAACCAGGTTCTCAAAATCTTTCATTGTTCCAAAAATGGGATCGATTTCTCGGAAATCTTCAACACCATGTCGGAAATCTTTAAGGGATGATTTATAAAATGAAGTAATCCAAACAGTTTTTATATTTAAAGTTGTGATGTAATCCAGCTTATCTTGAATACCTGAAGGAAAAAGTCAAAGCCATGTAAAATAAATAAAGTTTGGGTTTTTTTAGTTGAAGGATTAAAAATAAAAGGAATAGGGCTAAGATGGAAATATTTATATTGAGAAAGCAATATTTGGAATTTTGTTGAATTTGGGTGAAATTCAAACAGCAAGGTCTAGTTCTTCAAACAACAGCAAATTAGTCTTCTAGCAATAACCTTTGACTTTTAACATTGATGCGTAACATTTAAAAAAATCTTTCTAGGGCTTGTTCATATTTTATACTTAGAACAAGACTACATTATTGTTAATTTACTCTACACATGGTTTTTGAGCACCTAATCCAGGCCAGATGCTGGTCTAAGTGCCAAGGTAGAAAGGAGAATAATGCATGGGCCCTGATGGTCACGTGGTCTGTGCTGCACTGTCCAGTGTGTAGCCACCTGCCACGTGACTATCAAGCACTTGCAATGTGACTTGCCTGAAATTGAGATACACTGTAAATGTAAAACACACACTGGACTTCAAAGACCCAGGATGAAAAGAATGGAAAGTAGCTCATTTATATTTTTATATTGATTATATGTTGAAATGATATAGTGGATATGTTGGATTAAACAAAATATATGATTAAAATTAATATCACTCATTTGTCTTTTACTTTTTTAATGTGGCTCCTAGAAAACTGACAATTACCTATGTTGTCCACATTCTATTTCCCTTTGACATCGCTGAAGCCCAGAACTTACACTCTTCAAGAGAATTCTAGACTTGGCTGAGAAGAGATAGGGGAATGAAACTGTTTGTGCTTGAGACCTTGAGACCTCCTAGGATAATTCGCAAATAGCGGGCGGGGCGGGGTGCTTCTAATTCAGAGTCCTCAATGCAGAGTCAGAGTTGAGTTTAGTATTCAGTCTCCAGGAACTTTTTTTTTTCTTTTTTTCTTTTTCTTTTTTTAATTTTATTTATTTATTTATTATTTTTTGGGGGGTACACCAAGTTCAATCATCTGTTTTTATACACATATCCCCGTATTCCCTCCCTCCCTCGAGTCCCCCCCACCCTCCCCGTCCCAGTCCTCTAAGGCATCATCCATCCTCGAGTTGAACTCCCTCTGTTATACAGCAACTTCCCACTGGCTATCTATTTTACAGTTGGTAGTATATATATGTCTATGCTACTCTCTCACTTTGTCTCAGCTTCCCCTTCACCCCCGCCCCCCAAACCTCGAGTTCTCCAGTCCATTCTCTGCATCTGCATCCTTGTTCTTGTCTTGTCACTGACTTCATCAGTACCATTTTTAGATTCTGTATATGAGAGTTAGCATACAATATTTGTCTTTCTCTTTCTGACTTACTTCACTCTGTATGACAGACTCCAGTAACTTTGTACGGAACCCTATGTGCTTCCTGCAGTCAGCCTGTCAGAGGTGGATTACAGGAAGCACAAAACACTGAGACCAAAGCGCAAAGTCCCCTGACTCCTGGCCTCGGGGCCCTTCCCCTGTAACAGGCTGCTTACCTTTGTCCTCTCTGTACCTCTGTTCCCCTCTGTGAGCGGCTGTGCGGCCTCACAGAGTGCCAGCAAGCAGCAAAAGAATTTTCATGTAAGTCAGATTTAAGTCAGAATTTTGATTTATATTAAGAACCAGCAAAAAGGAACAGGATGAGAAAAACGAAGAGGTTGAACAGATACAAAGTAAACAAGGGATTTCCCAGGCCCACTTCCAGGGGACAGAAGGCAATAAACTAAACTGAAACCTGGAAAGTTTTCTTCAAACCATCACAACAAAACCCCCTCAACCTTGAGGAAAAATACCTATTAATTACAGGAAGCAGACAGTCCTTCAAGGAAGTTATTGGAAATGACAAAGCGGTAATTAGAAGTTGCCCTTTGCAGGTGAATTTAGAAGCTAATTACAGAGGGAGGGCCAGGAAGTGGGGAGTGTTATCTCTCTTTGGGTTTAGGGTTTTTTGGCTGTATTCCATCAAAACATCACGTTGAGAAGCATTTCCTTTGTAAGAAGCAGCAGGGTTGGAAGGAAAGTCAGCCAGATATGTTACAAGGCAGTTATCAGCCGTGCAGGTCCACCCAAAGCATCACAAGAGTTCTGGGGAGGGAGTGTACCCTCTGATTGGGAGGTTAAATAATGAAGGAAGTCGGTTTGAAACCCATCTTGAAGGACAGAAAGTATCTCAGTTAGTTAAAATGCAGGATGATTTTTAAAAAGAGAAAAATTATATGAGTGTGAAAAAGAAAAGCCTTTTATTGGTTATTAAGGAAAGTTGGAGATTTCAAAAGTATATTTGTAACATTTTAAAATTTAATTAAACTCATTTCCACTTCCCAAACTCTATTAGATCATTCTATTTTGTCTTCTTCAAGCCAAAAGTAAAATTATCAAAAAAAATCATTATCAAAAATTACTATTAGTTTATTTTTGTTTCTTATTGCTGCCCTTAACTAGGGTGATCATACCAACCACTCTGCCTGGGACAGTTCCTGTGTATGGTTTGTGTCCTCATTTGCACAATAAATAATAAGGACATTCCACATATAACACACTATGAAATTATTAGCATAATTTTAAAAATATTTTTTACTTGTTCTATTACTATGGATATTGTTTTAAATAATTCTTAATTCAAGTAATGACCAACCCACTCTATGCCTTTTCTTCTTTCCTTCATTTCTCAGGATTTAAGACTGAGAAATGAAGGACTTTAAAGACTCAGCCTGCACCTTTTAATGACATCACAATCTTTTTCTAAAATATTACTTACACTTTGTTCGCTAATCAGAAACTCTCCACCAGATTGCCAAAGTAGCCACTGCACACATGGGAAAAGGAATTCTAAACAGTCACTCTGAGGAAACCAACTCTAAAGAGTACAGAAGCAGGACACATTTCAGGAGGAAATTTGCTCACGTAAGAAGTTTCGAATGGATGACCAACTATGCAAAGGTTCGTATTAGGCAATAAACTAAACAGCTCTATGCAGGTTCACGGGGCTCCATCAAGTATCCTTTCATCATATGGGAAGAATTGCTGGGTTCTGCTGAGTGGCTTTTTAAAATATCATAAACAAGGAGAAACTTGGCATCACAAGTCCTACAGGTGGAATGTGCTTACCATACAACCCAGGCATAGTGTGCTTCAAGGATTGAAAGAGCCCCAAACCAACCTCATCCCCGCCCCGCCCCAAACTCTCAAGGCACGCACCTTTTAGATCTCCATTCCCATCCTTGTTGCTGTCCTTGAAAGACCTCGGGTAGATCTGATACATGGGGCCTGCCTGCCACCAATCCAGGCACTTCGGAGAGATGGCAATGATGGCTATGGTGGCCGCAATGAGCACAAGCACAGAAGCCACGCTGAGCCAGAAGAGGATCTCCCGGGGCACCCTGTAGCAGGCTTGGCCAGAGAACCGGAACAGCACCTCCTTGGGCATCCCTGCATAGGGCTGGACATCCTTCAAATCGGGCTCTGGGGGGTCAAGGATGTCCACGGCGTTGTGCTGCGGGCTGTCCTCTGGGCTGCCTGGGTCCTGGTCCCTCTCCAGTATGTCTTCATTTTGTACAAATCCGTTGTTTGTCTGGCCTCCCTTCATATTCATTACAATGGAATCTCGCTTGCTTTTATCCTCAGCCATTTTTCACAGTCTTATCCCTGCGGAATGCCTTCCTGCAGTAACAAAAGCAGGAAGGGAACTTGCTGAAATGCTTGGTCGTGTTAATGAGTTTTGCGTGGTTTATAAATAAACCTGGATGGACAAAGTCCAGCCAAGGAAGAAAGGGTAAAGGTAAAGGGGGTTTAAAAAAAATTCTCTTTACACTTGTGAGGCTGCTGTAGCTACAGTCACAACCCTGAGGGATTCAGATCTAGACAAGGACGGGCACAGAGGAGGGGAAATGGGATATGAGGATACAGGATTCCATTGCAACTTAAGATGTTGTTTGATTGAATGTACAGCTGTTCACAGCAGCATTATTCACAACTGTCAAAAGGTGAAAACAACCCAAGTGTCTATCAATGGATGAAGGAACAAACAAAATGTGACATGCACCTTAAGAAGGAATGAAATTCTGACCCAGGCTGTAACATGGATGAACCTTGCAGACATTATGCTAAGTGAAGGAGGCCAGACACAAAAGGACAGATATTGTCTGAGTCCACTTATACGAGGTACCCAGACAAATTCATAGAGACAGAGAGGAGAAGGGCAGTTCCCAGGAGCTGGAAGGAAGGCAGTAAGGGGGAGTTCTTGTGTAATGAATATAAAGTTTCCATGTCGGATGATGAAAAAGTTCTGGAGGTGGTTGCGCACCAGTGTAAATGTACTTAATGCCACTGAATTGTACACTTACAAATTCTTAAAGTGGTAAATTGTATATTACGTATATTTTACCACAATAAAAAATAGCTTACTTTGTTTTTCTTTTTAGCTAGCTTTGAGAAAAAGAAACAAACACCAAATTTTGCAAGGGGAAACATGCTTTTCTTTATTTTCTGTTCTGAAGGTCTCTTCTCCTACAAATTTAAGAGGAAGAGGATCTGGAGGCAGGGAGCAACACCACCTTTGTTGCTGAAGCCATTTTATTTCATCTCAGTTCAAGCCAACCTGATAAATATCTATTTGTACACTCAGTTCAACCTCAAGTGCCTTCAGTCTTTTTTCCTATTTTCAGAAGAGGAAATGGCTGCCCATTCTTGGAAGCACTTTTCAAAGTGGAGGTGGCAGGATAGGAATTCCATGTCTAGAAAGCTCAAGTGCTTTATTATAGGTAAACAGTTCTTAATATAAGCCCTAAAGAGTTATTTAATCATTGACAAGTATAAAATACAAATTTGCAACCTTGAGGAAATTACATTGCAGTTAGGTGTGCTTTCCTAGAAGATGATGCAAACCTTAGAAGAATATGATGATTCATGGCTTCCAAGTAATCAGTGGCACAGATAATAAGCAGCTCTGTGACTCATTTGGTCAAATAAGAATTTTTTTCTTTTAAATGAGGAAAGTTATATAAATTCCTAATATTATTGTTATTTTATAAAGTGACCTAGAAGCAGTAATTGGTATAGAGGAATGAGCTATTTGATTTTGGCCAAGTTATTTTTTAAAATGAGTAAATCCCAATATCTAGCTTGTTGAATGCATCCAATAAGTGGCATCTCTCATTATTATTAATTAGGCATATTGTATATTTTTTTTAAATTAAAGGAATTTAACTTTTATGTCTTCAAATTGCTTTATCTCTCAAACACATAATGGTAATTTTCACAACATAAGCTAATTGAAATGCAGTTACTATTTGGGAAAAAACAATATGCAAAAATACCCCTAGTTCTACAATAATTTTAGATTATAAAAATAACTTTTAATTATAAATACTTAACTAAGTGTTCAATCATACAAATGCAAAGAAAACTCAACATCATAACAATACAACTTCATGACAGAAATGTTCCATTTTGACCTCTCCACATTTTATTTAAAATAACAACAATAGTATTAATACTTTGAACTTCCAGAATATGCAAACTAGAATCTTTTAAAAAACAGTCTGGAATAATTATCCAGTCTCTGGTGGGAGGATTTCTTTAAACAACAAAAAGAAGACTGAATTGACTGAACAAAATATTTGAATAATAAATTCAAATATCACAAAGCATACTAACTGAAGAGCATATGACAGATTGGGAAATGCATTGATAATAAATATGCCAAAAGACTTCCCTGGTGGCACAGTGGTTAAGAATCCACCTGCCAATGCAGGGGACACAGGTTCAGTCCCTGATCTGGGAAGATCCCACATGCCATGGAGCAACTAAGCCCATGCGCCACAGCTACTGAGCCTGCACTCTAGAGCCTGAAAGCCACAGCTACTGAGCCTACATGCTGCAACTACTGAAGCTCACGCACCTAGAGCCTGTGCTCTGCAACAAGAGAAGCCACTGCAATGAGAAACCTGCGCACCACAAGGAAGAGTAGCCCCCACTTGACGCAACTAGAGAAAGCCTGTAAGCAGCAACGAAGACCCAACGCAACCAAAAAAAAAAAACCCAAGAACTTAATGTTTTTAACATTAAAAGTATGTATATATTGTTAGACAAATGTATACATATATGAAATTTCATAATATAAATTTTTAAAAGTCAGTAGAAAAGGAAGAAAAGAATGTAAACAGATATTTCACACAGATCAACTCACTAATGTTAGAGAAATAAATAAGCATTTTCAATCAAAGAATTTCTAAAAGATAATAGTACTGGCAAAGATGCAGTGTAAATTGAGATAGTAATTCTGGAAAGTAATCTGGCAATGTGTATCAGGAGTTTTAACATTTTCAAAAGCTAAAAATAAATAAAGCAAGCTCTACTGGATTTTAAAATAAAAACTCCAGGAAAATGAAGAGTTGATACTAAAAAAGGATAAGTCAAAAAGATCAATTGAACAGATTGGAGTCATCAAAAATGGACCCCTACTCCCTATATAGAAGGGAATTTATAATATGAAAAGTGAGGAAGTCAGTGAGGAAAAGAAAGATTATTTAGTAAGTGATGTTGGACAATTGAATAAGGAGAGTAAGGATAATATGATCAGAATCAAGTGGGAAAAAATAGCACACACATTTGTGCATGCATGTTGAGTTTCACCTAGTGGTTGCCTGGAGGCTGAGAATAAGAGAATAAGGATGAGAATCCTTGGACTTATATTTTTCTAGTCCTTACACTTGGACTTATACTTTACCCTGAGTTATTTGTCCTCAGCATATACGACTTTTGTAATAAAAAGAGGGGAGAAAATGTTCATATCCTTTAACTCAGCAATTCCACTTCCAAAACTTTATCTTAAGGAAGTAAGTCAGGAAAGAGACAAAAGTTTGTGAGTAATAAGGCTTATTAATTACAGTGTTATTTATAATAACAAATACTGGAAACAAGCAAAATATTCAATGACACAAGACTAGCTAAAAAAATTATTGTACATCCATTGATAGCATATTTGTCATTGAGCATATTTTCAAAGATTTTTAATGACAGGGAAGAAATCCCACATTATTGTGTTGAGTGGAGAAAATGTAGGATATAAAGTAGTTGTGCTAATTATGTAAAAAATTTTTTTCATGTATATTTGTAAAGTCCTATTAGAAAAAAATGTCTAGAGTGTTTATCTCTGGGTTCTAAGATTGTGAGTGGTACCCATTTTGTTCTTTAAACGTTTGCTGATTTTTCTAATTTTTCTGTAATGAATATGTACTACTCTCCCATTAGAAAAAAATTAAATTAGGGAACCCAGAGTTTGGAATCTACCTAGAACTTCCAGTCAGATGGCAGAGTTCAGTTTAAGGTGACTCCTAGCATCAGCCATCCAAAATTCATAAACAACCCATACTCAAGATCTAAACTAACGAGAGAAAACAGCAAACTTCAAAAAACAGAAAGAAAACATGGATTCAGTGAACAAGAATGGAAACACTGGAGGGTAGAAGGAGTTGGTGGTAGTTTGGAGAAGATAGCCGCAAAGTTAAGAATTTCCAGCAAGTACAAGGTGTTAGTATTACTTACCTTCAAGGTGACTTAGAAGGAAATATTGACTGTAGAAAGCCAAACACACTGCCTGTAAAAACTTCTAAACATGAATAAGGAACAAGAACACTAAGGAAGCTTTAAGAGCGAACTCTGATAATCAGAACAAAGAATCAGAGATAATGAAGATAAACTCCCTCAGTAAATGCAAATCCCAGTTGAGTTACACAAGCAGGATAATAAAGCAGACAAGCACGAGCTTTCTAGAAAACAGATAACAGAGCAATGCGGGATATCACAGGACCCAGAGACATCCTGCAATTAAACAGAAACAAACAGAGAGAAAGCAGTAATCAATGAAAAAGATGTTTCTATATGATATATATGTATTTTTTTAATTTATTTATTATTCTTTTTGAGGTACATCAAGTTCAATCATCGGTATTTATACACAAATCCCCGTATTCCCTCCCTCCCTCGACTCCCCCCCCTACCCTCCCTGTCCCAGTCCTCTAAGGCATCATCCATCCTCGAGTTGAAGTCCCTTTGTTATACAGCAACTTCCTACTGGCTATCTATTTTACAGTTGGTAGTATATGATATATATGTATTTTTAAATATACATGTACTAAGATTCATTAAATGAATTTTAAAGCCATTCACTCATAATGACCTCCACTCAGCAGCAAACCCACCAAAATAACTTGCAGTATATATAGCCTGTCAGATTAGTACACACTTAAAATAGAAGGATTTTCCATATTGCATTTACCTGTTTACGCCTCTGTGATTTAAGGGTAGGGTCATCTTTAAGTTCCCAGTATCCGGTTCAGTGCCTGGTACATTATTAAATGAATAAAAGTATAGTTACTTAAAGATGGATAGACCTAACCCTATGCTTAAGGAAGAGGGGGAGATGAAAAAGGTGGGGACGGGAGGAGGGGAGGGAGAGGAACGGGGGGAGGAGGAGGAAAAAAAGTGGAAAGTACGTTCTGCACAAAAATGTGGATTTTTATCACAAAAATGTAGATTTTTATCACGTAGCCAAATGTTCTTACCTTGATACAGTTTCATGAGTGAAATTTAAGTCAGAGGAAGTGAGATTCAAGCCTGCCTCCACTACTTGCTCTCTGTTTGATCTTTGACAAAATTTCTCTAAGCCTCTGTTACCTCAGCTGTAAAATTTAATTTGGTTCTAGGGCCAACATTATAAATACAGTCCAGAGTACAATGTTTTTAAAGACAGTTTTAATTAGAAGGAAACACCAAAATAGAGTTCTCTCAGCTAGAGAGGGAAGATCAATTTATATAACCATTGAAATCAAAGGAAAATATCTAAACATGTTTTTGCTGGAAGTTAAACTATTTAAAAAAAAATTAACAAAGTATAACAAAACAAATACCAAAAGAAATGTTAGCAGAACATGAAAATGTGATAGATGTCACAACAAAACCTTACTATTTCTACATACAAAGAATTATTCAAACATAATAAAATCAGTAGCTAAATTACATTCAATAAGATGTTTAAAAGGATTGCAAATTATATATAAGAAATTAAATCACATAAAAGTTACTGAATAAAAGTACCTTTTTTGCTGGAATTAAATACAAATTAAAACATTGTTAAGGTACAAGATAGATTAATTGCATTAATAGCTAATTAATGGCATCCCTGTAAATAATGGCCTTTTGCCCCCATCATTCCTTTGTCCCTTGTACATTGAGTCTGGACTTGGACCTATGGCTTGCTTTGGCCAATGGGACAACAAGAAACTTGACACGATAAAAGGCTTTCAACAGTGCTCCTCCTCTAGACCACTGCCATCCCTATGAGATTAGGTCCAGGCTGGTCTGCTGCAGGATGTGGAGCTATGGGAAGGGCTATGGAAACTTCCCATGCAGGGTCCTCTGGTTTGCCAGTCCTCAGGCAGCCAGCCATTTGACCACAGATGCTTGAGTGGGCCCAGCTGGGATCAGTGTTCAAACTGGCCTATGAACAACTATAGTGTCATGAAAATTAACAAATGGTTTTTGGCTTTGACCTTTAAAAAACAGATTTATTGAGGGATAATTGATATACAATAAACTGCACTCTAACGTGTACAACTTTATGTTTTAACATGTGTAATACACATGAAACCATCACCACAATCAAAATAATGAACATATCCATCACCTGCAGAAGTATCCTCTTGCCCCTGCGTACTCTCTCCCTTCTACTCCTCCCTACACCTCACCCTCACCGCCCACAGCCTGTGCCTGTCTCCAGGCAACCACTGATCTGCTTTCTATCACTATAGATTAGTTTGCATTTTCTGGAATTTTACATAAATGGAATCATATATACAGTATGTAATTTTTGTTTGGTTTCTTTTATTCAGCATAATTATTTTGACATTTATCCATCTTGTGTGTATCAATATTTCATTCATTTTTATTAAGTAATTCTTTTTTTAGAGAAAGCTGTAGTTTTACAGAAAAATTGAACAGAAACTACAGCGTTTCCATATACACCCCTCCCCGCCCCCGCTTCTCTTCTTCTACATCTGCAGTTTCCCTTATTATTAGCATCCTGCATTAGTGTGGTACAATTGCTGAACCAATCTTGATACAGTGTTAACTATAGTCCCTGGTTTACATTAAGGTTCATTCTTTGCATTGTATAGTTCTAGGGGTTTGGACAAATGCAGTCGTGTCATGTGGAATTGCTTCACTTTCTTGAAAATACCCTGTGCTTCATGTTTCATCTCCCCATTACCCTGAACCCCTGGCAACCACTGATCTTTTTCCCGTCTCTATAGCTTTGCCTTTTCCAAAATGTCATCTGGTTGGACTAATAGAGTATAAGCCTTTTCAGACTGGCTTCTTTCATTTAGTAATATGCATTTGTTTCCCTTATGTCTTTTTGTGGCTTAATAGATCATTTATTTTCAGTGTCAAATAATGTTCCATTGTTTGGATGTACCACAGTTTGTTTATTGTCCTATTGAAGGATATCTTAGTTGCTTCCAAGTTTTGGCAATTGTAAGGCTACTGTAAATCATCATGTGCAGGTTTCTGTGTGGACAGAAGTATTCAACTCCTTTTGGTAAATACCAAGGAGTGTGACTGCCGGATTTTGTGCTAAGACTCTATTTTGCTTTGCAGGAAATTGTCAGACTGTCTTCCAAAGTGGCTGTACCATTTTGCATTCCCACCAGCAATGAATGAGAGTTCCTTGTTGCTCCATATCCTTGCTAATGTTTAGAATTGTCAGTGTTTTGGATATAACCCATTCCGAGTATAGTGGTATCCCGTTGTTTCGTTGATTCCTCTCTATCATGGAGTAGTATTTCACTGTATGAATATACCATTGTTGGTAACTGAATATGTGGGTATTTTCTTTTCCAGTTTTTTTACTGTTATAAATAAAACTGCTGTGAACAGTCATGTACAAATCTTTGTAATGATATAGTTTTCTTTTCTCTTGAGTAAACACCTAGGAGCAGATGGCTGGATCATATGGAAGGTGTACATTGTGTATGTTTAACCTTGTAAGAAACGGTCAAACTATTTCAGAAAGTGCTCGCACCATCTTACATGACCTTCAGTAGCATCTGAGGTTCTAGTTCTTTCACATCCTTGCCAGCACTTGCTATGTGCAGTCTGTTTAATTTTCATGATTTTAGTATGTAGGTAGTGGTATTTCACTGCCGTTTTGATTTCCACATCCCTTTTGAATAATGATGTTGAGTATCTTTTCAGTGCTTTTTTGCCACCCATGTACCCTTCTGGTGAAGTTGATGTTGGCTACGGGGTCAGCTAGGAGGTCTCAGTTCTCTCTCCATGGGTCTCTCTATGCCATCTCTCCACATGTGGCTACTTTGGGCTTCCTCATAGTGCTCTGGCTTGGTCCCAAATGTAAGTGTCCCATATGAAGAGAGAAAGCAAGGCAGAAACTGTATCCTTTTTGTGACCCAGACTCAGAAGTCACATTGCATCTTGACTATACTTGATGTACCAAGGCAGAGTCCGTGTGAGAAGTCACAGTGCAAAGGACATACAGGGAAGCCATTAATTGGGCTTTTAATGAGATTAGTCTGTCATGTACCTTCACATTGTGGTTAAAAAATTGTGGTTAAAAAAACACACATTATATAGTCCATATTAACCATTTTTAAGTGTACAATTCTCTAGTGTCAAGTATACTCACACTGTTGTGAAACCAATCTCTAGAACTTTTTCATCTTGCAAATGTGAAACTCTATACCCAATAAACAACAGATTTTCTCCTTTTTTCTTTACCACAAGCCCTTGGTAATCACCATCTACTTTGAGTTTCCATGAATTTGACTACTTTAGATACCTCATGTAAGTGGAATCATGCAATCTTTGGCTTTTTGTGACCTCATTTAGCATAATGTCCTCAAGGTTCATCCACACTGCAGCATGTGAAAGGATTTCCTTTCTTTTCAAGACTGAATAATATTCCATTGTATGTATATACCACATTTGTTTATCCACTCATCTGTCAGACATTTGGGTTGCTTCCCAAATTGGCTACTGTGAATAATGATGCTATGAACGTGGTTGTGCAAATATGTCTTCAAGACCCTGCTTTTAATTCTTGTGGATATATACCCTGAAGTGGGGTTAGTGGATTATACGGCAGTTCTATTTTTAATTTTTTGAGGAAACACCTTATTGTTTTCCATAGTGGTTGTATCATTTTACATTCCCACCAACAGCGCACAAGAGTTTCAATTTTTCCACATATTTGTCAACACTTGTTATTTTGTTTTGTTTTGTTTTTTGAAAGTGGCCATCCTAATGAGCGTGAGGTTGTACTTCATCATGGTTTTGATTTGCATTTCCCTGATGATGAGTGATATTGAGTATCTTTTACGTGATTGCTGGCCATTTGTCCTTTGCTCATTTTTAAAATCAGGTTATTTGGTTATTTGTTGTTGAGTTGTAACAATGTTTTGATCTGTATTTCCAACAGGCACTTATAGCACCAGGTCCAGTCCTGAGCTGGATGCTTCAGCCTGATGAGAGGCAAGTGTTTCTGTGTTATCTCAGACCCAAGTTTATGATACCCACAGCTTGGGGATTTCTGTGGCCATTGTCAACCCAGAGCCACTGTTATCAACAGTAACACCTCACCGCTGTGCCTTCCTGGTGGCGCGTCCTCCATACATCACAAAATAAAATAACACACACACAAACAGAAAAGTATAATTAGGATCTTCTGTGACATCATTAGCCAACAATGTAACTCAATCCACAGTGTAACAGGCTGACTTATAAAGGGTTTTAACCTTGGAGGGTCTCCATTCTTTATTGCTTAAAGACTGTTTTCCAAAACAGTCCAGAATAATAAAAGACACAGTAACACATAATATCTGGTCTTCAACAAAGTTCTATTGAAAAAGACCACCCAACAGCTAAATGCCAAGTTACCTACCCCTTAACAAATATGTCAAATTCAGATACACTGAGCTGTTCTGGAAAACTTGTGATTATTAGCATTGATAGACATTGTACTGTCACAAACAGTCTTACTGAAAATTCAAAGAGCGTGAATCACATGCTACTTTTAAAATGCTACAGTCATCTGAGAACACTGCATGTCAGAACTTCATCGGGACACAAACATTATTCTCTGCAATCTACAGCTGCAGAAATGTGGTCCTTGGATGTTAAGTGAATCCCTCAATTCCCAGGCCAGACCCAGTATTCCTAGGGGAGGCTTTATGACTCCCTGACCTTTAATGGACACTCTCTCACCAAGGCCTGACTCAAAGCCCAGAAACGTTCAAAATGGTTTGGGTGCTGGGTCGGGGTCTTTGAGAACAAACATCAGGGGAACAAGTGCCAATATAGGTAAAAACACACTAAACATGTCATACTTTTGGGAAATTGCTTTACCCACATCGAGCTATGTACCGAAAACCACTGTGAATGCATCTCTTTAAAATGAAGCCCACTCACGCTGCACAATCTGTCAGACCATGAATCTTCTCTGAACACTCATACTGCAACTTGAAAGCCGTCAATGGTTTCTCATTACAGAGAGAACAAACTCAAAATACCTTAGCCTAGAAGTCTAGGCTACAACCTACTCACATACTACATTTCTAATCTTATTTCTGTCTTAACATCTCCAAATCAGGCCCTCCGCTCCAGTCAACCATGCTCATGGTCCCCTCATTGGAGAGGAGGAGGACCCAGCACAGGACATTTGTTCCCATCTCTCTTACAGGCCCTGCTCCATCTGCCCTCTCCCCACCACAAATATCTCTCCAGTGGACACTGATCTAGCCTTCCCAGAACTCCTGTCTGTGTTATTCATTTGTATATCTAGCCCTATAATGATGGTTACTTTAGTATATGACTTTATTTGATTTCCCCACCCTAAAAGACTGAGAGTTGTACTTATTACCAAAGTGAATAGTCCAAGGTCTGGCCCATGGTAAACATTCAGAATCTTGTTGGGGGAAGGGCCTTGGAGATCATCTCTAGCAAGGGCTTCTCAAACTTTAATCTGCATACAGATCTCCCAGAGATCATGTTAAAATGCAGATTCTGGTTCAGTAGATTTGGGGTGAAGCCCAAGATTCTACATTTCTAACCAGCTCCCAGGTGACACCAGTGCTGTGGTACCTGGACCACACTTACATGAGGTTGCGATGGTGCATATAAATGAGGGAAGCAGGCAGGTTGGGATGCAATAGAAAGTGGTGGGGATGCTACTGTATAGCACAGAGAACTACATTCCATATCCTATGATTGACCATAATGGAAAAGAATATTAAATAAAGAATGTATATATATGTATAACAATCACTTTGCTGTACAGCAAAAATTAACGTAACAGTGTAAATCAACTATATTTCAATTTAAAAAATGAATAAATAAAATAAAGAAAGTGGGCACTTCCCAGGTGGTACAGTGGTTAAGACTCTGCCTGCCAATGCAGGGGACATGGGTTTGATCCCTGGTGTCCACATACCTCGGAGCAACCATGTCCATGCGCCACAACTACTGAGCCCGTGCTCTAGAGCCTGTGCTCCACAGTACCCACAAATCAATCAATATGACACATTACATTAACAAAATGAAGACTAAAAATCATATGATCATCTCAACAGGTGCAGAAAGTTTTTGAAAAAAACTCAAGATCCATTTATGACAAATACTCTCAACAAAGTGGGTATAGGAGGAATGTACCTCAACATAAGAAGGACCATATATGACAAGCCCATAGCTAACATCATACTCAACAGTGAAAAACTGAAAGCATTTGCTCTAAGATCAGGAGTCAGACAAGGATGCCCACTCCTGCCACTTTTTATTCAACACCGTATTGGAAACTAAGATGCAGAAAGACTGTGTGACTTGCTCACTGCTTCATGCTTTAGTGGCATAGCCTAGTGCTCTCCATTCTTCTTTCATGGTAACTCATCTTCACTAGCACAGTGAAATGGGAAAGTCTCGGACCAAATAGACAAGGGTTTGAATCCCAAATCAGCAAGTTCTAAGCCTCACGGTCTTGGGTAATTCATTCAACCTCTTTAGATGGATCTCAGCTTTTTCGTCTGTAACACTTACTTCATAAGGTTGTTAACAAAGATTAAATAAAATGTATTTAAATTTTTAAATTCATTTTAAATTTAAAGTTTAATTAAATAAAAAATTTTAAATTTAGTTAAATAGCTTCTACAAACTACCTACCAGTGGCAACAGGCTCCTCTTGTAAAGGTTGGTTAGCTTCCTCCGCAGCAAAAAGCTTTGCAGAGCAAGGCCTGTGCTGTTGATAAAAGTTGCTATTGTTAACATTATAATTATAATAATAACAATTACTACTAAGTGTTAAGTATTAGGACAATGGGGTCTACTCACTACATTTATAGAACTAAAGGGAACTTGTCAAATTATTCTTTGCAAAACAAGAATGATCTGCTTTGAGGTAAATTTCTCTATCTGCAGTTATCCCAAGGGGCAACTGGAAAGTTCTCTCACTAAATAAGAAATAAATATTACTTCTAATAAATACTTAAAAATATTAGAACTAAAACTAATAAATATTAGTTCTCTTTCATAGTAAACATTGACTAGAAGCAGCAGAACATAATAATATCTACTGTCATATCTTTCTTGTTTCTCTTTCCTCTATTTCCACTTTAAAAATATATTTGTTTAATTTGAAAGATAAGACCATGAGGACCCAGGGCTCTTAGTTCTTTCCAGTTCTACTTAATGATAGTCCTTTCACTTGAATCATAATTGACCATTTGTTGATGCTTAATTAGTAACTCAGCTTTAAATTGGGGAAAATGATCTGAATATAGGCAGCACCACAAATTGTATAGGTTCTAGTCGTTGATGTCAGTCATGTCCCAATCTACTCCTTACAACCAAGAATAAAAAACTGTGGAACTAAATCTTCAACAGGAATGAATTTGATTTGTTGCACTGTTTTAACAAGAAGAGTGGTCATCTTTGCTTACTTGCTAAATATAAAAAAGTACAATTTTATAGAAGGGGGAACAAAATAAAAGTAAAACCTACTCTCTGAAATTTACATTGGTAACTAAAGCAAACTTTATCAAGCAAAGTCATAATCAAATACATGAAATATTTTGTCACCTATCTTAGACAAATTATCTTCACATTTTCTAGAAACGAGAGATTTTTGTATACAGCTAATCACACAGAGTCACAGAGTATGCACACCCTGAGTGTCTGGTATGCAGCCCGCCTAATGAACACTTTATTATTGAGGGGGCGGGGAGTATCTTTCTCCTCTACCCGTTTAAGTTCTTGACTGAGACCCATGTAACACAAGACAGATTAACATGAAAAAAGCATAGAAATTCACATAATGTAAGTTTTGTATGTCACGAGAGCCTTCATAAGGAAATGAAAACCCGAAGAAACAGTTAAGCTTTAGTGTTTTTATGCTAAGTTAAGATATAATAGGACAAAGGGTATGAGGTACGTGTAGGAAACTGGAGAAACTTAGCAAAGCTACTATTCATTCAGAGTCCTCTCCGTGTCCCTTTGTCTTCAGGGATAAAGATGCTCCTATCCTACTGGTACAGGGAGGGCATAAATCGCTCACAACAGGGTTTTATGACCTGCTTCAGGGAAGGTCAGAACGTCCTTCCTGCACATGCCATTTTTCAAATTCCTTCAGCTTAAAACATTCAATATGCGAAGCTGCCATACTTTGGGGTAACGTGTCCTGAACCGCATCATTATCATCATCAGCTCTCTTCACAGAAGTACCTATGTTTTTCGAGTCTACAAACCCTTTGTCACAACAAGTAGCGGATCTGCTTTGGCAGGATGTTTATAATCTCCAACCAGGGTCAGCAAACTTTGTCCCAGCTCAACTCCAGCCCAGTACATGTTTCTGTAAATGAAGTTTTATTTGAATACCTCCACTTTTGCTTGTTTATATCTGTGGCTGCTTTCCACAATAGAAGAGTTGAGAGACAGAGACCATTTGGTCCTCAAAGCCTAAGTTATTTACGCTCTGGCCCGTGACAAAGTTTGTCAACCTGGACCTACAGAATAAAGAGCAATAACTAAATATGTTAAGGGGTTACTATTTTTAAAAAATTATCACTCCAAAAGCCTCTAAGGATACCCCCATAAGCCTATATACCTTTGTACCAGAAAGGCAAGAGCCTTGCTTAAAAAAAGTAGAATTCTACATTCCTAAGCTTAAGGAAACACCAAAATGAAAGTCATAATTAAAATGGAGGCATTCTACTCCTTATTTGTAGTAAATGAAATTGTTTTTGGTCTGGTGAATGTTGCATTAATGAGGATCCCATGCAAAAGAGTTCTAAAAGGTTACAAAACTGTGGCTCTTGAGGAAATCAACTATGGGCATCTTCTGTAGCTGGATTTCAATAAAAATTTTAATTACTCTTACAAAATTTTAAAGTTATATTTTATTAGTAAGTCTTCCTAATTGTTGGGAGAGGGCAGCAGACAGGATTACATCATAAAGTGGACTTGACCAATTTATACCTATCAACATCATATAATTCGGTCCATTTAAATAGATTATTTAGCAAAGCTTCCTGATCATCCAACCCCATCAGCTCAGCAGTTGCTCAAGAAAACCATTAACTAATCAAATAATAAATACATTCATATACACAGATAATTACTAAATAAATACATAAATAGTACATTCCTGGTGTTACTTACCCAAAGCAGGTCACATAGAAGAGCCCATGTGAAAAGCAAGTCTAAAATTTGGACTATTCTTCTCTTGTGAATTTTATCTCAAGTTCATATCTTTAGAAATATGTCAAAATAAAAATTACTAAATATGAAACAGATTTGAAAGAATATTACAGTGAATACCCACAAACAAATTTACATTAACACATTTTTGTTTTATTTTTTATTATTCTTTCTTTCAGTCAGATTAATGAGATATAAAATACATACTCACCACTTTTAGGTGTATAATGAATTTTGCCAAATGTCTAGTTATGTAACCACCACCACAATCATGAAAAAGAACTGTTCCATCACTCACGTCCCTCCGCCCAGCCCCTGGCAACAACCAATCTGCCGTCACTAAATTTGGCTTTTCTCAAATTGCAGATAAATAAAATCATAGAGTATGTTGTCTTTTGCGTCTGTCTTCTTTCACTTAGCATAATGCTTTTAAGGTTGACCCATGTTGTTGCATGAATTAGTAGACTGGTCCTTTTATTGCTAAGGACCATTCATGGTATGGATGCGGTTTTTCCTTCCACCAGTTGATTAAATTTTGAGGTGTTTCCAATTTTGGACTATAATAAAGCTTTCATGAACATTCATGTAGATTTTTGTGTGGACATGTTTTCATTTCTCTTGGGTATATACTGAGGAGTGGAATTGTTGGGTCAGAAAGTTAGTATAATACTTAAGTTTATAAGAAATTGCCAAATTGGGTTCTGAAGTGGTTGGATTTTACCTTCCCGTGAGCAGCATGTGAGCATTTCATTTGTTCCATATTCCCGCTGTTGGTAATTCCAGTCCTTGTAATTATAGTCATTCTTGGGAGCTGTAGTGTTATTACAATCTGCACTTTCTTAAGGATGAACAACTTGAAGCATTGGTGCTTATTTGCTATTTGTATGTTTTCTTTGGTAAAATCCTGTTTTTCAATATTTTACCTATTTTTTAAATTTATCTATTATAAACACCAGCCCTTAATCAGATATGTTTTGCCTAAGGCTTGCCTTTCCATTTTCTTAACATTGTGTTTGTTCCAGAACTATTTGTGGAAGAGATTTTCCTTTCTCCCATTAAACCACTGTCAGCTTTGTGAAAAATCAAGTGACCATATAGCTGTTACATAGTTACTGAGTCTATTTTTGAACTCTCTATTGTGTTCCACAGAGTATATATATGGATATATACATGCACACACACATATATATACCTATACACACACACACACACTGATACCAAAAGCACATTATCTTCATTACTGTAGCTTTATAGTAATTCTTGCAATCAGGCATTATAAATCCTCCATTTTAATCCTTTTTCAAAGTTTTGACTATTTGAGTTCCAACTGCATTTACATATAAATTTTAGAATCAGCTTGTAGAATTTAAAAAATTTACCCCCAAAATGGCTGCTAAGCATTTTGATTAGGGTTTCATTTAACCTATAAATCAATTTGGCTTTAACTGACATATTAACCATATTAAACTTTCATCCAAGAATGTTGGTCTCTCTCCATTTATTTAGGTCTTCTCTCAAAATGGTTTGTAGTTTTCTATGTTCAGGTCTTGCACATAATTCATGAAATTTATCTCCAGTGTTTCATGGTTTTTGATGCTATGGCATTATTTTTTCATTCAATTTTCAATTGTTTGTTCCTAGTACATAGAAATACATTTTGGTACATTGATATTATATCCTGTGACCTTGCTAATAAGCTTATTTGAGTTCCAGTATCTTACTTACAGACTATCATTTTCTACTTACACGATCATGTCACCTGCAAATAAAGGCAGTTTTATTTTCCAATTTGAATGTTTCTTTTTTTCTTTTATTTTGGTTGTTGTTGTTTTTGTCTTGTCTTGTAACACTGGCTAAAACCTCCAGTCAGTATTGAATACAAGTGGTGAGATCAGACATTCTTGCCTTGTTTGGTGTAGTAGAGGGAAAGTATTCAGTCTTTTACCATTAAGTATGGTAATGAGGTTTAGGTATCACACAGTTACCCTTTATCAGGCTGAGCAAGCTCCCTTTTATTTGTAGGTTGCTGAGAATTTCTACCAGGAATCAGTCTTGAATTTTGTCAAATGCTCTTTCTGAATATGAGATAACGTGGTTTTTCTTTTTCACTTTCAGTGTGGAATTACATTGATTAATTTTCAAATGTTTCCTCTGTCAATTTCATGGGCATAAAATATTTCAAAATGTCACCCTTTTTTAATGTCTGTAGGATCCATGCTGACACCTCCCCCTTAATTTCTTTAAAAAATTTTTGTTACAGATTTCCCCCTTCATTTCTGATATTGATAATTTGTCTTTTTTGCTCATCAATCTGGTTAGAAGTTTATCAATTTCATCAATATTTTCAAAGAGTCAGTCTCTGATTTGATTTTTCTTTTTTGTTTCATATTTCACTGCTTTCTGTTCTCATTCTTCTTTCTTCTATTCTTGTACTTGTAGTTACTTAATTTGGAAAGTTAAAGTTAATTAATTAGAGACCCTACAATTCTTTCTAATATGTGTTTAAAGCTATAAATTTCCCTCTAAATACTACCTTAGCTGTAGCCCACAAATTTTGACATGTTGTGATTTTCATTTTCATTCTAGCCAAGATATTTTCTAATTTCTCCTATAATTTATTGTTTGGCACATGGATTGAGTGCGTTGTTCTTATCTTTCTGTTAGTGTGGTCAGAAGATATGCCTTACATCATTTCAATGCCCCCTAAATTTAGTTAGACTTTTAAGAAGCAGGGGTACTTTTTCATTACTCACTTTCCTCTTCTGCCAACTGGATACAGGTAACAAGTCCCTGGGTGATGATATAGCCACAAGATGGAAAAAGTCTCAGACTTGAACCACTAAATGGAAGAAAGAAGCACACTTACCTGGAACACTCAACCTGGCCCACACATAAGCAAGAAATAAACCTCTATGTTCTGAACCATTACAGGTTTGGTTCTGTTTGTTATGTCAGTTTAACTTTCCCTGATTAAAATGCTGCCTATCTTTTGAAGGCTCCCCTCTGCCTCCCACTTCCCTGAGTTTTTCACAAAACACATAATCTGTACTTCAGCTCATACTATCTAAAGCATACCCCCCACCCACGTCTACTCAATATTTTCATGTCTTCCATTAACAGATAAAACCTTCACATAAATAAAAATAAATATATAGGAAGTTTACTGCACCAGCCAAGTTTCTTTTTTTAAAATAAATTTATTGAAGTATAGCATGTATACAGAAAGGTGTGCCAAGAAATATACTATCTATATATACATTATATATAATTCATATCTCTGCAGAAATTTATAAAGCTGTCTACATCTGGGGCATTTTCTTCCTTTCCAATATTTCTTTCTTACTTGCTATTTTTGGAGCCCTGGAAATCAAGAAGTCAAGAAAACAAGAGACAAAAACACACCCAGAGTGTACCACGGAGAGGCTCTTCCGAGAAGTCTGAACTCAAGTGTAGAAAGCCAAAGCTGGTCCTTTACAATCACCTATATGCTGCTCAGTTCCTTTGCCACACTCCTACAGCGCTACCTCCTTCCCATTTTTAAGGGAAAACGGATATAATACAGGTAGGGAAGAATATAAAGAGAGAAGCTACATCATCTCATCTCCTTTCCTAGAATAAATACAAGGATCTAGAGCTGCTGCTGGCTCGTGTGGCATCTTTGATAAATTAAAAAAAAAAAAAAAAACTCCCCAGAAAGGACTCCTTTCTCAAGTCATCTTACTCCCACCAGACAGATATTTGTTGCAATGTAACTATATTTTATTGGTAAGAACACCTTCCTGCCACTTACTAGAAAGTTGCATAGGTAAGCCCCCAGTGTCTGTGATGTGAAGAGCATCTTCTGGCTGTGGCACTGTTCTGTTCTGTCCAGTCCACATGCTGCACTTGGCCTCAAGAGGTAGGCCAAGTTGTAGCTTTGATTTTTTTTGAATACATCAGGGTTATTTTTTAATACTTTTTAAATTGAAGAATCATATACACACAGAATAAAAAGAGAGATGTATCTAAAAGGAATAAAACAAAACAAAAACAAGAACCACCAGTTTACACAGGAAGAAATGAAACAAGTTTAGAATTTCAAAAACACATAAATGATGCAAGAAACACCATAAGCAAAAATAAACACCTAGTTTATTGTATGTCAATAAATAAATAAACAGGCAATATAAAAAAATAAAAATAAAAAAAAACACCTAAATTTGCATGGGCCTAGAGGAATAGGGTTAAAGTGGAAACTCCAAATAAGTTGAATTATACACAAGTGCTAGTGCCAATAAGAACCTGATTTCCCCTCTTATGCTAATGGAAAACAAGACAATGATACTGAAAATCTAAGAATATTTCTGGGTGGCCCACTGTAGTTATACAGAAGTGTGGAGTAGGTACTGGCTACAATATCGGAAAGGGTAAATATCATTCCAATTTTTGAAAGAGGTAAAAGATGGTGACAACTTCTAGGGCCAGGAAAGGCCCTAGAATAGAATCCTTATTTATAATGATAATGTTTTTTAAGCCTTTTGGAAAGAGAACATTGTTCACTACATATCAACAGGTTTGACTTAACTTCATGAACTTTTGGGGGCAGTTACTTGACTAACATTTGGGAAATGCATGACTTCAGCAAGGAATATAAGATCCCATGATATCCTTAGAGACAAACTTGCAAAGAAATGGGCTGATAGACGAATCAGTAAATTGCTGAAATTCTGACCTAACAGGTGCTGATTGGTCAATTTGTATCATATGAAAGAAAAGTTTCTCAGGCCACTATCCTCAGACTTGTTCCCTTCAATACTGTTTCACTCAAACTTTGGAATGACCGAAAAGAAGATAGCATATGTATCTTAGATGAACCAAAAAACATTTCAAAAGGTTAATAAATCTAACACAAGAAAACTTAGAATAAATGAAGATCCTGCAAAGCAGGTTAAACAAAACACCAACTGCACAAGTACAGGATGGGGAAAAACTATTAACAGAAGTAAAAAATAACCTCAAAGACTCAAAACAGTTTCATGTGGATGTCCGAAAAGCTAGTTCAGTACTTGAGTGTTAAATAGAAGAATAGAAGAGCATTAACTAGAACAAAGGACAAGAGTTCTGCTACCTATAAATGTTCAGTTCTGTGTTTTATACTTTAAGATATAGAAACCTAGAGCCTTTGGAGAATTGGGGTTTAGATGGTAAAGACAATTGAAGCTATGATATATCAGTGAAATAACTGGAGATAGAAAAGAGAATACACTGGGAGTCATAATAACAGCTGTGGTTAAACGTTTGGCCCCAAGGGGTTGATGAGACAACTGACAGGAAAAAACAGAACCAACCAGGACAGGCAGAGCTGCCCCAATATGGAAGTAGATTCTGGTCCCTGGAGAATCAGATCAGAGCCGCTAAAGGCCCATCTGGTATTCAGGGATTTTCCAACTTTGAGATTTCATAAATATATATTTAAAGACCTGTCTAGCTATAAAATTTTCCTCCTTGAAGAACACAAAAATGACAATTCCTCAGAACTACTATGTTAACTTTTGAGAATGTAAAACTACAAATCATTCAGAGTTTGCTTTATGGACCACAATTTCTCTCCCAAATTGACAAACATTTGTGTGTGTGTTGTTTTCTGATGTGAAATTTCCCCAAGTGTTAAAGCACCCAGTGCTGATATGTAAACTTCTGAAGGTGAAACATTTGACTAGTGTAGTATATGCACTTATACCATAATGGGGAACACTGTCTTAACTGCCAGATTCACGTGTGTCCCCCCCCGAAAAAGCCAAGAGCCCTAAAAATTACATAAATATATACAAACATGAGTTGTTAGAAAGGAATTGCTTTCTTTTCAAAGATAATTTTACACAGCCAATCTTTCAGGTGTATTTAACTTATGGCTTTATTTATATAATTTAGGTTACCCATAACTATTTGGAAATGTGTGGCGTGAATCTAATTCCAACCAATTTCAATGCCTTGGTTAAAGGTAAGTCTTGGTACACGACATAAAAGCTCTAGGCATAACCACTGCATAGCTGAGATTCCCTTAAGTCCATTTCAACATTCATTCTCAGAGATCACACAAAACATGAATAAATCCATGTAATATATGAAAGAAATTTGCTATTCCACATAACTATATCCTAGAATTATCAGCGATTGAAAAAGGAAACGTTGCCATGATTTTCCCTAAAAGAAATTATTTACTGTCTGTCAACATTTTTTCTATATTACCTCCAAGAATATTTATATCAATTTTCTTTGGAAAAGCAAGAATTAACCTTGGCATACCATTTTGCATAAGGATCAAACCTGTTCTTTTTGTTCTTATACTTTTTTGTACCTTTCAATCTCAGAGTGGAAATAAAATCTCTCAGAAAGGGAATGTACATAGTTACTGTTCAATCAGTCACTTTCTACTCCCTGATTATATAAAAGTAAATTAGCAGATAGAATTGTAACAAAAGGTACAAAAGGGGAGTTTACCTAGATGATGTATTATTGTCCAAAAGTATTCTCTTTTGGCCAATGGAAAAAGCACCCATGAGAAAATTCTTGAGCCAATTCCTCACCTGACCAAGAAATTCACTACTTTCTAAATTCCTAAAGATAGGTCTTTGAAGTCATCAAAATTAAGCTAAAAAGTGTCTAATTTAGGCGGGATATTAAGATTTGTATTCATGTAGACTTAAAAACCTATTTCCCTTTTTATTAACTACAAACACTGTACCTCATATTTCAGATGAGATCTGGGCATTATAAAATCAGAGTCATAAGAGTCTCTTATACATCAGTGAATCAAAAATTATCCACACTCTGGCTGTAGAGTTTATAAGTTTTAAAACAACTGGAGTGCGGATAATTTTTGACTCACCCTTGTATACACATTTAGAAATCCAGTAACTTCTGATTTAAATGGTGCTTTTAGGAGAAGGGAAACAATAATGACATTTATTAAAGCCCGCCTTTAACCATGAAAGACCTTGGAATAAAAGCAAAAGTACTGCCAAGAAGCCAAAGGTATTTATCACATGGACAGAGAAAAATATGATTTTGAAGGGTACAGTGACAGTTCACCTCTGCCTCCACTAATGGGCTATAAGATTAAAGGTTAATAGCAGTATAAATACTATAATTACATAATGTTGGGTTCCTTTTTCTTTCAGGTTTACACAAAACCTTTTTGTTCTTGTACTTTTAAGGCCTTGTAAGGTCTGCCAGCCACTGCCTTTCTTGTCACCAGAGTTCTCAGCAGGTTTACAAGTGGACGTGCCCAAGACTGCCATCTGGTGGAAATGACAGAAATTGAAATGGTTTTTGTAAGTGATTAAGTCAGTTGTCTACTAAGAAGGTATGAATTAAAAATATATCGGAAGAAAAATAGGTCACTCATAACAATAAGAAATACAAAATAAGGAATTAACTTAAGAAATGTTTAGAATATATGGAGAAAATGATAAAACTTTACTGGGGGCATTAAAAAACACTAGTATAAGTAGAAAAATGTAGTATTTTTCTGGCATGGAACTCATCTCTGCTAAAGACCCCCAAATTAATCTACCCATATAACAACTCAAAATTAATAGGATTTTTATTTGGCAGGGAAATCTTGGCCAAATTATTCAAAAGTTCATCTGGAAGAATAAACACTCAATTTTTAAGTAGATTAATAAGGGAGGGAGCACTCTCCCTACCACATAAAATGTAAAATAAAACTATGATAAGATGACAGACTGATATACAATAAAAAGTAATGAAATAGAATGTCCATAAAAATACAAGTATATACAAGAATATACAGTAAAAGGGCACTTTCAAATAAGTAAAACAAAAAAAAGACTGGCTTATGCATTAGCTACTGTGAGGGAATAATGGAAAATATCACATTAGATTTTGCACAGTAGTAATACTCCAAATAAGTTCCATTTGTATTATATCTTTATACTTAAAAGGTCAAAATGGTAAAAGAAAATATAACTAAATACTTACTCAGAATGTGAAAAGACTGTCTAAGTATACAACTGAAGGTTCAAACTGTTAAAAGAAAATGATAAAGTTCTAAAACTACTGAATGTAAAAAACCAAAAAACACACTACTGAATGTAAAAAACCAAAAAACACATCTCAAAACCTAAGATCTTTGCAGCTTACTTCATGTAAGTTTTACTTCAACTTTCAAAAAGAAAAGGGACTTCCTAGGTGGTGTAGTGGTGAAGAATCCGCTTGCCAATGCAGGGGACACAGGTTTGATCCCTGCTCCAGGAAGATCCCACATGCTGCAGAGCAACTAAGCCTGTGTGCCACAACTATTGAGCCTGTGCACCGCAACTACTGAAACCCACGCGCCTAGAGCCCATGCCCCACAACAAGAGAAGCCACCGCAATGAGGAGCCCGCACACAATGAAGAGTAGCTCCCACTGACCACAACTAGAGAAAGCCCATGTGCAGCAATGAAGACCCAACGCAGCCAATAAATAAATAATAAAAATAAGTAAATTTTTAAAGTAAAAAATAAATAAACCCCACTCTATTCTTAAAACAGTATATGGAAAATAAAAGATAATTATTTTTGACCAAGGAGAACTATCCAGCACTCTTCAGATCAGAGCATCTTAGCTCTTTCTAGTGCCTCTCCAATCATAGTGACTAGAAAGCCTTTATTCTGCCTATAGGAAAAGCAAGCATAGAAACATAAAGTTATTGTGTAACAAAAAGCACAGACACAGAGTAGCATAATATAAGATTTTGGGGGGATAAAATCCTAAATCACTGAGCTTGCAGCTTTCAGGAATTAGAATATTTCAGTATAAGTTAGATGTGTTTTGTTTAGTCCCATCCATACCTTGACATCCTTGTTTAAACAAACAAACAGTACTGAAAGGCAACTGGTTAACTCAGGAAAATAATTTGTGACATATGTAACAAAATAATGGCTAATTTCCTAAATACATAAAGAGCTCTCACAATCAATGAGAAAAAAACGATCAATGTGTTAATAGAAAATAAGCAACATATGTGAACAGGCTTGATAATTACAAAAAAAAAGAGAGAGAAAAGCTCAATCTCACTGGCAATCAAATAATTGAGAATTAAGCCAAGAAAATCAGAAATTACAATATTTTACCCACCAGATTGGCAACGTGCAATACTGATGAGAAAGCAGAAAACATGAGCATTGTTGTATACTGCTGGGATTATAAATTGGTGCCCGCTTCCTTCAAGGCAATCCAGGACCACTGAATTCATTTAGTTACTGTATTTTTTTTTTGTTTGTTTGGCACACGGGCTTAGTTGCTCTGTGGCATGTGGGATCTTCCTGGAGCTGGGATTGAACCTGTGACCTCTGCATTGGCAGGCAGATTCTTAACCACTGCGCTACCTAGGAAGCCCTGTATTTTATTTTTTAACTAAAAATTTTATTAAAAATTCAAACATACAGAAAATTACAGAAAAGAATGTAAGACACCCTTAATTACTACTCAGATTTAACAGATGTTAACATTTTTATAACTTTGAGGGAGGAGAAAACAAAACTCTCACACTAACCAATGCTTCTGAAGTAACTAGTGTCCTAAATTAATGTGTATTTTTCCTATGCATGTTTTATACATATTATGTGCCTATACGTTATATATCATACTCCATCAAGTTTAAGATTTCATTATTTTCTGTACCACTCCTTTACGTATGACTAAGAAAAAATGCTGCCAATTAAAACATGAAACAATGCTTTAATAACACAGGATTATTTTATACTTCTTGTAACAGAGGTTTCTAAGACTCAGACTTTATAAAACCTAATTATGAAAGTAAAACATAAACAGTTATGACAAACTGGTGACTATGCCATGACAGCTGCATAACCAATGGCAACTGTAAGATGCCACTGACCTAAGATACTTATCAATTTCAAAGATACTAAAATATTTTTTTTTTTACAGTTCATTTTAAAATACATTTGGGAGCTTTAAGCTTTTCCATAAGTAACATCCTTTTGGAATTTGCTATTTTCCTCAGCATTATGTTTTCAAAGTATAAAAAGATGGCTCACTGTCGAAGGAAGCAAAGTCACTAGCAACTAGCTGCTTCTAGAGCACAGGATTCTTTTTGAAGGCCAACCTTTCCCCTAAGTGCCCCAGAAAAAACAAACAAACAAAATCCCCCCAAAACTACTGATCTATGCTAAAGGGGACTAGTAGGGAGAGTTATTCCTCCATGGTAATGTCCACCGGTAATGAGGAGAACGGTCTAGAGATACTCACTTCAAAGGCCCAGGAATCAACATATTTATCAGTTGGGACTAGGGTGATGCAAGTGAGGCACTTGCCTTGGAGACAAAATATAAGGGGGTGTCAAAAAATTCAGTAATCAACATAAATATTTTAATGCAACATTTAAAAGAAAATGAACGCAAAAACCATGATGCACAAAATATCAAAAAAAATTAAAATGACAATTATTATTAATTTTCCTTTTGCCTTAAGCTCCAACAGAGCATGCCAGGGCAATCTTACTGGTCCACCCTTACAGGGAAAGGAATGCAGTCAGAGTGATAGACGAGATACCAGGCTACAGTTGAAAATGTAAATATGCAACAGGAACACACAAAGTAATTTACATAGGTAAGGTGAACAATTTTCAGTATTAGATCCCAAAAATGGATGCAGGCTACTAAGAATTAGAGAACTGAGTTTGGCCAAAAAGTTCATTCGGGTTTTTCCATAATGAATGAGTTTTTCCAGCTTTTTTTCTTACGGAAAAACCCGAACTTTTCGGCCAACCCAATAGATAATTGATTGTATTTTTATTCAAAGGAACTAGGTTTATATAAGATAAAGACTATGCATGCCTGTCAGGTATCAGCATTTATGAGGCTACAGTAGTTAAAATGGTATCATATTTGCATAGGGTTAGACAAAAAGACAACAGAACTGAACTTAGAAACTAGAAATGGCTCATATCCATATGGGAAACTGGTATTGGACAGGGCTGGCAAGGTGTTGGCACAATTAGCTGTATGCAAAAAAATTTTTTGATTCCTTTTTTCATACCATATACAACAGTAAATTCAGGCTAAAATAAAAACCTAAATATATGTGCTCGGGAGATGGGAAGAAGACTTTAAAACTCCTGAAAGACAACAGAGAATACAGAACTTGAGATGACAATGCCTTCTTAAGACAATAACAAAAACTATTTTAAAAAAGATGGATAAATAACACCAAACTCCATTCACAAAGTAAAAGAATAAAGACGGGTTTTGCAAAACATAAAAAAGGACTAGTATCCTCACTATATTAAAAAAAAAAAAAAAAAAAAAAAAAACTACAAAGAAATGAGAAAAAGACAACCTCAAAGAAAAATGGGTAAAAGCCATGCACATTCAATTCGGAGAAGAGGAAACTCAAATGGCCAACACATACAGGAAAAGATGCTGGCCTTACATATAACTGGAAATGCAAATTAGATATTATTTCACACTCAACTGACTGGCAAGTTTAAAGCCTGACAACATTTACTGTAAATGAGGATGGGGAGGGACGGAGGCACAGAGGAACAGGAATATTCACACATTTCTAGTGGAAGTGTCAGTAAGTACACCTTTAGTATAATGCATTTGCATTATCAACCTGAAGATACGCATACTCTATATCCCTGTAATTTTATTTCTAGACAAATACTAGAGAAACACTAGTACACGTTCTCAAGGGACATATGCCAGGATGCCCATTGTATTAGTTTTTAAATAGTAAAAAGTTGCAAATAATCTGAATCTCTCAATGGGGAAATGGATAAATACATTGTGGTGCAGTCACACAAAGGAATACTACACCAGTTTACTTTTTTGAACCATTAGCTTGTTTTATGGAAGAGGGGGATGTAGAGGTAATAATGTGAGCAGGTATATTCAAACCTGACATTGGGAATAACACCCTTTCCTCCCCCATAATACCCTCTGCAAAATCAAAACTAACCAAACATGCTGGGTGGACGTGCAGCTGACTCTTGCTCCAGCCCAACACGCCCTTCCCAACCTTTTAAATATAGATGAATAATACTTAGGTAGATGACCAAATCAAAACCTGTAAATACTGTTCACTGCTCAGCCAAACACGGTTCTTATTGAGTTTCCTTCCTTGTAAAAGAGTAATGTCTAGTTTCTTTTGACTAAGTCACATATACACTCTCTGAGCCTAGTGGTCTTCAAAGTTTTCAAAGAAGCTTTGAAATGAAATGAAATCTTAGATGGAATCCCAAGTAACAGAAAAAAAGCAGAACCACTCTGGAGAATCGGTACCCTAGAGCTTTCTCTAGTACCTATAACATTTAAGGGAAAGCTTAAACTATATGAAAATTCTTAAGACTACTAGTTTTTGACTATACATAATCGTAAAATGTGAACTCTTCATGAAAAGCTTTGTAGGTTCCTGAAGAAACTATAACAATTAAATCCACTGACTTTCAATTCAGGAGTATACTTGAATAGCATCAAAGTGCTAGAATAATTACAAACAGTCTTATCTAAGACTAATTTTAATAACAAATATTAAATATAAATATTTACAATAAGCCCTATACTACATCAATTTACTTATAAGATGCTTATTCAGAGGAAAAACTTCATGAAAATAAACTTCATGGTCTTTTAAATCATGTCACTATGAAATTTTGCCAAAATAAAGTGCACTTCATGTCCTCAACACTTAGAAATGAAGCAAAACCACCTCTTCATAATGACTGCACAAGTGAAAATAAGCACGAACAACCCAGAAAAGGGAAACAAGCTATCAAACCCATATATTAGAGTAATTCTTGGATAGTACTGGTGTCCTTCACCCATATACATGCTCAACTATTTTAATTGCAGGTGGATATTATATGGGAATAAGAATACATTTGGTGTACAGATTTAATCACTAAAGGTGAATACTGCCAATATTAGAGAGTAGGGACTTTAGTCAAGGGGAGGAACCTTTGATTCTTCTACCTATATATAATAAGTTATGGTTCTTCTGTGCTCTACTAGAGTTGTTGATACTAAGAGATAAAAAATAATAACTCATCTCTTAACATGGAGATCACGCACCCTCTCATTCCCAAATTAGAAGGCATAGTTACCAGGTATGTCCAAGTGGGTAACAATGTACGTAGTTAAGAGAAATGTTTGTCAGGTAGAATAAAACAAACAGAAAATAAGGGAGAGAAGATACCACTGCCAAGAAAGCCCCCAAGAAGCAAGAATCAGTGGTGATGCTGCCTGAAAGGTAACTTATTCTGTATGAGTAGCTACACTGTTTTACTTCTGATTACAATGTAACATACATAAGTCACCAGAACAATGTGCAAAAATAAACACTTCCTTAGCATTTTCCTTAAGGCTTACTGAATAATCCTAAAAATTGAATAGAAAAAAAAAAAAAAAAATCTTACACAGTAATTGAGCATTAAAAAAATGACAATGCATGGGAATTCCCTGGCAGTCCAGTGGTTATGACTCTGCCATGGGCCTGAGTCCAATCCCTGGTCAGGGAACCAAGATCCCATAAACCGGGTGGGGGGAGGGTTGCAAATTATTATAGCATGCACCTAAGAATTTATTTGCAAAAGCAAGTAACTCTCAGGATTGCTTTGAAATAACTTAAATTCTCGTCTTAATGATTACCGCATTAGCTTTTAATTTTTAACTATCAGATTTTATGCACATTGTGCAGTTTTAATATGTGAAAATCACAATATGCTATTTTGCAATAATACTATTTAGCTACCCAAAACAAAATGTGTCCTAAAACTTTATCAAATGCTTCCCCTTATCAAAACAGATTAATTTCAAAATACAAATACAGGCAATTTGGAAGAGGAAACGTAAATATGTCATTTTAAAATGCAATTGAAATTCAAGCCAAGGCTAAGATCTGGCTACCAAAAGAAATTCAGTGGACATCTTCAGGTTAATTTCAATAACTGAAGCTGAGTAAAAACTCAGTTTAACTCAAGCAACATAAATCGCTTGACAGCACTACGAAAAGACAAGACCTGACTGAATTCTATACATTTGAGAATAAACCTGACAATGAGAAATGAGAGCTGCAGTCATTTCTGGCTACCCAAACACATTTAAAACCAAAAACTCAAGTAGCAAGTGAGGTATCTTAAGTAAATATTACAATCACCATGCCTCATAATTGGGTGAGAAATGTGTAACAGAAATTGAGTGCTTTCCCCCCGCCTTTTGGGCAGCACTGACCAGGAATCAAACCTGTGCTCCCCTGCAGTGGAAGCGGGGAGTCCTAAACACTGGACTACCAGGGAATTCCCAAGAGTGCTTTAAAAAAAAACACCTCCATGGTAACTTTCCCCAACCTTGCTGAATGTTCAGAAAATTGAAAAATCTAACAACAAAAAATTTAGTATAAAACCCTGATCCACTCAATCATTAAAAAACCAAGTCCTGTCTTTATCTGGCCAACCTGAAGTGACATCTCAGTCAAGGTAGAATGATTTTATTTAAAATATTAATTTAAAAATTAAATATTGAAAAAAAAATAAAAAAAAAAAAATTAAATATTGAAGTGAGACCTTCTCAAAGAAATAACAAATCTACAATAATTGAAGACCTCTTAAAAGATTTACATGATCCAAATATATGCCATACAAAAATCAAGCTCTACTGTTAATCTTAAATCATGAGTCTTCCAAGTTGAAACACATCACAAAAATTTTCTGGGAGGAAAAAAAAAAACCAAATCGAACAAAAAAAACCCCAAACAAAATACAATATTAAAGATTCCACCTTATCTTGCTAAGTATCAGTGTAATGGTAACCATATAAACACCAACTCTCCCCCGCCCCCAAAGTAAATCTTGTCAGATTTGTATGTCTTAAGATTCACTTACTGTGACACTGTAATATGTGGAATAAGTGAACACAATGTCAAGTTGTCCAAAAGGATGAGGGCAGCAACTCTGAAAGTCTAGGCGTCCCAGAGAATCTTTCAAGGAGGTCCAAGAAATCAAAACTATTTTCTTAATAATACTAATACTTATTCTTTTTCAAAGTATTGACATTTGCAATGACTGTGCAAAACAAATGGTGGGCAAAACTGCAGGCACCTCAGCATGAACCAAAAACAGCAGCATCAAACTAGTCACTATTGTATCTCTGTTGTACTCACAGAGGAAAAAAGGGGTGGAGAAGCCAATTTCAGTTAACATTGTTCTTAAGCGATAAAAATTTCATTACACCTCTACCCTGAGTATGTATCTTTTTAATACTCTATATAATGAAATGAGAAGTACTGGCTCTAGTGCTGAAGTGTGATGGCTGCCTCTTATGTAATTATTTGAGATGTGTGCTGAACTAGTAGCCACTTTTCATGAACACCATTTTTACTTGAAAGAATGACTGACGGACTATGGTTATTCAGCAGACATTTTCTCTGAAAGGAATGAAGAAAGCCTGTCACTTAAGGAAAACAACTGACAATATTTGTTGCCAATGATAAAATTTTACCTTTCATATGAAAATGAGAATTTTGAAAAATCTGTATCCATCATCGTGAGCTTGATGGCTTTCTAATAGTTAAGATTTTTCTGATGAGATCAGTTATATTAACAAAAGATTATAACCATAGCATAAGATGTCAATATTCTAAAGAACTGTGTATTTCCATGAACCAGTATTTTCTAAATGACCAAGGCATATTATAAAGTCATGCAAAAGTCAAAGATCTACTATTCACACTGCAAGATAGATCAAATGGATTTTAACGCAAAAAGAGAACAAAATGGACTGATGAAGTTTCTGATTTCATATTGCAACTAACCTTCAAGAAAATACCTTTGATAATGCATCAAAGAGGAATATCCACAATTATCTGAAGCTATTAAAATACTTTTTCAATACATATTTGTGTGAGGCCAGATTTCTTCATATACTTCAAACACAGTGCCACACTGCAACAAACTAAATGCAGAAGCAGATAGAATAATCTAGTACGTTAAAGGATTTACAAAAATGAAAACCGGTGCTACATTTCACACTAAACTGTTTAGATCTGGGAACCAATTATTTTCATAAAACAATGCCACTTATGTTAACAGGTAATGGTTTTATTTTTAATGAATTAAAACAGAATGTAAAATTTCTCAGTTTTAACTTCTAATACAATAAATATCAATAGATATAACCCAAGTTCCTTGGGATCTTGAAATTTTAGAAATATAAATGGGTCCTGATAACCAAAACGGTTGAGAACAGCTAGACTAGAGAATTCAGATTAATAAATGTTAAACATGGGTTTTTCTTCTGCTAACTCACACATTATTTGTATTCCCAGGGCCTTCAAACCCCCTAAAAAAGGTTTTTTAAAATAGTATAAACAATGTTTTTGGAGTGGATAAGGTGTTAATTAGTATTGTCCTATAGAGTTTGGTTAATTCCTCCTTGGAATTATAATTCGCCTACATGGTTTTGTATGAAATTTTTCATAATGAATATTCTAACTATATAAAATGTTTAAAATTAACATTCAAAACTGGACTTTCATTTTTAAATATACGAAATAGTAATATGTCACACTGTTTTTATCAATTCTTTATTTAGGTAACAAGTTGGTTATGTTCACTGCATTGTATGAAACATCACAATACCATACTGGAAAGGTACTATCAGTACAGGGTTGGATCAGAGTGGACAGTTTGAACAATAAACCATTTTGCATTCTTCATTCCCTAATCTTTTAACAACCCCCCAAACCCCGTCAAGGGACAAATAGCTTTTAACATCATCATGTAAAGCACTTTAACTTACAAGGCTAAAATCTAAAGAATAAATAAAATATGTTGTGGCAATAATTCCTTTTAGACCAAAAGTCAGGTGCACAATAAATCAAATGATCAAGAAAGCTGTATTCAAATGTGTGGCTCTCCAGAAACAGCTTCAGGAAAACGTTACAGAAAATACCATGAATTCCATTTCACACAAGACCAGATGATGACTCATTTTAACTACACACAAGGGCAATTACATTCTGCTGAAACACAATTTAAACAGATAGGAAAATGTTTACAAAGCATCCACAACATGTAAACCATGTACAAATGGATACATTCATTGTTTCTCCTACCCCAATAGCTTCTTGTAGATAAATATTCCACTCTTCATGTTCAGCATTAATTAGATACATGCAAAACTCAAAAGAATTCAAGGATTCAAGGTTATTGTAAAAATAGTATTAAACTAATAATCTTCAAGTACCTTATGTGACAGCCACTCCGTACCGTGCCCAATGTTATAAAATGAAAGGTTACTGAACCCATGAAAATATCTCTGTAATATTTCCTTAGATCTAAAATAGATAATTTTAAATGTATTTATAGTCATTTCAATGTGATATTCTGAGCTTTTAAAATAACGTAAACAATAAAAAATTATACCAAATTACACAAAACTTGTATCTTAAAAGCTGAAAAATTAAAACTATAGAAACCCACATGTAAAACAAAAATCACAATTTACATTATAAAGGCAAATCTCATCATTTAAAAAAATTTGCAGCAGTGAGATGTCAAAGCAAATTATAAATAGCCATAAATTAATCCATTTGGTTTCAAGAGATTTTTCTAGTGAGAGTTGAAGGATGTAGTAGATACATGCATAAAATTTGTAAGGGCTTATAATATTATTGCCAAATACACTTTATCTTGAAGCAGGCAACATTACAATTTGGACATTATTGGAGAACCCAGTTTGGTAATACAGGTAAAATTGGAAAAAAAATTAAATAACAATAATAAATATAAATCCTACAGTAAATTGCTCAAATGAAATTTTAAGCCACAGAGCTGCAAAAGGCTTCCAACTTGGTGAATTGAAAAAAGGAACATCTCATACAATTCTTTACTCTTACATGCTTATATGTTGTGTGTCTTGTTTAAAAAAAAAAAAAACCATAATGTATCTTCAGAGTACAGCTAACTATATTCCCATGCACCTCAGGCATATTCATTATTTGTGGTGAAATAACTCCATTGGTTTCTAGGGTCAAAAGTTCAATACAGATGTAACCAGTATGCCTGAGGCTGGCAAAAAATACTGTAGTACAGGCAATGCTACAAGTGGCAGTTACCACAAAACACAAATATGAACAAATGATGGGAAATGCTAATGATTTTCTGCTCATATCACAAAACGCTGGGAATCCACAAGAATATTTTTTTCCCCTTGTATTGAAGAAAATGTGATTAAAAGTTTTTCCCCCAATTTTCAGAATCAAAAGCATTTTAGAAGGTTTATAAGGCTACCATGGGTCTTCTAGATCTCCAGCACCCTACAGGAAGAGAAAAGGAAGAATATTATTATTATTTACCTACACCACTTCCAGGTTGGACTGAATTTCAAAAGAAAACAAAATTAGATGAACAAGTTACCTTCCTTTCTTTGTTTGAAAAGGTACTTTTACAGAGAGGTGTGTGTATTGTATATTGTGTGTATACACACATGAATCTATCTAATACAGATAGATTTTGGTTGGGTTTTTTTCTCCCCTTTCCACCAAATGCATTCCTCTTTCTCAAACCACTTAAAAATATTCTGGCATAGGAAAAATAGATCAAGATACCAGCTACATTCAAAGATTCCAAAGTTTCAACTTATGGTACCTTAAGCAACTTTAGACACATGATAAATATAAAATATGAAAAAGAAAAGTTAAAATGTTTTACAACAAAAAATTGTGTTAAAAAAAAATACTTTCCCACGTGACTGAATCATTCGTATTTTAAAAATTCATTTTAGCGAAAGCCAAACTCACATCTGCCACTATTTAAAATATCTTATAATTCTTGCACTTATTAATATCTGATGAATACTTATAGCAAAACTCACAGTCTTGCAACCTTTAAAAAGCTCATCATGGCAATTTTCTGACATATCTATGTGTGTCCATACTGTCCAAAGACAGATATTTTATATCACAAAAAGAGGATAAGAAACAGAATAGATTTACTTTGAGTAAGCAAGACTTGTCAAAATTTTTTTCCTTTTAATTGATGAAAAACGCATCAAGCCAAAAGTTTTCTAAATTTTATATAGATACAAATGAAGTTTGAATGAGTATTTTTCCAATAGACCAAACCTGGTTTTTTTAAAAAATTAATTTAAAAATAAGTACAACATGCATAGGTTATTCCACATCACATGCTTTATTTGGACTTAAACACTTATTTCATTCTAAACACTTGGTTGACATACATTTTGATGTATGTAGTTAGGGTATACAGAATATATAATACATAAGTTTTTCAAAAATTATGTTTCATAAAGAATACAGAGAAAGGAAAAATAACCACACATCCAGTATCTCAGAACTACTAAAAATAAAACTACAGAGATGTAAAATATAAACAAGTGAAAAGAACACACAAATTATCATTCTTGAAAAAAGAAATTACAGGCAGCATCTGCCATTCTTCGAAGAACTAAAATTACTAAACAAAACACAAATTTATCACAAAGTTAACTATGAGTGTACTAATATGTGAAGCAGTATAATTCTACATTAACAAATTTTTCCACAATATAATCTTGCTAATCGGTAATCTCAAATTCTATCTATATGAATTTAGCTACTGACTTTAATAATTGGTAGCCTCATTTCTGGCATACAATATGAAATGACATAATTTTATTAAATTCAAAGTACTATAAATAGCCAATTTTAAACTATCTGATAAAGATGTATGCAAAGGCCCTCTTAAAAAACAAGGCTATACGAATATAATAAAACTAGTTTACCAAGATTCAAATAACAAAACGGTTATATAAATGCATACATTATACTTCCTAAGTAAAAACCATCAAATCAAAGATCACAAAAATATTACCACAAAGTAAAGTCATAGTTTTTCAGCACTCATCTTTGTCCCTGCATCTTCAGTACAGCTGTCTAATTCAGCAAGATCACTTTTTGATTCAGTATGGCTTTCCTGCATTGTCACTGGGTTTCCAGCATCACTGTTCGAAGAAGTAGCTGTAGCAGCTTGTTCAGCAGGGTTTTCTTCTCCCTCTACTTTAGCTAGCCTGTAACTAGTCAGCATCTCCTCCAGAAGTTGTCGGTAGTTTCCCCTATGATTAATTCTCATTTGCCTGAGAGCTTCCACCAATTTCCCCTGTGATCCACTTTCCTCTGCTTCATCGGAGGCCTTTTTTTAAGATTCAAGACCCCAGTGTCAGTAGACAAACTAGGATATCACACGTATTTCATAACATATCACAGCAAAATACTCATTTCTCTACCATAAGTAATATAGTCTTAAGTACAAGAACATTTCGTTAATAAGTACCAAGTGTCACTTGTGTCAACTAACAAAAATTTCCAATTGAAATATCTCAAGTTATCTTTAGCAAATGATCATGAACTAGTTTACGTCTTATTTCACACTGATATTTGAAGCTTAATCTGAAATTTACTTGGCATACTGAAATTCAATAGCAACACAAGCGTCTCCTAAAACTAACTGACTTAAGAAAACAGTAACTGGCTATAATTATTTAGTACAAAAGGAAATTAGTGTTTAAAGCAATAGGAAAGGACAGAAAAGCAGGCCATTAGAACATTAGTTTCTTCATTTCTGCTAAATGACAGGAAGGAGAGGAGATACAAAATGTAAAATTATATGAATTTAAACTAGATTCTGGGGGAACTGTAAAGCTTCTGTGGGATAAAAATTTTATTTACTTTTGGTCTTTAAATATTTTACTAAAAACATCTCTAGATTAAAAACAGACATTTTAATCATTATAATAAGATAGGAATAGTAGACTACTCAATTCTTTTATACTTTATTGAATTTTGTAAAATGTACAGGTTTCTACAATAGTAGCTACTTAATCTTGTTTGCAGAACAAGCTCTAATATCCAACCCAATCATACTGATACACTGACAGACAAAAAGCAAGCCAACCTTATAATATGTGCCTCCTGGTGTGACGTGCTAATAAGCACAAAGCTATGTCCTGTGTTCTTGTCAAAAATGTTTAATATAACTCTAATCAAGCTAATTCCCAATTTATAGGAAAACAGGGAACAGAGAATCATGTGAAAGGACACCACAAGGAAACAATCATACAATCCAGAATGTAGGACATCCTAAGTCTTGTTAAACGTGCTTGATTGGTAACAACTGGACTAGACCATGTAACAATTGTAACAGCCATTCTATGGACAACTTGGAAAATTTGGACTTGATATTAGATAACATTAAATTTATTATCCATATTCTTAGGTACAATAATGTTATGGTTATATGTATAGAAAAATGTCCTCATTCTCAAGAGCTGCATGCCAAAATATTCAGAGGTAAAATATTACATCTGCAATTTGCTGTCAAAGGTTCAGTCCAAAAAAAAAAAAAAAAAAGTCATGTATGTATACATAGAGAGAGATAAAGCAAATATGGTAAAGCACTAAAACTTGCTGAGTCTACGTAGAAGGTATACACGTGTTCACTATGATCATTTAAATTTTTTTATGTTTGGAAGTTTTCATCATAAAATGTTCGGAAAATAAAATACAAAAAGGTTACTGATATAGATGATCTGACACAAACTCAACCATCTTTGGAGGCTGCTACTCTATAATACTACAACAAAGATAATGCTACTATAACCACATAATAAATGGCAATGTTTATTAGAAAAATGAGAGCACTTAAATATTTGTTTTTTTTTAAAGTGCCCCTGTGGCAAAAAGCTAGAGATGATACTGTGTACAGCATATGTTTTATGTGTAGGTATGTGTCTGTGTATCTGTCCATATTTTACGATATTATTTGTAAAATGCCTGGGAAGAAAGGAAATACAGCAATATAGAAATGATAATAATGGGTAGTAAACTTTCAGATGCTTTATTTTTCTTCGAATTCTCCAATTTTCTACATTCAGCACATTAACTATCAAAATAACTTTTTTTAATTAACAAAATTTATTGTGTGGAGAGAACATAATAAAATGTGCTCTCTGTTAAGATTTTTCTTATGTTTTTCCCCTTCACTTTTTCTTCTGTACTAAATAAATGTTATTTCCCTAAATTAGGTTTCTCATTTGAATCCACTCAGGAAAGGTTAAGATGGAACAATGAGATAAGTGCTTGCTAATCATAAACCTTATCAGTCTTTAATCAGGTCTTCCAAAAGGAAATTTTCTACTTGAGAGTATACTACAAACAACTTTCAAGGAGGGCATAAGACTCCTCTCTGCCCTCCAAATAAAAAACCCTCAAAGCAACAACTCCCTAGGACACTGAAACAAAATATGCTTCAAGTGGACAGTTACACATAGAGAGCTCAACCCTGGTTTCAAATCACAATCACCTGTAGAATTTTTAAAATTACTCAGATTCCAAAACTCCACCCCAAGATATTCAGATTCAGTGGGTTGGGGTGATTTTCTTAAAGCCTGACAGGTGATTCTGATATATGGCAAAGGTTGAGAACCACTGACAAATTGTCTTACTTCTTTGAGCTTATTGATAAGGTTGGATCAAAGGTCGTTACAAGAATGAGTCAAAAATTATCCGCACTCCAGTTATATTAAAACTTCTGTTGGCCACACTGTCTTATCAGCGCATTGCATTCAAGGCTACTGTCCCCCCAGTCACTGCTGTGCAGGTGTGAAGTGTTACATCAGTTCATTTGTAACTGTGGTGCCAGCAAAAATGGATGCCCCACCTGTGATTTGCACGAAAGAAGAACAGTGTGCAGTGATTCGTTTTTTTGTGGTCAGAGGGTGTACCTGGTGCCGTTATTTACTGAAGACTGTGCACAGTATGGAGAAAGCGTTTTGTCTCGGCAAAGAAGTGTGTATGAATGGATAGAGAAGTTCAGGGAAGGTCGCACAAGTGTTAGCCATCAAGAAGGAACCGGACGCCTGTCCGCATGAAGACGTTAAGACAGTGGTGCATTCATGGCTCACAGCTCAGTCTAAAACATTTTTTAATGAGGGAATATGAAAGCTTGTTGACAGATGGACAAAGTGTATTGAAAAGCAAGATTACATCGAAAAATGATGTATTTGTCTTTTCTAAAATTAAAGTCTACAGCCAGAGTGCAGATAATTTATGACTCACCCTTGTATATTTGCATGTATCTCACTCTCCATCTGACACATTTACTATTACAGTAATCATCTGTGTTTCTGTGAATTGCTGTAATAGTGGTAGTTGGGGAGAGAAGCAGTTGCTTTATAAAAAAAAATATTAAACCCCAAACTGTAAATTAAGTAGGGATGGACTTAACATGGCCAACTTAAAAGAATTTGAGTTAATGACCACGTTTAAATCGTTTTATATTATAGCAAATTACATTTTCCTATTGTGCTAGTAGACAATGGATGGGTGAGACCTCTTTCCCAGCGATTTCACTTGATTCTTCAAAATACTGTTATACAACTCTCTCATGGATTTTCATTAATATCAGAAAAGGAACCTACTGTTTAGCTGCACCTTCTTTACCTGAACTCACACACAAAGCACATCATGTTTACAGATTTATCATAGCAACTAATTCCACTTTGCAACTGTTCACAAGTCTCTCCAGTTAGACTGTAAAATCTTTGAGATAAAGGTAATCTAGAGAAAGAAAATTAATGCTTGTGCTAAGAACTTTACATACATAGTAATCGCCTTTAATCTTCACAGGCACCCTATGTAATAGATCCTGCAACTCTAGTTTTTGTACGTGAAGAAACTAAGGCTCAGAAGATTTAACTTATCTGTCAGGGTGACAATGCTAGTAAGCGACAGAGTTCAGATCTGTGTACAGGTGTAATTAACATCAGTGTCCCTCTGAATGTCCTTCTGAATACATTACGGTAATAGTTTCTGCATACTAAGTGCCTCATATAAACAGACACTTACTAAATAAATATTAGTTAAAATTACTGTAGAATTGGATCACACATTATTTCATATTGAAGCCTATAATATATTTCCTTGTTATAGAAAAATTAATAAAATTATAGGACAAAAAATTATATTATTCTGCAAAATAAACTTAAGGCAATTACAGAGATGGGAATTTGGGGCTTTTCCCTCAGATTCTGCTTTTAAGGTTTTACTATCATCTAGACTAGAGTATCAATAAATCAAGCAGAAAGCAAAGAGAAGGTGGGGGGTGGGGCACCTAAGCATATTTAAAAATAGAACTTAACTAGCTAATGTTTACTGGCAGCAATTGTTTACAAACACAGTAGCCATAAGCAGAATTCTTCAAATGATTAGCTAAAACAGTGGAGAAAAAGTGAAGAATGCTAGTAAATATATTTAGTGTGTTTTTTTGGAGTCCCATTCCCTGCTTGTCAGGCAAAAAAATTTTTTAGAAGATTCTCAAATATGACTTCATGAGATACAATTAACAGTAACTAATAAAGAAACTAATAAATTATGTTATCTGCAAGGATCATGTAAACTTCAATCACTCTGAAATAATTTTAAAAGCCAGTTAAATGGTCAAACTACACAGAGCTACGAGAAGCAGTATGTCAAATGACACCTCAAGAAATAGTGACTAAAGTCAGTGCATTTTCAAACAGTGTACGCAGGTCTTCTCCATAAAAATGCTTTGACAAGTGAAAAAGTAAACAAGAAACAATTTACAAAAAACCTACTATTCACAAAGTCCTAAAATTGTGATATAAAAATATAATTGATCTACTAGAAATAAAATTAAAAAGAAGATTGTATTCACATGTAAAACTTAATAACATGAAAACAGAACAGGGAGATTTTGGGGGGCTTTCATCCTGTCTTTCCTTGCCTTTTCAAAATCCAAATGCCTTAAAAACTTTCTTCAGTTAGAATAAAAATGTATATAAAAATGAAAAATAACTAATAAGACACTGGGCTTGATTACTTAGTCTCAACAAGTTTATAAAATATTTCCCATCAAAAAAAAGTATTTTAAGACTATTAAACATGAGATTCACTAAAGAATGGGAAATGATTTTTCTTGCCTGGTGGGGTACAGACACATGTAATCTGTAGATATCTTAGAGAGGCTGCATGGAAAGGGGTAAAGGGAAGAGTTTTGGGAGTCATTCTGACTTAGATTCAAATTCTGGCTACTTGATTTATCTAGCTTTACAACCTGGGCAAGCTACTCCTTCACACCAATTCTTAGTCTTCTCAGGAGAAGGGTGTTGAGGAAATTACCTATAATTAATATTTAGATAAGATACAGATAAGGCTTAGCACAAGTAGAAGTTGGGTAAATACAAGTTCTCCCTTTATCACTGGAAAACCAGCAACTTACATAGCTACTTGATCAATGGTATACTAATTCTAAAGCATTTTAAGTCTCCTTTGAGGGAAGAAAACCTTTTGGCATGGAAAATATAAAGCTCAAAAAATAAACTTTCCTACTAATTAGCAACCTCAATTTTTTTTAAAAATGTGACAAAGATAGTCTTAGCAAACTACTAGAAAGAAAGAAATACAAATATTTCTTATTTAACTAGTATTTATTGAGCTCCCACCATATGCCAGGCACTGCTATAGGTGCTGGGATATAGCAATAAACAAATCAGATGAAGTCCCAGATCTCAAAGAATTTAAATTCTAGTTATACAACCAAACTAGTATTTTTTTAAGATAAACAACAAGGATCTACTCTATAGCACAGGGAACTATATTCAATATCTTAAAATAACCTATAATGGAAAAGAATCTGAAATACATATACATAAGAGGGTGAGTCAAAAATTATCTGCACTCTGGCTATAGAATTTATAGAAGTTTTACTATAACTGGAGTGCGGATAATTTTTGACTTACCTTCGTATATATAACTGAAAACTGTATATCACTTTGCTGTACACCTGAAACTAACAAAACACTGTAAATCAACTACACCTCAATTAAAAGCAAACAAACTAGCATTTTAAAAGAAGAAAGTGGGAGGAGGAGAGGTGATTCCAGAGCTCTACATTATATAACAACAATTTAAAGCAATATGTAGTTTTACTTTCTCTGGTCCTCTAGGTGATTATTCTTTTGGGGGTCACAGACTCCTTTGAGGAACTAATGAAAATCACAGACATACTCTAAATCATTAAATAATGCGTATGCACACACATAGTTGCAAAAACTTTTTGGGGACGCATGAACCCCTTTATTAAGAATTCCTGCTCAACTCTTATTCACAGATTTTGATTTTAAAGCTGGGAAAATATCAATATTGCTTACATTAAGAAGACTAAACATATTCCAGAAAGTTGAACTAAAAAACAAAAATTTAGTAAAGCAACTTAAGATTCCCCTAAATAATGAACTTTCTGAGTATATTTTAAATGATTTACTTTCTGATTTTTATTGAACTCAGCTTTTTAAAATACTTTTATTAACCAAAAGAATTTTTTTTAAAATATAAGAAAAACAAATGAATTCCTATTTCTAAAGGTACTACTTATAGGCATTTGCAGCAGAACAATTCTATCTTTGATATAAAGAAGATGTTTTAGGAATTTAAATAATCTCTGATTTACTCTGACTAGCATTTTTTTAAAAAATATCTGAATAAAAAATTATTTTTGTCATTTAAAAAAATTTTTTTAAAAATACCACCTCCCGAACTCTCCTGCACTGTTGGTGGGACTGTAAGTTGGTACAGCCACTATGGAAAACAATTTGGAGGTTCCTTAAAAAACTACAAATAGAACTACCCTATGATCCAGTAATCCCACTGCTGGGCATATACCCAAAGAAAACCATAATCCCAAAAGAAACTTGTACCATAATGTTTATTGCAGCACTCTTTACAATAGCCAGGACATGGAAGCAACCTAAATGCCCATCAACAGGTGAATGGATACAGAAGATGTGGCATATATATACAATGGAATATTACTCAGCTATAAAAAGGGATGAGATGGAGCTATATGTAATGAGGTGGATAGAACTACAATCTGTCATACAGAGTGAAGTAAGTCAGAAAGAGAAAGACAAATATTGTATGCTAACTCACATATACGGAATCTAAAAATGGTACTGATGAACTCAGTGACAAGAACAGGGAAGCAGATACAGGGAATGGACTGGAGAACTCAAGGTATGGGAGGGGGCGGGGGGTGAAGGGGAAACTGAGAAGAAGCGGGAGAGTAGTACAGACATATATATACTACCAACTGTAAAATAGTCAGTGGGAAGTTGTTGTATAACAAAGGGAGTCCAACTCGAGGATGGAAGATGGCTTAGAGGACTGGGGCAGGGAGGGTGGGGGGGAATCGTGGGGGGGGCGTCAAGGAAGGGAGGGAATATGGGGATATGTGTATAAAAACAGTTGATTGAACCTGGTGTACCCCCAAAAAAAATAAAATTAAAAAAAGGTATCAAAAAAAAAAAAAAAATACCACCTCCCAAGTGTCTCCTTCTCTGTATTTCCACCACACCTCTGTCCTTCCCACTCTGCAGGTTAACTGTATCAGCCCCTGCCACTGTCTACTTCCTAGCAGCATCTTCCACATGGCACACAGATCTAACCAGGCTGAGAAGCATTTATGGAGCACTTCTGTGTCTAACTCAGTGCTAGGTCAAGTTAAGAGCTGAGAGTTTAATCAAACATCTATAATTTCTTCAGTTTTCTGTTTCTTTTGTATTTTTTAGTACATTTTTTCTACTTGTGATTATGGTTCAACATTTTTATAAGGCTGTGATTATTCTGAAAGGGCAAAATAATGTTTCCCAAAATAAGATTCTGGGCTGCAAAAGTGAGCTTTACAGAAAACAAGAAGTTTCTCTAATCCACACATTTATCTACTAATGGTGAGTCTATACTTATCTCTGCGATCATTTCACAACTACCTGACTTCGGCATCTCTTTACTCTAATACTGCATATGTTTCTAACAGATTAAAATACCAGATAGCCCTTTGAGTCTATCATTGTTTTGCTGCAAACAAAGGGTGGCTCCTTACTCTAAAATACAAAGTCCAAGAGGTGTCTCCAGTTTCTTCAAAAATAATTCTGGCATCCTGAATTTTTATTATTCACCACAGCAATTCTCTGCTCTAGCCAAAACGATGTCCTCTCTTTCAAGACAGCTTAAACTTTGTTCCTGCTTATTCCATCCACATGGGCTATCATCCTCCTCCTTTAATTTCTGCCATTCAAACCATTCTTGAAATCCAATCTTTTTTCTGAAAATCTGACTTTCCAAGCAATCACTGTACAATTCACATGGCAATTAATCACATTTTATTATTTTGTCATTTCTTTTTATTCTTTAGTAAATGATGTGAAACCTTTTTATTATTTAATTTGTGTGTTTATATCTACATTGCCAGCTGCAGTGAGAAGAGGGGTGGGGAACCATGCCTCATGTTTTGTAGTCGACTCCCACATTAATTCATTACACGGTGGATTGTCAGTGTTTAGTCTTAGAAAGCTTATACACGAAGGTGATTAACTATACATCTCCTTACTTTATAATAATATACTAATTGTCTTTAAAGCCAGTTTTATATCCTGAGCATCTCTCCTCAGTTTCATGCTTCTGTTGCCTATTTATTCACTGTTTATATAGCTGCTATATATAATAAGTATTTTCCATTTTTTAAAAAAGTTTAAAATTCACCCTTGGTATATGTTAAACAGAAATTCTGGGTTATAAACCTTTTTGGGGTAAAAGCTGCCAACTTTCTTGAGAGACCAAAACATCCACCAAGTATATTATGAAATAATTTTTTCAGATTACACACTGAGGTTGCATTTTCAAACACATGGGGGAACAGGAGTACTTACAAGGCTAATAATGAATCAGCAATATTTGAGGGCTTATTTCCTCCATCCTTGGTGGTGGATGCTGTGTGGAACCTATAACCTAGCTGAAGAGGGAAGACTCTCTTTACTCTACCTCCCTGTTACTACCATCTTTTTAGTTATATCCCCATCCTCACTTGTTTGGTTTAGGGTTCTCTAAATGCATTACAGGACATATCTTTATTTTTAAATTAATTTCCACAGCTTTGGATACAATTCTTAATACTTTAAGGTACCTGCCACAAAAGAAAGTCTCAGTATCACTGCTCTAGACCAAGGTATAAATTCTGTTATTATTAGCAATATATACTATCATTTTTATTCAACGAAAATGTATTCAATGGAAATGTATTAACTGTAAAAATTTCCCTTTATTGTCAGTGTAACTTTTATTAAGAAAAAAAGATATTCTATGATACTGTTGTGCAATAATGAACCTTGGAAAACAATGCAATTGAGATGATACATAATTTCTACCAATGGCTGACGTCTCTCTCAAGACCCGCCAACAGAAGCTAGAGACTTGGAGGGTTAGTTTATTTCTTCTCAACAAGTTTCATTACTATGTTTGGCTCCCTTAAATCTTTCAAGCACACATGTTAAAATTAAGTTGTTCATTTTTAGATGTCCAAAAAAACTTGAAAACTATATGAGAAAACAATTATTTGAATTACTGACTTTGAAATTTAGGGCAGTTTTTTTAAAAGGACACTGTTTTGCCTCCTGGTACTAGTATTAACATAAAACAAAAACCTACAGAGGAGCAACTGATCAGTATTTCTAAGGAAGGTAAAGGGACAAAGAGTTTTGCTCTGATGAAGCACAGCAGGGTACAACAAAAATGGTTATCCCAGTTCAACATATATACCCACAGCACAACAAGAATGTTAGAAAGAAATTATCCTCAGGTGTTCAACTGGGCACTGAAAGATCAATAACTGATCACTATCACTAACTCCCAGTGAAGGTAGCAGCCTGCTAGAGGAGAAACTGACACATTTAAAAGCACCCTCTCTGCTTGCCTCAAAATTAAGATTTAAGGGAGAAGGAGAAGGAAAGGCAGACATACAGGGAAGAGATAAGTAACAGCCCACACAAGAAGGTATCTGATGCCCATTAAATGACAACAAACCTATCTACAAAACAGAATTTTATCTCTATCTTCCACTTCAATACATTTCCTTAAACTTTAACTGATTCCATAAAATGAAAAGCAGTCATAATTTATATAGCTTTCATTGTGTGAACATATTCATATCTAGTTTTATGTTATAAAACTTGAAATACTTAAGAAATAAAATAAAACTTACCCCATCACTTTCTCTATGTGGATTCAGCCTACTATAAACAGCTTCAATAACATTGCGCCTAAAAAAAATTATGCTTTAGTTTTATTAAATTACATACAGATATTAAGCTTCTGAGTATTTAAAATACTTCATATCTTGACCACACTCAAAAATTAGTTGCCTCATTAGATATCTGCCAAGAACATAGTTTCTGCATTTCACTCAGAATTTGATCCTGTACAATTCATTTGTTCTCATCTACCAAGGAAAGAAGGACCTCCATCCTCAAAGAGTATAACAAATAATGCCTTAAAAAGAAAATCTCTTTTCGATGAAATTTTAGAGTTCTTCTCTAGTATAAGAACTATCAACCCATTTCATCTTTAGATAATTGATGTACTTTTTACCCAAAATTATTTAATTACTAATTATAAATGAAGTCAAAATTAGTTCTTTTTGTTCTACTTACTTGCCAGCAAGACCTCCCCCAGGAGGCAAATTTGGGATATTTTCTGCAGACAAGATGCGCATGACATGGGCAAGATCAGGCATTCCTTCCTCACCAGACTTCTCCATAATTTCTGTAGGTTTTTAAAAAGAGTTCCTAAATTAGTGTGAAAACTCAGAACTCACAAGTGAAACAAAAGGTACTATTCGGTAGTACCTATTTTAAAATATAAAAAAACAAATATTACCTTGCTATCACACAAGGAACAAAAAAAGTAAGATAAGTTATTTGTGTATATATACTCATTTTAGCATTATTCATAAAAGCAAAAACTAGAACAACTTAAATGTCCAATAAAGGGACCGTTAAGATTTCGGTATAGCCGCTGAGTGAAACGGTTTACAATCACTAAAAATGGTCCCTACGAACACAGCACAGCCACACAGAAAAGCACTTTTGATCTATTATTTTATGTAAAAACATAAAACTTATTATTAATGCTCTAATTACAGGAAAACAAAAGCAATGGACGGATAAGGATTTTAAGAAGGGAGAAAGTTAAAAATTGTTTTATAGGTTTTTTGATACCTAAATAGTTATGTTCCACAATGTATTTAAAACAAAAAAGGAAAATAAATCTCAACTTGCTAATACTTAGAACAAAGTAAAACATTTACATGTTTCATTATATTTACAATTTATGGAAAACATTTTTAAAGCATGATTATTTGGCCAGTATCAAGACATAAACTCTTCAAAAATCAGACAACGCAAAACTTACTGTTTTTTTTTTCCCAAACTTACTTTTAAGACAACAAAAAAAGCAGTGTCCTGGGACTTCCTAGGTGGCACAGTGGTTAAGAATTTGCCTGCCAATGCAGGGGACACAGGTTCAATCCCCGCCCCAGGAAGATCCCACATTCCGTGGAGCAACTAAGCCCGTGTGCCACAACTATTGAGCTGGCGCTCTAGAGCCCGTGAACCACAACTATTGAGCCCATGTGCTGCAACTACTGAAGCCTACGTGCCTAAAGCCCATGCTCCACAATAAGAGAGGCCACCACAATGAGGAGCCCGTGCACCACAATGAAGAGTAGCCCCCACTCTCCCTAACTAGAGAAAGCCCATGTTCAGCAACGAAGACCCAACACAACCAATAAAATAAATAAATAAATAAAAATAAATTTTAAAAAGCAGTGTCCTAAGCAGCCCTCAAGATGCAAAATCCAAACTGTTTACCATGCATGCCTCACAAGGACTTCACTGTGACCTTAACTTTCACTGCTCCCCTTCAACTCTGCCCTGACTCCTACCTTTATCTCCAAAGGTACTATTCAAAGAAGCCTTCTAGATTTTCACATGTATTTCCTCCCTTGGTTTGGAACGCTTTTTATACCAATCCAACCAACCTCTTTGTATGGTTAAGCGTATTCATCCTTCAGGTTTCACTTTATGTGTCACTTTCTCAAATTCTTCTCTGACCCAGTCCTGGAGTAGGTGTACTGCTAGATACACTGTACACGATATTTACTAGATCATGGACTTGCAAGCTTCATGAAGGCAGGACTGTGGTTTCTCTACCTTACATTTGTATCTCTATAGTCCAGGGTTTCTCAATCTCAGCACTACTGATATTTTGGACAATTTTTGGTTGTGAAGGCTGTGCTGTGCACTGCAGAATGTTAAGCAACATCCCGGCCTCACTCACTGGATGCTAGTGGCACCCCCTCAGTTATGAGACCAAAACTGTCTCCAGACATTGCCACATGTCTCATGAGGGACGAAAGTTGCTCCACCTCGCACCCCCCCTCCCCCCAGTGAGAACCACTGCAGTGTAGCACTTCACCAACCAATTTTCACACCCCACTGGTGCCACTGCAGTCCAATCCTCCACCATCATCTGCCACCTGCTTTAATGCATGATTCCTAATTGGTCTCTTGACTTCCTCTCTCGTCCATTCTTTACAATCTCTTCTTCACACGGCAACTGAGAGAGATCCTTTTAAAAGTCAGATCAAGTTACTTTTGCACTTAAAATCTTCCAGTGAATTCCCAGCACCATTTGAATAAAATCCAAAGACCTCATTTTAGTCTGCAGAACCCTACATGATCTGCTTCTTAGAAATCTCTCTTCGTCTTTCACTTTTCTACCAGCTCATTCTAATCTGGCCACACAGTCTAAGCACATTCCCTTCTCAGTCCCTGTCGTCCCCTTTGCTGGAATGTTCTTACCCCAGATAGCCACACTCTCCCATATATAGGTATCTGCTCAAATGTTTTTCCTCACAAAGACCTTCCTAACTAATATTCCTTGTTACTGTCTGCCTACTGTTTTGTTTTTCTTCTATTAAAAAAAATAATGAGAGACCAATATAATATACATATATATTATATTGGTCTCTAATAGATTATAAACTCCATGAGATCAAGAACATATTTGTTTTCTGCTACACTCCCAGTGACACACATGGCTCAGGGACAGCTGAAGAAATGAATACATGTAGAAGGCATTCACCAAATATCTAATCAACTTAGGTTAAAGACTATTCCCTGTTTATTTTAACAGTATACCTACCCTCGCACTCCCAATAAAAATATATACATAGACTTGCCAATACAGTAGAATGCGTTCACCTCAAAATTTTAATGTCAGATTATATGATTTAAAACCTTAATAGAAATATAATGCTCTTGAAGAACACTACCTTATAAGAAAAAGAAGTCAGGTACCAAGGCATACTGGTTTGTAGTGGCTGCTTTTACAAGGATTTTGAAGTGTTTTTTGATTGAGTGATTACAATCAAGTATCTGCCATAGGCTCCAAGACCATATAATATTATTACATATTTGTCATCTTTGCCATATAACACATATTTTGGAAACTTAAAAACTATACAAAAGAAAATTAATATTAAATGTCTGCAACCCACACTGAGCTGAACTGACCACACATTTAAGAAATTAAAATTTAGCTGTTACAGAAGAGTTAATAAAAGCTAGTTAGCGAGATCTTATGTGCTAGGCACCATACCAGGTACTTAACAAAGTTATCTCATTTATTATTAAAGCAAACTGTATAGCTGGTGTTTTCACCTTTAGTTCACAATTAAGAAACTGGAGGCTTAGGAGATTAGGCAAGTTGGCTGAGATCATATAACAAGTAATTGACCAAATTTTAAAGTTCTTCCTAAAATGAAAACTATCTAGTGTCTTCTTTGTGAATGAGGAATTAGGACAATAAGAAAATTCTGCTTGCCTTCTGATAAATTTGAGCCAGCAATCCCCCACCCAAATATACTAGACCTTTCAGAAAATGTGTATTATTAAAAACTCCTATAAACAGCTCCTAAATAATTATATTATCAACAAGAATAAGAATGTCTCTGACATGGTCTTCAAAGTGTTCCCACATGTTTCTTATCTTTCCATTACAATGAAAACAGAATTCACTGACAATTCAGAACTGAAGAAATTGCAGACCAACAAAAACAAAACCTTTAAGCACCTTTGTTTATGATGTGTGGCTAGGAAGCTGTAAAGCTAGAAAAGATAAATCTGCTCCCTCTTTCCAAATCTGCAAGAGAATGTAGTTTTCCTTTGGTAATTATATACCTGAAATTGCAAATCTTCACACTTCAAAAGTTTTACCAATTACTATGGCTACTGTACTTCTAAACATTCTCAATAGGCAGAATTTGACAAGCTGACCACAACATAATCATTAATTATATCATTCAAATTCGCTATTAAAAAGTAATAATCAAGTCATCGGGACTTCCCTGGTGGCACAGTGGTTAAGAATCCGCCTGCCAATGCAAGGCACACAGGTTCCATCCCTGGTCCAGGAAGATCCCACACACTGTGGAACAACGAAGCCTGTATGCCACAGTTACTAAGCTTGTGCTTTAGAACCCACGAGCTGCAACTATTGAGCCCTTGAGCCACAACGACTGAAGCCCGCACACCTAGAGCCCGTGCTCCACAACAAGAGAAGCCACTGCAATGAGAAGCCCACACACTGCAACCAAGAGTAGCCCCCGCTTGCCACAACTGGAGAAATCCCCCGTGCACAGCAATGAAGACCCAACACAGCCAAAAATAAATAAGTAAATTAATTAAAATCGTCGTCGTCGTCACCAAGCTGTAAAGGTGTAAGGAGAAACTACAGGTCAATAAGTAACGCTGAGCTCTGCTCAATATTACCTAGCAACCTAAATGGGAAAAGAATTTGAAAAAGAATAGCTACATGTACATGTATAACTGAATCACTCTGCTACACATTTGAAACTATCACAACATTGTTAATCAACTATATTCCAATATAAAATAAGAATTTTTTTAAAATAAATATAAAATAAAATTTTATGTTTTGTTCCCAAAAAACGTAACCCTGAATTGAGGAAAGAACTCTGTGGGAATGACATGGCAAAATAAATCAATACGACTGACATAACTTCATAAAAAGTAATTTTATACCTAAAAAGCAGCACATATAAAATCAAAATGAAGTATTAAATTGGAGATCCTGTTATAGACTCTAACATGTATTGTCTGTTAGGGTAACCACTAAGTGAATACTTAAAAGAATGTAGAACTAATAAGCAAATCAGGGCTGAACTGGAACAGAAAAAAATACTAATTAACCCAAAAGGGAATAAAGGAGGAAAAAGGGAAAAGAACAGATGGAATATATATAAACAAGATAACAGAGTTAATCTCAAACAAATTAGCAAATTATGTTGAAAATAAAGAAACTAGCTTTTCCTCTCCCTCATTCCTGAATAATAATGGATTTTTAGTCCAAAAACTGTAGGAAATTTTTAAAGAACTATTTGCTAAACAAGGAACAATACTTTTCCTTTCCTTCTAAATAAAAAAAAATCTTTCTTACCTTCCACCCGTGATTCCAAGTACTTATCCAACTCTGAGTCTTTTCTCACTGCTTCATCTGAGACCTTGGGGGCATTTGAAAAGCAAACTAGTACAATACTCATGTTATCTCGACTTCCCTGTATATTAAAGAAAGAAGAAGAAAAATTTTACTTCTACAGTCTACCAACTTTCTATTATTTACTTCAAAACATTTAATTACATTAAGCAATTATTTATTTAATCATTCAGAATGTACACCTTCAATACATTCATTTTCATTCTAAAGAACTATTTGAAGCACACCCTGAAAAAACAAGGACTCTAGGTATGGGTAGATTGTAATTATTTTATGACTTTTGATTCTGTATACCTCTTCTTATCCACCACCATTCAACAATCTGAGAAGTGGTGATATCTCCATACATATTAAATCTTCTAAAAACTTTGTTTCCCACTCAAGATTGCAAATTCCCAAAGTGACTTAAGCCCAAAATGCATTCTCCCAAAGAAATGTGCATTTTTTCCTAGCTAAGTAACCTGCAGCAGAGCAATGCTACTGGAACTGTGACTGAACTGACATGGCTGAAAACTGTCGATCATTAGGATACCCAAGGCACTAAAATGAACAAGCAGAGAAGAAAAGTTAAAGTGGAAACTGTTCTGAGGGTACAGTATCAAACAGTCAAACTAAGATACACCGTAGTCAGATGTAATAACTTTTGAAGAAATGACATCAGACTTATACAGAATTACAAATAGTGTAAGGATTTGTAGAGAGCTGCTGAAACTGCTAATTTAAAGACAAATTTTACAGCTGCCTTGTTAATCACACCATCACAAAAGATCTATATTAAAAAGGAAACAATATATACTATTCTATCACCATGAGACTATAAGCAATAAATTTAAAATACTTTCTCACTACTTTTCTTATAGGTATATTACTTTTACTGAGTTTCTTAGAACAGATGGAAGCTGTTCTTGGAAGAGTGATTTTTTTTTAACTTCTTTTTTTTTCTATTCACGACTCTAAAAAACTAAGTCAATGGAGGTGGGATTTGCCAACCCAAGTGAAAAGAGCCAATGCCACACCCATGCTAGTCTTTTTAGTCCTATGGCCAGAATCTAGGCAGGCATTGTTTGGTTAAGACTAGCCACTTTTCTGGGACCCAAAGGACACAGCCAAAGACAGGCAGGCCTTGAAAAACTTCTGTCACCACCTCCTAAAACTCAGTGGAGCAAAGTCTGAAGGCAATAAAGGCCGGGTCTTAAGAAGGCTTCAAAAAGAGTAATTTTCTGCACAGATTCTTATGTTTTAGTAGAAAGAATCATCATGAGTATATAATTCAAGTTTCAGTATCTGGAAAAAAAAATCAGACTTTCCAAACTGGCCCAAATGAATTTTATTCCTTAATGAAACCCACCAAAACTTTCATAATGACTTAATGTTAGAAATACTACATTGACTATATGACTATATAGATTCATATATATGTGTGTGTGTGTGTGTCACTCACACATATGAAGATACACACACACATGTCCCACATATACAACAGCAATACATTCCACAGGAATCAGGATTTACCATATAAATTCAGGTCAAGCAAAATCTCCATAACACAGATATTCAAGAATCAAGCATCACTTGAATACCAATGACTTTTTTTAAAGCAATTTTATGAATAAACAGAATTAACACCTTACATTTTAGAAATCCAGTTTCTTCTAACCACTCTCTATTTTGAGAACAGCATGAGAGCACTGTTTAGCCATTCCTAATCTATCTATATTATATTATCTCTCTCCCCCCCCCCTTTTTTTTTCCCTCGGGTGAGTCAAAAATTATCCGCACTCTGGCTGTAGAATTTATAGATACCTAGGGTGCGGATAACTTTTGACTCATTCTCATATATAATTTCCATTAGACTTTTATAAGTTATAAAACATATACCCTATTATTTGGAAAACTAAAAGATAGTTTCAAGAATTTTAAGTACTCAAAGATATTTAAAGGAAATAATTTACATTAACACCTCAGCATGTGTGATTTCAATGATGGTGTTTCTATTTCTACATAAAGATGATTTTCCCCGAAACACAAAATATGAGTGTATTTCAGTAATTTTTATACAGTAATCGAAAAAGATCCTTCCCTTCATGCCGCTTCAGTTTTCTAGAGATAAATCATCCTTGCATATTCAGCATAAACTTTTTGTAAATTCCAGAAATGAAATATAATTCAAAAAAAGAAAAAAATCAACTTGAATTAAGGCAACTAGCCAGATGTTTAAAACTGATTATTTCAGCACCTTTTCATTTTTTAATTTTGACAATAGCACAGTAGCAGTACTCTAAGGAATCAGAGCTTTAATAGACAGAGGTCAAAGTGGCCAGTGCCCCCGCCATAAGTAAGGATATCTAAAATTAATCAGGGGCTTCCCTGGTGGCACAGTGGTTAAGAATCCACCTGCCAATGCAGGGGACACAGGTTTGAGCCCTGGTCCAGGAAGATCCCACATGCCACGGAACAACTAAGCCCGTAAGCCACAACTAATGAGCCCATGTGCTGCAACTATTGAAGCCCGTATGCCTAGAGCCCATGCTTGGTAACAAGAGAAGCCACCGAAATGAGAAGCCTGAGCACCACAACAAAGAGTAGCCCCGCTCGCTGCAACTAGAGAAAAACCCACATGCAGCAACGAAGACCCAATGCAGCCAATAAATAACTAAATTTATAAAATAAAATAAATCAGAAAATAATTTGATGCTGTTAGTTTTGAAGTTGAACACTGCATGGTTACAAAGTGTTCTGGATTGAGTTTTAACACAGCATTATGAAATAGGTTGTGAACAGAATCTCTAACACTACCAAAGTTAGTAAATGAATATCTGATAAGTGAACTATAAACATTCCTCATTTTTTAAATCAATTTTTTAAATCTGCCACTCACTGTAGTTCTCATTTACATAGAACTCAAAAAACAGCCAAACCTAAGGAATCGCTCAAATATTCACCTATCCATGAAAGATGAAGCCTATCATGACTTCCTTTCAAGAATACTCAGTTCTCTGACCATTACCTTAATGCTTGAACCTATATTTCCCTTCATACAAATTTACCTCTTTGTTTCATAACCATCATCAATAGAACTGAAATTTATTGAGGGCTGTAAACCAGATACTGTTCATGCACTTGCAAAAGTTTTACTCTCAACAACTTCATTAAGAAGATATTATTATCTCTATTTTACAAGATGAAGAAATCCAGCCTTTGCACTAAGTGGTATAGCATAACTCAAAACCCAGCTGTCTGGTTTGAAAGCCTATGTTCTAATACCAAACCTGTGGTCCTAAACAGTGCGCCAAGAAGCTCCAAGATGCCACAGCGTGCTCACGGAGATATTTTAAATGAAGGGGGTAGGAAGTGATACTCAACATCTGTGGACACCCCACAAACTAGCTCAAGGTAATTCACACTTTTAACATTAGATAGCACTATATTCCTCTCAATGACACTCTATTTTTCCAAAGCTGGGGTTCTGGGAGTTACTGTGATTAAAAAGCAAGTCCTCATAAAAATTAATGTGATACAGGAAACAAGGGTGGCAGTGACCAATGATTTCAAGGTTTGAGAAGTTGTGCAATGTCCAACAGGTGCACACATCTCATCAGTATGTAACTGTAGTTTTTTAAAGAATGAAATAAAATGTTTTTTCAATGTATGTGTATTTTTTCATTAATTATTTTGTATACTCATTAAGTTTGGATTTAAATACTTAATAATCCTAACCATTAGGCATTAACATGGCTAAGTAGCACTGTAAAAAAACTTACTGAGATATTCAGACACCATCAACAAAAAGTTTGAGAATTTCTAAACTACATATACTGTATTTTTACATCCTTCTCTTCCATACTTCAAAAAACCCAGCTATACCTCACTCTAATATTATCTGTGTCTACTTTTGCATTATTTATTATTATATTTTCTGAAAACTATAATGGAAAAACTGAGTTTAGCGCTAAACAAATATTTTGGGGAGTATACAAGTACATTTTCCATGTTTTTTCAATAATTTGGATTGATATTGCCTTTGGAAAATGTTTTTAATTTCCCCTCAATCCAACTATCAGATATTACATCCCATGTTTTAAAAAATAAGCTTCTAATAAGTGATATATAAACTGAATTAAGGGAAATCAAACTGTATTTTTAAAAAACTTAAAGGAATATTGACTTTTATGATTTAAGAAAAATATAAGTGGCAAAGTAACATGCATAACATGATCCATTTCTGTAAAAAGCAATAAAACAAAAATAAAAAGTAAAGAAAACCTTGCTTTTATACTTTTATTTGTATGAATAAACACTGAGAATTATTTGGAAGGATATAAACAGCAAGCTATAAACAGTGGTTACCTAAGGGGAATCAGACGGACAAGGGGGGACATATCACTGTGTATTTGTTTAACAATTTTTAATCTTATAATTATTGAAAAAAGAAAAGGAAAGTCTTATAATGTTTCCCCCAGGAAAAAATTTTTCCTCAAATCCTCTAGGAAACTTTGGCAACATACATATAAAACTTAAGTCTGAAAACCTGGATTCTAGACTCTGCTTCAAAACTCACCAAATATCTGACTTACAGCATTTCTTCTTTCTTTAAGTCTTTTAATGACAAACCTCCATTTCCTTACTTGCAAATTGGAAATAATTTTTATTTTGTTCACCCAGAAGGTTACCATGAGGATAAATAAAATGAGTGTGACCTATAAGTTATGAAAGGTTATGCAAAAGCTGTTACATATTCCATGCAACCTGAAATTAGTTAGCATAAACACCACAAATGCTAGCAGCACTGGCAATAAAATGGGAAAGCTGCTTTCTTAAGGATCATTCTCCTCTAGAATTAATTATCTAAATAGGGTAATACCTGACCAGAATCATCCAACAATTGTAGCTTCATATTGTTAAATAGCAACTCTGAAAGATGACTATCATTAAAAATAATAATGCTAACCTCCTTTCACAGTTGTTGTGAAAATGAAATTACAATCTGTGCAAAGGGCTTAGAACAGCATTTGGCTCATACACTTTATTGATACTATTGTGATGGTGATGGTTACCACCATCTCCCAAGATTTCATGAGTTCACATATAAAAGTCCTTGCAAACTATTAGGGAATGACAAACATTAAAAGTGTTAGAAAATTTTAACAATTAACTTATTTTTTATTTTATTTTATTCAGTTTTTTGGCTGTGCCCCATGGTTCACGGTATCTTAGATCCCTGACCAGGGATTGAACCTGGGGCCCGGCAGCGAAAGCACTGAGTCATAACCACTGTACTGCCAGGGAATTCACAAAACTTAATTTAAATCTATTATCAGGAAAACACCTTAAAAACATCTACTTAAAACAACTACTTAAAAACTGGATCTACTCTATTTATCTTTACTCTTAAAGCAGCGAACACCTGAACTTAGAGACTATCATACTAAATGAGGTAAGTCAGACAAAGACAGGTATCATATGATAACGCTTATATGTGGAATCTTTAAAAATGGTACAAATGAACCTATTCATAAAACAGAAATTGAGTCACAGGTGTAGAATACAAACTTCTGGTTACTAAGGGGGAGAAGGAGAGTGGAGGGATAAATTGGGAGATGGCGACTGACATGTACACACTATTCTATATAAAATGGGTAACTAACAAGGACCTACTGTGTAGCACAGGGAACTCTTCTCAATACTCTGTAATGACCTATATGGGAAAAGAATCTAAAAAAGAGTGCATATATGTATATGTATAACCCATTCACTTTGCTGTACAGCAGAAACTAATACAACATTGTAAATCAACTATACTCCAATAAAAAATTAACTTAAATCTGTTTTAATAAATTTATTCCACCATTAAAAAACGAAAAAGCAGCAAACACCTACTGAGCAATTGGTAAGCGCAAGCATTGCCCTACCTGCTTTCCATGGATTTTAAAATTTAGATTCAATCTTTCAGACTAAATTCAAAGCAATCATATGTTCTATTTTAATCCTATTGTTTTATAATATTGCTAACAATTGGTTTTACAATATAAACAAGCAGAATGACAAAATTATGGAGTCAGAAAACAGGAATGGAGAAGAGGCTTATTTACTTCCATAAGTAGCATGTGGTGGTTCAAAAAATTCATACATCTGTTATGTTTCAACACAAAACAGCTAACTAAGCTTCTCAAAACTGATTTCAATTTAAATGAAACTTCATTCAAAGGAACTACGACAGTCAACTTCATTCAACTAAATTAAATGAAGAGATTGCTGTTCCAACCCTTTGTCCCTCATTACTATCATTTATCACTTCTGAGATTCTGGGATTCTGCCTAGAATCTTTTAATACCATCAACAAAAATATTTAATTAAACTGATGAAACCTATCAAATGAAGATACACCACCAGAATCATTCAAACCCCATTCAGAAAGACTGGGTCAGAATTCCTGAAAACTAGCATCCTTTCAGTGGAAGGGAGAGTGCAGTTTATCCACAACATAAATGTCTATCTTTACTCCAAATTATAGACCGAATAGATTTCTGGCTATTCCCTCAAAACCACATGTCATTCTGCTATGCATCCATGAAAAATGATTTTGATCAATATATTCAAGCATTGAAATCTCTCTACATTACACTGTTGAATAAAAAAGCAGACTGCAGAATAACAAGTATAATGAGCTCATTTTTATAAAAATATACATTCAGAGGCAGGCAAAAAAAGACTGAAAAAATAAATACCACAATTATGAAAATAGCCCAGTTAGGTGGGTGGCAAAATTTCTGAGTGTTTCTTTACATATTCTGTATTATCTGAATTTTTAAATATATATATTATGTACTATCTGGCTTTTTTTTCAGTAACAAACTTAAAAAAAAAAAATCCAAAGTGAAAATGCTGTTTTCATTTCCCAGTTAGGCAAAACACATGTTTGCTTTTGTCTCAGAAAGCTGCAGGTCAGAATCTCTTCCCATAGAGTCCAAGGAGACAGACATTTTTAGAACCACTTACTATTTGATCACTGACAACCACTAATATTTTTGTACTTAATTCATCTAGAGAAGCCAAAAGGATACAATGTGCTTTAAAAAAGAAAAAAAAACCAGAAGAGCCAGAGAAACCATCATTAAAGTCCTTTCAGAAAAATGCTAGAAACACCAGCCCTTACATTTTCTCTTTTTGAAGCTGTCTCTTCCCATTCTACAGAAAAGAAGCAGATACTTCAACAAAACCTGGGCATTTCCATAGAGTCAGAGATCCTCTGAAAAACTTTTTGGCTATGCCTGTATCTTCCACAGTAACTTACACGGTAAGGAAATAGAGTGGCCCTAATCTAGACAGAATAAGTAAGTCAAAAACCTTTGTATCACATAACCAAAGATTAGTTTTGTTTTGGTATCTTTTAAATCACAGTCACAGAATACATACACATTTTAGGCACTGGCCAGATAACTCAAATTTTAATTAACTGCTATACAGACACTGTCAAAAACCCACTTGCAACTACTAAACATTTTAAAGATGGCCAAGGAAATTGCTAATTATCTGTTAGTCTGGATTTTCCTCCCTGTTACTGTATCAAGCTAAGATTCATAAAATATGCAAATGTAAATTAAACTTTCGTGTTCCACAGGAATTCTAAACAAGACTGTATTTTATATTAGTCTTTGGTTTTTTAATCAGTGATGATAAAAACATCTATATGAAAAGAATTTTGATTATCTCCTATAAAAGTAAGGTATTATCTACCATGTCATATATATTACTTATATAGAGTCGCATGTAAATTCCTTTTATTTTTTTTAATTTTTTTTAATTATTTTTTTATTTTTTTGGGGGTACACCAGGTTCAATCATCTGTTTTTTTACACATATCCCCGTATTCCCTCCCTTCCTTGACTCCCCCACCTCGAGTCCCCCCCACCCTCCCTGCCCCAGTCCTCTAAGGCATCTTCCATCCTCGAGTTGGACTCCCTTTGTTATACAACAACTTCCCACTGACTATTTTACAGTTGGTAGTATATATATGTCTGTGCTACTCTCTCGCTTTGTCTCAGTTTCCCCTTCACCCCCCGCCCCCTCCCATACCTCGAGTTCTCCATAAATTCCTTTTAGATTTTATTGCTAGGAAGAAGCCTCTTTTGCTACACAATAAGAAATATACAACTTACTTCAGTTTTTGTCTTAGCTGCTAGTAGGCTCAGAACTAAACTACAAAACTTCACTTAGTCTAGGTCTCCTGTATATCTTCCAATACTGTGTGGCTCTTGATCTTTTATATATCTAATATAGAATCATACTCTCTATATTTTTTATGAAACTTGTACATAAGCAGGCATTAGACAGCTATTGCCAGGGGTCCCCCAGTGGCCTAGTGGTTAGGATTCTGCGCTTTCACTGCCGGGGCCTGAGTGCAATCCCTAGCCTGGGTGCAATCCCTAGCCGGGGAACTGAGATTCCACAAGCCATGAGGCATGATAAGGGTGGGGTGGGGGTGGGGGGAAGACAGCTATTGCCAATGTTGAGAATTTTAATCAAAAGTCACAACTGTGATTAGATGCCTCTGCCACAACAAAACATAAAATACTTAAATGACAACAAATGCCAAAAACTTATTAAACTTAATTTTCAAATTAGAAGGTTGAAACAAATGAGGGTAGCAAAAAAAAAAAAAAAGTTTCATTTCTAGTGAAGAAAATAATTTTAAAATATGTAGGTCTTCCCTAATGAAAATATTAAAAGCTTTAAAACTTTAAGTTTGCTTCATTTTACTTACCGTGCCTTTTCAAAGTTAATAGGGTATTTTAATTATAATAAAAAGACTTACATACCTTATGTAAACAAGTGTCCACTACCCAATTGCACACATTTTCCAGGTCATCAGATACCTCAAGCCTAGATTTAACAAATTCACAGAGCTCCTCATTACTCATAACATCCCAGATCCCATCACAAGCCAAGATGATAAATTCATCCTCTTCTGCTCTTAAAATTTCATAAACCTCAGGCTCTGGAGAAACAAGTTGTTCTGTTGGGCCCTTGCCATCAACACACTTGTAATCATAGTCCCCCAGAGCACGAGACACTGCTAATGAACCATTAACACGCTGTATCATTACGCTGCCTCCTGCATTCTGGATTCGTTCTTTCTCCCTTGGGTTGCAAGGTTTGTGATCTTGGGTAGAAAAGCAGACTTGTCCATTCCTATACAGCACAGCCCGTGAATCACCACAGTTAATGAAGTAGATATGCTTAGGTGAAATCATAACTCCCACTGCAGTTGAACCGCTCCTGTCCATGCCGTTTCTGAGGTCTGAAAAGTTACGCATGTATTCATCAATTTTCAAAAAGCCAGTTCTGATACCATTCTTGACGTTTTCCACTGAAGGCTCAAGAGCAGATCCTGATTTTCCAGCTGCCCTAAAGTCTTCATTATTAGTGATGTGTTCTAATAAGTGTGTTGAGCAGTAATTTGCTACTCGGGATCCAGCGTGACCATCATAAACTGCAAAAAACGACCAGTCTTCCAAGCCGTGAGGAATCCCTACAACAGCTGTGTGTGCATCTTCCATTTCCACTCTCCACCCTTGCATGCTGCTCAGGCCATAACGTAAACCATTCCCAGCACCATGAGCATTATGTTTCTCAGTTTTGGGTTTATCCAAAAATGCACCCATGTTTAGTAATGAATCTGAAAGGAAAAAAAAAAAATCGTAGGCGTTACATGTTTAAAATTGATAGAGCATTTATCTACAATATTTCATCTATTTTCTAGTAACTCCTGATCTCAAGTGTATTTTTCAGTATTATCAAAATTTACTGGAACGACAACAAAAAAGAAACCAAGAAAATTTCCCTGCACACCCTTCTTCTAGAACAGTAAGTTCTCAGTCCTAGCACATTAGAGTCTCTGGGGGTGGAACCCAGATATCAGTATCTTTTAAAAAATGCCTCTCTGGTGATTTGTATGTGCAGCAAGTTGAGAACCACCATTCTAGGAGAAAGGAAAACAAAAAAAACAAAACCTGTTTTTTTTTTTTTAATTCAATTTATAAGATAACTCTAGTGTTCAATATATCAGAACAATGAGAATATTCAGAACGATGCAACATCTTGTTCGATCTATTAGGTATAAAAGTATGCTAATATTATTTTAGAAAGACTTTCAAAAGCCAAGTGTTATAATCAAGTATTTCCCCCCCAGTGATCCTGAAGACAACCCCCCAAATTAAAACATAACATTTCAGTTTTACAAATGTGATATTACCTAGGTTTTACTGCAATATCAAGTGCAAAACTTTACTTGGATTGACTGAAACCCATTAACCCATAAAAACAAATGTAACTTTAATGATGTGCCAAAGAACAAGAACATACTACTTAATATTACCAAGTCTCGCAATCCATGAAGTAGCATTAAGGCAGCTTTTATTCAGTGCTGGTTGACGAAGACTTAAAATCCACAGAGAGAACTGTAAAGTACCACTAGGCATCACCCTCCCTTCCAACTTTACTATTATTTTAGAATAAAGCTTTTCCAATTTCAAATGACTTGGACTGGAGCAGTGGAATGAGAATGCCCTGGTACATTTGCCACATACAATTCTGGCCTTAACACTCGCTTGCTGTGTGACCTTGAGTTTCTTAGTCACTTGTGCCTCAAATTCCTTCTCTGTCAAATGGGAATACTAACAATAGCACCTACATCTGACAGGGTTGCAGTGAAGAATGAGTTAATATATAGTGCTTAGAACAGGTCCTGAGACACAGTAAACACTGTTAAATGTCTGCTGTTATTATTTGCTCAAAATGCAAATTCCATGGCCCTACCCCACTCCACCAATTTTTCTTTTTCCCAGTAGATCTTGGATGGGATCTTCAAAAAGGCATACTGGTGACCAAAGAATCACATTTTGAGACACATAAGTCTAGAGCAATTGACTTTCATTTGGATCTAGGTATCTCTGTGAGATATCTTTTTCACCTGTAACTGTTACCTAACTTTACAATAAAACTATATATTCCTATTCCTAAAAACCCAATGAAGCACCATATATAATATTTATAAATTATAGCAATTTTATAACTTTTCATGACTTATGTATAATATTATACTAATAGATTACAAATACAAATACTTATAAAAAGGAATTGTGAAAGGACAGGATTTTATTCATAAAAATTACTTTCATTCAAGTATAATACAAAATTATATTTTGTACTGAGAGCAATGTAATAGAATATGCTTATTTTTTAGCACACTAGTTTAATACTTTGATACAATGATTTGAAAGCCTAGTTCTAAGTACCTCTTAATTTAGATTGTTTTTAATGCCTATTTCACCTGGGGAAAAAAACCACCTTACAAAGCTACCTAAACACAAATGAAACTGAATTGCTGCCTGTATTTATCATCCACCCATCAATCCCAACTACCAATTATTAAAAAAATTGGTTGTCATTTCCATTATCTTGATGTTCTTCCAATTAAGGCACTGCTGTTTCACACGTTTCAACAAATGCGCTCAAAATTCATAAGAGCTCCTCATTTAGAAGAGTTTTTAAAACAGTTTAGAAATTTCTACTTCCAAATTTGTTTTTAATTTAGGAATAAAGAAAGGAGAAAACGAAGCAGGGGTCTTCAATAGAAAGCTATAGGAGACCCTAAGAATCAAATGGAGCCTGGAAGGCCAGCTTGGAAAACCATCAGGAAACAAAGGAGCCCCTGAGGTTGGGCAGCCAAACACTCTGAAAGTTACACGGAGAACAGCCTTGCCTGCTGCTGCAGTGATCTCTACCTTCTGTCTGATTCCTTTCTGAAAGTCTTTTGCTCAAGATTCAAAGTGCAGGAAAAAAGTATCTAATTGACTGAGCTTCAGTCACTAGCACACCTACTGGCTGTAACTGGGATTGCATTCTTTCACAAACGTAATTTTAAGTTCAAAATTGATTTCACCTTAAAGTTAGGGTTGTCCCACAATGATTTCAGTCTTTAAACATCATGAAATATCACACATATTTTATATAATGTATACACACAGCGAAAAGGTACTAAAACTACCATACAGTTTAAGAAATAGAACATTATCAAAACCACTGAAGCCTCCTATTATCCTGAATTTTATAATTAGTATTTCTTCTGGTTTAACCATATTCATGTGTGGCTGTTTAGTTTTATAGGTTTGACACCTTACACTGATGTAAAATACAGTATGTATTACTCTATTACGTTTTTTTCCAGCTCACGGTATTTCATTTACATTGATGGAGAGAGCTGTAGTTCATTCACTATATGCCATTGTATGTTTGTACCACAATTTTTATCCATTTCACTATCAATGAGTATTTGAGTTACTGCTCATTTTTTTAAAGTATAAAACAGTGTTTTTTGAACAATCGTGGCTGACATATGTGAATTTTTCTAGAGCATATACCTAAATTCCCAAGTGCTTAAAGTTTATATAGATGCTCTTTTCCCCCCAACGAAGATCACAAAACAAACTCTCCAAAAATCTGTTTCCCAACTGTTCTTCTGCTAACACTACTTTCTTTAAAATAATTACTTTCTTAGTAAGTAAACTTCATCTTAAATAGCATGATTAAGAGTGTATTTTCTTTTATCCAAAAATATCTGCATAGAAATTAGTAATACTACTTTAAGTTCTCTAACTCTTCAAAAGCAAAAAACTTTGCTATGAGATAATCATCAAAACTCTATGTGGCAGACTGTACTTTCTTGGTCATTTCTCATTTCATTCACAAGAAGCCCTCAGTATCAACTAGTTCCACATCCTCAGACTGAACCAACCACAAGTCAAAAATATTCAGGGAAAAAAAAAATTCCAGAAAGTTCTAAAAAGTAAAACTTGAATTTGCCAAGCACCAGCAACTTTCACATGGGATTTATATTGTATTAGGTAATCTAGAGATGATTTAAAGTACATGGGGAGGTTGTGCGTAGGTTATATGCAAATACCACACCATTTTATATAAGGGACTTGAGCATCTGCATATTTTGGTATCAGCACTGTAAATACCTCACTGGATTTTAAAGGTCTTGTTTTTATAAAATTAACTACATTGATGGCATCCTAACAGCTCTGAATTCCTGGTTCAATTTCTTCGCTGCAGTAATTTTCCTATGAATGATGCAGTGAGCGATTTTCACCTTAAATGGCTATAATTTTTCTTCCAAAAAAGGGTAACTTTATTAAAGAAGCATTTACTGTTGAGAATATACATTTGTCGAGCATCTCTTTGCTTTCACTCTTCACCCCCTCCCCCCAAAAAAACAGACTTTACTACTGAAGCAAAACTTAGCAAAAACTAAGGGTAAAGTATGTGACAAGCACCTGTATTTTAGTCAATCTTAAGTCTACCACATGTAAATGTTTTCATACTGGTTTCTTCAGCTTGGCAACAATTACTACACGTTTCAAAGGCATTTGATGACAAAGGAATATATTTTAATTTGGGGCCATATATTCTATGTATTATTTCAGTCATTTTGACTAAGGCAGGAAAAACTAGTGTTTCCCTAGTGGTATGCTTTCTGTCTTTTACTACTCAAAAGGCCTTGTAAACATTTACAGTTAAATTTAGCCAAATTTTGTAGTACTGTATTGAATGTTGTATAGCTCTATAAGACACCTCTGTGAGGAAAAAATTCATAAAGGTTAGTTTTTACCCTCAGAATGCGTATTTTTAAAATGTCTTGCTAATTTGCTATGATTTTATGCTCTCATTTAGCCACAGTTTAAGCACACTGTACACTTAATTAAGCCAGGGTTTCAACAGTAGTAAATAGAGACCCATATTTCAAATACTTTGATCATCTTAAATTTTGAGAAGCTGATATCTGAGATCTGATTATATTAGAGTTTTTACCCCGTAATAAAAGCTCATATTGGGATTATGAATTCAAACATTTTTTATGCTGTGTGCTTGTAGATGCTTTATTATAATTATAATGAATCTAATTTTAAATTAATTAATTAATTAATTATTTTATTGGCTGTGTTGGGTCTTTTTTTGCTGTGTGCGGGCTTTCTTTTTAGTTGTGGTGAGTGGGGGCTACTCTTCGTTGCAGTGTGCGGGCTCCTCATTGCCGTGGCTTCTCTTGTTGCGGAGCACGGGCTCTAGGCGCATGGGCTTCAGTAGTTGTAGCACGTGGGCTCAACAGTTGTGGTTCACGGGCTCTAAAGCGCAGGCTCAATAGTTGTGGCGCACGGGCTTAGTGGCTCCGCGGCATGTGGGATCTTCCTGGAGCAGGAATCGAACCCGTGTCCCCTGCACTGGCAGGCGGGTTCTCAACCACTGCGCCACCTAGGAAGCCCCATGAATCTAATTTTTTGATAGGAATCTTTTACAGACACTTGCTCATTTTTTGAAGACAGTTTACTGAAAACTAGATCACATGGAAATGAATGTAATCACATGTAAACTTTGACACAACAGTGAATACAAGTGAGGAAGTAAAAATTCTACCCTTCCTTAGGATCTCTCACTAGCCCATTTGACATACTAACAGCATGGGGAAGCCAGTGTCAATCACTATATTAAATGTAATTTGCTTTTTTCAAGATGAAAGACAACAGAGGCTCTAATCTTTAAAAAAATTAATACTGATGGATGGTCTTGCATACTCCCTGTAGAGACCACTTGGTCTATACAACTCTGTGGGCCTAAGAGTTTTTACAAGGCTGAGAATATATGCATAGCAAGCACTATATAAAGACTGAATAAACAATATTCCCCACACATCTGTCTTTTTCTATTGCCTTGTTTGAGAAAAGTACATTACTGAACTCACAGCAGCGTAATGTTACTGCTTACTTGCTAATCAATGGTACACAGTAATTGTTCTATAAAATAAGCACCTGATAAATGGTACTTTTAAAGGAGTTATTATACACGGAAGATTGGGGACTATTGGTTGTCTTTTTTATTTAAGTAATTTGCTTAAACCACTAAGTAATCACATTTTTAAAATTACTTAAAATTGTGCCCTCCCTCCTTAACTTCCTCCCATCCTTGCAAAGTTAAATCCTTTCTGAAAAGTCAGATTTGGGTCCCCTCTTTCCCAGAAACCCTTTCCCCCATGGTGCTCTACTAAACTTCATTAACACTTAGTTCTTTACCATCCATTTGGCACGTAGCACATGCTACTCTGCATAATTAATGGTCTTCTGTGTAAACCTATTTCCCCCAAACAGTAATTTATTTTCCTGCCAAAACAAGTACTAAATGAGTGTTGAAGTTTGTTTTTGTTTTATTAGTTTGAGAGAAGTGGTTTAACAAAGCAACATTTCCATCCCCAATAAATGTGATAAATTTATTATGTGGCCTTTACCCTAAGTCCATACACCCCCTGGAACCAAAGTAGATTTCAGAAAGAAAACAGACATTCCTTATATTACACCAAAAAGAGAAAGGTCTTGAACCGCACCCCACCCTTACCTCCCCCCCGCAAAATTCCTGAACTCATCACTCCCGTGTTACAGAAGAGCCTCACTTTCTCAAAAGAAGATTTCTAGGAAGGACAGCATCCAGGACTGGAATCTGAGGTAACGGATGCTTAAATGGTGTCCACCACATGAAGGCAACCCAAGAATTATACTATACGAATGAAGCTGTGCATAGGCTAGGCGTAGACTGGATTATGTATTTGGCTATGTTTACTTTCCTTTGGATCTACCCTACCTTTAATATAGTTTAAAAGTTCTTATCTCAATTACCTCATGTCAAATTAAGAAGGGAAAGTCTCACGTCCATGTTCTAAAGAGGGCATTGAGGGTAAATTGAAAGCTCTCTGCCTCCCATAAGTAAGTCAACACTGAGGGGCAATAGTAAAAAAGAGATAGAGTCTTCCAAAGGGGAGAGAAATTCTGGCTTAAGAAAAAGAGCTGAGAATGAGAGGACTGGCCACTACCTGTATGGACCTGGATTTTTTTTCCTTTAAATAATGGTTTACTTACACATACTCATAAAGTCATTTTAGCTATTAACAGTTTCATTTCATAGGATAACCTATAAGATTTAGCCATGAAAACTTTCTCATATGAATTACAAAAATACCTATTTAGAGTAGATTATTAGGACCAAGTGCCATATTTTATTGAAATGATCTGGGAAATCTTCATGCAGCAGAAAGCCTAGAAACCTATGCGTCTGAGTATACACATCGATCTAGACTTCAAAAGAACCAAGAAAACTATAGCACCTAAAAAATCAAATATTTTCTGATAATAAATAAAAGCATACTAATTTGTACCCAAAATATATACACATGCAACAAACATATCATCTGAAGACAATGAACTTTCGGAAACAAGAAAAAGAATGTCTAAACATTGGGTTTGATTCCTCGCTCTACCAAGTATCTGTTTTCTTAGCAAAAAAGCTATACACAACAATATTGAACATCTCTTCCTGTTTTGAAATTCTATGTTTTTGGAATCTGATTAGTAAGCAAATTACCAGCTACCAATAGCTAAAACATTATATATGACACTGAAAGACCAAAATACAGCTCTTAATAGATAAAACAGTACCACTGGCCAAGTTCATATGCAATACCTGATTAATGTAAAAAAAGAAAAAGGAAAAAAAAGGATTTTTTTTATTGAACCAGATTTCTCAATTTCTAAATGAAAGTTATGAAAGTTTCTTAACAAGCCCAAGTTATGTGGGTTTGTTCCCCAAAGCTCCCAAGGTGATAGCAACCATACCCTCTACTCCAACTTAAAACAAAAAACAAAACAAAACCTTCAAGTCAAGCATATCCTCTTATATGAAATTTTATAAAACACTCCAATCAAAAGTATTTATCCTTCTGAACTCCTGAAAGTAGCATCTCTCATATACAAGGCAATTAACTATATACTGTTTTATGATAAGCCTTATATTAAATATTAATATTTAAACCGTTCACATCATATGGAACCAAGTTCAATATCAATATTTTATTCAAACCAAAAGCAGTCTTCTTGCTGAAATTTACCTTTATGCAGAATTAAACTTGCTTGTCATATTTTTATTATTTACCCAATTTGGATTTTACTTTTTTTTTTTAAAGGAAGGAGTCAATACAGCTGATTGACTTTGGTGTACCTCAAAAACTGGTACAAGAGTGTAAAGCAATTATATTCCAATAAAGAGCCAAAAAATAAATAAATAAATAAAAGTCTACAGTATTTTGAGGAAAAAAAAAAAGGAGTCACTAATTTGGCATGCCTATCTTTTGGGGAATTTTAGTTTTACATTCTACATAAACAAAGTCAATGCTTCTCCATGTTGCTGGGCACTGTTTGACAAAAGAAGGAACTAATGTTTCAGTACAGAATACCTCTAAATGATAGAATGTAAATTCTAAAAACATAAAATGGGACTTCCTAGGTGGCGCAGTGGTAAAGAATCCACCTGCCAATGCAAGGGACACGGGTTTGAGCCCTACCCTGGGAAGATTCCACATGCCAGGGAGCAACTAAGCCCGTGCGCCACAACTACTGAGCCTGTGCTCTAAAGCCCGTAAGCCACAACTACTGAGCCCATGTGCCGCAACTATTGAAGCCCATGCACCTAGGGCCCGTGCTCCACAAGAGAAGCCACTACAATGAGCAGTCTGCACACCACAATGAAGAGTAGCCCCCGCTCACAGCAACTAGAGAAAGCCCATGTGCAGCAATGAAGACCCAACGCAGCCAATAAATAAATAAAATAAATTTATTTAAAAAATTAAAAAATAAAAACATAAAATGTATACAAAATACTATGTATGTATATTTAATATTTTTTTCTTAGAGGGAGTTTGAAACATTCATCAGATTGTCAAAGAACTTTCTGATAGCACAAACAGATGAAAAACAGCCATAAAAAGGCTGAGACACCCAGTTTTATCTGATCCAATCCAAGCTTATTTCTGAATGCGCTAAAATATTTCATGATTCATGTAAAGGACTTTCAGTTAAAGATGAAGGACTGGGCATAAACATTTGTTTCTCTTCTGTTCTAAAATTCTGCTACACTTGATAAGGGCTCTTTCATAATCATAAGTTAATGGGAGTGGAGACAACAACAACTAAACGGTGAAGGCTGGGAAGCAGAAGAAGTAGCTGGACTCCCCACAATCCTCCTCTCCCATTCAGCGCAGCAGAATGAATGAATACAATGCTCCTTCCCAGAAGAGAAGATTTATTCCTGAAGAAGGTAAAACAGGACTTTTGGAACTGAAGAATACCAGGCAGAGATGAGGACAGGAAGCTATACTTAAAATATATAGAAGAGATGAGGACCAAAACAAACAGACAAGGGCAACTTGGAAGAGAAAGGGATGAGGTTAGGAAAAGAAAATTTAATGAAAGAAGGGAGGAAGCAAGTGAGAAAACTCCTTTCAGAAAGATAAGATTTTGAATCCATGAAATAACAGGATGTTATTAAAAGGAAAAAACAGAACATTCGGAGGAACAAAAGAGCTCCTGTAAAGTAAAAACATAATCATAGAAGAGAAAGCTGGGAAGATAAAAGTTGAAGGAGACTCCCAGAAATTAGAGCACAAATCAGACATGGTAAAACAGTAGAGGATCAGACCAGGAGGTTCAAGAGACACAAAACAGGAGTAAGAAAACACAGAAAATTGAAGAGAAGAAATAATTTTTTTTACATAATCTGAGAAATTTTCCAAACTGAAAGGCATGAATTTCAAGACTGAAAGGTCCACTCTGTGCCAAGCACAATGGATGAGAACAGATACTTACAAAGGCACACAATCAAAAATTTCAGAACACTGGAGGTAGGGAGAACCTATATGCTTTCAGAGAGAAAGAAAAAGGGTTTCATACGAAAAGTCAAGAATCAGAATGTCTCAACTGGGGGAAAACTGGGGGTTAAATTAATGATTACTACACCGAACAAAACTTATTAACTCCAAGGAAAACAAGAAATTGTGCAGGAAATAAAAAAAGTGATCCTATCTGGAAAAGACTGGGGGAGGGGAGAGAGTGTGTGTGTGTGTGTGTGTGTGTGTGTGTGTGCGCGCGCGCGCGCGCGCGTGTGTGTGACAGTGGAGTGATTAAATCTCATCTTCTGTAATGGGATGGATAATTCCTAGAACTAAAAAAATTCAAGAAGCACAGTTGTTTAGAAATTTGAAGATAAATTCCAAAGGAATCAGCTGCAAAAGTTCAAAATGGTTGGTTCTGGGGAATCTTCTCTAAGAAGGGAAGCTTATAGAACTATGTGGCTCTTTAAACTATGTAAATGTTTAATTGAAAAGGAAAACAAACTAAATTAAAGAAGCATAAAGTAAAACAATAGCATACTACATGGATAAGAAATAAAGAACTGTATTGCATATCATGAGCTCATTTCCCTAATATGAAAAGGGTCCCATAAATCAGTAAGAAAATGACCAACATGACAGAAAAATGGACCAAAAAATCCCACAAATGGATCTTAATCTATGCCCAATTTCACACTCATAAAAGAAATGAAAATTAAGACTACAGTAAGATATCATTTTTCATGTGTCCGACTGGCAAAGATCAAAGGTTTGGTAATCATTCTCTTGACAAGATGACACAGCAACATACACTGCTGGTACCAACAGACTAGTACAATCTCAGCGGAAGGCAATTTAATAAAATTTACCAGAAATTACTGGTGCACATACTCTTCAGCCAAATTCTAAAAATTTACCTACAGGTTTACTCCTACACATACAAAATGATATGTAGGCAAAAGTAAAATACAGGAAATCTAAGTATCACTCATTCGGGAACTAACACTTTAATAGGGATGAATTATGATACATACTTAATGATAAAACATAAATCATAATACCCTACAGTTTTTTAAAAAAGAATGTACACACACATGTATGCATGTGTGCACACACACAGATGTATATATTCATGCATAAATGTATATATTCATTTTCTGGAAGCATACACAGAATTGGTACCTATGGGGAAGAAATCAAGAGGCTGGAAGACAGGAATAATATATACTCCATTATACAAGTGTGAGTCAAAAATTAACCGCACTCTGGCTGTAGAATTTATACAAGTTTTACTATAACGAGAGTGTGGACAATTTTTGACTCACCCTTGTATACCATGTTGTACCTTTTCAATTTTAAACTATGTAAATGTAATAAAAATTAAATAAATTTACCACTATTTAATGAATGTTATTTCAACTAGGAAAATTCCTTTATAAAAGTGAATCCTTCTTTAGCAATCAAAAGCCATAAACTATAAAAATGTAAACCATTATAAATATCAATATATTGATACCCAAAGGTTTTTTTTCCCCCCTCTGCAAACAAATCAAAGAAACAACCACTCACACTGACATGGTGAGTGAGCCATTAACACCCAGCAGATACATCCTGTTCATTTTAATATACTGTCATTTCCTTGAAGTAGTAAACCCACTGGTGAATCCTGCTATTAAAAAGAATTAAAAAAGCATGAATTCTACACTCAATACAAGATAAAAATTGAGATGTAATAAATGGTCTCTGTAAGCCTAGCATCAAACTAGGGCAAAGCATTTCATAAATTCATAAAGAGATGTATATACCACTAGTAGACAGAAAAGTCCCTTTCTGGAAAGAATTTAGAACAAGATTACATATTTAGTAGTGCTGTGATGTAAATAAAGACAATGTAAATAAAAGCATCAAATTCCACTTAAGTGAACTGCACTTCTGTAAGAAACAAGGTGAAAAAATTTTCATGGTGCATTATATAATTTTATAGAAATAGAATTAAGATACTTCTCTAAACAGGAATATAAAAAGCTGTATTATGAAGTATGTTAGCAAACACCCAGTATTTCTGGTACCTCTTGCAAGACATTTCTTCAGTGTGAGATACTACAGTATAAGCACACTCTGAAAGAGACTTGATTCAAAAGCAGTAGTAAGCAGATTTTAGCTAGCAACACAGAGCTACAAGAAAACAAAGTAATTTTTTCATATTTTCACAATGGCAGTAAACAAAAAAATTACAGATATCCTTGAGGAAAAATAAAAAATACAAAGGACTATATCTCATATAGGGATTGGTATATAAAGTCAGCATACGGATAACATGTAGACTCAAAATTACCCGTGCAAAGACCTTTAAAATAATAAAAGCTAACATTTACATAGGCTCTTTAATATGAGCAGGCACTGGAGCCCTATATTAACTATGCCTATATCGATCAATCATTTAATCTTTACAGCAACCTTATAAGGCGGATATTATTACTGTCCTCATTTTTTTATTGAGTTCTTTTCTTAAAAAATTTTATTGAAGTATAGTTGATTTACAATGTTGTGTTAATTTCTGCTATACGGCAAAGTGATTCAGTCATACACATATATTTTCTCACATTCTTTTCCATTTCACAGGATACTGAATATAGTTCCCTATGCTATACAGTAGGACCTTATTGTTTATCCATCTTATATATAATAGTTTGCATCTTAGATTGAGTTCTTTTTTGCTGGCACTAGGAAGTTCATGTATCAAGTGTCATTGACTACTTTAGTGCTCCAATGTAATTGATGATGTTATATTACAGGTGTACCTTGATTTTCTTCTATATTCTTGAAAGTTGTATGTAAAACCAAAGATTTAAAATGTCAAAACAAGCATGTATCTGCAAAAGTATCTGCTATAGGGCTTCCTAGGTGGCGCAGTGGTTAAGAATCCGCCTGCCAATGCAGAGGTCATGGGTTCGATCCCAGCTCCAGGAAGATCCCACATGCTGCGGAGCAACTAAGCCCGTGTGCCATAAATAAATAAATCCTTAAAAAAAAAAAAAAAGTATCTGCTATAAAAATCTTTATTAGGTAATTATGCTCCCCCCCCCCCCAGTTTGTTTGAGTGCTATCTAGGCATCTTTTTTTATTTTATTTTGGGGGGCTGCATTGGGTCTTCATTGCTGTGTACGGGCCCCCTACAGCTGCCGTGAGTGGGGGCCATTCCTCGCTGCAGTGCGTGAGCCCCTCATTGTGGTGGCCTTGTGGTTGTGAAGCACAGGCTCCAGGCACGAGGGCCTCCGCAGTCACAGCGCATGGGCTCAGTAGCTGTGGCGCGAGGGCTGTCTTCACTTTATAGATGACCACACTGAGTCACAGAATGGCTGAGTAACTTGTCCAAGGTAGGTAGCACAACTATTGTAACCAAGCTGTCTGGCTCCAGAGTCCATTCTCTTAACCATCAACAACACACACCATAGTAAATATTTAAAATATGCCAGGTTTTTTCTCCAGAGTTGAAACAAATCTGTTTCCTCACATGAACAAAATATCCGTATGTCAGAACCTTGACTCTGCTTCCTCTCAAACACACCATTTATTTAATTAGCAAACCCTATCAATTCTATCTCCAGATATATACCAAATCAGTCCACATCTCTCATCTGCAGCTGCACCATCCCAAAGTGATCACTGTCTCTTGCTTAGACTACTACTATAGCTAGTGGTCCTGCTTCCACTTCTGCCTCTCCATAATTCATTCTCCAGAGTGATCTTTCTTCAATGTCATTAAGTCATGTCACTCTTGATTTCCCACTGAATTTAAAACCCAAACTAACTACAACCCTCTATGATCTGACCCATTTAGCTCTTCAACCCTATTTCCTATAACTCTTCCATCATCACTTACGCTCTCTAGCCACTGTAGACTTTTCTATTCACTCAACATGTCAAGCTTGTTCCCTCATCTCTGGACTTTTGCTTTTACTATTTTCTCTTCTTGGAATCACCCTTACCTCTCCACCCCCATACCTGCATGGCTGGCCCCTTCCTGACAGTGAGATCTCGGCCCAGCTGTCAACTCAAAGGGAGCTTTGCTGACTACCCAATCTAAAGTATTCTCCAAATAACATCACAGCTCTAATTTCCAGTTTTCTTTCACTTACAGCTTGCTGAAATGGTTTTTCATTAAATTCTTTACTTTTTTGATACCAACCAGAATGCAAGCTCCAAGAGAAGAGAAACACATCTGTCTTGTTCATTGCCAAAATAATTAAAACTATGCATGGGCACATGGTAAGCACTCCACAAATATTTATGGAACGAATGAATGAGCAAGTGAGCACCAAATGAAGTACCTGGCTTATTAGAAATAATCTGCATTTGACAATGCTCACATTATGGGAGGCTGAATCACAATTCCCAACTCAAGCTCATTAAAGCTATAAGGTTCAGTACTCTGACTTACTAAACATATAAAACAATACATGTCGTTCTAAGGACCACATTTTAAGAGGAAACACTGACAAAATTAAAACATATCCCAAGCAGAAGAATGAGAATAGCAGGCAGCTCAAAAAACACATCACATGACAAAAATCTGAAGAAGCTGGGACTGCTTAGAGTAGAGAGGAGATATTGTAAAAGAAGAAATGGCATATTCATTTATTCCAGAGGGCAGATCTAGCAGGTGTCTGGTTAACATTAAGACATTTCCTAAAAGACTGCTAAATATTATTAGGGATGCTGAAAGAAAGGATGCAATTAAGTTATAAAGTGGAGTGCAGCTGTCCTTCCATCATTTAACATTTAAAAATTCACCTATCCCCAACAAAGATTAAAGAGAAAAAGACACCTCTATATTAGATGTCTATTGTCTATAAATACATGGAATCCAAGATGCATCATCTTGGTGTCTACTGCAACATAAAAATGCGAGTGCCCTCTCTAAGCTAAAGTCAAAATAGACTATGGAAAGAGGACCAAATGAAGAAGGGGGAATTGAGGAGCATAAAATAAAAATTGTGATACCCACTGAAATGATTATCACTAATACTACTTAGAAAGAAACAAATAATACAAAAAATTATACTCATGTAATAATGTAAAATTTGTACATATAAGGGAAAACATACAAAAATGAACATGGTTGCTGTTAGACTGACGATGTTATGAGAGTTCACAGCAATTTAAAAATACTATCTTTAATTGGCTCTATGTCAGTAATTGTTGAAGTAGAGTGATAGGTACATGGGGGCTCAATTTACACTGTTATTTCTACCTTTATGTATGTCTGAAATTTCCCATAACAAAAATGTTTTAAAACTAATTTAATGCTCTCTCTCTAGGTTCTACCAAAACTAAGACCACTTCTTCCTGAGCAACCACACTTAGGTACTTTTAATCATTAATGGTGTTTAAATTGCAAGACACGTAGAGAAAAAAAATGCCTGAGCCACTTCATTCTGCCTTTATTCCCCCATAATTACAAATGCCAGATACTATTCACACTTTGATCAGGCTCATGGCCAAAGGTAAGAATCTTTTGCTGTCTCAACAGCATGAAGGGGTAGACTGCAGAGAGCTCTGGTCAGAAACCAAATCCTTTCAATGACAACAAGGTGAGAGGGTTAATGGTCCTCTCACATCTTATTTATTTCAATTAATTTTTGATACAGAGACTCATTATAACAAGTAATCATAATATGCTTTTATCTTACTTGAGGCACTGAAGAATAAGTAAATACTTCCATAACTCATTCTGTGACAGGCGCTGTTTTAAATGCTTCACAAACATTAACTCACTTAAATTCTACCCTTTTAAAAAAACAAATATCAAAAAAGCAAACAATTCTCAAAGAGATCTTGAACCAAAAGTCTTTAAACAAAGCAAATCATAAAATTTCAACAAAGGACATTCAGATACTGCAAAATTCCCCCTCTCCTTTCTACATTTGGCACACTATTTCTTAGAGGGGGCACGTGGACATTGGCGAGCCCAGTCCAAGAACAGCACAATCTGTCAATCCCATCTGCTTCCTATCAAACAGAAGAGGTGGTGTCAGGGATGCCTTGGGCCCACGGACAAGATTTTCCCCAAGGGTTTCTAAAGACTAGTATATGTTGTTCTTTTGATTAAAAAACTAATATAAACAGCAATAATAAAAATGCTCAGTTTTTTTGAGAGCTTCTTATGCCAGACTTTATATTGAGAGATTGACATGCACTATATCATTTAAAGTGAATAACAATTTAGTAAAGTTAGCACTATTAATATTATTTTACAACTGAGAAAAGTGAGATACCTAGTGTACCAAGACAATACAACTTAGGTGGCAAGTCAGGATTCAAACCAAAGCAGACTAGCCTAGAGCTCGTCTTCTTAAACTTGAGGCTTAAGTAGCTAATGAATTAAAAACTTTTCCTTCTTTTTTAAAAATCAAGGATAGTTATATAAATGTATGGGGACCCAAAAGGCAAGGGTACTAAATGTAATGTGGTACCCAGATTGGATACTGGCCCAGAAAAAGGGAATTACTAGAAAAACTGGTGAAATCAAAATAAATTCTGGAGTCTAGCTAATAGAATAGTACAATGTTGGTTTTTTAGTTTAAACAAATACACCACAGTAACGTAAGAAGTTGACATAGATGAAACTGGTTAAGAGGTATGCAGGAACTCTCTGTACTATCTTTGTAACTTTTCTGTAAATCTAAAATTATTTCATTTTTTTTTTTTTTTTTTTGGCACACGGGCTTAGTTGCTCCGCGGCATGTGGGATCTTCCTGGAGCTGGGATCGAACCCGTGACCTCTGCATGCATTGGCAGACGGATTCTTAACCACTGCGCCACCTAGGAAGCCTAAAATTATTTCAAAATTTAAAGTTTGGATAAAGCAAGGATTATAAATTGGCTATCGAAAAATCTTTCTACCTATGATTTTGCCAAACATGCTAGGATGGCTTAGAAATGCATCCTAAAAATACCAAAATTATATAATAATTGGAAACTCTGACCCAGTGGTTCTGTTTCTGGGGAGTTATCTTAAAGAAATAACCCCAAGTGTACATAAATATTGTGTTATTATTTTAAAAGATTAAAAATACTAACAAACAGAATCTATCAGCTTGTTAAAAAACAGAAATAGAAAAATAGTTATATATTTGGAGATCATTAATGTAATTCACCATAATAGATCAAAAGAGAAAAATCTGTGTATAATATATAATGTGTGTAACATTACAGTGTTATTTATACTGAGTATAAAAATAACTTGCATTTCTAACAACAGAGGAATGGAATAAATCTGCAGCAGTGATTCTCAACCAGGAGAGATTTTGGCCCCCAGAATACATCTGACAACGTCTAGAGATGTTTTTGATTGTCACAACTGATGTGGGGAAGGGATATCACTAGTATCTAGTTATAAGAGGCCAGGAAGGCTGTAAGACATCCTACCCTGCACAGGACAGGCCTGCAAAGAATCGTTCAAATGTTAACAGTGCTGAGGCTAATAAATCCTCATCTACAGGACGAAATATCATACAGCCATGTCTACAAAGGATTTGGGGGAAACATATTTACAATTTAAGTTAAGGAAAAAACAGCCGTTATATTTAAGCTATTTGATTTAAAAGGTAATTAAAGAATCCCATGAGAATTCAATTCCTCACTCTCTCCCACACCCTTTTAAATAAAAACCACTTAAAGCAAGAGAGAAGTAGAGCTAGTTTCAGTCTTCCCAAGTACTATGAACAGGGAAATGTCACAGTGTCAGACTTGAAAGAAGCAAAGCATGACAGAAGTGTTTTATCTCTAACTAAACTGTTGTTCTTTCAAACATGTGAAGGGATGCAAATTATATCCTAGTGGCATAAAAATTATTTTCAGACATTTGAAAATCAACAGATGCAGAAAGAGGCTTTGTCTAAACCCAACTCCCCTAAAAAGTAGTGTCTTCCAAAATAATTTAACTAGACGAAAATGCCACTTTCAAGGGAGGTTTCCAACAACAGAAGACACTGACTCCTATCACCTGAGATGAGAAATCAAACACTGTCAAAGACTATCATAACTCCCACCTACTTTCCTAAAGACCTATTTGTTTTTCCTAAAAGTCTTTTGTTTTTCCATAAGTGGAATAACACAACACCAAAATACATAAGTAAAAACTACCAATAATACAAGGGTAAAGAACCAGAAATAACAGAATGGAATTAATTCACCACTCTTGGCCTAGGGTTAGATCAATTTTTTTTTTCTTTTTTGGACAAAGTTGGAATAACCTGAGCAACAAAATAAAGTAGTATTGGATTATAACCAAAAGTATAAATATTCATGAATCCATACTGATAAAAATAAATGACTGAATAAATGAATAAATGAGAGAACAGACTAATCTCCAGTGCGGACAAATTCCAAGTAATTTATGTAGATACTACTCCACACTCAAATTGGTGGACTATTTAACTTCCCACCCTTTAAGTGTACACTGGGCATGGGGACTTCCTTTTCAAAGAGCAGAAAATGAAAAGGGGGACAAAAAGAGTAACTTTACAGTGGAGAAATCTGACATACACTATCTCAGCCAGGTGATCAAGGTCAACATCAACAGTCATAATCAGGTTCACTGTATGCTCTCTTGATATAATGTGATGAAAATGGCACTTAATCTCTGTGGTCTTCTTCCCCAAGCCCTATTACTCCAGTCTAACCATGAGAAAGCATTAGACAAATCCCAATAACAATATTCTACAAAATACCTGACCAGTATTTCTCAAAACTGTCAAGGTCATAAAAAATAAAAGTCTGAGCAACTCACATAGCCAAGAAAGGCCTAAAGAAACATGATGATTAAATGTAATGTGGTATATCCTAAATGGGACCCTGAATAAGTATGAGCTTTAGTTATTATTATAATCAATATTGGCTCATTATGGGGTATCTCATACTACTGCACACAGCTAACAGTTGGGGAGACACAGGCAGTCCTCCATGTCCACAGGTTCTGGATCTGTGGAGTCAACCACCTGCAGATTGAAAATATTGGGGAAAAAAAATTCCAGAAAGTTCCAAAAAGCAAAACTTGAATTTCCCATGCTCTGGCAACTATTTACATAGTATTTACATTGTAGTGGGTATTACAAGTAATCTAGAGATGATTTAAAATATACAAGAGGCTATACATAGGTTATATGCCAATACATCACCTTTTTATAGAAGGGACTTGAGCATCCATGTTGGTTACCTGTGGGGGGGTCCTGGAAACAATTCTGCTCGCACCCCCCACCCAGATACCAAGGGATGACAGTAAATCACTCATTTAATGATTTGCAGCTGCTGGAAGCTGTTGGCTAGGAATTCAGCTGGGACTTGTCCTCAGGAGTGCTTGTAAGTGGTCTATCCGGTTTGACTATCTCAGTTTGACTTCCTACATGGCACCTGGCTTTCCCCTGAGGGAATGTCCCAAGAGAACCAAGCAGAAGCTACATGGCCTTTTCTGAGCGTCACCAGTGCTACATGCTGTAGGTTACAAGCAAGTTACTAAGGCCAGTTCAGAGGGACATAAACACACCTCTCACATAGGAGGTTAAAAAACAATTTGCAGACATGCATTAAAACTACTGCACATGGGAAAAGACTGGAGGTTTACTCTGAAAAGACTTAACTACAAAGGCTCTGGATTTAGACACAGATTTAGTTGAGAGTCTGGGTAAAGAGCCTTACTGAAACCCTCAGCCTTCTTTCCCAACTCAACTTCCAGAAATCTTAATAAACCTCAGGCAGGTAACAGTTCTACTGCTCTCTGAGGAAATTCAGTAGTCCCTAACAGATTACTTATAGCAACACTCTACGAAATCATCAGGTCACCCTGCAGGGAGGTCTACCAAATGATAGTCCCCATCCACTCACACAAGCCCTTCAAACTTAAACATGAATAGGCATCCAAAGATTAACAGACACCAAAGGAAAACATACAACATGAAAAACAGAATCAAAGAAAGAAACAAAAAGGAATCAGAGAGAAAAGAGAGTAGAAAAAAAATTATGAAGGGAAATAGAGTATTGTATTCATGAAAAAGTATGAGATGTTATAAAAAATTTTTTTCAGAGAAAAACAACGTACTCTTAGGAACTAAAATGAGGACAGACGTTTTTCAATAAAAGCACAAAATCAAGTCGGAAAACAACCCCAAAGGGATTCTCTGCACCTCACCCCTACATCCAGTCCAAAACAACAACAGAAAGACTTAAAATAGGAGAAAATAAAACTAAGAAAATTTTCGGATCAGTCCGACTAATAGGTATTCTAGAAAGAACAAGAAAAACATAGAGAAGAACTTTATGAAAGAAATGATTCAGAAAAGTTTCCCAGCACTAAAAAGTATAAATGTCAAGATAAAGTGCCTAGGGACTTCCCTGGTGGCGCAGTGGTTGAGACTCTGCACTCCCAATGCAGGGGGCCCAGGTTGGATCCCTGGTCAGGGAACTAGATCCCACATACATGCTGCAACTGAGAGTTCACATGCCACAACTAAGGAGCCCATGTACTGCAACTAAGGAGCCAGCACAACCATATAAATAAATAAATACATACATACATACACACATACATAAATAAATAAAAGGGAAAGAAAGTGCCTAGTAACTGATGAAAGTACAACCACCACAACAACAAAAAAGGTAACTGAAATTTCAAAACACTGGTAAGATAAAAACCCTGAAAATTCCCAGAGGGAAAAAACAGGTCACACATATTTAGGAACCAGACAGCATCAGAAATCTCAGAGTAATATCTGGCAAAGTTAAGATGTACATAACTTCCCATGGAATTGCTGGGTTATAGAATATTCACTCTAGAGAAATTCTCACCACTACGCAAGGAGAAGCAGACAGTGATGCTGACGCAACGTAACACATACAGAAGTCAGAAGTATGGGTTACACCCACATCTCTTTGAGATTTCATGAATAAATCTCAAAAACAAAGCTAGCTGGAAAAAAATACATACAGTTTGACGCTATTTACATAAAATTATAAAACTTACAAACCAATAAATAGATTAGTTTAGATTCATAAATATACAGCAAAGACATTAAAAACATGCTAAATTAGTATAAAAACTAAAACTACTATCAAGACCAACTTGATAATAGTTAACTTCTAGGGAAGAGGAGATGGAGTGAGATAATATTCAGATAAAGCTGGTAACATTTTCTTTCTTTATGAGAGCAGTCTGAAGCAAACAGCAAAATTTAATGTCCACTAAATCTTTTTTTTTAAATAAATCCAGTAGAATCTTTTACTGAAGTGACTGGCTACAATAATTGATCCATATAGGGAAAAAAATGTTAAATCTGAGACTCATAAAACCAAAAATGCTTTATTTTAATTTAAGAACTATAAATGTTAATGTCCATTAAATCTTGCTGATGGACACAGGAATACTTATACCAAGAATCAACTTAAATTTTCATGCTGCAGGAAAATTTTCATGCTGTTCGAAAAGCTGCATACACTGATGGTCTCTAAGATTTCAAAAGAATAATTCTGCAACAATTTCTCTTATTATTAAATGGTCATCAATACCCATTTCCTTGACAAATGTTACAGTAATATTCAGTCAACCCAAAAATATGAGTACTTGTTCTGTTCAATTTATGGAGTGTGAAAATGCTATGTAAACACATATGTAGAACAGAAACTGTTTAGCCAAAATAAATGTCACTTCTGTTTTAACAGACGCCTGGTCTACCACTTATAAATAAAAGATCGACTCATTTAACTTTATCAGCCTACTAAATTTTGAGCGTTCTTTAAAATTATTTTCATGAAAGAAGAAAAAAGTCTTTTAAAAAATGGGAACAAGTAAATGGGAGAAAAGCTGCAAAAGTGCTATGGGAAAGAAGACATGAGACAAAGTTTCAGTATTTTCTCAAAATCCAGTATTTTTAAATTTCTCTATACTACTATTATCAAATAACGATCTGTGCACAAATGCCCTACAGTAGCTTAATCTTTAGTGAAATATTTTTGTAACAAAAATAATGATTCGTATTAATATATGAACCCACGTGATGAAGGATTTTCTAGTTCAAGACATGGAACACAGCCATTTTCTCTAATCCCTCCCAATACACCATCAAAATGACAGTAAAAGAATTTCTGTAAAGTACAAAATAAACAATGACAACTTAGGAGGGAGAAGAGGTTAAGTAAGAGGTGCGCCATCCATGGGTAGAGTATTAAAAATCTCTGGAAGGTATAAAGCAGATGGAAGCATGGTGATTAACAAAACAGAATAGGAAGGACTGGCAATTTAGAACATGCAAGTAACAAGTCAGAAGTGAGGAGTCTCCTGGACAGAACTCAGACATAGCCTGTGCGTGGACACAGTAAAATGGGAGACTGTACGTGAATGAAAACAGGGGGAGCTAGTGAAAGTTATAGAGAACCATTAACCTCACCCTCTGCTCATACCTAGTCCATATCCAGAAAAGCTTCCGTCAGACTTTTACCCCCAAGCAAAAATTAGAAGTGTTCTTTTCTCAAGAAATTCAAGATGAATTTTCTACTCACAGAAGAGTAAGAATGAACAGACAGCCAACAATAATTAGAGACACAAGGAAACCCAGCAGCATGAAATGCAAAGAACATGATAAACAGGAGGGAAGGAGACAAAGACACCACTGTAAAGAGAATTTCAACAACAAAAGGGGATTTTTAAAAAAATCAGAATCCTTAGAGACTGAAAAAGATACTGGTTCTTGCTTCCATAAAAAAAAGAACAGGATGCTATGAAAATGGAACACAGGATGAGAAATAGCTCTTCAGATTTAAATATATGATTTCTCTACCACTCCCCTACTACCACCCCCATCCCCACCCCCAAAAAAACCCTCGCTGAAGAGTTTTGAGGAGTTTAAATAAGTCAAAGCAAACTCCCAGACTGTATAACAAAAAAAAAGGAAAAAAAAAAAGTGAACATCATAGTGGTTCAATCTAGGAAGTGCAACTACGGACGAAAAAAGTATTCCAGAAACAGAACAAGAGAATTAATTATCAAATAAATAATACAAGAAAAATAATCTCTCAAAGCTTATTGCTTGAGGGAGAAGTGGAGTAGGGGAGAGACTCATGTTTATAGACAGATTCTTGTGAACTTTCAGATGGCCAAAAATTAAGAGAATATCTTTAAAGCTTTGGGGGACAACATGGTGGCTCTCAGAAAATTAAAAATAGTACTACCATATGATCCGGCAACCCTACTTCTGTATACATATCCGAAAGAACTGAAAGCAGAGTCTCAAAGAGATATTTGCACACCTGTGTTTATGGCAGCATTATTCACAATAGCCCAAAGGAAGAAGCAACCCAAGTGTCCAATGACAGATGAATGGATTTTAAAAAACCGTGGTATACACATACAATGAATAATTATTCAGCCGTAAAAAGGAATTTCTGTCACATGCTACAACATGGACGAACTCTGAGAACATTATGCTAAGTAAATAAGCAGTCACAAAGAGACAAATACATAATGTATGGTTCCACTTATATGAGGTATCTAAAGTAGTCAAAATCATAGAAACCGAAAGTAGAATGGTAGTTACCAGGGACTGAGGGGAGGGGATAGAGGGGAGCTGTTTAATGGGAACAGTGTTTCAACTGTGCAAGATGAAAAAGTTCTAGAGATCTGTTGCAAAACAATATGAATATACTTGACACTGCTGTACATTTTTAAATGGTTAAGATTGTAAATTTTATGTTTTTTAACCACAATTTTTAAAAAAATGTGTTTAATCTTTTGTGGGTAAGAATAGGGCTGGGAAGTCACCTACATAAAAACAAGAATCCAAATAGCATGGGACTTCTCATCAGCAAAACTAGGTAACAGAAAATTCCTTTGAAGTTCCACAGCAGAAAATCAAATGATACTATCTAACCAAAACAGAAATCATTAAATAGTTGTATAAACATTCTAGTTAAAGATAATGGAAGTAATTACCGGAAGAGCCCACAGATACTATCAAAAAATGTTTCTGGAGAGCAGTATTTTCTTTATTAAAAGCCTTCTATACAATTTGGTTTTTTCAACTGTGTGATTTTTTAAATTGTTAAATATAATTAAGTATCTTTACTAAGCTGTAGACTATTCACTTAATACCACACCAAAATAAAGTTAAATTAACCTTACTTTCTTATTGCTTTCCATTATAAAACATGAAGCATGTTTCTCTGAATTAAAAAAAAAAGTCAGTTGTAAAGGTAATATAATGGCATTTAGAAGTAGAGAAATCTAAGGCAAAGTGAATTTAATGGAAACATACTTGTTGATAACAAACAGTAATTATAATCACAGCATTCACAATAGCAATACTGGCATGTTATGTTTAAACTAGCCAGAATACTAAAAATTTGTAATTCAATAACAGGACAAAAAGTAGAAACAGCATACAAGCTGATTAACTTTATGTTGTGGATTGTAGCCCTAGACCACTAAGTACCCAAAACTTTTAGATACTACTTTGAGGTTGAGAATCACTGACCTTTGTGAATCAGAAAACCCAAGTTTGATCAAGTCTGAAAAATTCTCAGCTATTACCTCTTAATATAACGTATTTCTTCCTCAATGTACTGTATTCTATTTACTTGCAGTTTAAAAGCAAGGACTCTAGAGCCAAGCTGTCTGGATTTGCATTTATCTCCTACGTAATAGGTGACCTTGCTCAAGTTACTTAACCTTACCTATGCCTCAATTTCTATAAAATGCAGGGAATAATACCTACCCTCAGAGAGTTGTGAGAAGTTAAAATGCTAATACACATAAAATGCATTGAACAGTGCCTCTTTTCTATATTCAAATTTTAACTGAGGCCACATATTCTCCTAAGGATTATCAAGAAATGTTTCTAAGATGTAGCCAAATACTCTTCACTACTAGCCTATTGCTAGACACAAGGACTAATTAACAGCTTTTACTAGTATGTCGCTAAAATTAATGATAGTACTAATAAAATCCCTCATGCTTGAAATGATGCTTGAAGAGCCACAGAGTACTAATACTAATCCAGAGCCTTAAAGAGCATATTCTTTCACAAATACCTGCATCAAATCCTAAACACTAGTCTCTGAATAAGAAGCAAAGGAAGAATACTTCCCCCTTCACTAAATACAACAATTGGCTCTCATCCTTCCAATTTTTAATGCTTTCAGAATTAATAACTTAGATTTCCTTGTTCTACTGAAAAGCACAGCTAGAAATTTCAAATTTGGGGCAATGGTACCAGTGCTTAATCTCTCCCGGAAGTCCTTTGGTGAGGAAAAAGTAGGTCACAAAATGGAAACAGCTTCGACGACGGTGGCATTTTGCTTTAGCTGCCAATTTAATGAGAAAACAAAAACCTATCACTATTTGCATATGTATAGTGTGCTCTAAAAATTAGACCACATGCATATCTGAACTGTGAAAAATATGCACTCAGGCCATGTCAGATTGTCATCAAACCTGGACAAAAACGCTCTAAGATTGCTGTCAAAAAACAAAGATATTGTAAGTTATGCAAAGAAAGAAAATGTTTCTCATAGATTTTACATACAGCAAAACTGATATTCAAGTACAAAAGAGTATAAACAAACTCTTATGAACATGCAAGAACTCAGGAAATATTGGCATTTCAGGGGAACCTGATTTGAGACAATGCCATAAGGATGTGAGGACGAGGAAGAGAGAAAAGGAGAAAGGGTCTTCTGGAGGCACAGAGACAGACTGCTGCATGAAAGACATTAGGAATGACAGAAACCTCATTCCCAGCAGCCACCATTACCAGAACCATGAAGCACTGCCTGCCATCATGGGCTGTCAAAAACTAGAAATGTCAGATTCTTTGGTTATCAAAGATATGTTTATTAAGGGTCACAGAATCTGCAGAAATCTCAAGTCATGCCTTCTCTTTTAAATCTCCACTCTGCCTCTCAAGACTTCTTTTTTTACATTAAAAAAAAAAAGGGATGGGTGTTAGCAAGAAGTAAACTTGAATTCAAATGCCAGCTCAACCACTTACTGTGACACCCTGACCTAATTAATTAATTTCCTCAAAGCCATGATGTATTCCTCTAAGAGACAGGAGAAATAAAAGCACCTGTATCACAGAGCATTTGTAGTAACTGAATGAGACAGTGCAGGTTAACTGCATAGGTCAGTGCCCGGCATAAAGTGTTTTGAAAGTATCAGCTATTATTACCATTATAATCCACAAATCATACCTTAGTAAATCACAAGCAACCTAATACATAAATAATAAAACCAGATGTATTCAAATAGCAAAAAAGAGAGAAAAGTACAGTTTATGTCCCAGATCAACTATTCATATATAAATTGACATGAGAAAATATATGATGTTTTTAAGAGAATGATTATCCTATGGATAACATATTGAACTCTCAAGTTTTTCCAATTAGGCTAAACTATACTCTCTAAATATTCTTTAAAAGCTTTTTTTCATTTCTGAATTCCTTTCAATGACTTCTGAAACCAGCAAACCAGACAATTTTTTTTACTAAACTAGATATTATCACAACATTTCAGTTCATTTTATACATACACATGTTTACTTACATTTCCAATCTAGTAAAATCACTGCATTTAGCTGAATTACCTTCTCAAACGGTTAACTCCATTAGGACACATGAAGAGGTATTATCAGTGTTAGATAGTTTTACTGTCAAAAAACAGGTAACTTCACCATGAAAACCTTTATGATTAGAGTCTAATCCATAAAGTTCCACTCTGCTGCCCAACTTGTTCTTGTTCTTGAATACCCCATGGCTGCTGCTGTTTTATGTATGATAAAATGTACCCATTTTACGTATACAGTTTGATGAGCTGTTGATTTAAACATATACATTTCTATAACCACCACTACCACATTAAAGATACAGAACATTTCTATCACTCCAAAAAGTTCCTCCATGCCACTTTAGTAATCTCTCCATCTCCTCTAAACTTAGGCAAACACTCATCTGCTGTCAGTAGAGCAGTTTTGCTTTTTCTAAAATTTCATGTACATAGAATCATATAGTGTGTACTCCTTTGTGCTTGGCTTCTTTCACTTAGCATAATGTTTCAGAGATCCATCCATGTTGTGTTTATCATTAGTTTGTTCCTTTTATTGCTTCCATGGCTTTTGAAAATTTCAGGCCCTAACAGATTCGGAAGAAAGCTGAGGCAAAACCCAAAGAAAGCAGTTTAGGCCAGTGTAAAGGACATATCACCAGCTACCTGCACGTGTCCATTAAAAGCTTGATATTATAAGGTAAAGGCATTTTCCCCCTTGACCCTAACACTGCATTTTTCAGCTCATGTTGTTGAAATCAGAGGGAGTTCATGTCCTACCTGTATTTGACTACCTGGATGACGAACAAGGGCTAAAGGTAGCTTGGATGCCGTCATGATTTTATGCTTGTTCACTTTACTACCAGACAGACTTCACACATATTGACAGAAATGATCTTTTTTTATTTTAGCAAAGCAGCTCAGGAATAAAATAACTGTTCTTTCTAATCTCAACAGTTTTTCAACTAGCAATGACAATAAAATAAGTTCAGGGCTACATGATTTTACTTCTAGTTGTTCTTTGTCCTCTCCTCTATCCTAAATAAATGGCTCCAGATGATAAAAAGCAAGTAGGAAAAAAAAAAGACAGCAAAAGTTTCATGAAGCTTTTGGAAAAATTTCATTTGCAGGTTTGATTATCTAATCATTTTAGTGCTGTTTATGAGAAGTTAGTGAAGTGGAACAGAATACGACTCTAAAGCCACCGCCATAGTTCTAATATCCACCAAAGTGAATTTACTTTACCCTGGAGTATGGTCATAGTATGAACAACTTATCTAGAATGTTTCATACAGAGAATGTTTTCTCAAGATGTAACATATAACCATATCAGGACAAAAATCACCAATATTCCTGGCAAAACAACTCAAACACTGATGTTCTGCTTGGTAGAGTCAGCTCCTGTTTAAAAGAATTAGTTCATACATCAGTCTGGTCCTAAGGAGTCTTCTCAAGATAAGGTACTTTGTGGCACTACACACTACTGATAATTCCTCCCTTCCTGAAACTCTTGACACTTTTGCTGACTTTCAAAACACTTGAATTCAAAACACTCACAATCATTCAAGCTCATTCTTCTTCCTTCAGCTTCCTAAACTCATGAGGTAAGTGGGCCCCCCAAAAGAGTAATTAGTCTTCAACCCAAAACATAGTATCTGCCCTCTGATCCAATTTCATTGCTTCCACTATCACTTCTAGATTGATTTCTCCAATGAATTTTAGTCTAGATTTAGATTTTAATCATTAAGCTTGCCTGCTGTACATCTCTATTCAAACATAACATAACCAAAATCTTCATCTCTGCCCCTAAACCACCTTCATATCCCAATCTAATTACTATTTGTACTATCTGTTAATCTACCTATTTGTAATCCCTCTTTCAGTAACCTGGGCTAGAAACCATAAATCTTTTTATATAAACCCAACCACTACACACCATGTCCCACCACATCTTCCATTTAAGTGTCTCACTTATCCTCCATCATAAACTTGAGCCTTATCACCTATTCTCTGGATTATCTAACAGCCTCCTAATTGGTCTCCCTGACTTCTATCTCCCCTTTCCTCAATGCACTTGACAGATTACCACCAACTTGATTTCCCTAAAACACACCTTAACTGTCCCAAAAAGAATACAGTTACTTCCCACTCTCCAACTAAAATTCAGCACAAAATATCCAGCCTGGAACCTTCTTCTCTAACCTGCCCTGCCTGAGGACTTAATACAGGCCAAGCATACCATGCTCACTTCCACCTCATAGTCAGTTTGCCCTACCTTTTTTTTTTTTTTTTTTTTGGCACACGGGCTTAGTTGCTCCGTGGCATGTGGGATCTCCCTGGAGCTGGGATCGAACCCGTGACCTCTGCACTGTCAGGCGGATTCTTAACCACTGCGCCACCTAGGAAGCCGCGAGTTTGCCCTACCTTTAATTGCGCTAACCAAATCATTCAAGGTACCTATGAAATAACACCCCTTCCTTGATGCCTTCTCCAACCCTTCATCCCACCCTCTCACCACTCCTGTATAACCATTCATATTCCTTTTAATATTTTTGCCTTCCTTATCCCCTCACATCCTAACTTGTGACCCTGGCACCTATCAGGTATTGAGTAAAATACACATTAATTTAAAAGATACTTCTTCAAGAAAAGATATACCAGTCAGCCATTCCAACATTCACAAAAATACCATGAGGGTGAGTCAAAAATTATATGCACTCTGGCTGCTGAATTTAATTAACTTTTAGAAAAGACAAATACATCATTTTTCAACATAATCGCCTTGCTTTTCAATACACTTTGTCCATCTGTCAACAAGCTTTCATATTCCCTCATTAAAAAGTGTTTTAGGCTGAGCTGCAAGCCAGGAATGCACTGCTGTGTTTACTTCTTTATCAGAAGTGAATCTTCATCCTTGTAGGGCTGCTTTCAGGGGACCAGACATGTGAAAGTCCCATGGAGCAAGATCAGGACTATAGGGAGGACGCTTTAACACCTCAAAACAAAGTTTCTGCAGAGTGTCAACAGTGTGGGCAGAAGTGTGTGCACATGCATACCCTCAGACCACAAAAAACACATCACTGCACGCTGCTCTTCATTCGTGCAAATCACAAGTGGGGCATCCATTTTTGCTCCCACCACAGTTACAATAAACTGATGTAACACTTTCACACCTGCACAGCAGTGACTGGGAGACAGTAGCCTTGAATGGAAAGCACTGATAAGACAGTGCCGCCAACAGAAGTTTTAATATAACTAGAGGGTGGATAATTTTTGACTCACCCTCGTATACTGGAAGACTGATTAACCCTTATCATCTACTGTAACACTAAGTACAAGCAATTCTAGATTTCCAGCAACTTTACTTTTGGTGTTTTACATTTAAAGCACCCAGCCAACTACACTCACTTAACTGCAGGCAGAGGGCACAATAATGAATTTGTCACCTGGTTTGTTTCCAGATGCAACATAAGCATCCCCAACTCCCTACCCTGGTGGAGCCCTACAGCCCTTTTTGAGAAAATCTTTGGCTCTAGGCCAGAACCCATTCAGCCTAGCTCTTCCTATGAAGCAAGACTAAGTGGAGCAAACAGAAGGAAAAGAAATATACACAAAGGATTGTTTAAGTATATAAAGCAATCACCCTGTCCCCCTTCTCTCCCTTATATAACCATTCAAGTACTACCCTTCCAAGCACTCACTTCAGTTCCAATATTTTTGGAGTCATTTTCAAACTGGCTTTAGGTTAAAATGTTCAATGTGTCATTTTATAGAGACTGTCTAAGTAATCAGTAAAAACTCTTAAATACAATTAACAAAAACGGTAGCATTCTAATGGGAAAATAAATCCATTATTTATGCCTATAAGATTTTGTCATTAAGAAAAAAACAAACAGGAAAATAGAAAATAGGGCAAATGATAGTAGCAAATACACTAAAGGAGAGATTTAAATAGCCAATAAACATACGGGAATGTTCACCCTCACTAGTAATAGGGAAATGCAAAACTAAAGTCACAGTGAAACATTCCTCTCTGATTACATTAAGGGGGGAGGAAGATTCTCAGTACCAAATAGAGAAAAGGATATAGAGCTATGCTGAGTAGCTACTAGTCACTTGTGACTAGTAAGAATCTGAAATGTGGCTAACACAAATTGAGACTTGCTGTTAAATATAAAATACATGCCATATTTTGAAGATTTAATGGAAAAAATGCAAAAATCTCATTAATTTTTATTGTTTACATACCAAAGTGACATTTTTATATACTAGATTAAATAAAATACATCACTAAAATTAACTTCACCTTTTTTGTTAATGTAACTACTAGGAAGTTTTAAGCTACACATATGACCAACATTATATTTATATAGGACAGCACTGATACTGATACAGAGCAACAGAAACTTTTAAATACCCCTGGCTGGAGTATAAATTGGTACAGCCACTTTGGAGAGAATTTTGGAAATATCCAAGACGGCTGTAGGATGAGAATAACCTACCATTCAGCAATTATACTCCTAATTTTGTGCTTCAGAGAAACTCTCACACATATATACAAAAAGATGTAAATTATGTTTCAGCACGATTGTAATAAATACAAAAATAGTCCAAAAGTTCATCCAAAGACACTAGACAAGGTGCATGGGTGGTTCAGTGGTAGAATTCTCACCTGCCAAAGACACTAGACAAAATGTGTTATAAGCACACAATGGGATACTGTGCAATACTATTTAAAAGAGGAACAGATCAATAAGGAAGACCTTTGCAGAAATGTTAAGTAAAAAAAGCTAATTGTATAAAAAGACATTCCATATATAATCATGTACATAAACTATAAAACCTCTTAAAACAGTTCTATATGGTATTTACACATAGATACAACATAGACAGATACATGGAGATATACTATGAGGGCAGGCACAAAATTCAAGACAGTGGGAAAAAAAGGATGTTATCCAGGAAGATTACAGAAGGGCTTCAACTATACCAGTAGTGTCTTATATCCTAAACTAAGCTGGGTAGTGGGCACTTTGGTGTTCTTTATTCTTTTTAAGTCTAAAATATTTGTTTGTAACATATGATTTTGTATACCATGTATAGCACTTTGAGTATACTTTATGGTTTGGGGGACATAAGCAAAAACTTCACAATTTTAACCATGTGAAAAGCACTTATACCTTGAATAACATCAGGATGCAGGAGAGGCAACATATAAACACCAATTATATAAACACCAACTTTCTATCACTACTATCAACATAATGAGAAAAAGGAAAGAATACAAATCAAGGGTCAGCAAACTTATTCTTTACAGAACCAAACAGTAAATATTCACAGCTTTGCAGGGCCATATGCTTTCTGTCACAGCTACTCAACCCTGCCACAGTAGTGGGAAAGCATCCAGATAGCATGTAAACAAATGAGCATGGCTGTGTTCCAATAAAACTTTATTTACGAAAAGTAGGCAGCAGACCAAATTTGGCCAGGGAGCTACGGTTTGGTAACCCTCATCTAGATCCATCTTTAAAGAAAAAATTGATAGCTGATCAAGATGGCGGAACAGGAGGATGTGCACTCACTCCCTCTTGCAAGAGCACCAGAATTACAACTAACTGCTGAACAATCATCGACAGAAAGACACTGGAACTCACCAAAAAAGACACCCCACATCCAGAGACAAAGGAGAAACCGCAATGAGATGGTAGGAAGGGCACAATCATGTTAAAATTAAATCCCATAAATGCTGGGTGCGTGTCTCACAAACTGGAGAACAGTTATACTGCAGAAGTCTACCCACTAAAGTGAGGGTCCTGAGCCCCATGTCAGGCTTCCTAACCTGGGGGTCCAGCATCAGGAGGAGGAATCCCCAGAGAATCAGACTTTGAAAGCCAGCAGGAATTGATTCCAGGACCTCCACAGGACTGGGAGAAACAGAGACTCCACTCTTGGAGGGCACACAAAAAATAGTGTGCTCATCAGGACCGGACCCAGGGGGAAGGAGCAGTGACCCCAGAGGAGACTGAACCAGACCTACCTGCTGGTGTTGGAGGGTTGCCTGAAGAGGTGGGGGGCAGCTGTGGCTCACTGAGGAGACAGGGACACTGGCAGCAGGGGTTCTGGGAAGTACTCATTGGTGTGAGCCCTCCCAGAGTCCACCATTAGCCCCAGCAAAGAGCCTGTAAGCGCCAGTGCTGGTTAGCCTCAGGCCAAACTACCAATAAGGTGGGAACACAGCCCCACCCATTGTCAGGCAAGCAGATTAAAGTTTTACTGAGCTCTGCCCACCCAGCCCTACCCACCATTAGTCCCTCCCATCAGGAAGCACGCACAAGCCTCCTAGATAGCTTCCTCCACAAGAGGGCAGACAGCAGGATCAGCAGTATTTCGTCTTGCGGAATTGAAAACCACAGCAACAGAAAGACAGAGAAAATGAAAAGGCAGAAGACTTTGTGCCAGATGAATGGACAAGATAAAACACCAGAAAAACAACTAAATAAGAGGAGATAGGCACTCTTTAAGAATTAAAGAACAAAGAGAGATATGCAACACGAGAACTGAAATGAAAAATACACTAGAAGGAACCAACAGCAGATTAACTGAGGCAGAAGGCTGAATAAGTGAGCTGGAAGACAGATGGTGATAATCACTGATATGGAAAAGAATAAAGAAAAAAGAATGAAAAGAACTGAAGACAGCCTAAGAGACCTCTGGGACAATGTTAAACACACCAACATTCGCATTATAGGGGTCCCAGAAGGAGACGAGAGAAAGAAAGGACCCCAGACAATACTGGAAGAGATTAGAGTTGAAAACTTCCCTCACATGGGAAAGGAAATAGCTACCCAAGTCCAGGAAGTGCAGAGAGTCCCAGGCAGGATGGACCCAAGGAGAAACATGCCAAGACATATAGTAGTCAAATTGACAGAAATCAAAGACAGAGAAAAGTTATTAAAAGCAACAAGGGAAAAACGACAAATAACATACAAGGGAACTCCCATAACGTTAACAGCTGATTTCTCAGCAGAAACTCTGCAAGCCAGAAGGGAGTTGCATGATATATTTCAAGTGATGAAAGGCAAGAACCTACAACCAAGAATACGCTACCCAGCAAGGATCTCATTCAGATTCAATGGAGAAATCAAAACCTTTACAGACAAGCAACAGCTAAGAGAATTCAGCACCACCAAACCAGCCCTACAACAAATGCTAAAGGAACTTCTCTAAGCAGGAAACATAACAGAGGAAAAGGACCTACAAAAACAAAAACAAAACAATTAAGAAAATGGTACTAGGAACATACATATCGATAATTACCTTGAATGTAAATGGACTAAATGCACCAACCAAAAGACACAGACTGGCTGAATGGATACAAAAACAAGACCCATACATATGCTGTCTACAAGAGACCCACTTCAGACCTAGGGACACATACAGACTGAAAGTGAAGGGATGGAAGAAGATATTCCATACAAATGAAAATCAAAAGAAAGCTGGAGTAGCAATACTCATATCAGATAAAATAGACTTTAAAATAAAAAATGTTACAAGAGACAAGAAAGGACACTACATAAAGATTGAGGGATCAATCCAAGAAGAAGAGATAACAGTTATAAATATATGTGCACCCAATATAGGAGCACCTCAATACATAAGGCAAATGCTAACAACTATGAAAGAGGAAATAGACAGTAACACAATAACAGTGGGGGACTTTAATAACACCCCACTTACACCAATGGACAGATCATCCACATAGAAAATTAATAAGGAAACACAAGCTTTAAATGACACAATAAATCAGCTGGATTTAATAGATATCTATAGGACATTACATCCAAAACCAGCAGATTACACATTCTTCTCAAGTGCACGTGGAACATTCTCCAGGAGAGATCACATTCTGGGTCATAAATCAAGTCTTGGTAAATACAAGAAAACTGAAATCGTATCGAGCATCTCTTCCAACCACAATGCTATGAGATTAAAAATCAATTACAGGAAAAAAACTGTAAAAAGCACAAACACATGGAGGCTAAACAATATGCTACTAAATAACCAAGAGATCACTGAAGAAATCAAAGAGGAAATCAAAAAATATCTAGAGACAAATGATAATGAAAACACAACGATCCAAAACCTATGGGATGCAGCAAAAGCAGTTCTAAGAGGTAAGTTTATAGCAATACAATCCTACCTCAAGAAACAAGAAAAATCCCAAATAAACAACCTAATGTTACACCTAAAGAAACTAGAGAAAGAAGAGCAAACAAAACTGAAAGTTTGTAGACACAGAGAAATCATAAAGATCAGAGCAGAAATAAATGAAATAGAGACAAAGAAAACAATAGCAAAAATCAATAAAACTAAAAGCTGGTTCTTTGAGAAGATAAAATCGATAAACCTCTAGCAAGACTCATCAAGAAAAAGAGGGAGAGGACTCAAATCAATAAAATTAGAAAGGAAACAGGAAAAGTTACAATGGACACCACAGAAATAAAAAGCACCATAAGAGACTACTACAACCAACTACATGCCAATAAAATGGACAACCTGGATGAAAGGGACAGATTCTTAGAAAGGTATAACCTTCCAAGTCTGAATCAGGAAGAAACAGAAAATATGAACAGACCAATCACAAGGAATGAAATTGAAACTGTGATTAAAAATCCCCCAACAAAGAAAAGTCCAGGACCAGATGGATTCACAGGTGAATTTTATCAAACATTTAGAGAAGAGTTAACATCCATCCTTCTCAAACTCTTCCAAAACACTGCAGAGGAAAGAACAATCCCAAACTCATTTTATGAGGCCACCATCACCCTGATACCAAAATCAGACAAAGATACTACAAAAAAAGAAAATTACAGACCAATATCACTGATGAATTTAGATGCAAAAATCCTCAACAAAATACTAGCTAACAGAATCCAACAACACATTAAAAGGATCAAACACCATGATCAAGTGGGGTTTATCCCTGGAATGCAAGGATTCTTCAATATACGCATATCAATCAGTGATACACCATGGTAACAAATTGAAGGATAAAAACCATATGGTCATCTCCATAGATGCAGAAAAAGCTTTTGACAAAATTCAACACCTATTTATGATAAAAACTCTCCAGAAGGTGGGCATAAAGGGAACCTACCTCAACATAATAAAGGCCATATACAACAAACCCACAGCAAACATCATTCTCAATGGTGAAAAACTGCAAGCATTCCCTCTAACATCAGGAACAAGACAAGGATGTCCACTCTCGCCACTACTGTTCAACAAAGTTTTGGAAGTCCTTGCCAACAGCAATCAGAGAAGAAAAAGAAATAAAAGGAATCCAAATTGGAAAAGAAGTAAAACTGTCACTGTTTGCAGATGACATGATACAATACATAGAAAATCCTAAAGATGCCACCAGAAAACTACCTGAGCTAATCAATGAATTCGGTAAAGTTGCAGAATACTAAATTAACACGCAGAAATCTCTTGCATTCCTATACACTAACAATGAAAGATCAGAAAGAGAAATTAAGGAAACAGTCCCATTCACCACTGCAACAAAAAGAATAAAATACCTAGGAATAAACCTAACCAAGGAGGTAAAAGACTTGTACGCAGAAAACTATAAGACACTAATGAAAGAAATCAAAGATGACACAAACAGACGGAGGGACATACCATGTTCTTGGATTGGAAGAATCAACATTGTGAAAATGACTATACTACCAAAAGCAATTTACAGATTCAATGCAATCCCGATTAAATTACCAATGGCATTTTTCACAGAACTAGTACAAGAAATTTTATGATTTGTATGGAAATGCAAAAGACCCTGAAGAGCCAAAGCAATCTTGAGAAGGAAAGACAGAGTTGGTGGAATCAGGCTTCTGGACTTCAAAGTATACTACAAGGCTGCAGTGATCAAGACAGTATGGTACTGACACAAAAACAGAAATATAGATCAGTGAAACAGGATAGAAAGCCCAGAGATAAACTATGGTCAACTAATCTATGACAAAGGAGCCAAGGATATACAATGCAGAAAAGGCAGCCTCTTCAATAAGTGGTGCTGGGAAAACAGGACAGCTACATGGAAAAGAATGAAATTAGAACACTCCTTAACACCATACACAAAAATAAACTCAAAATGGATTAAAGACCTAAATGTAAGGCCAGACACTATAAAACTCCTAGAGGCAAACATAGGAAGAACACTCTTCAATGTAAATAACAGCAATATCTTTTTTGATCCACCCCCTAGAATAATGGAAATAAAAACAAAACTAAATAAGTGGGACCTAAAGAAGAAATTAATAAATCCATTAAGTCAAAGTCTGAAGAAGAAATGGATTTCTATAGTACCAAAATATGCCATAAATTACCCAGTAATCACAAAAGAGGAAATGTTTCTTGTCCATGGAGACATCTAGCAATCACCACCTTAACCCAGTGATCAAACTTAGCACCACTAATAGCACAACACAATCATTTGGTACCTCCAGGTGTGATGTAATATGAAGCAGCATCACCTATGAAGTATCCTGGCCAAATGTTTAACCTGAATTTAACACAGTCTTTAGCTAAGTTTTAAACAAGTTTCAAAGAAACAATCAGATAAATTCTGAGTACAGGACATTTTACAAAATAATTGGTCTCTTCAGAAAGTCATTTTTTAAAAATGGTGTTTAAATTTAAGAGAATTGAGACACAACAGCAAATGTAATGTAATGCATGCTCCTTCACTGCACCTTGGTATGGAAGGTAAAAACTATATAAGACATTTGGATTGGGGACTACATGACTTCTGGGGATTAGATAATTGTGTTATGTATGATAAAAACATTTTAAGTATAGAGGAAAATGTCATTTTTTGGATATTCATACTTAAGTATTTAGGAGTGAAATGACGATGTCTGTAATTTACTTTTAAATGGTTCAGCAAGATTATGGATGAAGCAAATATGGCAAAAATATAAAATACCATTTAATTTAGGTGGTGGTGTACAGAAACTCAGTGTGTTAAAATTTTCCATAGAATTAGAAATTTTCATAATAAAAGGCCAAAATACAATTAGATTATATATTTATTAAATTTTTTTCATCAATCTCACAAATATTAGTCTTACGTTTCCCTAAAAGTCCTCAAGGTCCTAAACTTTCCTAAAGTTCACAACCCTGATGTTTTTCCTCTTAAGTATCTGATTTCTAAAAGTGAGAACAAGGCAAATTACAAGGTAACACAATCTAATTATACTGCTATTTGATTTTTATAAATTTTACAAGGATTCTTAATATGTAAAACATACTTATAATTCCTTTATAGCATTTTTACTTTTCACCTTGTATAATAATTCATATACATGTTATTTACTCCCTTCCTCATCCACACATGGCAGACTCAGATAATCTTTGTTCCCCAAAGTATCTAACACTAGCAGACAATATTTATTTACTAAATCAAAATTGAACAGCAGGAAATTTGTGTTCATACCTTTAACACATTAAGCATCAAGTCCTTGAGAAGGAATGCAAACCTCCCTCCCCTCTTCTTACTCTCTATTCTCCTTCCCCTAAAAGATAGTTTTTATGGGAAAATTTATTCAGCAACTATTTATAGACTATAATATAGATACATAACTAAATCTGCATACAAAACTAACACAGTTGTCCTTATGCAGCTTACACTTTGGTAGAAAATGACAATCTTAAAACAGAACTTATAATTTAAGAGTCAAAAGGCCCTCAAGACATCATATGGTCCAGCCCTCTGTCTTAACTCAAAAATATTACATTACAGGTTAAGGTCACAAAATCCAAGAAAGAATAAGTAACTCACAAAGCCACAGGATCATTAAAAGGTTCAGTGGGAACCTCAAACAGGGTCTTCTGCCTCCTGGTTTACCACATATCATTTATTTAGTATCAGTAACAGCAGTTATAGCAATAAGAGAAAGCACTCAAACATTCCAAGGCTCTATGGTAATGACTTTACATGGGCTATCCCAACTCAACAATTTTATGAAATAACCTCACTTTACAAACAAGAAAACTTAGGTTTAGAAACATCAAGTTACTTCCTTTAAGTTATCTGTCTATAGAGTGGTGGAAGAGGGATTCTAATCCAAGAAGAATGACTTTAGAATCTCTGTTTCCAATCACCTTCCTCCTTTTGGAATTTTTTCCAGAAACATAATCCACTCCAAGTACAAAGGCTTCTTACACTTAATATACACATACAAACATACACAAGTAAATAGTGCCAAGCATCCTACAGCATTACCTAAAAGCACAGAGTAGCAGAAATTCAGAAATATGTATCTAAATCTTTTGAAAATATGCCTCATGCACATTTGTGAAACTAATTCTCACCTAGGTCTGTGGATGTAGACCAGTTTTTATTCTTTGGAGACTAAGAAGAATTTTATCATTATCAAAGGCATTACTCTCAAATAACAGAGTTAAGCGCCTAAAAACATACTCTTTTAATGTCATCACTGTTTGGCCAGCACCTCTGACCATCTTTCAAGTATAATCCTGAAGCTAATGCTATCTAGCATCTCCCAAACTTTGTTAGCCAAGATATCACACAACCAATTAACCATCAAATCACACTTACTTTTACCTTGTTAGATAGTTTCCAGTCCTTTTAAAACTCAGGGTCAGTGTTATTTCAGCCAGCTCTCTAAATCTAACTATGCATCTCTACTCCTTTATATTCAAAATATACCTTATACCTAACTTCGTAACTTAGTCATGTAATATATACCCCAAGAAAAACAAAAAAGACCCGCTTACATGAATTCCACTCTGCAGGATGGTCATAAAGTCTGAAAACATAGATATTATTTTAACATATTCTATAACATCAATAAACCATTTATTGTGTATGCATCTGTGTTTCCAGACCTGGTAGCCACCCTGTACTTAAATAAAAACCAAGTAAGCAAAGACAGAGTCAGAAAAAGCAGCACAAATCAAAAGCACAACAGCAAATAACTTGAACTAAAATACAAACCTATCACTGAGAAAAAGACTCAAGATGTTATAAGAGCAATGACATCTTAAATCATCACTAATCCTTACAAGCCTCTACTTTCTTTACAAACTAGAGATTTCATAAAACAAAAACAAAATGAAAGTATATCTAAACTCACATTATGTATTGAGCTAAAAGTTACCATTTCACTTTCACATTTTGATTCAAAACACTCCAGAACAGCTGAACAGAAAGAAGTTAAACTCAGTTTTCCTTACATTTAGGATTTAGAACCACCAGAGTTTTAATTAAATTCTGAATTATATAAACAAACCCAATTATAAGAGATAATTGAAGAAATCAACTAAGGTTGTTTTGATTTCATTTTTCATTTTATAGGCACTCAAAGATGACCAAATGTTAAACAGCTTAATGAACCTAGTCTGAATTACAGTACTGAATTTAATAAAAGTTCAAGTTCTTTTGCACATCAGAGTTTTGATAAAAGTGATAAATACAGTTACAAAAATACATTAAAAGTGAAACTAGTAATTTGAAGGCTTATTTGGGTGCTATAAAGGAGGTCTCTTAGGTCATGAATGAAACTAGTGTTCATTTTTATATTCTGGCACAGAAGTAAACACAAGTTGATTTGCTTTAAAATACAAAAATCAATCCAATTCATTGCAATAAGCAAGATCACATGAGGCTCTAACTCAATGACTCACAAATGAAAGCAAAAGACCATTATGCATTAAAACAAAAACAAACATTAAGGAACTCTCATTGCTTATCTTAGAAGTCTGCAATGTTTGTGTAAACTCAAGAAGAGACATCTTTACCAAACTGGATCATTACTAGTAAAGCTATAGAACAGACAGTAGAAAACTAAGTACCTACTTCATCTCTATGTGCAATAGGACATACTTATGCAGAAAGTTACAATGCAGAAAAGACAAAGGCACAACTTCAAGTAATACACGACAGCTATGGAATTAAGGGAAGCAGTGGCTATATACAGACCAATATGAGCACAATAAACTAGGATTGACTCCATCAGCTATCTTCAACAGAACTGTTGAATAACCAGAGACAGATGAGCAGTCACAAATCAGTGACAGTATTTCAGACACTTTTGGCCAACCACTAATCTTTCAGCTATATTCACAAAAGAAAAGAAACAGCAGGGTCTCTTCCAAACACAAATGACAACATATATTTTATTGGTGCATCCCAAGTTATTTAAACCAGACTTGCTGAAAGTCCTGTTTACTCTCCATTAACACATCTTTTCTGCCACTCTCCTGTCCAAGAACTCCTCTATTCAAGGCTGGACAGTAGATGGCGTTTCCCCCAGTTTCCCTCATGCCTAATGTAGGGATCTCTCTTTTTTTTTTTTTTTTTAAATCTTTGGCTCACATTTTAATCTTAGGTACTATATTTCCCCCTTCCTACTTCCTCTTTTCATATTCCAGTTTTTGTCCAGTTACAGAAAAACTCTTCCTCCATCTCTCATTAAAAATAGTAGAACTCTAATCATAGCCTCTAAGCAAAGTGTAGAAAACACTATATATGCCAAATTCCACTCATAATTTAAGTCATCCATAAAGGGAGCACAGTTGTAATGTAAATTAAGGAAGAGTTTGTTATCAGAACGTAAGATCTCCAAGGGCAGGGATTTCATCTGTTTTGCTGGGCCTCCCGCCTGGAATGGAATCTTGCATATTAGAAGGCACTCAGTGAATGCAAGAATAACTGGAGGGTAAGAGGAGGGTAGCCTACAGACTAAAAACTATTAAGCTCTATTGAATTTTTTACTTCTCAGTGGGTTGGTAGCCTAGAGTAAGTAAAACTAACAGGAAGCCTCTCCTATCTAAACTTGATCTCCCATATATTCTATCATTTAGAGTTGCTTTGAGTTTAATTATTTCCTCTTTTTGTAAGAAACCAAGAAGGGCCACCTGTGTTTAGTAGATAACACCAGTTCGTTAACTCAGAGTTTACTGCTTTAATCAGAAGAGGGAGAAAGAAAAACTCTTTGCCAAGATAGCTTAAGCACCCATGAGTAATATGAACACTCCTAGATTCTACTACTCATAAGAACATCTATTAACCATCCCTTTTCAAGGTTAGGAGTACACTTACACATACCTACATCAAGAAAATACAATTATACTTAAGAATCAGTGACATTAGTCTAAAGCTTTTAAAAGTGCTTTGAAATCCTTCAGAACTTCACAAATTTATCAAACTTACTTTTTCTCAGGTATGTACTACCTATCCAACAAAATCCATACACTTGGCTTTTTTCTTATATAACAAATTTGATTATACCTAATAACATAACTACATTTGACAACAGCTTTCCATGAAAGAAAAGGTTTTTCATGTTTCTTTCATACAAGTGCACTTTTCATTCGCAGCCTACTTTGAAGAGATCAGTCTACATAGACAAAAAGCACAGCAATACCAGACACAGGTCTCACCCTCCCTGTATCACTACCAGTAACTAGTCCCATCTCTAAAAGTAAGACAAGTTCCTTAATATTAAATATAAATCTTCCAATGTTTCTTTCCCCTCTAAATACCATATTTTAGTAGATTTTCTTTTGTTCAAAAGGATGCAAAACAAGTTTTCCAACTAGTATTATGCTTCTAAACTTTAAGAGCTTTAATTTTCAAGAAATGAATCCACTTAAAGCCAATAAATATATAATCTTCATATTTCAACATACTCCAAAAGAAAACTCTGAATCCATTTTTAGCAAGTTACTATCATTAAACTACTTATTAAGTCACAAAAGCTTTAAATTGGCAAACTATGCTTTAAATGTTACAAACCATGTTAAATGTCTAAATATATGAACAAGTTAAAATACTACAATTGTTAAACTACTGGGTTCTTAAAGTTAAATAAATTAGTATGAAGGGTATCATATGTTAAGATATTATAGACGTGGTCACAAGTTAGCTGTATAAAAGAAAAAAAATTTACTTGAGAAATTCTGTGTCATGACATCACAATTCAGAGCAAAATGTTTATGTCTGTTATTACAATAAATTTAAGGGGAGAAATAAAACACTGAAAATTTTTAAAAAGTATGAGCTACCATATGGTATTTGTTGCCTAGGTTGCTAGATGATACAAAAATTAAATCTGAAAATCTCCATAAAGTCTGAGAAATGAAACTACAGTAGACGGACTACACTTTTGGAAAGCTTTATAACTTTACCAAGAATTCAGTGATGCCTTATTTTTATAAAACTGATTCAACTACCTGATCAAATCGCTCAAGTTAGTCTAAACGGTGGTGGTCTGGTCTGGGGACAAACCAGAGAGAATGCTGAAAAGTGTAATTCTAGTCAATGACAACTAATGAGAACCTACTGCATAGTACAGGGAACTCTACTCAATGCTCTGTGGTGACATAAATGAGAAGGAAATTCAAAAAAAGGGGGGGACATATGTATATGTACAGCTGATTCACTTTGCAGTAAGTACACAATACTGTAAAGCAACTATACTAAAAAAAAAAAAAAGTGAAACAAGTTAAATCTTAAACAAGGAGGTTAAATCACCTTAGAAATCTTTCATTTGAAAAGATTCCAAAATGGCTAATCAGAGATATTAGCATACTTAGTTTAAAAGGCCAAAATTTATTTTATTTTAAATCAATGTTTTGATGTAAAGAAGCATCACCAACAAAAACAAGAATAAAAATAAAAAGATTATGAACCCCATGTAACTTTTTCTTCACCTATACTTGTCAGTTCAGCTGCTAGAAGCTGATGACAAGCTCTATCATTTCATGTTTTATGACAGTCAAGCAAAAACTATAAAAATCAATACTCCCCAAATCTACACTATTTTACCTTCACTGTTTAGTTTGAGTACTCGATAGTGAGATGGGTAGTAATCCAGATTACACTTCTGGAGTTTTCTCAATTTCTAGGAATCTGACTTCATACTCTCAATTAATCCTCCTAATCCACAATTCTGCTGATAGGATACAGAAGATACATTCTACAATAAAACATTAAAATTGCTAATATAAATAGCAAATTTCAGTTCCAATCCAAATTCTGAAGTTAGTTAAGAAAAACCTAAAAGAATCAAGTACAGTGAGAAAAAGCATTCAAAATCCATATTCCCCAAAATTCTCTTACTACTCATAATTTTATTTTAAGCTAAATATTACTTAAATAAATTTTGCTATTAGAATTTTGGAACTTAAAAATTTTTAACTCTTAGAACACGTAAAATGCCATGTGTCATATTGTAATAATTACTTTATTACTGTATCACTTTATTAATGTCTTATGAAGGACTACTGTAGAGTACTAGTTTGTTTACTTTCTATGCTAATGTCAAAAAATACTTTTAAATAATTATATATAATATACAAATATTCATATGATGTAGATAATATGTGTAACTAACACTATTGAGTGTGGGGGGGAAAAACATTCATTCCCTGTATTATGTGCAATAAAAGAAACGTTTACCATTCCATCTACAAGGACATGTTTGCAATCTTTCCACTACTAGCACCGGCCAGTTTTTAATGAAACTCCACAGTCGCTAAATAATACTATGGCAAATTCTAACCCTCCATGAATGCCAAGAGAGAGTCTATCAGCATCACATTTTAATTCAAAAGACTCCATAAAAAAGTACGTTTTAAGAAAACAAACTTTGAACAACAGCCACTTTTTCTGACCTCATCAACTTGTGAATGAGGTGTTCTTAGAAGAACAGTTATTTTAGACACTATACCATCCCTTCAAATTATGTAACTTGAATTACTAACATAAGTCAGTATTTACCGACCTATCAGACAAACTGAAAATGCTTTCACCTATTCCTGGAGTCTTTATAGAAATCAGACACCCGGTATAAGAAAACAGGTGTTGAAAGCTCTGCTGGTCACATCTAAGAGAATAATCACAACATGAACAAATCCAAAGGATAATGTCCAAGAAACTGGGGAAATCTTAACTAATGGGTATGAAAGATCAAATAAAAATACTATTCCATGCTGATAATGCAACATAAAGAAACACTGCAGAAATTGTTAGTAAGACTTTATGAAAGCAAAAATAAATGAAAAGGAGAAAACACAAACAACCATAAAAAAAAAGACAAAGAAGACATTGAGAAGCACAGTAAAAATCAGGATTATCCCTGAAAGAAAATCTGTTGACTAACAAAATCTGTTCTAAATACCAAATAAAAGTTCTATTGAAACAACCCATTGTCCATTCAAGAAGCCTACAAAATTATTCCTTTAAGAAATTACCATTTTAGTGGTATAACTTCAACTATATTTTTTTAAAAGGCTGTACACTTAGAAAAGACTACAATAATAATTAGAATAACTTGCCTCACTATTTGTTCAGAAACGCTCTATTTAAAAGTAGGCCAACAATAGAAACTTTGCTATTGCACAACAGAGAAAGTAAATGAAATGTCTATTAACATTCAGTGTTGATGGCATGTTTCTCCAGCTCCTAGAACATACTGACTTACACTGTCTACCCTGAACAATTTACCACTTCTACATCTATGCAGCAGCTCAAATAAAATGAGTTCCTGTGTTAATCCCACAATAAAACTCGGTAATTCTCACATCACAAGAGTTGTAAATGTTTGTTAACAGAAAAAGAATGTTTTTCCCAAAATAGCTACATAATACTAAGGCTACTCAAATTCCTAAATAATCCTTTTTACAAGACTCCCGCCAACTTTATTTTGATACATTAAACATGTGGAGCCTATTTTAAAAGGTATTTAACAGTGACTTCATAAAAACAGCTTCCTAGTTGCTCTGATGTCTTTTTTTCTAAATTTTTCAAGTTGTTTTTAAGCCAACTTGAATAGTGATGAATGTGAGCCACTACCAAACGCTTAAGAAGCATTCTGCCAAACAAGATGGGCAAATGTTCTAGATCTGCTCAACCTGACATTAGAGGTCATGCAACTTGAAAAATGAAATTACTTCCAACGCTCACCGAGCCCTTCCTTTTTAAAATAAGGGCTATTCCCACACTCTACATTTAAAAACAGAATTTTTTTTTTTTTAAATATTAGGCTCGGTGAAATAAAAAACTGAACGAACTGCCGCTTAAAACTAGTGAGTCTATTCTTAATGGGCCTCTTGGTAGATTTGGGATACTGACGATAGCACTTTCATTTAAGAGTTTCACTAGTTAAAAAGAATAACATCCGAAAGGGATTGCTGGGGAAGGCAGGGAAGAGAAGCCCAGAGTCTGCTGACAAGAGAAACGATTTAAATAAAGTCGCTGAGGAGGAAGGAGGCGGTGAGCCGCCTAGACAGAAGAGCGAGAAAGAAGATCTAACAAGGAAGTGAAGTGGAGTGCAGAGGAGGGCAGAAGCTAATAAGGAAACAAATGGGAAAAGGTAGTGTTTTCAAATAGGCATGCACCGGGAAGGGACGAATTAAGGCCTGGAGCAGCCCCCGTGCTTTCATGGGAAAGAGATGCTCGCGGAGAACAGGAACAAGCGGTTCACGTCCAGGCGTTGGAGAGAACTAAAATGCCCTGCCCCGAACCTCTCCCGGCCTCGGCGGAGGCTGGGGAAGGGGCCTAGCCATGAGCCAGGCCCAGCGTTCCGCTCCTCTGGGCTCCGCGGCCAAGGGAAAGGGGCGAGGGTTGGGCGGGCAGAGGTCCCGACCGCAGCTCGGCGGCCCCCCGAAAGCGGTCCGGGGCCTCGGCGGTGCCCGCGAGCCGTTCCCCCTGCGGCGGGGCGCCCAGCGGCCTTACCTGGGGCGAGGGAGGGAGGCGAGGTCTAGGGCGTCCGCTCGCGCCCGCCGCACAGCCCCCCTGCTGCACTCAGCCCAGGCTTCCAACGGAGGCGCGACCCTGCCTCCGCCGCCGCTTCCTCCTCGGGGTCTCGGCCACCGCCTCCGCCGCCTCCGGGGCTGTTTACACCTTCGGGCCCCGCACGCCGCCGCCGCCGCCGCTACCGCCTTCTCTCCACCCTAGCGCCGCTGCCGATTCGGCCGCCGCCACCTCCTCCGCCGCAGCCTCGTCTCTCTGGAGCATCTTCCAGCCACCGAACCCTGAGAAACAGAGACGCCAGCCGCGCCGGCAGGAAACTCCCCCGCAACTGCTAGGGGGACGAGGCGGTCAGAGCACCGGCGGCTTTTCCGCCATTGAGCAGCGGCCGCTCCGCTCCTTCTGCAACCCCCCCCTCCCGGCACCCTGTCCTTCCCCGCCCCTCGGAGAGCCCCGCCCCCAGTTCACACCCATTGGGACGCCGCGCGGACTCTCGCTGTACCCGGTTTGCTAACCGGTCCATCAATCACTGCCCTCCCGCCCAGTCCCGCAGCCCCTGTGCCTCCATCTTTAGTTTTCCCCGCCTACAATGCCCCGCCTTTGGGTTCCTAATTTCCCATTGGGCATCAGTGACCACCTTCAATTGGCAAGGTCAACTATCCATCAAACACCGCCCACTGAGTGAGACCCAACCCTTCATTACCCTTTACTTCATTCAGTTCCGCCTCTGCTATACCTCCCGGACGCCAGGGACCAACCCACCCTAACAGCCATACGTAGAGACTGTCGTCAATCAAATAACGCCCACCTGCGCTCCGCCTCTCAAAGCCCGAGCCCTAGCGATTCACTTTTCTTATTGGCCCAAAGGGTGGCCCGAGCTTTCAATCATTGGCTTTCTCTACATGTCCGTCACGGACCAATTTCCAAGTCCGTCACACCGGCTTTTTTTAAATGAACGCGCAAAAGGCGGGGAAGTATTCGAAAAGCGATTGGCTAGTCTTCGAAAACGGTCAAACCCAGAGAGTCTGTGCGGAGCCTTCCCGTTCTGTGAGGACTGTGCCCCTTTATTTCTGACCTCTAAGCCTTGCGTAAAACAAACGCCATAAAGGAGCCAGCGGGCTGTCCAATTATAGGTGTGGAGGCCTAGTCCCACCCGGAGTTGCAGGGGGTTGGCTGCTGATTGGCGCACAAAGTCCTGCCAGGCCCTCATTGGAGGAGATAAACGCCTCTCTTAGACGGAGAGACGGGAAGGAAAGGCGCAGGCGAGGACGAGAAGCGATCTAGGGAGAGGCGGTTGTTTTGCTTTAGTCCGCGGGTGGGGCGCACGCGGGAGAGAGAAACTGGGGAGGCAGGGCTCTGAGGGAGGTGTTGCGGGGAGGGGAAAGGCCCGGATGTTCCCTAACAATGAAATCATCGCCGACCAATCAGAACAGCTGTACTGGGATACCTGCCTGACCTGTCCCCAGAAGAGAAGAGGGTGAGTCAGAGAGCGGGAAACTGGGGTGTCAGGAGAGGCCAAAAAGCAACGTGAGAAAATGAGGCAGGTGATCCCTTCGGGAGGATTCTGTGCTGTTAGGGGTTATTTTTATTCCCTCTAGGCCCGCCCTGCCTGGCCTTCAGCCCTTGACATTTCCGTGTTTGTTTCTTAGTCAACGTTGATTTTAGAAACTCTTGGCCCAGTCTTTGACTTTCCTTCGCTCCGCAGTTATTGAACGCCAGCTATTTGCCTGGCACTGTACGTAGAGATGAAGTACAAAAATAAATTAGGTGTAAGATGATGGGTGCCCTAACTGACACGTGGTAGGGACGGTGGTGACCTAAAGGATCTTTCCTCGTAAGTTTACCGACAAAGGCTTCACAAAGATACAGGGTTAGTCTAGAATGAATGACTCAATAAGAGGATGAGGGAAGTGGACAACATTCTTCAGGCAACTGAATTAGACTAAAAGGTACTAATCTGCCCCTCCCCCACCCCCAACAAAAGAAAGAAAACTAAAGTGTAATGAAGGCATTCTAATACCTTAGGATACTTTTTTTTTTTTTTAATGAAAATGCCCTGAAAGAGAATTTAAACCTTATTCATACTTTGATGTAAGTTGTTTTGGGCAGACAGTTTAAGAAGCAACAGGGTGCTCAGCTTAGCGGCTGTCAGTGTTTGGGGGAGAAGGGCAGATTTAAGAATAGGGCAATTGTCCTGTCCATGGTGAGAATGACAGAAATGAAGACTTGGTTGCAATTCAAATATCTTGATTTATTCAAGTTTGTGTAAGGATAGTGCTTCTTACAGCGTGGTGGGTAGACGACCAGCATAAGAATCACCTGGGGTGCAGATTCCTGGGTTCGATCACATCTATAATATCAGGAACTCTGGGGACAAGACTTGGATGAATTTTTACACAATTCCCCCAGGTGGTTTTTATGCACACCAATGATTGAGACCTCTAGCATAGGTAATGGAGACACCATAAACTAAAATTCAGTTTCCCTACTTCTGCATGTTGGGAAGAAAAATAATGAGAAAAAGAAGTTGCCCCATTTAGATTTTGCTTTTCCCTTGTCCCCTTTGTTATCAGTATGGCATCATACAGTTCTCAGGAAATATTTCTTAAATGACTTATGGAATCTATTTCTTTAAATCATACTCCTTTGCCTGACACACCTTATATAGGTGTAAGGGAATCTAGGGTCCCAGCTTCCAAAATAGGAATCATGCTAAAAATCATAGAAGTGGAGACATCTAGGGACCCTTGTCTTGAGAATCCAAGCAACCGCAAAGGGCATCAGAGAATTTTCTTGATTTCCTTCTCACTTTCCCTTGGTTGACCTCAAAATTAACACAAAGCACAATCATTTAGGTGGGCTGATGACTGCACATCATTCATTCTTTCAATTACTAAAAATACGGATATGCTGAATACTGTTTTAGGTGCTGAGAATATAACAGGGGTCAAAAGATTTTAGGTTAACTTTGTTATATACTCTATCTAATTAAAACACTCAACCAATAGAGTAGGTCCAAGAAGATTCACAAAATTGATGTGTACTATCAAAAGCATTTAATGTAAAACAAACAAACAAAAAAAACATACGATGTGTCAGAAACATTGAGTACCATCACAGTGGGCTCTGCTACAAACTAGCTATGTGGCTTCAGCTAGTGACTAAGCTCTCTTCACCCAGTAAACAAGCTTTGGTTTGTTCTTCTGTAAAATAGGAATCATAACATCTTCCAAAGTCAGATGAAGAGCTTCAGACACTCTTAGTAGTACAAAGCACTCTCCAATACATAATTTAAAATGGAAATAATACTAAATGTAATGTAGAAAATGGACTGATTTTTCCAGTGTTAACTATAGTACTCTCAAGTTCTTTTTTAAATAAGACATCAGATATCAATGTTCTCCAAACAAATCTGGGTGCCCCAGTTTTGCTGGGGCACTAAACCCACACTTGGTAATCCAGTGCTGCCTACTTCACGTGACTATTTTAAAGATTAAATGGGACATGGTATATAATAGCATCTAATACAGTGCCTGTCAGTTGAATTGGAATCTGTATATGTCATAGGGAAGAAATTTCATTTATTTATTCAGCATATTTATGTGCCTGTTATATGCAGATGACTGTATTCTCTGACAAGGAGCTTCAGTATCAAACTTCAAGTAGTCTGATTTGAGCAGATTGATCCACTCCCTTCTTAACCACTGGAAATGTTCCACTAATAAACCTGTTTTCTTCACTTAAAACTTCACCAGCTCCACTCTACAAATATTTATTAAGCATTCACTGTGAATCAGGTACTATGGTAGATGATAGGCATTGCTGCTTATGGAATTAATTAACTGAGATTGTGGTATAATAAGAAATATATATTTGGTTTTCATCCAAACATAGTTTTGCAGCTATGTTTCTGTTTTATCTATGCACAGATAAAAATAAAATCAAGCAGAGGCAAAACCTAGAAATCTTTGCAGATACCAGTAGGTCTTCAATGCACCCAGCCCTCTCTTTCCCAAGCCATTAAAGACCTTAGGCTCTGAGACACCAGGGCTTCACAGCTTTCTAATTTCCATTAAAATCAGGTGGATCTGATGCCATGGATAATACTTCAACTGAAGTTTATCCTTAAGGTCATGTAACTCATAGCTTGTATTAGTCAGTCTGGCAAGAAATAGATGGTGTAACCAAATTAGGAATTTTGAGAAGCGTGTAATAAAGGGACTATTTTCAAAGGTGCAGACAGGGTAGAGATAAATCATAAAGTCTAATCCCCCCAGGCTAGTAATAGGGAAGCATGGTATCACCTCTGTGCCTGAAGGGATAAGAGAAGGAAGGGCTTGCAGAAACCTGTACCTGGACAGTGTTGTATGCAGAGGGTTCCATGACAAGAATTTTGACCTGTGGTGAAGGACAAAGTAAGTTCTCTTCAAGTAGGAGGTAAATACCCCAACCTCACTCTTTTCCCTCCCTTTGATCTTCTACCCATGGGCAAACCCAACTGGAGCCTGTTGACACTATCCATATAGGCCACAGAACAAGACAGAGCAATGGAGGGATAGCAGGACATGTGGAGGGATGATAAGAGATATCCAACATAAATATATTTGAAGGCAACAAGCACACACATATCAACTATTTCTAGTTATACAATTTGTCTTTTTCCATAGTTGAAGAAGATTCAAACTGTAAAACGAAGAATAAAAATGTTAGAAGAAATCCCTAAATCAAAGATCTCAAAGTATGGTCTGAGGACTTCTGAGGGTCTACAAGGTCAAAAGTTTTTCACAATGATATTAAGACATTATTTGCCTGTTTAACTCCTGTTCTTTCACGAGAATATAGTGGAGTTTTCCAGGGGCTATACAACATGTGCATATGCAACATATTGAATGCAAAAGAAAATACAGATTCCACCTGTCTTTTATTAAGCCAGAGTTTAAACAGATTTGCAAAAATATAAGACAATGTCTCCTTCCTCACTAACATTTTTGTTATTATTATAGAAAATAGTTATGTGTCACCAAAAAAAGCTATTTATGTGAACATATACACTGATAAATATTTTTAAATATCTCAATTTTAATTTCTAGTATAATAAATGTTTATAGATATAACCCACACAGACAAAAGCTCTTTGGGTACTCAGTAATTTATAAGAGTGCAAAGGGACACTGACACCAAACTGAGAATTTCTCTAAATCATACTCCACGTAGGGCTAGCTCCAAAAGTAAGCCAGCTTTAGTCAGTTTAATGAGCTGAGGAGTAGGAGGATGGGAAGAAAAGGATGACCCAGAAGGTAAAATGCCTGCCTCCCTTATCTGCACTCTCTTTTCTTCCCCTTTACCTATTTTTAAGCCTTTTCAGATTTCCTCTCCCTATTGAATCCCTATAGTGCTTTGCTGCTGCAATCCTAGAGCACTTATCCTATTCTACCTCATATTTTAATTATTTAGGTAATTTATTGTTCTAACATGCTACCCTGTCTGAAGGACATGTGTAGGAGCACATGTTGCCCCCACACATGCACATACACACACACACACACACACACACACACACACACACACACCCCAATGGGAAGTTCTTAACCTGAGGTCCACAGAGTCCAAGGGGATTGAATTCACAAGTTTATGAATTTGGAGGGGAAAAATATTACACACTTATTTTTATTAACCTCTAACTGAAATTTAGCATTTCTTTCGTATGAATGTAGACAACAAACCACAGTAGCAGTAACAGTACTTGTGACTTTATCATCATCAGAGATTCCTGATATTTTTATATCATATTAGAGTTGTTACAGAGCTCTTGAACTACCATTTAGAATCAACACTATTTTGAAGTTATGGGAATTATTGGACTCACCACTAGATCTTATTTAAAGTATTCATAAAGAAGCATATATATTACTGTATCCCAAATTTGCTTGTTTTCTTTAATAGTTTGATGACTATTTCAATATAATTGGTTTCCTTCGAAACCTTATGAACTTTATTTTATGTATTTTAAAACATTATCCTGGGAATCCAATTCACCAAAGGAACTCTTTGTTAACAACAACAACAACAACAACAAAAGAAACAAAAAGTAAAAAAGTATGGGGAGTAATAACCCTTGCTGAGACAGTAATCTCCAGTTCGGCAAGGATGTTATTTCTTTTGTTGTATGTTGTACACAGTAGATGCTCAATAATTACTTATTGAATTGAATATGGGGGATCTCAAGTAGTTCACTAGAAGTTTTCCCTTTCCTTAGTGCCACTCAGGCAAGGCTGGGCTGCCACCTTCCATCCCCCGCCCCACTTCCTCTTGAGAGAGGAAGTTGATCAAGCTATGGCCATCCTGCATGCAATCCCCACAGCCTTGGAGGCAAAAGCTGGCTGCCTCAGAGCCAAATGCACTTTTGTGTTTTAAAGTGAGTGTCATGCATAAGAGATGATTGAGATTATGGTTACAACACAGTGAGTTGTATCAGAAACACTTTTTACTTGGAGCCCAACGATATAAATTCTGCAAAACTACAAAATGTTTAAACATGTTTGGCTGTGGAAAACTCTAATATCAGCTATTTATGTAAGCAACTGAGCATTTATGCCCAAATTCATTTACATCATTCATTCACTTTATGTTTTGTTTTCTTTTTACAAAAAACTATGCATTTCTGCCGATTTTTCACCTTTTGCTTCTTGGTAACACTGCCATTTGCTTATGCAATATGGTAGTTTGCTCATGTTTCAAAAACCTAAAGGGAAACATTGTGCTACTTTTTCCTTATTTTTCTTCCACATCTGCAAGGACTCCTTTCCTGTTTACCTTGTCTGAAAGCTCTTTATCTCCTGCATTAAAGCTGGGTATGAGTGCTGATCTTGAAAATCTAAGCAGGCTTTCAGGATGAAGCAGACATCAAGGAGATGAGCACAGGAGTAGAGTCATAGGTTGGTTCTATTATCGACAAGCATGCAGGGATATAGCTGCAAGAAAACTCTCAAATGAAAAATTCATGATGAAAGGGACATGCCAGACTTGAATGCTCTTAGTTTAAAAGGTTTCATAAGGCCCACATTCAATGTCCTTTAGATAAAAGCCTTATGTTTCTGGAAGATAGAAGAGACCCCAGCAGTTAAATAACTGGTCTAGAGGCAGGTATCTTATCAGGACCTGGCCACAGAAAGATTGAAGATCAGCATTGAGAAATTAGGCTCTGAGGCCAAGTTGAAATGGTGACAGGAACGGAAGCCAGAGAATCCAAGGAGATCAGAGGAGATCAACAGCAGAAATGACTGGAAACTGAACCAGTGAGAGGCCAAACTAGGGCTTCTTATGTTCTCCCTCTCCCTCCCTGGCACCAGAACTTGTCTCAAAGTACAAGAGTGGGTTCAAACCTTAGACAAGGGTTAAGGAAGGTATAAGGCTGCAGGAGGGTTGGGGAAGCAAGGACAGGCAGTGCCTTTATAGTGAGAGTTTCCAAAGCCTCCATGATTGCTTCTGGGTTTTTTTTTTCCCAAAAAATTTTTATTAGGAAAATTTTTAGACACACAAAAATAGACAGTGATGTTATTTAATGAACCCCATGTACCTACCACATAGCTTAAACAATTCTCAACATTTGGACTATATTGCTTCAACCATCCTTCCCCTCAACTTTTTTAAGTTTCAGTTTTTAGCCCTTTGATTTCTATACCATCTTCCTTGGAAATTTGTCCCATTCTCATGACTGCCACTACTGCCTCAGTGAATCTGAATCCCAAGTGTGGAACACCAGCCCCATTCTTTGATGAACCGCACTTAGTCAGTGTATGGCGGGAGGTTTAGTTACTCTCCAGCCCCAGATATTAATCTTGGTTAGTCTAAATTATACATGATAATTTCATTCCCCTTAGGGTGATTGGTTTCGGAATGTGCATATGATACAACTCAGTCTTGCTAGTGATACTTGAGGGGAAATAGGCCGGAAGTAGAGGGTTCTAAAGAAAAAAGTGCACTCTTCTTTTGTTGGAGCCAGACTGCCTGCAGTTGTATCTTAGTAGTGCCACTCCCTAGCTAGGTAACTCTGAACAAGTCATATAACTTCCATACCTCAATTTTCTTACCTATAAAATGGGATGATAGAACCAACTCATGGGGTTGTTGTAAGGAACAAAGGAATTAATATACGTAAAGTGCTTAGAACACTATCTGGCCTATCAAAAGTGTGAAGTAAATTTTAGCTATTATTATTATTTTGTAAGGATGTGATGCTTGGAGTTGTGGCAGCCATCTTGTGACCATGGAGGGGCAAGCTTGTGGAGAAAGACCAGCTCACTGTGCATGAAAGAGAGGAAATGTGGAAAGAAACTTAATCATTGATGTCAAGCTACTGAATTAACCTTGGAATCATTCTATCCCTGAATTTCTCAATAAGGGAGAGAATAATTTTCCGTATTATATGTATCTCTTTCATTGAATTTTCTATTATTCATAGCCCAAAGCATCCTAATTGATACATATGCCCCAAATAAGATTTCTTTTCCCCAAAGTTTGCTCAAGTTTATTGCTCTGTCAAGGCATTACAATTTGCCCATTCAGTCTTCTATATAATTCCCCACATCTAGCCAGTTTCGTCAGTGTTTCTTTCCAACTTTTTCTCCATTAACAAAGTTACTGTTAGTGGTAAAACAAAAAAAAAGTGCAGTTAATGCCTGAAACAGCCTTCATGAGAAGTGAGGGGCTCATATAAAGTAAAAATATTAGACACGGCCATCTCTGTCTTATTCACAGGGTCTAGCACATAGTGGGTATTCAATATCTCTTTGTTGAATAAATGAATGGAAGGATGAATGGATGAGTCATTTTCCAGAAGATGATTTTTCAGTGAATAATTTTTCAGAGAAAGAAGTCTTCCTTATTTGATTAACCATTAAATAAAGTTGCTCCAGGACTTCTCAGAGCCTTCTATATGCATCTATGCATTAAGAATCAAGAGGGTACACCACTGTTCAGAGCTTCCCTAACTGAACTAAAGAGGCACTTGTTTTCCAGTCACCATTTTCTGGAGCTCCACAGAACATAACTGGAAAAATGTTAAGGCAGTGTATTTTTAAATGAACATGATATCATTAGCTAACAAATGAAATTATAGTTGAATAGAAATCAACTGCAGTTGGATTTTTCTTAAAAATACAGGGCAGCATTCTGAAATTGGAACTCCCTCCCACTTTTATATGGTACTGAGCCTACATGATAATACAATAGGTGAAATTCCATAAATATCCCAAAGCTCTGTAAGTTAACTCAGATGTCCTATACTCAAATGCCTACAGAGGCCAAGAAGTAAATGAGTGAAGCAGGTGAGTATTAGAAAAACATAGAGGGAGTTCCCTGGTGGCTCAGTGGTTAAGAATCTGCCTGCCAACGCAGGATACATGGGTTCGAGCCCTGGGCTGGGAAGATCCCACATGCAGCGGAGCAACTAATCCTGTGCACCACAACTACTAAAGCCCTCACACCTAGAGCCTGTGCTCCTCAGCAAGAGAAGCCACCACAATAAGAAGCCTGCACACTGCAATGAAGAGTAGCCCCCACTCTCTGCAACTACAGAAAGCCTGTGTGCAGCAACAAAGACCCAATGCAGCCAATAAAATTAAATAAATAAATAAATAATAAATTTAAAAAAAGAAAAAAAAGAAGAATCCGCCTGCCAATGCAGGGGACTCAGTCCCTGGTCCAGGAAGATCCCACATGCCGTGGAGCAGCTAAGCCCATGCACCACAATTACTGAGCCTGCGCTCTAGAACCCTTGAGCCACAACTGCTGAAGCCCCAGTGCCTAGAGCCTGTGCTCCGCAATAAGAAAAGGCACCACAATGAGACGCCTGCGCACCCTGCTTGCCAAAACTAGAGAAAGCCTGTGCGCAGCAACGAAGACTCAACATAGATAAGAAATAAATAAATTAATTAATTTTTTAAAAAATCAAGAAAACATACAGCACTAGCATGATATTAAATGGCAGTTGGTCCTTAGTATCAGTGTCAGGGAATAACGGGTACCCAGCTAAAGGGCCAGGTAATTCACCACTCTGGCTAAATAGTGAAAGAAGGCCCGTTGGCAAAAGCCTTCCTTTTTTCTTCTTTTTTTTTCCCAAGAGAAACCTCACATCTGTATTCTTATGTAAATTTCCCTGTTTTTCAATATTAAGAATTAATTCAATTACTTTTTGAAAAATTGCATGAGCCAAACACACCGCTGCCAGTTTTAGACCAGTCTGTCAACAGCACCTTTAAGGTCCATCCTCATAACTGAATAAATACCTATAAACTCAGATTACACAGAACAGTGAGCAATCACTCATGCTAAATTTCTGTGCCTTAACCTTTTCCAGAGCAAAGAATTTTCTGGAGTTTAGGTATCTTAAAATGCATAATGAAAGAAAAAAAAGACATTTTACCATTTTATCCATTATAAGCTTAATAGTTAATAGTCATATACATTTTATATACTCATGTAACATATGTACAGATGTGAAATTGCAATTTAACACTCTGAAACAGTTGTTACTCAGAATAATTAAGCCATCATTTATATCCTAAGTAGATCGTACTGTCACTTCTAACTGCTAATACGACAAATAATTCTTAGATTACTTCATTGGGTTGATTTTTTTTTTAATGGTCGACCATTAAAACAATCCTTTTAGAAAAATTCTGTTGTCTGAATGCCATCAGTGTCTTGCTTCTCAGATTAGCAATTTTATACTCTAGAGAAGAACTGTAGCCAGATGGATATTTTAATATTAATAGATCATAGTATTGTCAAATTTACCCTGTATAATTTAGATTGCTGTTTTGTTAAAAAAAAAAAAAAACTCTTGCATTTATTAATAGCAGGTAATAGGAATAGAACTGTTGGTCTCAAACAGATTTTGCCAATGACAGCTTCAGGCAGTAGAGAAAACTCTAGAACAATCTACAAGCTATACTTGCTTTCCTATATACTCATTCTCATTTCCCAATGCAAAAAGAGATGGGGATAACAATGCAGTGCCACTTAAAGGAAAGTTGGGGGAGATTATGTATGCATCTATTTTTGCAATTCTAGTATGACATTTATTATTTGAACAAAGTATACATATTCTGAAGCCTAAATATTGTAAAATTCCATGCTAAAGCACTGTTGATGCAAACATTTAGTACTGCATGTTATTAGTTAATCAAAACCCCTGATGAAGCTTAACTGAGCATGGAATGGAAGAATAGAAACGTTTGAAAATCATAACCAACCTAAAACTACTGATGAAGCACTGATAACAAGTGTTCTTCCTGAAAATTGTGGGAATTTCTGCCAATCATATATGCACATATGCTATAGCTTTGCATGCATCCTATTTTCCTAGAAGAACGCTGCATTAGGCCTCACTAAATTCTAACAAATCACTAATTTTAGCTTATGAATATCAGAACTTCATAACCCTCTATAACAGTAGGTTTCAAGTAGGCCTTATTTTTATGTGAAAATGAATGTCATTAGAATTGGCTGAGATAATGCTTATAAGAACCAGGGACCATACTTTTGAGAATGACTTTATGGCCTACCTAAATCTGTACACTGTGCAGAGAGATCATCTGTTCATCTCCCTTACATGTTGGAGCCCCTCGTGGGGCTTTTACATGGGGCCTATTTTACCAGCTGCCACTAGTTACCTTCTACCATATTAGCCCAGACCATCATCTCTTTGCACCTAAAGAACGTAATAACTCCTGACAATGAAAGTTACCAGCCCCTATATTAGTAGCTAGCACCTCTAATGGTGTGCAAAAGTAATCAAAGAACCTAAGAGCTCACAGTTCAGGCATACAAAAATGCGTTGGGCGGCCACGGAGGATCTGGTCTCAGACACATCTCTGCACCACTGAGGACTTGAACTTTCTCTGAAATGTACCAGACCCAAGGGTACCACCAGCCATATTCAGAATAGGACCTACCAGCTACAGCTCTCAAAGTCTCCCCTTGTAACTCTGCAACCATTTTGGACCCTTACTAATCTTAACAAGCACCTTTACTTCTTGCCAGCTCCAATTATAATTCTTGATAAACAACCCATGTAACTAATGTACCGTTGCTGTTTTCGCCTTTATAATCCTCCTCTACTTTGTAGTTCAGGTGCTTTTTGAATCTGTGTCTCTTGGGCTGCAGTCCTAAGAAACCCCAAATACAAAGTAAGGGAAGCTTATAAAGACCCCAAATAAGGCCCTTTTAATTTCAATTAGGTCTCCATTTCTGAAATTTTGGTCTCCATTTCTGAAAATATTAAGTATTTTCAATATTTCAAAAAACCTAAAGGAAATCATGCCTCTACTTGTAATATGGTTGCATTGGCCACATTTCCTACTTTCAGTCTGAAATTATGACAGCTTAATGAAGAAATACCAGTTATCTCTGAGAGATTTGAAATTTAAAATGAAGTTTTATATCTTTGATTTATAAAACATGTAAACATCCTCACTTCATTGTGTTTGCTCATTTTGATTCATTCAATTGTAATCTTTTAATTCTTCCTATTCAAATCCTCCCCATTTTTAAAGGATAGGCTCAAGATCCCACTAGTGCAGTCCTCAGAGATCTCCCATTACTCTTAAACTTTCTAGCATTCATTGATTATTTTATTATCCTCATTTCTTAACATGTGCTAATCCTAATCCCAAACACTGTATTCTTGTCTTCTCCACCACTTTTGAATCAGCAGTACATGAATGGAATGTTCTCAGCTAGGTAAATACTCAACAAATGAATGAAACTCACTTTTTCTTAATAATTAAAAAATATATATTTATATATTTATTTGGCTGCACTGGGTCTTAGTTGAGGCATGTGGGATCTTTGTTGTCACATGTGGGATCTAGTTCCCTGACCAGGGATCGAATCTGGACCCCCTGCATTGGGAGTGCAGAGTCTTAACCACTGGACCACCAGGGGAGTCCCATGAAACTCACCTTCTGAATGAAACTGATTTGAATTTGTAGGACAGTTGACTGAAGTTCATCTATTTAATTTACATAATTTGTAGTGTCCTTAAAAAAAAAAACTGAGGTTAAGCAGACGCTTACAGACCAGATTTTTCTCTCTCCAACCTTTTTATTATGAACGTATTCATACATGGAGAGAAATTTAAAGAAAATTACGATGAATATCTGTATACTCTCCAGCTGCATCCAACAATTTTTATCATTTTACCATATTTATTTCATCACTCTCCAATGATCTCTCTATACATATTTTATACTGTTGCTGAATCATTTAAAAATAAGTTGCAGGTGACATGACACTTAAATACTTCAGTATGCATCCCTAAGGAAAGGAAGCTTCTCCTACATGACTATAATACTATTTGCATATCCAACAAAATTAATAATTAATTCAATTAGATCATTCAATATTCAGTTCTTATTCAGTTTTTCCCCAATTGTCACAAGAATATCTCTTTATCTGTTCTTTTTCCTAAGCGGGATCCAATAAAGTTTTATGCATTGCATTTGGTTGTTATATCTTATAGAGAGGGAAAAAGTTTTCCATGTTTTGGGGTAGCATGCCCTGGATCCCATCAATCTCTTCACATGCTTTTAATCTAAAAGAGTCCTCCTTCTTTCTTTATTACGTCGACTTTTAAAAGAGATAGGGATTTTGTAGAAACAATTTTAATAATGTTAAATAATTCTGTAAGGAAGACATTTTTCAGTTTCACCTGTATACGAAAAAGAAGACATTCCTGTTCTGAGATTCTGAGATTTTGAAATTTAACCTGATTATTGCTTGATACAGTTTCAAATAAAATAGCCACTGAAGGGAGAAGAGAAAACTGTGAATTTACGAGATGATAATTGGGTTCCAGCAATCACTAGCCAGGACTCCTTGAGGAAGTTATTTAGCTGCTATGAGGTTCATTTTCTGCTACATAAGAGGGAGATGGTATCTACTTGGTAAGGTAAGGATTACTATGAGATAATTATGCGAATGCCTAGCATAGCGTAGAAGCCTAATAAATACTGGTTTCTTTCCCCTAAGTCCCTATTTTTTGTCTAAGAATGGAGTATTTCCAGATTGGTGACCTACTGAAGCATGATTCTTTCTTTGAATATTTTGTTGCCAAGTCAATTGCAAAACAAAGTCCAAACTTGAGTTTTACACTTCATTTTACTTTGCTTTATTTCAGGGTTATGTTTTGAAAGTAATAATCTGTGCACCTTCATTTTGAGTTTATTATGTAAAATGATTTCTAAAAAGCACCTCTAAAAACGATTTAAGACAAAATCATTACTATTCTAAATTAACATTTTAATCTAAATATGTTTTTAGTTTTCTTTAGATATTATTTATGCCCGCATTATAAATTTTAAATATGACATTTAAAAAATAACAAATTACAATTTCAAATTACTTGCATAAAGGTATGGACACAGTTCTAATGGAACTACTTTTAAAATTAAAGAGATGTAATTTAGACAAGCTTTACCATCTTGCTGGTTCTCTTATTAATGAATCAATGTCTTTGATAAGTGTTGATTCTAAATAAAATTAAAGAGATACATAGTCCACAATATTATAATTTTCTAAAAAATAATTAAAATAAATGCTAATTAATTATCTTTGAAGTATAAAGATCAAGTAAGTCACTAAAGATTAAAAGAAAATTATCCTTTTCAGAAAACCATATTAAACAAAGATATAGAAAGGACAGAATGGATTGTGAAAATTCTCTATTCAGAATTCTTTTGTGTTCATCACTATACTTTAAGGTTAAATTTGACACTGTAAATAGCTACAGAAAGAAAAAAATGAGCCATCTTTTAAAACATAGTTTTCCTTGTATTATTTTGGAACATGAGTATATCACAGTAGTCATTTACCCACATAGGACATCTATTTTGGTGGTTTTTATTAATAGAGTTCATGCAGTCTATGGCAAGGTTAACACCAAATAAAGGTCACTGTTCATTAATTATATAGGTCAATTCTGGAATTCTAATAATAACTTCTTAATAAGTCATAAAAGAATGTACATATATTTTTGTTTCATTCTCCAGGCTATATTTTTTGTGTGTCTTAGATTATATATAATGATTATAACAATTTTCTTTTATTATAACTTCCTGGTGTTACTTCTATGTATTTACTGTGGGGTGATTATATTATAAATAATAACACTGAATTTCAATTGCTACATGAATATGCACATATTTGTTCATATTTAGACTGTACCATGGTTTATTTGCTATTAATAACCATCATACAGGACAACATACAATAAAAAAGTGAGATTTTAGACACAATTATTAATGTTTGTTGCAAAATACTTCACTGAGTAGGACAAATAGCTGATTGGCTTCAGGAAATTTAATCTCCTTATATTAAGCTGAAATTAGTGAAAGCAGACTGTGCATTGAAAATGCTATAAGATTATAGAAAAGAACAACTTCAATTAAAGCAGTATGCTTTCATAATTTTCCAACATTGCAAGAGAACTCTCCACCAACTAGAAGCTAGTAATCAGAAATAAGAGAACTATTTTTAAGCAAATTTCCTACCAGTTAGCCATGTGAACCCTCCTCCAATCCTGCTGGTTTGCTCACTGTGGAACCCTTTGCCTCCTCTCTCAGCTCTGCCTATTCCAGCCACAAGGATCTTGATCTGTCTCCTATGTGGTAGTAACGTTTCTGTGCCCTGCAATTTAATACTTAATTATATACTGTTTTGTGCTAGTCTCTAATTGTTTTAGGTGTGTTTTGTATTCTCTTCTCAATTAGACGGTAGCCCCTGAGGCTAGGACCATGTGTCTTATTTCTTTGTTAATGCTTTTTTATGCTAAACATGGTAGGCACAAAGTAACGTCTTGTTGGAAAATCTTAAAATAGCCATTGATTTTGTACAACTGTGGCCAGAGCTCAAAGCAAAAAACCTCATGTCTGTGTTGGGTAGAAAGGACACTCACTGGGCCCTGATGATTTCAAATTCATTCAGATTCCTCTGGTTACAGAAATCTACTCAAGTTGACTGAGCTAGTTAGGTATCTATAATAAACAAACAAGATGATTTCAGGAAACCCAAATGCACACTGGTGATTAAGACTGCATGAGACTGAACCTGGGAATTGGAAGGTCAAAAACCAGTCAATGTCTTTTTCTTAAAGCCAGCATGGTCTTTCTTCCATTTCTCCAGCCAGCTGCGTCTATCTCACCGTATATCTGCCGGTCAGTTTCCCTTGCCTGAACGTGTCTTAGCATGGCTACTCCAACAACAACCTTCCACGGTTTTATTGATACAAGTCCAGGACCCATGAGTAACTGGCCCAGGATTCATATCCCATTTCCAAATTTCAGACAGAAAAGCTATGATTGGACTGTAATGTGTCAAATATTAATTTCTGTCCCAATCAGCAGTCACCTGGATAGCAAGGGTCAAGTGGTTTGATATCCATTCTCAGCAGGGTTGTGAGGAAGATAGAGAGGAAAGAAGAGGAAAGATAGAAAGCAGGCAACTTGATTGATGCAACTAATACAGTTAAAATCTATAGGAAATTGTGACAAAAGTTTTATGGGTGTCTCCCCAACTCATAACCCCCTTTTCCTGAAAATTTACATCTTGCCTGCTGGGGTAGTCCCCCAACAGACACATTTGTACTAAATGACACTGTACTTCTGGACAGCTGATTAAATCAGAGTGATCATTCTTCCCAAGCCAGGTTAAACTGACTTTCTCCCAGGAAATTTTCTTTAAGGCCAAGAAATTGCCCATCAGGCTAGGATGGTCTTTTGAGAGGAAAGGCTGTCAGCTTAGAACTGTTTTAGGACCATCCTTCTCCATTCTGTGCACAGGAAAGGAAGAAGAACCAGTCTGTTGTGAGAGAAGAATGAAGCAGACAACCTTAAAGAGGCACGGATGAGATAGGAGAGCAAGTTCTGCCACGTTCTTCAAGGCTGAATAGTTTCTGATTCCAGAAGCCCAACTGCTTTACTGCCCTTGAGTTCTTTGAGACATCTCCACATTATTTTTTGCTTTAGTTAGCTCAAGTCGGTTTCTGTTATTTGCAACCAAATAGCTGAGATATGCAGATGAAAAGTAGGAGTCTTTCCTACACTTGTCCATTGAGACAAGTCAGTTGTGTTAAGATGTGCCAATATTTTGTTACCATGAAAAGCTTCTAAATTTATCTTGTAGACTCACATATCTGTGTGCTATATAGTACATCTGTTCGTGACTCATGGGGATTAAATAGTATGGGAGGGCTCCATTACCTGATTCTCAGTTGGGTGTTATATGATTTTTTGAAAGAGAACAATTTGTGAAGGAAAATAGCCTTGAAGAGTGTTTTTTATCATTTATATATATATCTGTTATTATAACTGATGCTTGTTACAGTTTTCAAAGCACATTAATGCATATCCTCTCATTTGACATTCACAACAATCCTCTGGGGAAGGATTAATTTTATCATTCCTATTTCATAAATGAAGAAACTGAGGCTCAGAGAGATGCGTTTGTTGTCATTAATCTAGGAAGGAAACAACACAGACTCAAAATCAGTATTTATTATATATTTCTGACCCACATTTGATCTTTGTCTTCTTAGAGCACACCTTTCCCCCCTTAAAAAACTTGTTCTTCTATTGAAGTATAAAAGGGGTACAGAAAAGTGCACAAATCATAAGCGTACAGTTCAATGAATCATCACAAAGCGAACGCACCATGTAATTACCAATAGGACATGAAATTGGATATGACATTTCTGCCCTCTCCCAATCACTCGCATCCTTTTTCTCAAAAAGAAATCACTCTCCTGACTTTCAATACCATAGATTTGCCTGTTTTCAAACTTTATGTAAATGAAATTGTGCGGTATGATTACTTTTGCATTCAACTTCTTTTACATAGATGAGATTCATCTACTTTATTGTGTGTAACAGTAGTTCATTCATGTCTATTCCTGCATTGTATTCCATTTTATGAATATACCACAGTTTATGTATCCATTCTATTATCTATAGATACTTGAATTGTTTTCAGTTTGGGACTAACATGAATGATGGTGCTATGAGCATTCATGAGAATACCTTTCAGAGCACCACATGCATGCTCTGTGGAGTAAATACCCAAGGAATGAAATTGCTGGGTCAAAAGTTCAGATTTAACAGCTACTGCTAGGCAGTTTTGCAAAGTGGATGTATTAATTTACACTCCCACCCCACTGGTATAGGAAAAATTTAGTTGCTCCTTATTCTCATCAATACTTAGCATTTTCTGTTTTTTATTTTAACCATTTTGGTGAGTGCATAATAGTATATATCACTGTGGTTTTGGTTTTTTAAAAATTAATTAATTAATTAATTTATTTATTTATTGGCTGTGTTGGGGGTCTTTGCTGCTGCATACAGGCTTTGTCTAGTTGCAGTGAGTGGGGGCTACACTTCGTTGTGATGCTTGGGCTTCTCATCGTGGTGGCTTCTCTTGTTGCGGAGCATGGGCTCTAGGTGCAGGCTTCAGTAGTTGTGGCACGCAGGCTCAGTAGCGGCTCGCAGGCTTAGTTACTCCATGGCATGTGGGATCTTCCTGGCCCAGGGCATGAACCTGTGTCCCTTGCATTGGCAGATGGATTCTCAACTACTGCGCCACCAGGAAAGCCCTATATCACTGTGTTTTAAATTTTCTTTTCCCTGATAACTACTGAGCTTGTGTACATTTTTATGTTCACTGGTCATTTGGATATTCTCTTTTGTGAAGGGCCTGTTCAAATTTTTGCCCATTTTTCTATTGCTTTGTAAGAATTCTTTATATAGTCTGAGTAATATGCATTAACCTTTGTAATATGCATTACAAATGTCTTCTACCTTTTGTGTGGTTTGCATTTTCAGTCTTGAATTTTTGACATCAAAGAAATTATAGCATCTTATTTGCATTTTTTTGCTTCATTAAAAGTGTAATGATTTTAATTATTTGGGATAAAATCCAATGAAACAAGATGTTCAAATGGCACTTCTCTTTCATTTTTGGCCAGGCTCCCAAAGCTGAAATCAACACAATGGGTGACCAGTATTCCCAAGTCACTCTTGGATCTACTAAGTATGTAATACTCTGCCTCTCATGAACCTACCATCGACCTTGACAGTATAAAGAGATTGAGGTAGAGAAGATGGGAAGGTGAGAATTTCTTTGGAAAGGTCTTTCTCTTCCCCTCACCTTCACATTGTGTCAGGGAGGAGTGTGCTCCGCCCTCACTTCAAGCCAAATGAGAAGCACCTCAAGGAGACCTCCCAGAAGTTGTCCCCATGAGTTTCAGGAAGAAGGAGTTGAGCCTGATCCTTGCTAAATGTGAAGGCTGGAGACATAGCTTAAGCTTCACTCATTTGCAGGGCCAAATTGGGTGTAAAATGGCCTTTCACATACAGGAGGCAAAGGATAGTATGTTTCAGGGAACAAAGTGGAATCCACAAAAAGCATCGACCTGTGATCATCTGAAAAGGAATCTTGCCTTCTTGCTCCCTAATGGGGAGAGAAACCACAAGAAGTCCAGATTTGAGGATGTCATCAAAAGCTGACAGCCAGAGAAGAGTCTGCAACAAGGAGCTATAGCCAGGGTTTGTGAAAGCACACGGTGTAATTCTGGGAAAAAATTAGGAGGAAAAGTGACATCTTTGGAGAAAAAGGGTCATCTTTGGATAGTCTTCATACCCAGAGGGCACTGACACCAGATGACACAGTACGAGGCATACAAAACTGTTTCCCTTTCTCTCCAATCCCCTTTCCCCTAGCACAGGGTGGCGAGGTCAGAAACAGCTCTTAGAAGTGGGGGAGGTATTTGGGGAGAAAGAAGCAGCTGACAAGGCAACCTCTCCCACCTCAGACTCTGAGGCCTTAAGCAGGCCTGATCTAGAGAAGTAGAGAAGATTCAGCTTTGAACAAGTTTGGAATTTTGAAATTGCCCTCAATAGAACTGAAGTTACAAGAATAAAAGTTTGAACTGTACTCTTCTACAAATTCTCTTCTCAGCTGTTTCTACTCTGAAGCTTATTTCAACTATTGAGTTTTCAACTTAATTTATTATTTAAAATTTTATTAAATTTAAAGTAAAAAAAAAAATGTTCACCCATTTCTTCCACTCCCTACCCTTCACCTCTTACAACCACCAATCTGTTTTCAGTAGCTATGAGCTTGTTTTTTTTATAAATTCCATATATAAGAGAGATTATGCAGTATTTCTCTGTCTGACATATTTCACTTAGCATATTTCACTTAGCATAATGCCCTTCACTTTGATAGCCCAACCATGCTATCAAAAATGGCAAGGTTTCACTCTTTTTCATGGCTGAATAATATTCCATTGCATACGTGTACCCAATTTCTTGATTCATTCATCCATCAATGGACACTTAGGTTGTTTCCATGCCTTGGCTATTGTATACAATGCTGCAATGAACATGAATGTGTATATATCTTTTCAAATTAGTGTTTCTGTTTTTCTCAGATAAATATCCAGAAATGGAATTGTTGGATAACATGGTAATTCTATTTTTAATTTTTTGAGGAATTTCCATACTGTTTTCTCCAGTGGTTGTACCAATTTACATTTCTATCAATGGTGCGCAAGATTTCCTTTTTCTCCACATCTGTGCCAACACTTGCTATTTCTTGTCTTTATGATAATAGCCATTCTAACAGGTGTGATATCTCATTGTGTGTTTTTTTTTTTCATTGTGGTTTTTGTTTGCATTTCCCTGATGATTAATGTTGTTGAGCACATTTTCATGTACCTGCTGGCCATCCACAGGTTTTCTTTGGAAAAACGTCTATTCATATGTTCTGCCTATTTTTAAATTAGATTTTTTTTTTTTGCTAAAAATTTGTATGAGTTCTTTGTGTATTCTGGATATTAGCCCCTTATCCTATATATGATTTACAATTACTTTTTCCCATTTATTAAGTTGCCTTTCCATTTTGCTATTGATTTCTTTTGCTGTGCAAAAGCTTTTTAGTTTAATGTAGTCCCAACTTGTTTATTTTTGCTTTTATTGTTTTTGCTTTTGGTGTTAGATTTTAAAAATCATTGCCAACAGGACTTCCCTGGTGGTCCAGTGGTAAAAAAAATCCACTTTCTAATGCAGGGAACATGGGTTCCATCCCTGGTCAGGGATCTAAGATCCCACATGCTGCAGGGCAACTACGCCCGTGTGCCTTAACTAGAGAGCCTGTGTGCTGCAAACCACAGAGCCCATGTGCTCTGGAGCCCATGCACCACAACTAGAGAGAGAAAGCCTGTGCACCACAATTAGAGAGAAGCCCGCGCACCACAATGAAAGATCCCACATGCCTCAATGAAGATCCTGCGTGCTGCAACTAAGACCCAATGCAGCCAAAAACATAAAGAAAATAAATAAATAAAATCTTTCCAAAAAACAAAAAGTGGTTAAAAGGAATAGGAAGCAAAGAGGGGTTGAAATTAAAAAAAAAAAAAATCATTGCCAAGACCTATGTCAAGGGCCTATGTTTTCTTCTAGGAGTTTCATGGCTTCGGGTTCTTACTTTCAAATTTTTAATCTATTTTGATTTAATTTTTGTGTATAGTGTAAGATAGTGGTCCAGTTTCATTCTTTTACATTTGGCTGTCCAATTTTCCCAACACCATTTGTTGAAGACATGATCCTTTCACCACTGTATATTCCTGGCTCATTTGTCATAAATTAATTGACCACAAATGTGTGGGTTTAATTCTGGGCTCTCCATTCTGTTCCATTGATCTGTGTGTCTGTTTTTATGCCAATGCCATTCTCTTTTAATTACTATAGCTTTGTAATATAGTTTAAAATCAGGGCCCATGATGATTCCAGATTTGTTCTTCTTTCTCAAGATTGCTTTGGCTACTCAGGATCTTTTGTGGTTCTGTACAAATTTTAGGATTGTGTCTTCTACTTCTGTGAAAAATGCCATTGGAGGGGCTTCCTAGGTGGCGCAGTGGTTAAGAATCCGCCTGCCAATGCAGGGGACACAGGTTCGATCCCTGCTCCAGGAAGATCCCACATGCCGCGGAGCAACTAGGGCCGTGCGCCACAACTCTTGAGCCTGCACTTGAGAGCCCGTGAGCCACAACAACTGAGCCCATGTGCCGCAACTACTGAAGCCCACGCGCCTAGAGCCTGTGCTCCTCAACGAGAGAAGCCACGGCAATGAGGAGCCCGCGCACCACAACGAAGAGTAGCCCCCACTCACCACAACTGAAGAAAGCCCGCGCACAGCAAAAAAAAGACCCAACACAACCAATAAAAATAGATAAATAAATAAATAAATTTAAAAAAAATGCCATTGGAATTTTGATAGAGATTGTCTTGAATCTGCATATTGCTTTGAGTAGTATGGACGTTTTAACAATATTAATTCTTCCAATCCATGAGCATGGAATATCTTTCCATTTATTTGTGTCTTCTTCAATTTCTCTAATTAATGCCTTACAGTTTTTAATATACAGGTTTTTCACCTCCTTAGGTAAATTTATTCCTAGGTATTTTATTATTTTGATGCAATTATAAATGAGATTGTTTTCTTAATTCCTTCTGATAGTTTGTTATTAGTGTAAAGAAACACAACAGATTTTTGTGTATCAATTTTGTATCCTGCAACTTTACTGAATTTATTAGTTATAACAATTTTTCTATGGCATCTTTAGGTCTATATAGTTTTCTATATATAACATCATGTCATCTGTAAATAGTGACAGTTTTACTTCTTCCTTTCCAATTTGGATGCTTTTTATTTCTTTTCTTGCCTAATTGCTCGGCTAGGGCTTCCTATGTTGAATAAAATCATAGAGGGTGGGCATACTTGTCTTGTTCCTGATCTTAGAGGAAATGCTTTCAGCTTGTCAGCATTGAGTATAATGTCAACTGTGGGCTTGTCATATATGGCCTTTATTTTGTTGTGCTAAATTCCCTCTATATGCCCTCTGTTGAGAGTTGGTTGTTGTTTTTTTTTAATCACAAATGGATGTTGAATTTTGTCAACTGCTTCTTCTGCATCTATTGAGATGATGATATGATTTTTATTTTTCATTTTGTTAATGTGGTATATCAAATGGACTGATTTGTGGATGTTGAACCATCCTGGCATCCCATTTGATCATAGTGTATTATCCTTTTAATGTAATTTGGTTTGCTAATATTTTGTTGAGAATTTTTGCATCTATATTCAGCATGGATATTGGCATGTAATTTTCTTTTTTAATAGTATCCTTGTCTGGCTTTGATATCAGGGAAATGCTGGCCTCATAAAACGTGTTTGGAGGATTTTTCCCCTCTTCTATTTTTTGGAGGAGTTTGAGAAGAATTGGTATTAATCTTTTGAATGTTTGGTAGAATTCACCAGTGAAGCTTTCTGGTCATGGACTTTTGTTTGTTGGAAGGCTTTTGATTACTGATTAAAGCTCCTTGCTAGTAACTGATCTTTTCAGATTTTATATTTCATAATGATTCCTTCTTGGTAGACTGTATGTTTCTAGAAATGTATGCATTTCTTCTAGATTGTCCAGTTTGTCAGCATATATTTTTTCATAGTATTCTATTATGGTCCTTTATATTTCTGTGTTATCAGTTGTAATATCTCCTCTTCCATTTCTGCTATTATTTATTTGAATCCTCTCTCTCTCCCTCTCTCTCTCCCTCTCTCTTTTTTTCTTGGTGAATTAAGCTGAAGGTTTAGCAATTTTGTTTATCATTTCAAAGAATCAGCTCTTAGTTTCATTGATCTTTTTAACTGTCTTTTTAGCTTCTGCTTCATTTAGTTCTGCTTTAATCTTTATGTCTTTCCTCCCACTAACTTTGGTCTGCATTCATTCTTGTTTTTCTAGTTCTTTGAGGTGTAAAGTTGTGTTGTTTACTTGAGACTTTTCTTGTTTCTTGAGGTATGCAATTATCACTAAGAACTTCTCTCTTAGAAGTGCTTTTGCTACATTCCACACATTTTGGTATGTTACATATCCATTTTCAGTTGTCTAAGGTATTTTTTATTTTTCTCTTCTTTAATCTCCACATATTTTGAATTTTCCAATTTTCTTTGTGTAATTACTTTCTAGTTTCCTACCATTGTGGTTGGAAAAGATTCAATTCTCTTATATTTATTAAGACTTGTTTTGTGACCTAACATATGATCTATCTATCTTGGAAAATATTCCATGTACACTTGAGAATAATGTGTATTCTGTTGCTTTTGGATGGGATGTTTCATAAATATTTGTTAAGTCAATCTGTTCTAACATGTTTCTTAAGGCTGCTACTTCCTTATTGATTTTCTGTCTAGATGATCTGTTCATTGATATAAGTGGTATTTTAAAGTCCCCTAAAATTATTGTATTGCTGTCTATTTCTTCCTTTAGGCCTGCTAATACTTACTTTAATATTTAGGTACTACTATGTTGGGTGCATAAATATTTACAAATGTTATATCCTCTTGTTGGATTAACCCCTTTATTATTGTCATTATGTCTCTTCTTTTTGTCTTTTTTTTTTTTTTTTTTTTTTTTTTTTTTGGCACACGGGCTTAGTTGCTCCACAGCATGTGGGATCTTCCTGGAGCTGGGATTGAACCCGTGACCTCTGCATTGGCAGGCGGATTCTTAACCACTGCGCCACCTAGGAAGCCCTTTTTGTCTTTTTTTAATGTCCCTTTTTTTGTCTCGTTACAGTCTTTGTTTTATTTTTTACATTTATTTATTTATTTACTTATTTTTGGCTGTGTTGGGTCTTAGTTGCAGAACATGGGATCTTTGTTGAGGCATGCGGGATCTTTCATTGTGGTGCACAGGCTCCTTGCTGTGGTTCGCAGGCTTCTCTCTAGTTGTGGTGTGGGGGTTTTCTCTTCTCTAGTTGTGGAGTGCAGGCTCCAGGGCGTATGGGCTCTGTAGTTTGCGACACACAGGCTCTCTAGTTGAGGCATGCAAACTTAGTTGCCCCGTGGCATCTGGGATCTTAGTTCCCTGACCAGGGATCAAACCCACATCCCCTGCATTGGAAGGTGGATTCTTTACCACTTGATTACCAGGAAAGTCCCATAGTCTTTGTCTTAAAGTCTATTTTGTCTGATACAAGTGTGCTACTCCAGCTTTCTTTTGGTTTTCATTTGCATGGAATGTCTTTTCTCATGACTTCACTTTCAGTCTGTGTGTGTCCTTACATCTAAAGTGTGTCTCTTGTAGGCAGAATACAGATGGATCTTGTTTTTTTTTTTAATCCATTTAGCCACTCTGTCCTTTGATTGGAGAATTTAATCCACTTAAGTTTAAAGTAACTATTGATAGGTATGGGCTTATTGCCATATTGTTAATTATTTTCTAGCTGTCTTTGTAGTTCCTCTCTGTTCCTTTCTTCTTCTTTTGTTCTCTTCCTTTGTGTTTTGATGCCTTTCTTTGGTGGTATGCTTTATATTCCTTTCTCTTTATCTTGGTGTATTTACTATAGGTTTTTGCTTTGTGGTTACCATGATGGTTACGTATAACAACGTACACCTATACCAGTCTATTTTAAGTTGATAACAACTTAAGGTTGATCCCATTCTATAGCTCAACATTTTTACTCTTTCCCCACCCATGTTTTATGTTTTTGATGTTACATCTTATATCTTTTTATCTTGCATATCCCTTAACTAATTATTGTTGTCATAGTTGTTTTTACTGCTTTTGTCTTTTAACCTCCATACTAGCTTTATAAGTAATTAACACACTATCTTGATTATATATTTACTTTTCAAGTGAGATTTACTCTTTCATATGTGTTCTTATTACTAATTAGCACCCGTTCTTTTCATCTTAAAGAAGACCCTTTAAAATTTCTTGTTAGACCAGTTTAGTGGTGATAAACACCTTTAGCTTTTGCTTGTCTGGAGAACTCTATCTCTCCTTCAGTTCTTAAAGATAACTTTGCTGGGTAGAGTATTCTGATGCTTAATTCAACTATTGAGTTTTCACCTTTAATTATTAAAATTTTCATCTCCAGAAATTCTGTTTAGCTCTTTATCATATTTGCTTAACCATTTTTATAGTCTTTTGTTCCTTGCTTGTATTTTCAAATCACTCATTTCCTTAAACATATTAAGCACAATACTTTTATGTTGGGCCTGACAATCACAATTTCTCAAGTCTTTGCAGATACGATTCTTCTGTTTTGTTTCTGCTAGTTCCAGCTTTGAGTGCCTTATTTCCTTGTGTTGTTAGATTTTTATTATTATTTTTTTTTTTTTTACTGTGAGCTGAATCATTGGCCTTAGCATTTCATCTGTGGAATTTCTTTGAGGTCCAGGTTGAAATTTCAGTCCTCCTGCCTGTTGCCTGGGGGAACTACAACCTGAGACCACTTCAAGTTCAATGATCAATTGAGGTTTTCAAACCTCACAGGGAGCAGGTTTTTGGAATGAAAATCCACTTGGAGGTCAGCTTGTGTTATAAGTGCTCAGGGGAAATTTTTCTATCTCTTTGTCTTCAACCAGGATCAAGTTCAAGATGCAAGTTTCTTGCTGTCTACTCCTGAGTGATAAGTTAATTTTTCTTTGGAATTTTTGGGGTCCTGGTTTTACACATATCTCCTAGTAAACTCTCTACTTGAGTAGGCCCTAACAGTTATCTCCTGTCCCCTAAACTCGGTGAAGCCATCAAAGTGGAATCTCAAGGTCACCAGAGTTCTTCAGAAACTTTAGGGTTAAGCCAGCTTCCGTGCTCACTTTACTTCTTCAAATTCCTGCTTTAACTTCATTGTAGGCCTTAGTAGTTCTCCTTGCACCATGCCAGTCAGCAACACATTTTTATTATTTTTTTCAATAACTTATTCCAGGTAAAACCACAAGGGAGGGTTTATCAAACCTCTTACAGCCTTTTGGCTGCTCACCAAATCTGTGTCACTTTCTTCCTGGACATACATACTTCTGGACAAGACACCCTCATGCTTGAAAGAGACCAAAGGACTTGTTATCTGGGAAGTAACTGGATATAACTCTGAGTTTTCACCCAGGCAGGGACATTTAACTAAAACTGGTGATGATGAATAGGGTCACTTTCATACTTGCACATTGCTGAGCTCAGCTTCTATCTAAAAATGATCACACACTCTTTACAATTAGGCGACTAGCGAGAGATGCCTTTAACATTTCTAAAGAAACATTAAGAAAGTAGTGGCAGTGCTTCTCAGCTGTTGAAGTAATCCTGCAGAGGAGTGAGTTTGAGGCCCCAGTGAAATGCAGCACTTATTGACATATATTTAATACAAGGAAAAGTTTGAAGCAGTGAGGCCAAAACAGCCAAAAATGACAGAGACCATCAGGCTTGGGGTGTTTGGTGACTGCAACTTCTCTAGCATTCAGTCTGTCTCAGCTTCACAGGTAACCCCGAGGTGGGGGTTTACCAAAACTTCTACAGCCTCTGTGGGAGAGAATGACTGGCTCTTTTCAAAGCTGTTATCACTTTGCTCCTAGACCATATTTCCTAGCCTCCTTTATAGATGGGTGTGGTCTGAGTTTTGACTGATAGAATGTCAATGTGAGCACTTTCAGCCTGGCCCATTAAACCTTCCTGCAAAGTTGCTGGTGAGCTATAGCTTTGGCCAGGTGTATTTGCCCCTGCTTTTCCCCAGTGGAAGTAGCCTGTGTTGGCTCTTTTCATGTTGAAATTCTTTGCTCAATCACTTGTGAACACTGTGTAACATAGAATTCCAGTAGTCCATCCGCCCTACTGGTACCTTATTTTAACTCTGGTTATTTATCTCATTCTCTTTCCTCTTGCTCTATGTTTAAAATTGATTATATAAACCACATACTTCTAAAACCAAAATGAAAAACCTTTGTGATCTTTCTCCTCTGCCACTGGAAGCAAAGGACCCCAAGGCTCCAGAAGACAGCAGATCATGAGATGGAAGAAATCAGAGTCTGAGTTGTTATATGGAAGATCATTCACCAAACACCAACTGGACATTGACTGAGAGAGAAATTAAATTTCTATTGAATTGTCACTGAGATTTTAGTCTTTCTATTACTACAACTATTATATTAACAAATACAACCCATGTCACCCTGAAATTCCAGCAAAATTACCTACTATGGCTGTAAAATCCGTTTTAGCAAGCCAGGTCATCTGTATCTAGCAACTAGGATTTGGATATAATGTCTGTCACTAGTTTCAACATGCTACATTGTCCACAGAGTTATGACAATGACTAAGCATCACAAACAACACAGTCTTATTGCAACTAGGTAACAACGATCAGTCCATGGGCTTGTCTATCATTTATCTGAGGCTTAGGACGGACTGAGCTAAGCAAGCCTGGCCAGGGCCCACCAGTTACACATCCTGATAAAAAATGTTTTTCTAAATGTAACCTGAATAAATCTGGAGGTCCTAGATGCATGGGCCTTTGTGTGGTATCATAATCATATTCGAAATCCTGAAGATAATGTTGATCTTTACCCCAGTGAGGTAGGAATTTTATACAATGTTTTATCATAATGTATGAATCAGAGTATTTGGTGGAAAATAGCAGAAGCCAATTCTGGCTAATTCCAGAGAAAAACAAAACAAAACAAATTATATAGCATACTTTACATACTAAAAAAAAAGAAAAAAGGATAGTTTACATACTAAAAAAAAGTCTTCTGGTAAACCATATTTAATAAACTGGCAAAAACTACTAAGGAGGTTAGGCCAGATGAGAACTCCAAGACCACAACATAGGCTAGTTACATGTCTTAAAATATCACCCCATGGATTACTTATTAACTAAAATAGGGAAAAGCCACTTTTACAAAGGAGGGATCTGACATACTTAACTTAGTGACCTAACTTAATATTGCTAATAATGGCACAAACTGATATGACATGTCTCCTGAAGTGATACAATAAGAGGATACAGCATCATCTGTGTAGTACACTTTTAAAAGCATTTAACCTGAAACTAATCAGGCAGAAACAATCGACAATTCCAGATTGTGGGGCTACTTGCTTGTAATCTTCCAAGTGATTAGTGTCATAAAAGACCAAAGAATGCAAAAGAATTTTCTAAATTAAAGCAGACTAGAAAAACACAAACCTTGCTTAAATCCTATCTTTTTTAAAATTAATTAATTAATTTTTATTATTATTTTTGGCTGTGTCAGGTCTTACCTGCAGCGCTCAGGCTTCTCTCTAGTTGTGGCGTGCGGATTTTCTCTTCTCTAGTTGTGGCGTGCAGGCTCAGTAGTTGTGGCACGAGGGCTTAGCTGTCCCGAGGCATATGGGATCTTAGTCCCCTGACCTGGGTTCAAACCCAAGTCCCCTGCATTGCAGGATGAATTCTTTACCACTGAACCACCAGGGAAGTCCCTAAATCCTATCCTGAAAAAAAAAACAAACTGTTTTAAAGGGCATTTGAAGACAATTTTAAAATTTGTATATATATTAGATAGTACACTGTATCAATGTTAAATTTCTAGAGTGAGATAATAATATTGTGGTTTTATAGCTTAATGTCCATGTTCTTAGGAGATGTATACTAAGTATTTAGGGATACAGTTTCATGATATCTATAACTTACTTTCAAGTCATTTAACAAAAAATAAATATAGGTAGGTAGCTCGATTGACAGATAGAACAAGCAAATGTCACAAAAGTTAACGACAGGTGAATCTAGGTGAAGGGTATATGGCTGTTCATTGTGATATTTTTTCAACTTTTTGTAAGTTTGATATTTTGCAAAAGAGAAAATTTGAAAAGTCCTTAAAAATCTGTAATGCCTCTGAATTGTGCCTAGGAATTTACAGTAAAGGTTTGGGTAATACATTATACTGGGAAGGGTCTGTGGGCAACTACCACATTAAATGTGTATGTTAGTCTCTGACAAAACTCAGCTACCTTTTCATAGATATAGTTAACTTTTCTAAATGAGAGAGAGAAAGAATATTACCAAAGATCACATAGCTTGCTCGTGGCAGAGATGGGATATAAACTCACACTCACACTTTTTTCCTCTACAGACAGCAAATAAGCTAGAGGCTTGCTACGGTCTGAAATCAAATAACGTACTTCTCAATCTTGCAGAAGGCCAGTCTTGAAAATAATTTCTAAATAATTCTTAAATGCTAAAGATAGTCACAGAATAAAAGGAAAAGAGTGCTTTAAAAATGCTGTTCTATTGAGCCAAGCTTGAGAATGTTTGGGATTTATAAGAGGATTTGAGGAATTTAATAAAACTATTATTTAAAAACAAGAGGTTCTTTGATATGGATTTAACAAGAGTTTAAGAACACTTAGGAACGACTCATTTCCAGGTAGTCTAATTAATGTGTTGGATTTTGGGGAGGAAATTAATTGCTAAAGTAGAGCCATATTCTGAAAAATAAGATGATTTTATAAATATCACTGTCTTATAGTAATATGACCTTTGTGTTTTCTCCCAGTCTTTCAAAATTCTCTTCTCAGACCACATCTCCTCTTTGCCCTTTTTTAGCACGCTTATCTGCTCCCCTTCCTTTAACCAATAACCCACAGCAAATGTGTCCTAAAATCTATGTCTTTGGTCTTAGCCCCTTGCTAGCCTCCACAAGTACATTTTTAGCTGCCTTTGGAATTATGTTAAGGTATCCAGTTAAATCTCAAACTCAAAACAAATTCATCATTCCCCCTTAAAATTCGGCTCTCCTTCTGACTTCTCTGTTCCTGTTCCTGTTCCCAGTTATCCACTTTAAACCTTGGAATATTTTTGTTTTTGTGTTTTTAAATCCTGCCTTCTGCTCTGCTCTATAGATACAGTCATCTTCAAAAGTCTATGTATATCCACTTCCACAGTGCCACTCATGTCTGCCCCATTTGTTCTCTTCTTGTTATCCATTCTAAATATCTCTAACCCAGAGTTTCTCAAGTGGGATACTATTGACATTTTGGACAGGATAATTCTTTGTTGTGGGGGCTGTCCTGTGCATTGTAGGATATTTAGTAGCATCCCTGGCCTCTACCCACTAGATACCAATAGCAGTCCCTCACTTATGAATATCAAATATATCTCCAGACATTGCCAAATGTGCCCTGAGAGGCAAAATCACTTCCAACTGAGAACCACTGCTGAACAATTGCCTTTTGTTAGAAACATCTGGACTTCCCTGGTGGCGCAGTGGTTAAGAATTTGCCTGCCAATGTAGGGGACACAGGTTTGATCCCTGGTCCAGGAAGATCCTACATGCCACAGAGCAACTAAGCCCACATGCTACAACTACTGAAGCCCGCGTCTAGAGCCCATGCTCCACAACAAGAAAAGCCACCTCAATGAGAAGCCTGCATATCTCAGCGAAGAGTAGCCCCTGCTTGCCGCAACTAGACAAAGCCTGTGCACAGCAACAAAGACCCAATGCAGCCAATAAAATAAATATAAATAAACACACAAATAAATAATTTAATTTAAAAAAAATTAAAAAAAAATCTTCTATTAGAAACATCTTCCCATCTACTAGGAGTCCCACCACCCATTCATTCTAGACGTTGCTATTGGTTTACTCTTCTTAAGGTTTAGCTCTGATCATATTATTATTTCTCTGCCCATAAACTTTTAGTGATTCCCTGCTGCCTACAGAATAATGCAGAAATACCTTAGCTTAGTGTTTAAGCCTCCCTATGATATGGCCTTGACCTGCATCTCAATTATATTATTTCCCACTGTTACTCTCTATCTTGCTTGTTTCAGCTTTGTGACCTCTAAAACTTTGCTTATGGCAGTTAATCACTCATTGTTTATTCATTCAAACAACATTTATTGAGCAGCTATTAAGTATTAGGTACTATGTTGGGCACTGAAGCTATAAAGTGAGACAGCCCTATCCCTCACAGAGTTTAGCTTGGAGAGGCAGATTAGCAGTGGTCTGAACAGAGGTAGATTAGCAGTCATTGTGGCCTGCCTAGCCTTCCCTTCCACTTCTTCCAGCAACAGAGCCTCTTTGTTGTGGGGGACGCTTCCCATGAGGTTCGGGCAGGGCTGATTCGTCATTTACCATTTCAGAGATGAGGAAACTGGGGCTTAAAAAAGTTGATGAAGAAATCTAGACTTTGGGGAAGTTCAGTGTAATTCCCAATTGATTGGTACAAGGTCACACTGCTGGTGAATCACCGAGCCAGGATTTGAAGGCGAGTGTTTTAACTTCAGAGTTCACATACTTGACCACCACACTGTACTGATTCTCCATTATTTAAAGAAAACAGAATTAATGTCATGATTGAAATCTACCAAACACCAATATCTCAGCTGCCACAAAACTCAGCCCATGTTTGTGTTGGGGACATATAATCAAAACAAAATCTTTCCTGAAATCAAAAGCTCTCCACAAAGGTAGAAAAAAAGGGAATTTTTTTTTAAATTTTGAATAAGATTAAATCAGAACATGATATGCCACACAGGTAACCCACTAAAGGGATTACAAAGACAGAAGGGAATCTCTCTCTTTTATACAGGTAAGTGGACACAAACCATTCAATACTTAGGTAAGTTTTACAATTTACAGTCAGGTGACAAACTAGACCCATCTCTTCCCAGAAAACTGGGAGATTGGAATTATTTTCCTTGATGATTACACTTCAAAGAGATGGCTCCCAGGTCCTTGAGGAAACTTTCCTGAGTTGTGAGACTGGCCAGAGGCTTATTTAGCCATTGCTAAGATTTACATACATTTGACAAAAACAGTGAAAGAAATTCAGAAAGTAAAGGGAGAAGGGGAAAATTTCTCTGCTTGTTTTCATAGGGGAGAAAATTTGTATTTGTCCTTATACTTGTTCCAGCACTTAAGATCGGTCAGTATTCTCAGAGATTAACTGTATATACTATACTTTCACTCCATTTATTTATATTTAATTTTATATAGCTTTGTAAATGTTTTCAAGTCATTTTCTTAGACTGGTATAAACTCTCCTTATATAAACTCACAATTCCTCTGCCAAGAAGAAGATTCAGTAAATCTTGTGAAATGATTGACAGCTTTCAGCTCCAAGAACCTGGGAGCAACTGTGAAGCTGTTTCAGTTCAATCCATTGATCCCCAGACCAGAGTCAGGCAGGAGCCATGTGCTGGAGATCAAAGACAATGGATGAGTTCCTGCCCTCTTGGAGGTTATGGACAATTATGTCCTAAGAAATATGTGAGTAGAGGATATATTCAAGTCTGCCTTATTACGGCTCCCAAGCAAGCTAGATTGATGAACCTTGAAATAATGCTTAGAAAATTATCAATCCACCTATCTATTCATCTACTATCTATCTATCATCTATCTATCTATCTCTCTATCTATTTTTACAGTCAGGTCTACTTTTAAAGGAAGTATAAATATTTTTTTAATGCTCTCATTGGGATTAATAATTGACAACAAAAATAGGATTCACTCTGAATAAATGAGTGGAAAGCCATTCACAAGGGTAACTAACACACAATGAAAATAAGTAAAACTATGAGGTCTAGGACAGAGACTTGAGATACTGAGTAAGATTAATCTTTGTTAAAAGATAAACTGAGGCACATTCAGCATTTTAAGAGTTTATTTGAGCAAAAATCTATTCCAGTTAGGCAGCACCAAACCAAAAATGGTTAGAAGCACTCCACCCACAGGAGCTTGGGAGAGGGGCGAGACTTTTATAAGAGGTAGAAGCAAAGTAAGGAAATTATTGATTGGCTATAGATGAAGCCTACATAGCAGTTTGTGATTGGTTGTCCTTAAGTTTTAGTTTCTTAACTTTTCTGCATTTGCAGGCTTAGATTTTGGTTTGCTTACATAGGCTGCCGGGACATCAGAGCCACCTCAGTCTAATGGCCTCCTTGTTGAATTAATGTAACTGTTTTTAAGTTAACCTTATAGGTTGGCATTACATTAGAGTTTAGTGCTCTGATTTGAACAATCTTAAGAGCTTCCCAGACTCCTCTGTAAAAATGCAAACATTACTAGCAGGGATCTCACTTTAAGCCTTTATCAATGAAGTCTTCCTTAACTTTTGCTAACAGTAGCTTTAGAACAGGTCTCCACGTGGGAGTGTAGGGAGGCGATGGTAAATCTAGTGACTCTGGAGGAAAAATAGCCACCCAAATGGAACATAGACTGCTTGCCAAAGACCAGTTGCAGCTACCTCTGTTTTATTGAGCGCCTGAACTAAGCGAAGAATGGGCTGAACTAGGCAGTGTTTCCAAGGTGAGCCTTAGTGATGACCTTGACGGGTGGGATGGGAGTGGGTGGGAGGGAGGTCCAAGAGGGAGGAGATATATGTATACATATAGCTGATTCACTTCGTTGTACAGCAGAAACTAACACAACATTGTAAAGCAATTATACTCCAATAAAAAAAAAATTTACGAGAATGAAACAGTTTTTTGCACCTCTCAAAGCCTCTACATTGATTTTTTACCCTGCCTTCAAAGCCCCTACAAGCCTTCACACGGCTCCTTCTTCCTGGCCTGCTATCTTGGCTGACTCTCTAGCACAGGGCCCTGCGAGATCTGACTCTCCCACCTTCCTACTTTTCTTTTCCTTCACCTTGTAACTTACCTATCTATTTACTCAGGGGTCTGATAAATCAGGAGCTAAATGGAGCCCTTTGAGGGTCAAGATCTAGTTTTATTCATCTTTGTTACTATGGCACCTAATATCTGGAGGCTGTATGAGGATGATTTTCAAGTCGTTGCTGGCTATATTAGTACATGTTAATGGAAGATATTAGCTTAAAGTGTTTCCTTATGGATAGCCTATAATTTGGAGGGAGATATTTCTGAGGAAGGTAAACCTTCTATTCCTGTCTTCCTTCAGGATAAATACCAACTCCATTTGTTAGACCATCCCTGAATGTTCTGGGACTGGAGGTGACTTGGCCACTGCCTGAATGTGAGTAAGAAAAAAAGGAAACATTAAAGGCCCCCCTGAGGCTTCCCATATGGCAGGGGGAGGGGAAGTCAGGAAGGAAGGCTCATGGAATAATGACAGAGGCACTGCTCTAAAATTCAAGCACAATCAAGTGCTCTCTGTAACCTGATTCCACCATTCACTTTCAATTTAGCCACACTGCCGTAAATTTATTAAAAGGAATTTAAATTTCTGAGTATGTGCTTGCTTGTCCTTAACCAGAATTTGACCCATAATACTCTCAGTGCCGTTGTATCTCACAGAATGTCCTAGATATACTGTGATCTTATTTCTAATAGCTGAATAAGCTAATCCCCATAAAGCCACATGAGTACTTCACTGTGATGTAGTACAAGGAAGAATTAGGATGTTCTTAGTAGGCAACTGCAATAAGCTACCTGCTGAGTCATTGAGCTGATCTATTTTTAATCCAATGAGCAAAACTCCTATTTGGTGTGACCTTATCTGAATATCTTCTGTAGAGCTTGTAAAAACTATACCACTCCCAAAAATGGAGGAATTATTCATCCTCATTATTCCTTGATAAGAGAATTATACTGTTTATTCAGTTTGCCAAAAATCTTTTATTTTAACTAGAAATCAAATAAGTATTACCTTAATAAAGACATATGGGCAGCCAAGTTGTAAAAACAAAACAAAATGAAAAAAGTTTAGTACGACTAAATACCTATTTTCCTTTGAGAATTTATCTTCCTAGTAATACTTACTGGAAATTCATCATGGTGAGAATTATATTCTTATTTTACATACTTCTCTACTGGTACAGAAAAATGAAACTGGCTATGGTCACCACATGATACTGCTTTTGATAGTCCCAAATTAGATGAGCCTGGTTTTGTTATTGGCAGAAAATATCCCAACATAATTGTGAAACTCCTGCTGAGAAAAAGAACCAATTGTGTTTCTAAAACCACTGCAAAATAGAAATACTAAATAGAAAAAAAATCTTATAATTTGGTACCATTTCTTAATGACTTTCTTTTCAATTTCCACAAGAAATAATTTGATGCTAATTGTTTGAAGAGGTTGAGAGATGTGTTAATGTCCGGTGTTAATTGTCTCCTGGTAAGAAAATAACACACATAATACTTTAGATCCAGGAGAAAACCTCATTGTAAAATTGTGGTGGATGAGAGCATAATTGTTCTATCAGGTTTCAGAGTTTTTGGATTCCCTATTGCCATTTTAGATGAATTTCTTTTAATAGACTTCAGTAAGTTAACATAATCAGTATGCACCTTATAGCAAGAGACACACCTTCCTTGCTATAGTCTGGGGTGTGGCTCTAGGGACCCCATTTCCATTTTTCAGTCAAACCTACCAGCAGTTTCTTTAGCTTTCCCAACTAATTTTCTTGAGTTAAGGCTATCCTTAAATCTATGGGCAATAATTTCTCAGGAAGGTAGAGGACCCTAAGACCAGTTAAGACTAACAATGGGAAATTCTACTTCTTGAGTTTCTTTCATTTTTCAAATTCACCATGCATATTTGTGTGGTCACAATAAAATTCAAAATAGACACTGAAAATTACTTTTACCTTTCACTGCAGATATCACACTCTGCCTATCTCATGTCTACCATTCTTGTCATCCTCCCGAATAAAAATCCAATTTGTTTAGAGTGGCAGAGTACCCAATTAAAAATATTCACTTCCCTGGTCCTCTTTGCAGCTAGGGGCAGCCAGGTAACCCAGTTCTGGGAGATAAAATATAAGTAAAGTCTACGAGAGGCTGTTGTTTTCCTGATTCAAAGGATCAGACTATTATATTTTCCATTTTTCTTTCCCCCAATCTTCCTGCCATGGATTTGATTCCTGGAGGTAGAGCATACACCTTGCAACCATGAGGACAAAAGCCACAAAGGAAAGAGAGTAGAGGATGCTAGAAGGAGCTTGCTGACATCCTTGAGCAGCTGTACCAGCCCTAGACAGACTGCTTCTATGAATGCCAAACGAAAGGCATGTTGTCCAGTTATATTTGTCCCATGGGACACTTATACAAAAATTGTTTATCTGAAATTCAAATGTAACTAGATGCCCTGTATGTTTACTTGCTAACGCTGGCAGCCCTACCTGCTCCTAGGCTTCTTGCTATTTGAAAATTAAATTCCTGTGTGGTTAAGCTACTACTGTAGTCAAGTTTCTATCACATGCAGCTGAAGTCAACCCTTAACTGATTTTTTTTTAAAATAATTACTTGTTCTAAATCAATTTAGACTTTTCCTTAAAGCCCTGACTTTTAGATTAACCATTTGGAATTATGAGTTATATAATATCTTCTTTCTTAGAAAATGCAATCCAGATATACCAATTGTTAAATTAATTAAAAAGGAGGTCATTAAACTCAGATGATTCTAATGCATTTGTGGCATTACATAAGCAAACCAAATCCAAGGTTAAGAAATTAAAACCTAAGGACAACCGATCAAAAACAGCCAATAAGGTTTTCCCAAATAAGGCAAATGCTTAAGTTATAGCCCATCAAACAATCTCCTTGCCTTGCTTCCTTCTTCTCTATAAAATCTTTCCCCTAGCTCCTGTTGGTGGAGTACTTTCCAGCTTGGTGATTGGATTCAAACTGATTTTTGCTCAAATAAACTCTTAAAATTTTTAATATGCCTCAGTTTATCTTTTGACAGTTCAAATGATTGGGTATTTGTTCTACCAGCAGTTGGCACTTGAAACTTAATAGCATTAATAAACAGAATTCAAATTTGTTCTCCATATGTTTCATCAAAAGAAGCAAAAAGATTTAGGGCAATAATCCCCACATCAAAACACAACATACATAGGTCACTTCAGAAAGGGCTTGGGGGACCAAAATCAGAAGCTCTTCATGCTGTGACCAAAGACTGAAGTTCTACAAAGGATGTGATAGTCACTCAATTGTGCTGTGTTTCCCAGAGGAGATAGAAGCCTTAGCCACTCATATCCATGACTGCTGATGTGGGAAAGTAATAAAGTCTCCCAAGTTTAACCAAAACTAACAAACAAGTGGGCTTCCCTGGTGGTTATGAGTCCTCCTGCTAATGCAGGGAACACGGGTTCAAGTCCTGGTCCAGGAAGATCCCACATGCTGTGGAGCAGCTAGGCCCGTGCTCCACAACTACTGAGCCTGTGCTCTAGCACCCGAAAGCTGCAACTACTGAGCCCACGTGCCGCAGCTACTGAGGCCCTTGCACTTAGAGCTGGTGCTCCACAATGGGAGAAGCCATGGCAATGGGAAGCTTGCACACCGCAACGAAGAGTAGCCCCCCTCTCTCCACAACTACAGAGGGCCTGTGTGCAGTAACAAAGACCCAATGCAGCCAATAAATAAAAAATTAATTAATTAAAAAAACCAAACAAGCAAACAAAAAATTATATACATGAAATGTAAGTAACTTAGTAAATTCAAAGGGAACTATTATTCATGGAATAACTGATATATTCGTAGATTTACTTACATTATTTACTGTACTTATAGTACAAAATGACTCAAATTATTGAAGATAAATTGACTAATTCAATTGAATTATTGACTACTGTACTTATCACTATGCATAAGAAAGCACAGAACATAAAGAAGTAGAAAATAATAATAATAATAATAAGCATAGAGCATAAAGAAGTAGAAAATATGGTAACTCTACCCTTCAAAGAGTTACCATATTATAAAGGAGATAAAACTTATAGGAGTCAAATAACTAAAGATGAAACATGGAAGAATAATATAAAAAGATAAATTATAGTGAAAATGGAGGCGGAATGGAGAAATGGGAGGAAATGCATCAAAAGGCTAATGGTGGTTACCTCTAGGGGATGGAGGTTATGGAGTATAATTATTATTTACTTCATGCTTTTATGTATTCCTAATTGTCTGCAATGAACATGTATTGACTGTAAAATTAGAAAGAAAACAGTGTGTCATTAAAAATGAAAAAAATTAATAAAATAAAATGAAATATAAAGAAATACCACAATATACAATGCCTATAAGGGACTGTTAGGACAGAATATTGGGACAGATTTCATGGAGGAGGTGGGATTTGTGATCAACCTTGAGATTTGCCTGATTCATGTCTGTGATATCTACATAGCATTTCTGATTTAGGAATCTGCTTTAATTCCATGGGACACCTACCACTCAAGTATAATGCTATGGGGATGGTGCCACCTCCATGTGAATGGTGTCCCCTGGGGCTGTGCAAGGAGGCAGTACTGTCAATCATTCTGTAGCATACCAGAGCTTGCAAGTTCAGGGTCTGACCTATCTAAAAGCAGTTTATGGAAGTAATAAATATAAAACAGCAATAAACTTGTCATTTCCATGAGTGTCCTAGCTATACATTGTTCCCTTGTTCTCCAATTTTAAATAGTTCCCAAATTTTCACATACCAGCTACAAGTTTAAGTTCTCTCTTGCAGCTATTTATATCATACTTCTTGTGTAAAATGAGTCCTCATTCATAAAATGAGGATGATAACAAAACCTTGTCCTACTTACCTAAAAATAGTTTCCTGTCCTGCAAAATGGGGCTAATAATATCTACCCTATTGATTTCACAGGGTTGTTGCAAGCATCAGAAGTGATACTATGTAAAAGCAGGTTGAAATTCAAAAGCATTACACAAATCAGAGGCATCCCTGTAACTCTGCCTAGCACTGGAACCAAATCATTTGTGAGACAAGCACCAAGCTGTCTGCTACAATATATTTGACCATAAAGGGATATGATATTTACTAGACTATGGACCTACAAAAATGTTTGTGCTACATTTTGTGTTTAATATTTTTAAGAATAGCTATTTTTAAAGGAGTTGGCAAAAACCTATGAAACTAGTATAACTACTTATAAGCCTGCCCATAAATGGTCTGGTGTTTAAAGCAAGAAGGCGAATTTTATTTTTGCTCTCTTATTCTGCTCAGTTCCCCATTTCTTTCCACAAAAGGTGACATTGTTCAGAGCAGAATTGTTAGAGTACTTTTCCAGTAGATACTTTCTTTTTACCTCTTAGGCTGACTTCAGTTTGAATGCATTTGGTATGATCATTGGAATTTTCTTCCCAGAAGTGAATGGAGTATTCTAATACTATTTTGGGGGATGAAATGCACTTGATTGCAGGAACCAGAAACCTGGGTTCTTGTCCCAGATTTTGAGTGAGTTTAGGTCAATCACCCCTCTCTGGGAGTTTAGTCTCCCCCTCTATAAATTTATCTCTCTAAAAATTTTCATATGGTTAATTTTTTCTATAATGTAATTGATTTGGGGGGGCAGCTTTATTGACATATAATTTACATAACATACAATTCACCCATTTAAAGTGTACAATTCAATGATTTTTAGGATATTCACAGATATGTGCAATCATCACCACAGTCAATTTTAGGACATTTTCATTATCCCAAGGAGAAACCCCTATCACTCATTTACCCCTGCAAACTCCTCACCCCTATGCCCCAAGTAACCACTAATCAACATTCTGTCTCCATAGATTTCCTATTCTGAACTTTCATATAAGTGGAATCATATAATTGGCTTCTTTCAGGTAGCATAATGTTTTCAAGGTTCATGCACATTGTTGAATATATCAGTACTTCATTCCTTTTTTATGGCCAAATAATATTCCATTGTATAGATATATCCCATTTGTTTATTCATGTGTCCTTTGATGGACATTTGGGTTGTTTACACCTTTTGACTATTATAAATAATGCTGCTATGAACTTGTATACAAGTTTCTGTGTAGGCATGTTTTCGTTTCTCTTGGTGGAATTGCTAAATCATACATTAACTGTTTGTTTGAGGAACTGCCAGACTGTTTTCCAAAAGTAGATGGACCATTTTACATTCTCATAAGCAGTGTATGAGGGTTCCATGTTCTCATCATCTTCACCAATACTTGTTATTGTCTGGCTTTTTTATTTCTAGCCATCTTAGTGGATGTGAAGTGGTATCTCATTGTAGTTTTGATTTGCATATTCCTGATAACTAAGGATGTTGAGTATCTTTTCATATTCTTATTGGCCATTTGTGTATCTTCTTTGGAGAAATGTCTTCCAGATACTTTCCCATTAATGTAATTATTTTTTAGAGAAAAGTAACAGGAGAGAGAAAGCTATCTCATTGACAGATCTTTTAATGCTTGAAAACAAAAATATAATTAGCTAAGCTAACTTTTTTTTTTTTTTTTTTGCTGTGTGTGGGCTTTCTTTTTAGTTGCGGCGAGTGGGGGCTACTCTTCCTTGTGGTGTGCAGGCTCCTCATTGCCGTGGTTTCTCTTATTGCAGAGCACGGGCTCTAGGCACATGGGTTTCAGCAGTTGCAGCACATGGGCTCAATAGTTGTGGTTCACGGGCCCTAAAGCGCAGGCTCAATAGTTGTGGCACATGGGCTTAGTGGCTCCGCGGCATGTGGGATCTTCCTGGAGCAGGGATCGAATCTGTGTCCCCTGCATTGGCAGGCGGATTCTCAACCACTGAGCCACCTAGGAAGCCCCCCATTATGTGATTTTAATAGCAGTTGCCCTATTAAGAATGTACATATCATAGTCAATGATTTACTCCAGCATCCTGTTTCAGATATTCAAGATTTTTTGTGAGGAAATATGGTTATTTTCTGTGATGGTGATTCTCAAATTGTGGTTTGCCTCCCCCTTGGGGTCACCAAAACCCTTTCATGAGGTCCACAAGGTCAAAACTATTTTCCTAATAACAGTATTATTTGCCTTTTTAATTATGTTGACATTTGCACTGATGCTACAAAAGCAATGGTGGGTAAAACTCATGGTGCTTTAACATAAATGAAAGCAGTTGCACCAAACTCTAGTAATGGCCATTATATTGTTCTCTGATAAGCACTAGCAGTAAATAAATAAATAAATAAATAAATAAATAAGTAAAATTTCAGGTGCCATTTTCACTTAAGAATGTCCTTGATGAAATAATTAAACATCTTAATTTCATTTACTCTTCACCCTTGAGTGAACATCGTTTTAATACCTGTGATGGAATGGGAAGCACACATAAAGCCCTTATGTGGCATACTGAAATAGGGGGCTATGAGGAAAAGCACTTGTTCCTTGAGTTGCAAGCTGGACTAACTGCTTTTTTCATGCAACACCATTTAACTTAAAAGAATGACTGGTAAACAAATGATAGCTATTCAAACTTGGGTATTTGGCAGGCATTTTCTCAAAAATGAATGAAGAAGGTCTGTCACTTCAAGGAAAACAACTGACCGTATTTGTTGCCGGTGATAAATCTGAGCTTTCAAAGTGAAAGTTAGAATTTTAGGGAACTTGTATCTGACACTGTGAACTTGACAGCTTCCCAGTGTTTAAAGACCTTTCCAATGAGATCAGTGGTGATGTTAATGAATGTGACTTTTTCTTTAGGTTTGTGTAATACGTGTCAACATTTGGAAGGTCTGCATAACTCGCTGAACCAATATCCTCTGAAAGATAACGCATGATGTTATAAAACCATGCGTAGGTAAAATGTCCATTTAAAGCATGAGATAGATAAATTGATTTTATTATGACAGCATATGAAAAGGTCAGCTCTTAGATTCCAACTAACTTTTAAGAAATTACAACTTGTCAGGTTTTGGTGGGATATCAGAGAATATCCTTCATCATCTGAAAAGACTTAGAAATTCTCTTCCTTTTCCAACTACCGTGTGAGGCTAGATTTTCTTCATGTGTTTCAACCCAAACAACATATTTCAATAAACTGAATGCCAATATGAGAAGCAAATTGAGAATCTGTTTTTTATTAAGTATGGAAATCAGCCAAACAAATCAAATGTCACTTTTCTCACTGGATTTTTTTGTTTGTTTTGGAAATAATTATTTTTCATAAAATATATTTTAACATATAATGGGTTTATTACTATTTTAAATGAATGAATAAATATTTTTAAATTCTCCTTAATTCCTTAGTTCTCTCTAGTAGCTAAGTAGAGATCTAAACCACCATGGCCCTTAACTTTTTCTTCAGTAACACATTTGAGGAAAATACCTTAAACCCCCCTGTAATGGTGGCTACTACTATGCAAGGAACAGTGTCATCTTTACTGTATTGCAAGCACACAACACAAAGCCTAGCACATAGTAGAATACTTTGCTGAATTGAATTGATTGGAATCATGGCACTGATCCTCAGCTCACACTGTGTTTGTTCACTCATGTTTTGGAGTACATCGTTTTTTTAGAGCAAGGATTTAATTTTGTTACAAAGCAAAATAACACTCTTTAAAGGTATCAAAGAAGTAAACTTGACTTAGCCACTGCCTGCTAGACATAGGGGGATAAAAGCAAAATCCAAAATCCAACTATGAAATTCATTCACTATTTTTTGTTTTCGCTTGAAATTGTCGATGGCTATAAGTGCTGCTCCAGAAAGGCTAGAGTCACACTGCCTAGGTTCAAATTCTGGCTCTACTATTTTACCATCTTTGTAAATGGGCAAGTCTTTAACCCATTCATGTCTCATCTGTAAAATGGGATATTAATAGTTTGGTAGAGTTATTTTGTAGTGTTATTTTGAGAATATAATGTGTTAATATATATAACTCATTTAGATTTTTATGTATTAGAATAGTGAATTTAGAACAGTGCTTGGCACTTAGGTTATCAATAAATTTTCCCTATATTCCATAAAATAGGGGACATTCATAAAATATTTATGCTGACATGGTATATAATTATTCATAGTGAATAAAAGTACTTTGGAATTTTTAAAAAACCATTACAGGGACTTCCTTGGTGGTGCAGTGGTTAAGACTCCACACTCCCAAAGCAGGGGGCCCAGGTTTGATCTCTGGTCAAGGAACTAGATCCCACATGCATGCCACAACTAAGAGTTCACATGCCACAACTAAGGATCCAGTGAGCCGCATCTAAGGAGTCCATGGGCCACAATTAGGAACTGGTGAGCCTCAACTAAGGAGCCTGTGAGCCACAACTAAGGAGCCCACCTGCAGCAACTAAGACCCAGCACAACCAAATAAATAAATATTTTTTAAAAATTGCATACATAGAAGATAATATTTGTATGGTACACTGGGTGAACAGAGGGGCTGCTCAAGACCTAAGTTGAATAGTCTAGAGATTACCACCTCCCAGGACCTACCTTGCTGTCTGAAGGATAAGCAAACAATATTTTGGTATGTAACTCATTCATAGGTTGTGATGTTCTGCACATCACATACACACACACCCACACATACCCCCCCCACATCTTCATATGTAAACATAAATTTGTATGTTCAAAACAAGCACATCTTTATTCCTGTTCCCAGGAAAACTGTTTTGATCACAATAAGCTATTCCATGCTGCGATGACAAAATAAATCCCAAAACTGCAGTGACTGTTAGAAGCTGAATTGTGTCCTCCTCCTAATTTCATATTTGAAGTCCCAACCCCCAGTATTTGGAAATAAGGTCTTTAAAGAGGTAATTAAGATGGGGCTTTCAGGATGGGGCGGTAATCCAATACGACTGGTGGCCTTAGCAGAGGAAGAGACAGCAGGGATGTGCCCACACAGAGACAAGGTCATGTGAGAACTCAGCAAGAAAAGCGGCCATCTGCAAGCTAACGAAAGAGGCCTCAGAAGACACCAAAGCTGCCAGGTACCTTAGCTTAAACTTCTATGCTCCAGAACTATGAAAAAATAAATTTTCTGTGGTATAAACTACCTAGTCTGTGGTGTTTTGTTATGGCAGCCTTAGCAAACTGATACAGTGATGTAACACAATAAAAAGCTTATTTCTTACTCAAAGTCCAAAGAAGGTTGGTGAAGCTCTCCTCCATTTGGTGACTCAGGAAACCAGGCTCCATCTCTTGTGACACTGCCATCTGAGTACGTGGTTCAATCCCCACTTCTTCCAGTCGCAGAACAGAAGTAGCGTATACACATCACTTGTGCTCACAGGCTCCTGGGAAGGACTAGTTACACGGCCGTAACCTGACAACAAAAGCATATGGAATATAGGGTGAATAATCTTTGCTCTGCTACAAAACTAATTTATTTTGGGATCTGGTTAAAACAAATAAATATAGTTCCCCAACGTTCCAGATTGTCTCTCTCTCTCTCTTTTTTTTTTTTTTTGGCTGGGTCACGCAGCTTGCAGGATCGTAGTTCCCTGATGGGGGATTGAACTCCGGCCATGGCATTGAAAGCACTGAGCCCTAACCACTAGATCACTAGGGAATTCCCCAGATTGTCTCAATCAGCGTAGTGACAGATCTATTTATCCCCTGTGGAATAAGGGGTTTATTAGTATTTAATTACAAGCAAATGGGAATTCTTTCCATTGTTTAAAAAAAATACATGCTGATTTGTTTCCTTGTGTTACCTTTAGCCCTCTTGAGATTTCTTTTATGGTTTTGCTTTCATCATTGAGCATGTATTACTTTACACTTCTGTTAAAATATAATTTCCAGTGAAAATAATCTTTTGACCAACACTAGAGGAATATTAAGAAAAACTGAAAAACACTACTTGAATTCATAGTTATTCAAGAACATTTCTGGTATCAAATCCCAACTCTTCAGACTCTCCCTCAAGACCCTCCCTCAATAATCATCCCACCGCTTCCAACACACACCCCCACCCACCCCCACCCTCCCCCACACACTTCTTGAGCTCATTGTCTTCTTGGAAACAGGTTCTCTTGCTTCCACCAAAACTAATTTCAGTTCAAAGCAAGTTAATATCCATTTATTGACACACTATATCATTTGTTGTCAGCCACTTGATAAATTGCTGACAATAATTATGTTCCAGATTCTCTGAAACAGTAATGATTTTAAATGCTGTAGTTTTTGTTTGTTTGTTTGTTTGTTTGTTTACCATTAAATCACAGATTTTCATCTTCTCTCTTATCCATGATCATCCTACCTGGGAGAGCCTCCCTTCTTGGATCATTTGAGTCTATCTTATCTACTAATGAAAAATTGAGGACAGCATACATTTCTAGTCATAAGGTCATACATAGCTAAGCAAGCTGTAATATACTGAGATTAGGTGGCTAATGAAATGGCAGCAAGTAGACGCAATCGACATATATAAATAGATATAATAACAATATTATATAGAGTTTACTGACTGCCTCCTATATGCATGGTGCTATTTGGTTTTATATCCACTACCTTATTTAATTCAGGCCATAATCCTATGACACAGGTAAAATTATCATGCCCAACTAACAGTTGAAGAAACTGAGGCTTAGAGAGTTTGCCAAGTTCAAATAGCTGAAAAACAATACTGAATCCAGAACTGACTCTTAGTCACAATGCTATTCTCTCCTACAGATATAAGAATAATGTAAAATTTTAGAAACTAGATGATAAAAAGAGAAAGAGAAAGACAAATATTGTATGCTAACTCATATTTACGGAATCTAAAAATGGTACTGATGAACTCAGTGACAAGACAAGAATAAGGACGCAGATGCAGAGAATGGACTGGAGGTCTCGAGGTTTGGGGGGCGGGGGGTGAAGGGGAAGCTGAGACGAAGTGAGAGAGTAGCATAGACATATATATACTACCAACTGTAAAATAGATAGCCAGTGGGAAGTTGCTGTATAACAAAGGGAGTTCAACTCGAGGATGGATGATGCCTTGGAGGACTGGGATGAGGAGGGTGGGGGGGACTCGAGGGAGGGAGGGAATACGGGGATATGTGTATAAATACAGATGATTGACCTTGGTGTACCTCAAAAACTGGTACAAGAGTGTAAAGCAATTATATTCCAATAAAAAAAAAACACTAGATATGTGTAGTGGTTGCTGCCAATTGAATTCAAATGTATATCCATTGAAAATATGATTTTTAATTAAAAAATTGGGGAAGTATGGGACCTACTATATAGCACAGGGAACTCTACTCAATATTCTGTAATAACCTATGTGTGAAAAGAATCTGAGTATGAATGGATATATGTATATGTATAACTGAATTACTTTGCTGTACATCTGAAAATAACCCAATATTGTAAATCAGCTATTCTCCAATATAAAATACAATTAAATTAAATTAAAAATTAAAATTAAAATTGTTCAGATAAAAAAATTGGGGAAGTACAGAAAAATACGAAACAGGAAAAAACCTACCCAGTATTCTACCATTCTAAACCAACAAGTTAATAGTTTGGTATCTTTCCTTCCTGTGTATCTTCTATGTGTACAAGTACACAATTTTGCCTTCTCCATTGTTTCACTTATTATAACATAAGCTTGGACTTCCCTGGTTGTGCAGTGATTAAGAATCCACCTGCCAATGTAGGAGACATGGGTTGGATCCCTGGAGTAGGAAGATCCCACGTGCTGCAGAGCAAGTAAGCCCATCTACCACAACTACCGAGCCTGTGTGCTGCAACTACTGAAGCCCACATGCCTAGAACCTGTGCTCTGCAACAAGAGAAGCCACCGCAATGAGGAGCCTGCGCACCACAATGAAGAGTAGCCCCCTCTTGCCGCGACTAGAGAAAGCTCCTGTGCAGCATCAAAGACCCAATGCAGCCAATTAATTAATTAATTAATTAATTAATTAAAAGAATGTGGGCTTTGTCACCAAGCTCCCAGAACATGTTAAAAAAAAAAAAGAATGCTTCCTGGAATTTTCTCACACTGTACTTATGCATATACCATTAGCCAGAACTCAGGTACATGGTCACATCTAACAGTGAGGGAGGCTGGGAAATGCAATCATTTTTTCCAGGTAGCAATGTACTTGACTTAAAATTAGGTATTCTATCACCACAGAATAAGGAGAGACTGGATTCTGGAGAACAACTAGCAATCTCCTTATAGCTGAGTTCTTTTTTCTTTCTATAAAAATTAATAAAGTTGATGTTTTAGCTTATTTATAATCCTCAATATATTGTAAGCTCTTTCAAAACACTATCTTTTGAATTAAAAAGTATATGCACTCTCTATTTTTTCATTCCTCTTCCCTCCCCAATATCTAATAAAATACTTGACATACAATAGAAACTCAGTAACAGTCTAAGCTTTTTTTCTTACTATAAAGAGAATAATATTTTTTTTCACTACCCTGTATATCTTACTTTATTTCATTACATCCCATCTTCCCTCTATGAGTACACATATTATTCCCTCTGGGCATATGTAGAAAGCCTTCTCTGACTTACATAATAAGGAAGCAGACTCAGAGAAATTAAACAATTTGCTTGAAGTTACATAGCTAGTACTTGGCAAAGCTGAGAGTTGAACCCAGGACTGTCCAACTCCCAGATTCATCTGTGCTTTCTATAGCACAGTGCATCTTAGCTCAGAACATCATCAGGAAGAAATAAAAAGTTCAGAGAGGTGGGAAATTTTATCTACAACAGGGCAATCTATCAGTGATAGCTATTGGAATCATTGATGCTGAGTCACAACCAATGAGAATCTATTCAAGAAAAGCGAAATTCTTTGAGTTTGAAAAGCTCTTTTAATTTTTCCCTCTACATCAGATTATGTTTTCTTTCTTTGTCTTTTTTTTAATCAGTTTTCCCAGACCTGATAGTCTGTATTAATCATATGCCCAGGTTTTAAAAATTTTTATCTTTTTTATGGTAGTTACTTTTTCTTAGTAAGATCTGAAAATTGTGCGTTTGTTTATTCACACATTCACAAATACTTATTAGAGATCACTAACTATACACTCCCAGCACTCTGGCTCTGGGGACAGGGGTGAAAGAAACAGCTGTTATTTGTAAACAGCTCATCTGGCAGTGAAATAGACAAGTAAAGAGAAGCTACAAGAACAAATTGCAATTGTATGCCTTAAAAGCAATACAGAGGCTAGCTCTTCAGCCAGCCTATGTGAGTCAGGGAAGGCTTGCCATAGGTGACTCTTATGGAAGATTTAGAACAAATAAGGAAGCGGAGTCCAAACTCAGCCAGGCAAAAAAGTGTGTGTGTGTGTGCACGTGCGTGTGTGTGTGTGTGTGTCACACTGCACAAGGTAAAGGCATGAAAGGGAGAGAATGTGGGACATTGAACAAGTAGTTTGCAAACGCTGCTGGCAGTTACTGAACTTCATGTTGCCTGAGAATCAACCCAGAACTTAACAATGCATATTTCTGGCCCCGTACCTCATGGTTTCTGATTCTATAGAACTTAGGACACAGGATTTTTTTTTGACTGCGCCACACAGCTTGCAGGATCTTAGTTCCCCTACCAGGGATCAAACCTGAGCCCTTAGCAGTGAAAGCGTGGAGTCCTAACCACTGGACTGCCAGAGAATTCCCAAGTGGTGATCTTCTTGGGGTTGGTGCAAGGACTGCATTTTGAGAAACACTGAAGAAGCAAAGGAAGCGGGTGAAGGCAGGAGGTAAGGCTGGTAAAGCAGGAAAAGATAAAACCAGTCTAGCTCAGGGATGTGAAGTATACCCTGGCAGTGAGACAGAACATTTTAAGCAAAACGGTGAATGACATGACTAGATTGTTGTTTTAAGAAAATCATTCCAGGTCTAGTTTGCAGGAAAGACAGGCTGGGAGATGGGGGACTTTAACCAAAGCAGTGAGGATAAAGATGGAGCAGTGAGAATGTTTTTGAAAGATATTTTGGAGGTAGGACATCCTGGATTTGAACTTGAATGTGGTGGGGGGAGGGGGTAGTGACTGAGTAAGAAGAGTTTAGGATACTTTTTTTTTTTTAATTTTATTTATTTATTTATTATTTTTTGGGGGGGGTACACCAAGTTCAATCATCTGTTTTTATACACATATCCCCGTATTCCCTCCCTCCCTCGACTCCCCCCCACCCTCCCCGTCCCAGTCCTCTAAGGCATCATCCATCCTCGAGTTGAACTCCCTTTGTTATACAGCAACTTCCCACTGGCTATCTATTTTACAGTTGGTAGTATATATATGTCTATGATACTTTCTGAATTACTGCAAAACTGGAAAATGGATAGACAGATCAGTCTAAAAATAAAAAGACAATTATAGTATGAGGCTAAGTCCAGTAAAAATATTGCTAGTAAATTTTAAAATCTTTTTATCTGAAAAAAATTTAATTCTGTGTTTGATTTAGTTTCTGAAACTTAACAAATAAAATCACCACTGAATGTCATGAGAGTTTCCTAAAACCAGGCATTCTAACCTCAGGTTAAACACTGGTCCCAAGCAAAACTCTTCTATTTCAGGCATTATCTGATCACTCCTTCTGGCACTATAAGGGCACCTCAAAAGAGGATCATTCTTCCTTTTCTATCTATGGGGGAATGAAGGAGAAATTAATTCTCTATCCTGTCCTGAACTGTGTAAGAATGTTGCTAACTTGCTACAGAATCAGGTGTATAAAATGTGCTGGGCACTTTTAAAATTTAAGTTTTTTACATTAGTGAATCACACATAAAGGTATTGATAAACGGATAAAATCCATTCATATTAGAAATACATGTGCAAGAAAGAGTTTCTCAGAAATAAAGGATATTGCACCTGGAAGCTGGTAAGACTGTCTTCATGTGATTACCTAAGAAAAAAAGTTGTATGGATAATTTGTAAGTCAGGGCTTAACACCCTACCATGGTCACAGCCTCAGCAGCAGACAGGCACTGGATGAAGCACTGTTTACAGAGTAATAACGGGCACCAAGAATAAAACAGACTCATAACTAGAAGGGTCTCAATTATACCTTTATGCGTCAGAGTAGTCATTCTGGTTTGCCCATGATATAGCAATAGGACCTGGTCAGGCTGGCACTCACAGGAGATCCTAACCTTGACCTTAGCAGCTAAATGTTGTCTCAGTTTCTTATTTGTTGCGAGAAAACAACAGCTACTTGCCTTCTCAAGAACATTTCATTTGCTTTTGTTGATAGAAAATTCTTGAAAATCAGGCTTGCCTACCACCTCCTCCTATCCTCCCTTACTCTTAGAAGCAGAACCATAAAGACTGGATTCTTGCCATCAAGGAGCTTTTCATCTAGGGACATAAAAAGGTCACATATCACAAAGTACTGTGATATCTAACTCGAAAATGATAAAAACAAAGTCCAGTAGGACTACAGAGGAGAAAAGGATCACTCTGGGGTGATCAGGAAAGTTTTCACGGAGGACTGGAACTGAGTCTTGAAGTATACAACCTCTGCTTACATTGAAATCAGGTACCTGTTTATATTAGATTTCTCTTGCTATGTAACAAATCGCTGCAAGTTTAGCAGCTCAAAACAATATTTATTTACTAGCTCTTAGTCATATAGGGCAGAAGACTGGGCAGGCTCAACTGGGCTCTCTGATTAGAGTATCACAAGGTGAAAATCAAAGTGTTGGCCAGGTGGGGCTCTTTTCTGGAGGCTTTCAGAAAGAATCTGCTTCTAACTTCATTTGGCTTGTTGGTAGGATCTAGTGTCTGGTGGCTGGTTGTCGTCCAGGGGCCACTGTCTGCTCTTGGAGGCTACCCACCTTCCTTCTCACATGGTCTCCTCCATCCTCAAAATCAGCCAAGGCACACTGAGTCCTTACACTTCCAATCTCTGCTGCTTCTGCCACCAACCAGAGAAAAAGCTCTGTTTTTAAAGGACTCTCTCTATCTTAAGGGTAACGAATTTGGGACTGTAATTATAGCTGCTTCACAGCACTACTTATATTAGTTTTGATTGAATAACCAGGGACAGGAATCTTGAGTGATACCTTTAGACTTCTGCCGATCACATGTTATTCCGCAAACCTACCTGAAGGTGTCTAACAATTCAATAATCAACTGGCCACTTATTAAGCACATTGTACCAGTTACGGTCATACTAAGTGGAATCTTAATTTTCATTTGAAAGATTTTTCAGGTACTTCGAAACTAAGTCTACTCCAGGTTTAAAGAAAAGCAAAATATTTCCATAAATGAACGTAACATATTTAAACATTCAGAATGTTTCCATGAAGACATATAACAGCATTGCTTAGGGAGCTTTCAAAGCAACACACACAACTTTCTGCCTCATTTCCACTCCACAGGGAGCAGAAGCTTGCCTCCCGTTTCTCCCACCCTCACCCCATTCATAGAGAATCACCACCATAATGAGTCAATGGCATTCATTTCTTCATCCACGATCTCCTCTCTGTTCTCTGTTGTTTCTGGAACTTTCACATACGTAACACCTTCCCACCCATTACGCCTATCGGCATTTCAAATACACTTCAAGACTTTGCCCAAAGCCTGCTTTCTCCACGCTTCTGACCATACCTACATTTTTTTTTTCTGTGCAATCTATTTGGCAATCAGTAGTATTGTTGGGCTATATCGCTTCTATTTCACTCTTAATTTATACATACATACACACACACACACACATATATATATATATTTTGTGGCGCACAGGCTTATTTGCTCCGCGGCATGTGGGATCTTCCCGGAGCAGGGATCAAACCCGTGTCCCCTGCATTGGCAGGCAGATTCTCAACCACTGCGCCACCTAGGAAGCCCACATACATATATTTTTAAATTTTCAAGTGGCAATGTCTTTTTTTATATTACTCCAAAGTATTCAGCGCATGAAAGGCATTGAAAAATATTTGTAGATATTACTAAATTGCTCTGCTTGGAAAAATCTGACAGTGTCTCATGATTTACTGCTGTTGATATTATCTATCTAGTTGTTAGATTCCTTAAATATTTTTAAACTAATCAGTGTTTTAACCAACAAGCAATCACCTGGTTGGGGCCCTATGTTTTCCAGTTATGAATGAAGAGGCTTCTGTCTGAAGCTTGTAAGAAGTAAGCAGGTGTCATTGGCAAAGCCCATTAACAATACCCTAGAAATAAAAATAGTATCTGGGTAATAAAATAAAGTCTAAACTTTTTATCCTTTCCTTTGTACTTAGTCTGGTATCACTTGCTCACAGGGTGCTATGTGCAGATTCCTTGTGCCCAGCGCCTCAGACCAGAGTTCCTGGTGCGACATGGCTGCACCCGACACTTCAGCTTGGGACCAGGGGCAGAAGCTGCAAACGACACTCAATTCAAGATGGTGGCGGGGGGCCGTGTGCAGAGACGCTGAGCCCAGCACTGCAACAGGCTCAGCCGACGCCTGCCCCCTCCCCCGCAAGAACTCCATTCCTTTCCTTTCCCCGCTGCTGAGATCCCTACGAAGCGGCCCCACCCACAGCCTGTCCTGAGAGTGAGCGCTCTAGAGCGCAGGCTTGCACCTCTCCATTCTTTCATCAAAGAATAAAACTTTGCTTCGAACCAAACTCGGTCTTGTTCTATTAGTTCGAATGGCACTGGGTAGGAGGACCCTTGTTGGGGACCCACTCAAAAGGATTGATAAATCTTTTGATATTACCAAGTGAATGACTATAAAATGCGCTGGAGCTAAGAGGCATTCTTTTCTTCTTTCCTAGCTCTATTGAGATATAATTGACATACAACCTTGTGTAACTTTAAGTGTACAACTCATTGATTTGTGAGAGCCATTCTTATTAATAACTTTCTAGCTTAGATTTTCTGTGATTATCCATTTTCTTTCTCTCAGTTTATGTGATGAAAACAATAGCTGCCCATCAAAATCTTCTTCCTTAGCAACGGCTGTGCGTGAAAGCAGCTGTTCAGTCTGGAAACACATTTCCCAGCAGCTCCTGCAACTGCATGTGGCCATGTGACTAATTTTTGCGGATAAAATATGAAAAAAAAAAAAGTGCTGTCATGGGTGCAGCTCTTTCAGAAAGTGTTTACTCATTATTTTCCCATCCTCTAACTTAACATAGGCATCAAGGCCCCAGGGAAGCAGAATCTCAGATGGAGGAGCCTGGGGCCACGATTCTCCATGTGGAAGAGAGCTGCTGCTGACTTGGAATAGTCTCCACTTTATGAGTGATAAACTTCTGCTGGACTTCAGCCACTGTATTTTAGTGTCCATTTGTTTCAATAATTTAGCCTTCCATAACTAGTACACTTCATTTTTGTATTTTCTCAAGCATCCAATAGATATGTAGTGGGGCTCCCATAGCATTCGCTTATTCAGAAATCATCCAAAGGAGATGAGACCTGAGTGATCACTGAGGACAATGCCACCCAGCTCTGATTCTGAAGAATGGCTGTTTTCATCTTTGTAAAAAAAAAAAAAACAAAACTATTTATAGTAATTGAAAGCAGAACTTCTAGTTAGCAATAGCCCTGAGGCAATGTGGTTTGGGTTTTGATCAGCTTGTGGCTTATGGTCAAGGAGGCTTGCTGGATGGGCCCATCTCTGCCTCATTGAAAAAGTAGAAAAAACTAAATTCTCTTCTATCTAAGCCCAGAACAATGTCCTCCGATGTCAATTTCCTCCAGTGTAAATTCTTCTCAGGTGTTTACATCTTCTGGGAAGGGTTTCCTCACCACCATCCTCTCCCCACCAATGCCGGGATGAGATATCTCTTCTCAAAGTATCCACAGGACTCTGTAAATCTCTATCATTGCTCTCACCACACTGATGCCTCTGCCTCCTCACCTCCCATTCCAGTAAGTCAGCCCTTTGAGTGCAGTGACATTCATTTTTGTGGTCCCTCCACCTAGTACAGTGCCTGGCCAACCGTAGATGTTTCATAAATGATGGTTGAATGAATGAATGAATTTAAGGGCCTCACCGGATGGTATTTCTCTGCTTATTCCCATAGGAGACAACGTCATAACAGTCATCACTGACACCATTTCCTAGCCTCCCTTGAAATCTTTTTTTCTTGCTTTTATTACCATGCCAAATTACTTGCCACTTGTTGAGGCTTTCACTGCCTTTGCTTAAATGGGCCAGATTTATGCGCCTTCTTAAGATATTCCCTTGAAAAAGCCTCTCGATTATAATTTTTCATATTCTCAATTCTTCACTACATTGGACACATTGTGTCAAGAGTTAGCATTGAGGAGTAAAGAGAGGCCCGCACAGAAGTCAAGAAGTCTTGAGTCTCTTTATTTCTTAATGCCCTGCTAAAGCCCACTGTAAAATAATAGTGAATGAATTAGAAAAGAGTAACTCTTAGAACCATTCTTCTGAAAAAATGCTACTTAGAAATCATAATAAATCTTAAAACAGATAAAAGCATAGCTCAGTACAGGGCCTCTGAGAATCAGAGTCTGAACAACACAGCCTAGATCATCCTAAGGTTCCCTTTCACCTGTAAGAGCCTGCAGTTCTACATAATTAATTGCTCTGCACTTTTTGTATGCAAATGAGGTGATCTTTGGTACCTTCGAATCTGTCAGATAATAAATGGTACTGTGTATTTAGCTGTATCTAATAAAATTATCTTCTGTTGACATAGCATTTTACAGGGACATTTATAGAGGCAATGGGGCACTGTGGTTACCAGCATGGACTTTGGAGTAAGACTGAACTGAATTCAAATCCTAATACCTCCAGGAACTAGCAGTGTGACTTGGCAAGTTACTTAATCTCTCTAAGTCTCAGTGTTCTCACCTGTAAAGGGGGATGAGAACACCTGCGTGACTGGCTGTTGGAAGGATGAAATGGAATGTGGTAACAGAACATTCAGCAGCACAGTGCCTGTCATAGGCTCCAGTCTCTATAAAAATTAGCTGTGGTTAATTCAGGTTCATGATTTCATTTAATCCTCACAATGCTAGTGTTACTACTATTCTTACTTACAGAAAAAGCTGAGACTCCAAGAAGTGAACTGACTTGCCAAAATTCACCCAGGGAGGGCTCTTTCCACTACCCCAGTCAGGAAAGAACTTAGACAAACAACAAAAGGGAAGAGTCCAGGTTGGGGGCCACAAGAGCAATACCTGTCAACCACACAACAGTGACCCCAGACAAGGCAGGGGTGAGAAGAGGATTCCAGAGACAAATTTTACCAACTTATAATAGTGTTTGAGACTGAGACATTGCCCAAGCAGGGCCCAAGCCAGGATGTCACGTGAGATCTCTACCCACGCAATTCCCCACTCCATGGCAGGAGTGGGGTTTCTCCTTGGTCAGCTCAGGCTTCTGCACATAGCAGGTGCTCACTGAACATTTGCTAAGTGGCCTGGGTAACAGGGCTTCTTTTTTATCTCCCTCCCACCCCCATAATTTGAAAGACTTTCCTTGTCCTTAAAATGATGAGGTATAAAGGACTCCGCCTCTTCCTCAAAAAAAAAAAAAGGGAAAAAGAGAAAAAGAGTAGGGGGTGGGGAGAATCTTCCCTGACAATTCAGTTTTGTATAAAGTAGCTGATGGATCCTGACAATTATTAGATTAACTGTACTTTAAACAGCAGCTCCCGACTCCCTTCCTTTCTCCTCCTCCTTCTTCCTCCTCTGAGGTCATGATTCCTAATTTAGTCCACCATCATAATTTCTACCCACAGCAAGCTGATATTATTGCAAGCAAGCACAGCCCCAGACTTACTCTAAGACAGAGAGACGAGACCCAAGAAAAAAAATGAAGGCTCATATTAATTCCTTCCTCCTTTCCCTGCCCAGTCACTTGCTTCTTGTCCTAATGTGTCAGGGAGCCTGCTCTTTTACAAAAATATCTGTGGTTCAGAAGGACATTGCAGAGACAGACAGAAATTCTCTTACTTCAACAATATATTTCAATATATATACTTAAAATACAATAGGAAGTGCAGATTTCTGTCTTGTTCTAAGAGTTTCATGTATTTGAGTTGTTTTCGTTTTAAAGAAATTCGAGAAACAAAGGACCAGAAGGGTTAAGTAATCACAGAACGGCCTGTCCTCATTACTTGTGTGAAATCCCCACTGCATCACAGAGACAGCATGTTAAATCAATAGACTGGAGCTGTTAATTTCCAAAAAGGAAGAGATGCTTGAACTAAAATAGTCTATGTCGAGTCTCTGCCCATAGGGAATGGAAACCCCTTTAATTTCAGGTCTTTCTACAATTAGGTAGGTTCCAGGAAGATCATGAACCACTTTACAAAATTTCCTGCTTTTTTGTGGGGGAAGGAGGGAATACTTTGTTGATACAAAAGCTTTAGTTTTGCACAGCACTGAATTTACAATAAGGTGATAAGAGGTATAGGTGTATATACAGGTGTATGTAGGTGAAGGGTGATGAGGGTGGGGTGGGGCTAGGGATATGGGAGCATATCAAGGTCAGTAACACTGTAAACCTCTCAACTTTTGTTACTTTTTATTCCATCTGCTCTCCTTCCCTAGGCTGTACCTCTGTGCTCAGAGTGGAGGGGAGGAGATGCCACTTTTTCTTCTTACTGTAATCCATTGTGCATCTTTTTTTCATTCGCTTCCAGGAAGAAGCTGAGAAGGAGAAGGCTTACCTTGCATAGACTCATGATCAATAATTTGAAAAAAAATTTTTACTGAAATATAGTTGACTTACAATGTTGTGTTAGTTTCAGGTGTACAGCAAAATGATTCAGTTATACACACATATTTTATATATATATGAATATATACATTCTTTTTTCATGATCAATAACTTTTTTTAAAATTTATTTATTTATTGGCTGTGTTGGGTCTCTGTTGGTGCGAGTGGGGGCTACTCTTTGTTGTGGTGCTCCGGCTTCTCATTGCTGTGGCTTCTCTTGTTGCAGAGCACGGGCTCTAGGCGAACGGGCTTCAGTAGTTGTGGCTTGTGGGCTCTAGAGCACAGGCTCAGTAGTTGTGACACACAGGCTTTGTTGCTCTGCGGCATGTGGGATCTTCCAGGAGCAGGGCTCAAACATGCATCCCCTGCGTTGGCAGGTGGATTCTTTTTTTTTTTAATTAATTAATTAATTCATTTTTTATTGGCTGTGTTGGGTCTTCGTTGCTGCACACGGGCTTTCTCTAGTTGTGGCGAACGGGGGCTACTCTTTGTTGTGGTGCATGGGCTTCTCATTGCGGTGGCCTTTCTTGTTGCAGAGCATGGGCACTAGGTGCGTGGGCTTCAGTAGTTGTGGCACATGGGCTCAGTAGTTGTGACTCACGGGCTCTAGAGCGCACAGGCTCAATAGTTGTGGCGCACGGGCTTAGTTGCTCCGTGGCATGTGGTATCTTCCTGGGGCAGGGCTCAAACCTGTGTACCCTGCATTGGCAGGCGGATTCTTACCCACTGCGCCACCTAGGAAGTCCATTGGCAGGTAGATTCTTAAACACTGTGCCACCAGGGAAGTCCATGATCAATAACTGTTGATCAGTTTTGCATGATCAAATATTTGCAGGGTCTAGCGAGGACCAGGGTGATAAAACAAAGGGCAGCTTTTACTAGAAGTCACTTCATGATGCCACTTCTTGGTGGGTCTATTCCTTGTGAACTGTAATAGGTGTCATCATCCTGATTACACTTTCCATACACAGATTGTGGAAATCCACAGAGTGGAGAACTAAGCAGTTTTCAAATAAATGTCAGCTGATTCTAATTTTTCATAAGAGTTCCTCCCTTCCTTTTTTCTCATCCTTGTTTATGACCTCTTCAAACTAAGAGTGTTCTGCAGCTGGCTGTGGATTTATTTCTTATCTAAAAAAAAATTCCTTACATTCTTAGAATGACCATGAGTTCTAAGCTGCCATCCCTGAGCTTGTCCTCTGGAGAAGTGAATAGCAGTTCTCCGCTGGCTTCCCTTGTGCCACTGGAGTGGATACGAAGGAAGAGAAGGACCCCATCACCTCCCAAAGGACCTCCCTCTCCCAAAGAGCAACAAGTCTCCTCTGGGGAGGGGCTAGAGAGGAAGCCTGGGATTTTGAGATCAGAAAGGCTATGCCCATCAGCCTCATTTTTTTCCCTACCCTTGTCTTTTCCTGCTCCCTGCCACTTGGTCTGTGGATGGGTCCGCTCTGGTGCTGAGCCAGTCCTCATCAGGGCAGGTAAGGGAGTAGCAGCCACCCACCACCACCCATCCTCTCAGTGATGCTCAGTGGAACAGTATGGGGGCCTGGGAGCAAACTGTCCTTGCGTGGCACCTCCCCCCTTCTAGAGTGTGATTCTCAGCCTCCCCTGCCTCAGAATTCTCTGAACAGCTTTTAGAAATGCTCAGTCCTGGGTCCACTTTAGAGCCCTTGAAACCAAATCTCTGGAGGTGGGGACCAGGCAAGTGTGTTTTTAAAGTTCCAGAGTGAGAGAGAAGATGTGCTTTGTACCGCCCGACGCCAGCTTCAGGCACTTGTCAAGTCTACACCCTGGAGCTGGGCCTGGAGTGATGGCCCTGTCACAGCCAAATGTTGCCGGCAATCTCACTGAGAGCTCCCGCATTCACTTCTGGTCTTCTTTGTCTTGCTCTCCACTAGCCCTGGATGTCACCTCCCTCTTGCTCAGTTAGCACTTCCTCTCAAGACAGAGTCTGGCCTGAACTTCACACAGCTTTGCCGTATCTCTGCCAAGATGGCCAAGGCCATGGTGACCCACGAAGGCTCTCTCACGGCTCACCACAGCTCTCCTTGGAGCTTCTCTTCCTGCACATTCTTCATCCAACATTTGTTGAGCATCTGTGATGTGTCAGACTCAATTGCCACGTGCTCTGTATTATTATCACGTTTAATCCTCACAACAGCTTAGGAGGAAGTATTGTTGTTTTTGCAGCTAATGAGACAGAGATTCTGAGATGATAAAAATCTTGCCCAGGGTGTCTTTCTCCAGGTTTGGTTTTCAAATACAAGTCTGGCTGACTCCAAAGCCCGTGGTCTCCGAATTGCTGCACTGCTCCTCACTGATAAAGACCTGGTGTATGCCTGGACGTGTTCACAGTTGGGTCAGGAAGACACAGTGGAGACAAGCATGAGGGAAGTAGGAGACTTGGGCTGTGGGTACACGTGGGAGGGGCACCCACCCAGAGAAGAAGTCCTTGAGAAGATGATACTTCGCATTGAACCCTAAAAGATAAGGAAAAGGTACTCAGATGGAGAGAGTGAGAACCCCCCGTATACAGCTGTGGAGTCCACAGGAATAAAGGTTTCCTCAGCAACCTGCAGGAAATTCAATACGGCGGGACGAGGATATCGAGGAAAGGGCAAGAGATGAAGATGGACAGGCAGGCAGGGCAGGTCGTGAGCCTTCCAGTCATGCTACTAAATTTTGCACTTTATCCTGAGGACAATGGGTACCAGTGAAGGATTTTAAGCAAAAGAGAGATAGAAATCAAAGCTGCATTTAGAAAGCAGAAGGACTGGCAAGGAATATGCAATACTAGAGACAGGGAGAAGAGGTAAGAGATTACAGTGCAAATTCTTGTGAGAGGTGATGATGACCAACATTAAGGCATTAACAGTGAAATGGCAAGGAGGGAAGAAAATTAGGAGCTATTCAGAAGGAAGATGCCACTGGATTGATGAAAGACTAAATATGGTGGATGAGAAGAAGGAAGAGTCAAGAACAAGTCCCTTTCTTGAAATTAAGAATAAAGATGAAAAAGAAATAATTTAAAAAAAAAAGAATATAGGAAGAGGAGTGGGTTGGGGAAAGCTGGTGAGGTTTCCTGGGCATGTAAGTGAAGGGGTCCAATAAGCAGCTGAATATGAAGGTCTAGAGTCCAGGTAAGGGGTCTAGACTGGAAATCTAAAAACAGGAAGTCATCAAGGCAGTCATTAACTTCAAAGATATAATTAGGTGTCCATATGAGCAGGTGGAGTGAGGAAGGCTGCATTCGCAATGACCACTAAAAGGGACCCTATCTTCCATCTAGAACTTGAGTCTTATTTTGATCCCTGGACTGCTTATTCAAGGCCCCAATACCCTGCCTTCTGGCCAATTTCTTTCCTTGAAAGAAAACACACTTCTCTTGGTGGCCACATCCATTTGCTGATACCCTCCATGAACGTTCAGCTCTTCCAGAACTACATCTCTGCTGGATCTAATTCCTGCATGATTGCTACTGCCTGGAATCTCTCCATGCCATATACCACCCAAACAGGACACTACAGTACCACTATTTGCCCAAGCTTTCTTTTCCCTTTGGGCACCATGTCTTGAATAGACCAGGCACCCTTGTGCGGCCAGTCTCTGGAATCAGGCTAGTTCCTTCCAGCCCAATCCCATACCCTAAGTGGGGTTTACTCTCCTTCTCTTTTGGCCCAGGGCTGTGGCCTGATCCAGCATGCCTCACTTCACAGCCCATGGAACAGGAATGTAGGCCCCTGAAGATACTAAGACTGAGGCTGAAGCTGATGGATGAAGCCTGGGGTGGGCATGGGACTCCTCAGTCTACCCAGCTGCATGGAGCACGGGAAGAGGAAACACAGCAGAGACGAACAGGATGGAAAAGTGGCACACCACTTTTTGCTCCCAAAGGAAACTGGCTGTGGAATACCTTAAATCAGAAGTCTCAAAAAAACCTGTTAGGGATTCCTGTTGCCCTGGCTGGCTTTGGGTGTGGTTCTTTCCGATGGAGGATGATTGGTGGAGTTTTTCCAGCCCTATAATTCTCCTTGTGATGAAGTAGAATTAAAGCTGAAATGTGAGTTCATAAATTGCCTAGTTGGTGAATAATAGAGTTTAAATCGCCTCCAAAAAAGTTAAATACGAAATCATATTAAAATTCATAGCCATCTGCCGACAATGATCTAATTTGAAAATTGAATACAATTAATTTTTAATCTTAGGTCAGCTTTCCCACTGCCACGTGTCCCTCTCCTCACCACCTCCCCCATCAGACAGTCAATGTGTGCTTGGAGAACTCGAGACCATTTTAAATATTAACCGGACCCACACATACCTAGGAAGACGAATCCATACACACGCCTTCTCTTCTTCCACGTATTATTGCTGGTATAGTCACTTATATATTTCTAAATGTAGTTCTGGTTAAAAATAAATACAGAAGTAGAAAGTCAAGGGTGCATTTGAGGAAAAGATACTGTGCTAGTGTTTCAGCATCTGTGAGAGCATCTTTCTGTTAGAAGTTGTGAGGTCATTGAGTTTGGGGAGAGATCCAGACACTTCAAGGTTTTATAGCATGTACTGCTTCACTTCCCTCCACAGCTGCTCAGTGTTGGATGTAAAGAAAGTCTCTAAGAAAGGGTATAGGAATAGACTTAGGCATGGTAGACTCAGGCCAGTTATCACCAGGAAGCTGACGTGATCGAGCATCCTCCAAGAGCAGGCAGACCAGGGCTGAATTAGCTAAGTCAGGAAGCTGCTACCAGCATTTTGAGAGACCAGCATATTTCAGGAGAGGAGCTCTTCTGATGGAGACCCTCTGCTGAATGAGATCTTTTCTGGATGAACTGAACCATGCACATTTTTAGTGAGGGTTGCTCTCCTCAACACTGGCTTTCTCATCTTCTATGGCAGACCCACGCACTCTTGGGGACAGGTATACCAGGGTTCCATGTACTGGCAACAGGATAGAGTCCTTATAGAATGGACTCGGAACAGAGCAGAGATCCTGGGGATATGATAGACCATGTTCAGTGAACACAGAAGCCAAAAGACGGTTGCTACTTGTTCCATGTCATTCTAAATAAATGCCTGGATTGCTCACAGTCCAGGAATATTTTAGTTAGGCATCCTACAGGTCCTGGATCCAGAGGGTAGCTAGCGATAGCATAAAGCCAAAAAGGAGAAAACAGGTGTTAGAGGCCACCATTTGTGAATGCTGCCCACCAGTAGTTTTAAAAGCTACTGAATTTGTGTTCACCTGGGTTGGAACAAGTGATGTCCCTGGGACGTTCTGAAGAAACCAGTGTTGGCTGTTTAATAACTGATCTAAGACATATGACTCAGAAAACTGTAGTGATGAGGGTTCAAATGTTTACTTTTATGTGGCTTCTAAAAGATGAGTTGGAGCTAGGTTCTTAAATGGAGATAAAAACCTCTGACGGAAGAATGACTTGTTTTGGGAAATTAAAGCTGATGAGGGGAAACGGACTGTGCCTGTAGTTGGAGTCTCTTTCTAGTGAGTCATGAGGTCGAGGGCATTCCAGGGCTGAAAACTCAGAATATCAACTAAATTTGACCTCTGCAAAGAAAAATTAGGTCATAAGTGCAATACTTTTTTTTTATATAATATCTTTAAAAAAATATATATATGTATTTATTTATTTAATAAATAAATAAACTGCTTGTTGCTGTGCCCAGGCTTTCTCTAGTTGTGGCGAGCAGGGGCTACTCTTCATTGCGGTATGTAGGCTTCTCATTACGGTGGCTTCTCTTGTTGTGAAGCACAGGCTCTAGGCATGTGGGCTTCAGTAGTTGCAGCACATGGGCTCAGTAGTTGTGGTGGATGGGCTTACTTGCTCTGCAGCATGTGGGATCTTCCTACTCCAGGGATCGAACCCGTGTCCCCTGCATTGGCAGGTGGATTCTTAACCACTGAGGATTCCTATAAGTGCAATACTTTTCATCAAAGATACTGCAAAAGAAGAAATTTAAAGTAGTCACTAGTAAAAAAAAAAAGAAAGGCCATCATTAACATCAGGAAAAACAAAAAGTAATAGTGAAAAATAATAGTATATTACAATGCTCTGCTTTACTTGCATGTGTATAATGATGTAAACATCAAATACTAATTTAACCAAAAATTATAATATAATTATGTAGGGAGAGCTAGGGAGGTAAAACAGAGGTAATAGTTGAAAAGAGTGCTAAATCCTCATTTACCACAACAGGAAGTTAATACATCTAAAAGTGTTGAACCTAAAGAGAATAGCACATGCATATTATTTAAAATATAGCAATATGTGAATGCCAGAAGAAATAAGACTGGGAGGAGTGGGAAGGAATGAGGAAAGAAACTGCTGAATTTCATTAGCCTTTTAAGGTTATTTGATTTTTTAAATTATGTGGATGTACTCTTTATTTTTTTTTGGCCGCATCACATGGCATATGAGATCTTAGTTCCCCAACCAGGGATCTAACCCACGTGCCTTGCATTGGAAGCGTGGAGTCTTAACCACTGGACTACCAGGGAAGTTTCTGTATGTACTCTTTAAAGATTTTTTAAACAATTTTTAAGTGGTCTTTTTTCAAAAGGACAAGGCAGGGCTTCCTAGGTGGTGCAGTGGTTAAGAATCTGCCTGCCAATGCAGGGGACACAGGTTCGAGCCCTGCCCTGGGAAGATTCCACATGCCATGGAGCAACTAAGCCCGTGCGCCACAACTATTGAGCCTGTGCTTTAGAGCCTGTGAGTCACAACTATTGAGCCCATGTGCTGCAACTACTGAAGCCCACGCACCTAGAGTCCATGCTCCACAACAAGAGAAGCCACGGCAATGAGGAGCCCAAGCATCACAATGAAGAGTAGCCCCCACTCACTGCAACTAAAGAAAGCCTGTGCACAGCAAAAAAGACCCAACACAGCCAATTAGAAAAAAAAAAGTATATATTCTACAAAAAAAAAAAGGACAAGACAGAACAGAACATCTTTACAGTCAAAAGTATGTTGAAAAAGCAAATTAACTTCAAGCTCCCAATGCAGCTGATAAAATAGGAAAGAGTTAGTAAATAAGAGTCAGGCCTATGGTGCTCTTCACAGTTTGATAACAGTTAAGTTTAATAATAAGAGGACTTAATTTGTACCTAGATCTTGCATGATTTTAAACCTTGTTATTGCTTATATATTATAACATTTATGACAGAATTAATTAAAACTTCCTTTAAAAAGAGGTAGTTTGGGAACAGGAACATACTGAGTGGATCATGTTCTGTATACCTACGTCTTTAACTGTCCACACAGGAAGAATTCCTAACTAGTGGGTGTATGCATCCATAAACATCATTGTTATTCATCAAGCGCCAGCTACCTGAAGAGCAAGCATATTGACTAGGAGGAATTAATCACCTTCTGTAAGACTTGAGACTATGATTGTCATGGATTTAATCTGTTTCTTTATTCCTAGCACTCTTTCAGAAATGCTAAATGTAAAGGAGTCTGCCCAAATATATCTTGGTGGCAGGTAACACCAATGAAGTAAAGATGCTGTCACTGTGAATGGATAACCAGTGTTGAGCAGACCTTCACCCTTTAACACAGGGTGTCATCCTCAGTACTACTAACATTTTGGGTCACGCCGTTCATTGTCATAGGGGTCTAAACTGTGCATTGCAGGATGTTTAGCAGCATCCCTGGCCTCACACACTAGATGCCAGCAGCATTCCTCCTCCCCAGCTGTGACAACCAAAAAGCGTCTTCCGTGGCTCATCAAAGATTTAGGCTTAGTCTATATTATTAACTCTGCAGCAACGAACATCTAAACAGTGATTAAAATTTATTATACCACTCTGCATCTGATAACTGAGACATGTGAAGTGAGAAGGTTCTCCCTAAAGTATAATTAGGCTATGTAAATTACCTAAGTATTTTAAAATCTGGAATAAAACTGAAAATGAAAAGAATCCCATCATGACATCCTGACACACTGGTTAGATCTTTCTCCAGGGAGGGAAATCTTGCTCCCAACATCTTCATAATCTCTGTTTCAACTGAGTTTGCTTCAGCTTTCAAGAAACCTGGGGCACAACCCATAAGGGTTTTCAGTGGGCAAAAGGCACTCCAGTGAGGATTCCTGGCCAGAATGAGGAGAACTGGATCTGGGACATAAATAGCTGCTTCATCATTAAAGCCTCCTGCCCAAGAAAAGGCTTTCATGAGAACTCGGGTTCATTGTGTGAAAATTCAGATGACTGAAGTATAATTAGCTCGATTAGTCAACATTTTAATTCATAAGATTTTGGCTTTGATGTGCTCCTTTCTCACAGAATCAAAGCTAATAATTCTGGAAGCGTAACTGGGAGCTGAGTGCCAGCTTGAAGCCTGGGGAGCTCCCTCACCTCCTTGGCAAGCCCTGCTTCCAAGACGGCTGCTTCTTGGCCATGAATGAACCTGGCCCAGGCACCTCTGCCTTGCTCTTTAACTCCTTGCTTCAGAGGACATTCTCTAACACTCCTCTCTGTGACTCAAGATCTCTAGTATTTAGGTTCTAAATTTGCAGTGGTTGACATTAAACTGTGATGTCAGTGCCTCCAAAGCCTCCGCACGTAATAGGATGATGACATCTTTTTGGATGTTGCTAAACAAACAGTGGAGGAGATGACTGGCTGGGTGTCTAGCCAATAGCTGTCCTTCCTGCTTTGGGAATAAAATCAGACTGAAACAACTAAGTGTGGTGATTGTCCTCTTCTTGGCCAAACAGGAAGCACATGAGATCATTCTGGTCAATGAGATATGATGATTAGTCTGCAGAGGGGATTCTCAGAAAGATTTCCTTGCCTAAAAAGGCGTATGAAGAGACAGTCCTCTTCTGCTATTGGATGCTGTTGTGGTTCTATGTGACACCTAGAATTGTGCCCACTGTCTTAAAACCACGAGGAAGACTATTTGGGGACAAGGCAGACAGGCTGGGGCTGCAGAACAGAGAAACGGAAGAATGTGTGGCCTCTCTGACATCGTTGAGCTGTGGCTCCGCCATCCCTGGAGCTACCCCTGGATTTCTTAAGTAGATGATGAATCTCCCTGATTGGTGCCAATCTCTTGGGACTAAGCTCTGGTCCCAAGTCCAATCTAGTTTGCTCTAGAGGGGACTGATTCTGCTAAAGGTATGGAAAGTGCTGGAGACCCTGCAGGACACGGATGGGGAAAGATGGGGGTTTCTTCTGCCCAGGACCCTATCAGGGCACTGCCTCACCTTATATGCCCCTATTCAAGAAGATGAATAAGTCCCATTCCCTCCCTGCTTCTGTTTTTTTCCCTCGTAAACCAGGAATAAAAGGGCCAGTGGACCATAAAAATGCAGAGATGAATATCAGCATCTGACAACTGCGAGGTCCCAGGGCTGCGACATCAGACAGACTAGAGGTCATTCCTGCACCACCTCCAGTGTTTCCCCTTGGCTCCCCGTCTTTTCCCCAACTCCCATCTGCCTCATGCATCTAATGGGCACTGGAGATGGAAGTTTCTTCACACTTCCTGAGGTGCTGTGAAGAACCAATAAGTGAACTAATCTCTGCACACACCACACACCCTGAGAGCTCTCGCGTAGCAAGTTGGCTGCCATGGCATGCTGACAAGCTTGAAGAGGAAGGGGAGGTTCAGGGGAGACCCATGGAAGCCGAGGCAGGAAGATACGTTGACATGAAGAGTGCCACCCCACTGGGCCAAACGTGGCGGAGAGGCCAAGGACCATCGTAAGGTGACCATTAGCTGAAGCAATGTGAGCTTACTGGATGGCTGTGAGAAGAGCGGTTTGGGGGAGCAGTAGAGAGTGAAAGGCCAATGGACTGTGCTGGGGAAGAGAGATTAGGAGGGGAAGAAGTGTCTACAGATAACTCTTTGAAGTTTTGCTGTGAATGGAATCAAAGAAATGGAATCAGATAAGAAATCAAAGGAGAGTTTCAGATAGGAGATATTAGACCATCTTTGTATGTCTATGGGAACAGTCCTTTAGGGACAGAGAAATTGACAATGCAGCAGAGAGAAGTGATATTTACAGAAGGGAAGCCTTTGGGAAGGGGAGAATAAGAAGGTCCTTCATTCTCTTAGTGTGAGATCTTTCTACTAACTTTATTTACTCTGATCTTCTGAAGGATATCTGCTCTACATGCTCTTAAGTAGCAGCCTAATCCAGGACACAGCTAAGAGGTAGTGATTGGAAGAGTTCCATGCTCTGAGCTGCCTTTAGCATTCCATACTTCTCCCAGGATCCAAGCTGTGGCAATCTGTTTCACAGTTTGCTTACCGATTTCCCAGTGCATCATCCCCAAGGGCTGGGGCAGGTGAATCTGCACTGCATTTCTCAAAGGTCAAAAACTTTATTTTTGAGCTCCCTCAACAATATAACCTTTCATGTGGGCCAGACATTACATTTATCGAGTAATTTACCGTTACAACCCACCTTTATAGTTGGGGAAACTGAGGCATGGAAATGTTAAACAACCTGCCAGAGGTCATGCACCTGGTAAGCGGTGAAGCTGGGACTTGAACCCAGGCCGTACGGCAATGGGAGCCGCCCTCCTTAACTTCCTACTACATTTTGCTTCCTCCCTTCAGCTCTTCTCCCAGAAGGCCTAGGATTCCTCGAACCAACAGAACCACTTGTGGCCTCTCTTGACTCAGGAGGCCCTAAGTGTTGGGGGGTAACCTCACTCTGCAGCGCCAGCCCCCCCACCCCCGCAAACATTCTGAAGCCCTTCAAATGACAGGTCGTCTTGATTCACCTGCCACTGTCCCACACCCCTAAGGAATTCTGCTCACGAAGGTATGGGGGCCTCTGAGCTGCTGCTTTCCTGACTTCCTGTTTACATCAGGCCAGACCTGGGCAGGAAACAGATGGCAACTCAAATTGGGTCATTTGAGGAGAGTTGAATAAAGGGGCTATTTACAAAGGTGTGGGCAGGATGTAGGGAAACCCCAGAGGTCGTGCAATAAGGAACAGCTCCTTGACCACCCCTAGGCCTGAAGTGGGGAGTGGAGGTGCGGTCACCAGAACCTGGAGAGAGTGACCTGTGTGCTTAGGGTCACCTGACAGGAGCTCTGACCATGCATCAAGGGAGGGCTGCTTCCCCCTCCCTCTGCTCTCCTGCCAGGGATACCCACTGTCTAAACCCAACCAGAAGCCTAAGGGCAAGGCAGCCCATTGATATGGTCTGCAACACAGAGCAGGGTGGAAAACGGTGGAGGGTGACCTAAAAGGGCAAACAAAAGTTTCTAGCCATACTATTTAGGGACATGGTAAAGAAAATGGCTCTGGAGCCAGGCTGCCTGGGTTCCAGTGCCAGCTGCCTCTTACTTACCATGTGCCTCTGATCAAGTTACTTCATCTCTCTGTGCATCAGTGTCCTCATGGGTAAAGGGGGGATAATAACACCAACCTCAGCACTTAGCATACAGTAGGCACTCATTAAATGCTGGTTTCTTTCTTTGCTCACCTCCTTCAGGTAAATGTATGAGGATGAGATCCTATACTTGGTATGTGGCATTATTATATACACTCCACAAATATTGCTTGATTGATGACTGAAGGGCCCTTTTCTTCCTTGGAGGTCTTAGAACATCCTATAAGTGACACGTCCAGTCTGTCCTTCGAACCTGCAGCAGTTACTGTGGCTTAAAAAGTTCTTGCTACTTATATGGGAAAATAATCTGAAAAAGAATGGATATGTGTATATTTATAACTGAATCACTTTGCTGTATACCTGAAACTAACACAACATTGTAAGTCAACTATACTCCAATATAAGATAAACATTAAAATAAGTAAATTTTAAAAACGCATACAAAAAAAAAAAAAAAACGCATACAAAATCTTAAAGAAAAAAGTTCTTGCTGACGTGATTCTGTCTCCTTTCATGAGTGGCTAGATGGTTACTAGGGTGTTTGCCCTATAATTTATTAAGCTGTACAATTGTTTTACGCTGTTGTCTGTATTTGTTTTATATTTAACAACCAGAAAGATTTTTTTTAATCTTTTAAAATTTTAATTTAACTGTAAAAAAAATTTTTCATTGTTTGCTTTCTCTTCACTTGCTCCTCCCCGTGATTAGGACGGACCTGAATGATCACCAAGTTGTTAACAAAAAGCACTTAAAGAGGTGGTTTTACTGGTGATAAGTGGACCAGGGGCCACTTATGTTTTCCTAGTCACGGATTTCTTCCTATTCAAGTGTGAGAAACTGAAGCTGGGTCTAAATGCTTGCCCTGGATGTACACCTGGAGGCAGCTAGAGGGAATGCTTTCTTTACAGAACTCCATGATTCTTGTTGACTGGCTCCAGATCCCTGCTCTTAGATGCCCTAAGCAAGCAGCTTCCTCTTTCTGCTTCTCTCAGCCTCCTTAGAGCCTCCAAGTGCCTGGAGTGGGGGGCTTCTGTTCTCCACCAAGTATCTCTGCCTTTGTTGCCAGACCCTGTCCCTAGCACCACTCTGAAGCAGACACCAAAGTGGAGGAATGCTTTTCTAAGCCATTTACCTGGCATTCTCCCTTTCTATTGTTCTGTCTCTTTCAACTCATCTTTCATTACGTGCTTTCAAAAAGGAACAAAAACTCCCTATAAACTCTACTAGACTTGAAGTTCCACAGTGGCAGGAACCATGTCTTTTCATGTCTTTATAACCTATATAGCCTGTCTGAGTAGTTGACACAGATTAGGAGCTCAAGAAATGGTAGTTGAATGGAACTGAATTGAATTTTCCTTCCCTTCCTGCCTGCATGAAAACCATCTATTTCTCCAGGCCAGCATGATTACACTGCTGGATTGCACACTGCTTGAGGGAGAGGGACTTTGCCCTCTCTGGGAGTTGGTTTTTACGTGGCAGCAGCAGGAGCGTGTAAAATGATGAGATGGGAGGGCGATGAGGAAAAACAGGCACTTAAGAAACTTGGAAGCTCATTTATTTTTAACATTAATCTATAGAATTGTCCTTTCCCTTAGCATAAGACACATCTACCCTCTTCTTGTAAAGGATTAAGGAACTCTAGTTATTTTGCCTCTGTACAGTCACAGACAAACTCCCAGCTCCTTCCATCCTCTACCCTAGCCAGAGCTGGTACCAAAAGAGCTGAAACCACAGGACTTCTGAAGGTTTTACTTTTGCAAAAACTACACAGGGCCTGGACACGAGAGAATAACCATTCAGCTCCTCTGTGCCTCACTTTTCCTCACCAGTAGCTGGATAGCGCAGAAGTAATTAAAAAAAGGAGTAATAAGTGGTGCTTGTTGTTGTTAGGATGAAAAGTTCCATCCTGAGAAACGTGTGATTTACAACGATGAGACATTCAGATCCAATTGCTGGGTGAGGGCAACTGAAGTAGGAGCCTCCCAGCCCCTGAGCTTCAAGGCGTCTCCCCACAATATATCAGGACACAGACTGACCAAATCAGCCGTTTTCCTTATTTCTCCAAGTTCCAAAGTCCAAATGCTTTCCTGCTGAGTAGTTGTTTTACAAGGAGGAAGGGGAAGTAAAAAGGCAGACTCTGTTTGAGGGCTCTCAGCTGGCTCTGACGATGCCTCTCCTCTGTCCCTAGTTAACGCCACCTTTGTCCGGCTCCAAAACTACAGGGACTCAAAGACAAGCCCATACCACAGACCAACGTGCTGCTTTCCCATCTCCTAAAGATGAAATTCCAAATGTTTGCAAAAAATTCTCCCCGCAGCACAATCTCACTGTCAAGAAGGACATCATCCTTGTCCCGACGCCCACAAGAAGGGCCTTTCGCCAAAATGAATGGGAAATCATTGGCCCAATTAACATCCTGTGATCTTAGATCTAAAAATGACCCGGAGCCGGGTAAACAGGATGACGTAAGCCGCTGGGCAGGGAGCGGCTCTCTACTGCCACCTGGAGGACAGCGTGCGCAACGGCGCGGAGGCTCAGGGCTGCGGGGAAGCGGTCCTCAGTCGCTGGAAGGAACGGGTGAAAACGGGGCGCGAGCTGGGGAGACCCGGGCAGGGGAAGGAAAACACAGAGGGGCCTAAAAAGACAGGAAAGAAGCTCCTCCATGACCTCAGCTAGAGGAAAACGAGGTCTGTGTAATCCAGGCCATAGGACATTGTGGCGTTGACCCTGCTGGCCTACTCCTGGGAACACTGCTTTTATAAAGGGACTCAGGCATCATGCACTCTGGCTAGAAAACATTATGGCTAGAACTACGTGGGGACAGGCTCTCCAGCGCCGGAGGCCCTTGATAAGAGCAATCCCCGGTTCCCGAAAGGAGAGGCAGTGGCGTGGGTATTCGAAAAACAAAGGGCCACTGGATTATCTGTTTTACTCTGCGCGCCACCGTGACTTGAGTGGGGGAAGGCGTGCAGGAGTGCAACAGTCCTAATTTACTTTCTTGTCAGGCTAATGTGGGACTGAGGCTGTGGAGCTTTGGCGTTATGCAACCGGCATGCTGGGAGATGCCCTAGAAATGTGCTAGGGGCTAGGAGGGGGTCAGCGTCCTTGTTACTTTCCTCCTGTAGATGACCCACAAAACGAAAACAAAGAGTTGATTTTTAATTCGATGAAAACAAAAACCAAACCCGCTTTACTTTTGGACTAGTCGGTTTTTGCTGCATTGTAAAACCACGTCAAAATCTCAGTAGCGGAGGACAACATACATTTATTTTTCGTGTGAATAGGTCTGCAGGTCAGACTTGGTCTGATCCCAGCTGAGCTCACCTGGGCTGGCTGAGCTAGGCTGGACTCTGGCCTTAGGGTCTGACACAGGTCTGCTCCACGTGGTTGTATTTCCGGACCCAGGATGGAAGGCCAGTGGCTACCTGAGGCGCTCCTCTCCTGCCATAGGGTGGTCAGTTCAAGAGGCCAAGTCAGAACAGACAAACACACCTGAGTCTCTGTTTGTGTCCTGTCAGCTAATATTCCCTTGGGGAAGGCAAGTCCAACATCACCTGGGGGAGGGGGGACGGAGGGTAAACCCTACTCTCCTAAACTGATCTGCACCAGAATTTAACCAGTGAGTCATTGTCTGCTCACTGGAGGCACCTGCTTCTTGTGGGAGAATTGCAAAGTGAGGATGGCCAAGATAATCCTTATGCAGTAATGGTGGTCTCCATCGTGCATTCAGTATTGCCTAGTAGACACTTTAATTTCCTTTTAATTCACTTCTATTACTAGCTCTTTCTATCCCTTCCACTTATGACATTCCATGTTCATAATGGACAAGGGACACAATACCCTTGTGCGTGTCTTGTCTACTTGTGACTTTGTTGTTCTGTCTCATGACAGGTTTTCCTTAAAACTCCCTGTGCCAGAAAGGCAAGGACTTACCCATGCAAGTATCACCTGTGGAATGAAAACAACAAGGAGAGATTCTTGGAGAAGGCAGCATGATAGGCTGAGAAGAACCTGGGTTTCTAGTCCTGATTCTGCCAGTATTGGGATTTGGACGGTCAGCAGGAACCAACAACCCAGGTGCCTTTAAATTAGCCTTACTGAGTAGCTTGGACTTTAAATCCTGTGTGCTGGGCACAACAGAGTTAGATCAGAGTTTTTGAAAAACTCTTTTGGCAGTAGTGTGGAGGGTGGATTGAAGGAGAAAAATTGGATTGGCGGTGAAGAGATAAGTTAGGATATAGTCCAAGTGAAGTGTAATGAGGACATTGACCAGGAATGAGGCACTGAAGATAGAAAAAAGGGATGAAGAAAGAGCCTTTAGAAGCAGAATTGACAGGAGAAAGCAAAGGGAAATGGGGAGTCAAAAACGAGTCTAGGGTCCAGAGTGCATCTCACAAATAAGGTTAAATATTGTTTCTCAAAATCTTTGTTACAGCTGCATAAATGTATGTATGTGTGGGTTGGTGGGCTTTGTAAAATGTATTTCTTCCCAGGGCTAGTAAAAATTATAAAAAATGGAGTATATCAGTGTTTCTCAAACAAGTCACTCACATACTTCATTCAGAATTTTTGCCATATTAAATAATATCTGCACCATTAATTGCTTACTATTGTTCTTTAAATGAAGTCACTTTTTAACAAATATTTACTGCGGGCTCATCCTTAAAAAACATAAAAATGAAATCATGACTGTGATTTTCCAGTTATGTTTTTTATACATACATTTGTTTCAATAACAAATACAGGGCCATTAGAAAATTTTAATCTATTTGTATACTACCTGTTTCCCTTATACAACTTATTTCCCATGCCCTCAGTTGTGGGCAGGCTAGACTCAGGGAACCCTTGACTTGGGTGAGAATGCAAGCCACTAGGATTGTACATAGTGTGCTTTCTTTGCCCTCCTCTTGGTTCCCATTCAGATTGTATCAGTGTCCACCCTGGATGGCAGGTCTGGTCTTTGCATCCATTGTTGGCAAGGTCTGGCCCTGCAGACAGTGACCTTTAACAGATCTGAGCTGGAGGTTGTCATCCAAACAAGTGGGGCTGACCTGGAATGTCTTTTTAATTCAGTACCTTACTTCCCAAGCTTCTGAAGGCTGCTGAGAGAGCAGACAAGCCAGATGAGCTGGGTCCCTGGTATTCTGCAGCCAAGAGCGCAAATGGGGCCTTGGGATGTCCCTTTGCTTCTCCAGTGCTCTCGGTGGTGACTTCCCAAGGGCCACACACACGGGTCTGAATGGGGAGGGCCACAACTTGAACTTCTTTTGTTCACATTTGATGTATAAAGATCTGTATAGATGATTGTCAAGGTAAAGTGGAATTAAGTCTGCACTAATGGGTTGGATGACATGAGGCACCTCACTGAACCTCTCTGAGCCTGTTCCCTCCTGTGTAAGATGGGGTGTTGGGCTGGTGACCTTGAAAGCGTCTTCCTCTAGCATCTTACTGTTCTCAACAGTTTGGGGACAGTTGTATTCAAGTCCTTGCCCTTGTTTTTTTTTTTTTAAATAGGACTATTTGTTCTAATACGTAAAACTTATTATGGTCATTGTACATAAATGTTGTATGTGCATTTCATCTTATCATTTCATCCTTGTTTCTGTGGAATAAAGAGACTTTTTCTCCCCTGTGAGGACATTTTGACTTAGGCCCCAACTGACAATCTTTTCCTGAGGGTTTCTGTTTAAAAAGATCTCCCTTACTCCAAGATTATAAAAATACACACTAATTTATCTTTGGGGATTTTAATGGATTCCTTTGTTTTCTTTCTAATTGTAGATCTTTTAAAATGTATTTTATATAAGAGGTGAGATGGAAATTCACCTTTATTTTCTTTTCAAATAGGTACCTCATTTATTGAATAATCTATCCTTTCCACACAGATTTGAAATACATCTTTATGAAATTTAAAAAATTTTTCAAGTATACTATATATACTTATGTAGTAAAAGCTATTGCCAATTCTTCTGTGGCATATTGTAACTCGAACTAATGGAATTATTATTTATATTTTAAAATTATAGCAATAATATTTACTCCCAGTCTCACTGCAGCTGTTTTAAAGCATTTAAAAATTTTACCTGGTGGCGCAGTGGTTAAGAACCTGCCTGCCAATGCAGGGGCCATGGGTTTGACCCCTGGTGTGGGAAGATCCCACGTGCCATGGAGCAACTAAGCCCGTGGGCCACAACTACTGAGCCCGTGTGCTGCAACTACTGAAGCCCACACGCCTAGAGCCCATGCTCCACAACAAGAGAAGCCACCACAATGAGAAGCCCACGCACTGCAAGGAAGAGGAGCCCCAGTCTCCGCAGCTAGAGAAAGCCCATGTGCAGCAACGAAGACCCAATGCAGCCAAAAAATAAATAAATAAATAATAAAATAAATCTTAAAAAAAAACAACTTAGCCATAAATGGTCACACTAATGACTGTCAACATATAAAAGTGCTCAAAGGAACAGACTTCCCTTTTCTATCATGGTAATTAGTAGTGGTAATCATAGCGATTAGTAGAAGTAAAATAGGAATTGTAATTGTTAGGAACTAAGTTTGTAAGATTTTGGAGAAAGTAGGACTGGGACCTAGGGAGGTTATTTCAGAGACCAGGGTTTCTGTGCAAAACTAGAAAGTTAGAGACATTTTCTCATCAGGGTGCCCCCTCCCCACTCCAAGTACACTGTTCTCGTCTTCTCTCTACATCACTTCATCTCTTAGAATTTCCTCTCAGATCTTCATTCACACTGAGGTGTTGATGACTGGTTCCTAGCCAACACAGCTATTCCCACTAGAGTGTGAGGTATGTGGAAATTAACTTGCGACCAATAATAGCATGCTGACGTTTGAGACACTTTACTTTCTAATAAATCTAGGTTGACTCAATGTCCCCATGGAAATGAGGGTACCTGATCTCATTTGCATACTTCTTTTGTGAGAGAGAAAAAAGGTGTGCTGGTAATTGCCTGGAACCTCTTTGACACCTCTTTGACAGTCCATCGGGATGTGATGCTGTGCCATTAATAGCCGAGGCCGCTTCAAATTGCCATGTGAGGTGAGGTTCAGCTTATCTAGTTGCTTTCAGTTTCTTTTTAATGTCCAAGGATAAATTTTTAGTAAGTTCACCAAATCTCTATTGCAAGTGAGGAAGTAGGATACTGGAAACATATTTGTTACTGTAACTACAAAAATTATGATTACTTAATGAAAGACCTAAAACGATGACACAAATGAAATGATGAAATGTACGCTACTATTATTCACACTGGTACCCAAGAAATATTTGTTGAATGAATGAATAAATGAATATTTTAAACTTACTAACATCTGTGTTTGTATAGCTAATACATGAAATAGGGTTTGTTGATGCTGTTCTGAAATATTTACTCACTTTTAATCAAATCTGTGGTGTAAAGACAGTACTTTCAGAAAATGTTTTTTGAAATAGTTTAAAATTTTTAAAAAGTTATTTTTATGTATTGTTCATCATAAAAATATCAACTGTTAGGAGCAGAACAAAAATCCTAATTGATGAAATGAGACACAGAGAACAAGAGCATGGTAATGTTTGAGGGTATAAAGAAGTGGCAACTGGCTTCTAAATATCGTATAGAATCCCTGGCCTCAGGAATATCTTACCTTACTGTGTAAAATACTTCTATGAATATCTTATCTACTTTAGCAATATTTTCAGTAGTGTTTATTGAAACACATTTCTTTGCCTGCTCCCCTGAAGTTACTTTGTTAAATTAAACACAACTGGGTTCTCTGATAGAAGTCTTTGTCATCCAAAGTGAGGAAAAAGTGTGAGAAACAATTTGAGAATTGGGACTCTTAAGCGAATGTTCTCTCTCTCTCTCTCTCTCTCTCTCACACACACACACACACACACACACACACACACACACACACACACACACGATTCAGGGCCTTAAACTAGCGGAAAGAGGCCCCAAGAATAAAACTGAGGCAATAGGCAACACGTCGAACCTCTGAAACCTCACCCTGTGGGCAGCCCCCGACCCCTCATCCACGTGCAGAGTCAGCCCTGCTGCTCCGCGTTCCACGTGTCATTCCTGATTGCTGGAAGGAAAGTGGAGTTGGGACCATTGTTGGGAGCCCGTGACCAAACGGGCTGCTTTTGCCAGTTGAGGGGAACATAGACAACGCCCCCTCCCCAGCCTGCCATCAAAGAGGAGGATAATTGAGGTCTCCCTGGCCCCCGGGAGACATCAAGTATTCACCTCAGGGTCCCTTCCAGGGGGTTCATTGACTTGGGATTTCAGTTCCTAGTCCCCAAGCAGCTTTCCCAGCAACAAAAGGTTTTTCAATCCTTTTAAATTCATCTCAGGACGCAAACTATGCAGAGCAGTCAGGATAGAAACCATGTGAGCAGCAAATAACAAAGCACTAATTGCATCTAGTGGGCATAGGGTTTCAGTGACTTCATGTTGGCTAAATATAGGCGAACACTTGGTGTGCTGTGCGTGCCAGGGAGAACCATGATGCAATCATCCCCTCCCCTTGATGTAAGGGGGAGGACGAGGGTTAGAAGGGGTGTGTGTGTGTGTGTGTGTGTACTAAGAGATCAGACTACAGAGATTTCAGTCAATGGTCAAGCCAAAGGGCCTAGTATCGCACTCCTAACTCAGGCAGTTATTTTTGGTCAGTGGTAACTGGCATTTTCCCTAGTGTGAGTGGACTTTCTTTTCCTCTGTTCCTGGAGATGAATTTTGCAATCTTCTTCTCTCCTAGGCCTGACAGAAGTTGCTGCATGAGAAGGAAGGCTGATTTCAGGAACCATCTATTTCTCCTCCACCCTCATTCAACTTGTCTTTCTCCCCTAAAGAAAGGAAGCTCCACAGCCCACCAGGGGAAGCACAGTGTAGGCCCAGAATGAGAAGAGTCTTTAGGGGCAACTTGAAGCCATGGCTCCTTGTTCCTTGCTCTCCCAAAGCTGGGAACACATTTTACTTATGAGGGCAGAAAACAATCATAATTCTCCATCTCTGTAGAGGGATAGCAACACACACTCTCCAATCAACAAGGAATCTATGAAAATCTGAATTTTCACTTAGTCTGATGAAATGAGTTTAATAGGGTTCAGAACACACTACCCCAAAATATGGTGAAGGGCATCGTTCTATCCGAAGACAGAGGGACACAGAGAGAAATCTGAATGAACAGACATTGCTAAGTTTCCCACAGTTTACTACTCTTTCTTCATACCCTTTGGTCCCATCACATTTTTCCACAACTTTCCACTTTTCATCAAACCTAGCCTAAACATGCTCAGGTTCCCCTGCTTCTTTGGGTCTCTGTTTCCTTATGAAAACTCTTATGTCATGCAAATTTATATTAAATAAATGTATATGCTTTTATCTTGTTAAAATGTCTTTTGTTTCCGAGCCCCAGCCAAGAACCTGGAAGGGTATAAGGAAAAAAATTTTTTCATCCCCTACAAGTTGTTAGAGCAATAAGCAAGGCTGATTTTGTATAGATACTTGAGTGACAAACTGCTGTGATTTCCCAGGTCTATTCCCAGCAAAGTTACCAAAAAGACAATAAACATAAACCTTTAGACAATGAGAAAAGCCTTAGGTGATGGCCTGGCATCACCGGGTGGAGGAATACAAAAATATCCAGCACCCAACAAGGTAAAATTCACAATGTTTAGGACCCAATCAAAGATTTCTAGGCACACAGAGAAGCCAAAAAAACAACCCATAAAAAGGAAAATAATCAATCAAAACTGATCCAGACCGACGCAGATATTAGAGTTAGCAGAGAAGGACACTGAAACAGTTACTATAAAACTGTATTCCACATATTCAAAAAGTTAAGGGAGGAAACAGAAGATATTTAAAAAATTCCAAATCAAACTTCTAGGAAGGAAAACTATGCCATCTGAGATGAAAAATACACTGCCTCAGAATAACAGCAGATTATTAGACCGTACAGAAGAAATATTAGTGAACTGGAAGATATAGCAAAAAATGAAAAATATATATATCCAAAAAGAAATACATAGAGAAAAACAGTAAAAATAAATACATAAAAAGAGCATCAGTGAACTTTGGGACAACTTTGAGCAGCCTGATATATGTGTAATTGCAGTCCCTGAAACGGGGGGAGGACAAAAAACCTATTTGAAGGAATGATGGCTGAAAATTTTCCAATTTGATGAAAACTACAAGCCCACCAGTCCAAGAAACCCCTAGAAATCCCAAATACAAGAAAAATGAAAACTAAACTTAGGAACTTTAAGGATTGAGTGAATATACATTTATTTATTCTCTCTATATAAAACTAGACATGAATTTAAAATAAAATGAGGGACTTTCTAGGTGGCGCAGTGTAAGAATCCGCCTGCCAATGCAGGGGACATGGGTTCAATCCCCGCCCCAGGAAGATACCACATGCTGCGGAGCAACTAAGCCCATGGGCCACAACTATTGAGCCCATGTGCCGCAACTACTGAAGCCCACGCGCCTAGAGCCTGTGCTCTGCAACAAGACAGGCCACCGCAATGAGAAGGCCACGCACCACAACGAAGAGTAGCCCCCGCTCACCGCAACTAGAGAAAGCCTGTGTGCAACAATGAAGACCCAACACAGCCAATAAAATAAATAAGTAAATAAATTTATAAAAAAATAAAATAAAATGAAATCATCTGTCCTCTACTAGCAGAGAAATCCTTAGAGGCCCCTGACTCTCTTCATGGGTATTGTGGAGGAGTCAAGAAAATGCAAAACCGTTTTTGTCCTCAAGTAGGCTTTAAGCTCCCTGGGCACACTAATGTAGGAAACACTACTACTTAAATTAACTCCCCAATATCCATCCTCTCTTCTTCCATTACTGGAAGAACCCAAGTCGTGTCCAAGTATCCACCTCTTGCCAACATGAGTCCAGAAGGAAAGACCCTATCCCCGATCCAGGAATAAATCCTGATTGACTTAACTCAGTCCTGAGGGTCTTATTCCTCTTGACAATAGTTGACATGAGGGTAGCTATCTGACCCAGTTCCGACCAAGAGGTATGGGGGTAAATGTGCTGGAGAATTTCAGAGGAAGATTCTCTGCTTCCAAAAGAGACAAAAAGAAGAGACAAACTCTTCTTCCTTTGGACATCGATGTGCCTGATTCCTGGAACTTCTGTACTCAGTTTGTGCCTAAGTAAGGACGAGCCTGATGTCAGTCAATATCCTGAGGATGACAGAACAATGAAAAGAATTTGGATCTTTGATGATATTGTTGAGTTGCTGACTTAACCAATCCTAAAGCTCCCATACCAGTGAATTTTTTCTTGTATGAAGTAATATATTTCTTTCTTTAAACCAATTTGAATTCAGTTTTATGTTCTTTGCAGCTCAAAATACTCTATCAGGGCGTGAGCATGATGGCAGCACCCATGCCGCGGGGTTTCTCTTGCTTATTCAGGACTTTAGGATGGTGGTCTCCACAGCCAGTCCTGGTGACTCAGTCCACAGCAGTAGTTCCAGTGAGAACTAAAAAACGTTTCACACCCTCTACTTATAAACCCAAATACAAATCAGAAAAGGAGTTCATAGAATATGCCCGGAAAGCAGGACGGGTCATTCCTCAAGAACGTTTGGAGCGTCCCATACATCTGGCCTGTACAGCTGGTATCTTTGACGCCTATGTTCCTCCTGAGGGTGATACCCGAGTGTCATCTCTTTCTAAGGAAGGACTGGCACAGAGAACTGAGCGATTGAAGAAGAATGTGGCATCACAACTGTCAATCCGGAGCATAAGAGACAGTGACCCTAATTTTAAGATAAAGGACTTCCCTGAAAAAGCCCAGGATATCTTCATTGAAGCTCACCTGTGTCTAAACAACTCAGACCACGACCGGCTTCATACCTTGGTAACTGAGAACTGTTTTCCGGACATGGTCTGGGACATCAAATATAAGACCGTCTGCTGGAGCTTCGTAGAATCTTTAGAGCCACCCCAGGTGGTGCAGGTTCGCTGTTCAAGTCTGCTGAACCAGGGCAACACGTATGGCCAGGTCACCGTCCACATGCACACCCGGCAGACTCTAGCCATCTATGACCGGTTTGGCCGGTTGACGTGTGGACAGGAAGATGTGCCCAGAGATGTCCTGGAGTATGCTGTCTTTGAAAAGCATCTGGTGAATCCCTATGGGAGCTGGAGAATGCATGGCAAGATCATTGCCCCATGGGCACCCCCTAAACAGCCCATCCTTAAGACGGTGATGATCCCTGGCCCCCAGGTGAAACCTTGGGAAGAGTATGAAGAGCCACAAGGAGAGGCCCATAAGCCTCAGCTAGTGTGATGGCAAAACTGACTCTCCTGGGGTGAAGCATGGGAGGTGAGGCGGCTGGAAGCTGTGAAGCCCGGGAGCTGTGAAGACATCCATCTTCTTCATGCTGTAGAAAGAACTGCCTTTGTCCTCCCTTGCCCTGCTTGGGTCTTTTTAGCAGTCTCATCCTCAATAACCAGTGCTGATGGCTGGGCCTCGTGGGTTGGTCCTGTGCACAGCAATGAACCCACTTCTTTTTTTAATCTTATATCTAACTTCTAACTCCAGATGAAAAACAGTATGTTTCAGAGAACATCTGATACCAGCTTTTTTTCCTGAAGCAAGAACTGTCAGGAACAAACTGGCAGAACTTTCTTTCTAAATTGCAGGGCAGGATCAGAGTTTGAAATAAAACACTATCAAGTATGGAAAAAAAAATACTCTATCAGCAATAACTAAATATGTACATAACTAATTCTATCACCATGGGCAGATACCTGTTCTCTAGACCTCACTTTTCTCCCATGGAAAGTAAAGAATATGGACAAAACAAATTCTACAGTCCCTTTTAGCCCTAACTGATTTACCTTATATGTAACTGATTATTTTAGGTAGTCAGTAATAATCATGTGTGTCATTCGGAAAATAAGTGCTCTATGACTCAGTAATTCATCTTCTTTAAGATTTAACCAAGAGAAATTAGTACGTCCACCAAACGACATACATGAGAATACGCATGTGTATTATAAATACATAATATCCAAAATCTAGAAACAAGCCTGTATTAGCCAGAGTTCTCCAGAGAAACAAACAAAATCGCATATACATACATATATTAAGAAATTGATTTTAAGAAATTGGCTCAAGCAATTGTGGAGGCTGACATGTCTGAAATCTGTAGGGCAAGGCAGGCCAGCAGGCTGGAAACTCAGGCAGGAGTTAACACTGCAGTCTTTTTTTTTTTTTGGTCACGTAATGTACCACAGAATTCCCAATACTACAGTCTTTAGGCAGAATTTCTTCTTCTCTGGGAAACTTCAGTTTTTGCTCTTTAGGCCTTCAACTGATTGGGTAAGGCCTCTCCCACATTATCAAGGGCAATCGCCTTTACTTAAATCAACTGATTGTAGATGTTACTACATGCACACATTACCTTTACAGTAGCACCTAGATTAGTGTTTGATCAAATAACTGTGTACTATAGCCTAGCCAAGTTCACACATAAAACTAACCATCACAAACCCAACATTCACCCACAGGAAAATGGATAAATAAATTGTGGTATGTTCATACAAAGGAATGCTACATTGCAATAAAAATAATAAAATGCTATTAAAGGACAACACAGATGAATATTACAGACAAATTTCACAAGGTGAAGAAGCCAGATACAAAACTACATACTAGATGATCCATTTATATAAATTTTAAAAACAGACAAATTAACAGATGGGAATAGAAGTCTAATGAGGATTATGGGCTGGTAAAGGGCATAAGTGAATCTTCCGAGGGCTAGAAACTGACGGCTTGATCTAATGGCTATACAGGTAATACACAAAAATTCATTGTCATGGTAAAATTTATTATAGTTTAACACACAAAAAAATCTGTCAAAAAAACTAAAGAAAAAGCGTCACAGGAATCTGGAGATTGGAGGTACCATTCTGATCTAAAATGACAAAGGGAAGACTTCACGGAGACTGTGGGCTTGAGCTGGCCTTTGAAGGATGAGTGGAATGTGAGACAAAGAGAAGAATCGAACAAAGTTATGGCAGAGGAAATGTATAAGGCATGGCCAAGGGGTGATGTTTTTTTCCTGTTTAGGATGCCACTTTTACCCAGGAAACATAATGAAGTAAGTACAGTACATCAGAAGCAATGTAGAGTAGCAGTTGTGAGCGTAGGCTTTGGGATCAGAGATTTGTGGATTTGAATCCTGGCTCTGGTGTTTTCTGGTTCGAATGAGTGTTTTGGACCAGCTTTCTCATCTGTGAAGTACGCACCTCATGCATTGTGGAGAGATTTAAACACAAAAATATGTGATGTGCTTAGCACAGTGCTTTCACACAGAGTAAGCCCTCAATAAATGCAAGCCATTGCTACTACTAGTACTTCTGTAATTGCCAACCTGGGCCATCTGGTCACCTTCATTTGAGGGTGGCACTGTCCAAGGGAAGACGAATAGCCTAATGATTTTTTTGAGTCCTTTCAAGCCCTCAACTCTATAAAATCTAATAAAACCCAAATGACCAAATCAGAGCAGACAAATGACTGAGGTTGTATTCTTTCAAGCCATATTGATATCATTTCCCCTTCACAGTCTAGTCCTTGGTCATTGCTAACTATACTCCTTGACCATGCCAGCATACATCTCTGTCCTGGATAGGAAGACGTAGCACAGCCCATGCTCTAAATGATCTTACAAGTTGGTGGTCACACACACATTCACACAGAATCCTGAAGAATGTATAAAAGTCCCTTACTGTGGATGTTCATCATACATCATCTCTTTAGAGAGACCACAAGGAGAGTTAGCGATGTAGGAGTATTCACGTTTTCCTCAGTGATAACCTTCAACCTTCCCGCGCCCTGCCACCTAAATTGGTGTTTTGTTTTTTTTTAAATTGAGGCAAAATCTATATGACATAAAGTTAGCCATTTTAAAGTGCAAAATTCAGTGGTATCTGGTACCTACACATTGTTGTGCCACCACCACCTCTGTCTAGTTCCAAAGCATTTCATGGCCCTAAGGAAAACTCTGTACCCATTAAGCAGTCACTCCCTATCCCCTCCTTCTTCCAGCCCCTGACAACCACTAATGTATTTTTTGATGCTATGAATTTACCCATTCTCAATATTTCATATAAATGAAATCATACATATGTGACCTGTCACTTAGTTTTTTGCATTGGTGTTCTTAGCCCTGTTTAAACGTCTGCTCCCTTGTGATTGGCAGAGGAAATTTTTCCCCCTTGGACTGTCTACATCTTCTTCCTCCCCAACAGCCCACGAGTCCTTTTACCTTTTTGCTCTCCTCTCCGGGGTCTTACTTCTTGTTAGGCTATCCACACTTCAATCCATGCAGATTCACGCTAGAGCTGTGCTGTTCTATGCTAGCCACATGCCACATGGGGCTATTTAGATTATTAATTAAAATTAAATAATATTAAAAATCCAATTCCTCTGTCACACTAGCAACATTTCAAACGTTCAGTAGGTACATATGGTTAGTGACCTCTGTATGGGTCAGTGCAGATAAAACATCATCAGAAAGTTCTGTTGAACAGAGCTGCTCTGGAGGGCACTAGATCCTGGATCCTGGCAAGTGGAGAATGGAATTGAAGAAAGAGGACTTCATAGTGGCCTGTCAGGGAATGGAAACTCTAAAATTATTTGACCTTCTGCACTGCCTGGGACTCCTTCTGTAGGGTCACCCACTGTCTATGTGAATGGTTCTCCCTCCAACTGTGCCATGTGCAGCCTGTACCCAATTGTGCTACAAAAGGATCTCTTTCCCTCTGTCCTCTCACCCTGCTAGGCACCCAAATCCAAGAACAAAATCCCTTCTCATCACATCTGTTTGCTATCTTACTTTTAAAATTCTCCAGTTAGACTATAAACCCCTTGAAGACAGTCCATATGATCTCTTTAACCAAGTTCCGGACACAAAAACATTGAGAATGCAAATGTGCACACAGAAGACATGCAGCCAGGACTTCCTAGGTGGTGCAGTGGTTAAGAATCCGCCTGCCAATGCAGGGGACACGGGTTCGAGCCCTGCTCTGGGAAGATTCCACATGCCACCGAGCAACTAAGCCCATGTGCCACAACTATTGAGCCTGTGCTCTAGAGCCCATGAACCACAACTACTGAGCCCATGTGCTGCAACTATTGAAGCCCACGCGTCTAGAGCCTGTGCTCCACAACAAAAGAAGCCACTACAATGAGGAGCCCACGCACCACACTGAAGAGTAGCCCCCATTCTCAGCAACTAGAGAAAGCCCGTGTGCAGCAATGAAGACCCAACACAGCCAATAAATAAATAAAATAAATAAATAAATTAAAAAAAAAAAAGAAGAAGACGTGCAGCCAAAGTTTGCAGATAAAACAATTGATGAAGGGAATTCCCTGGCGGTCCAGTGGTTAGGACTTGGTGCTTTCACAGCTATGGGCCCAGGTTCAGTCCCTGGTTAGGGAACTAAGATCCCTCAAACCACGCAGTGTGGCCCAAAAAACCAAAATAAAAAACAACAACAACAAAAAAGCAACTGATGGGAAAATTTAGCCCAGGCTTTGTCACTGAGCCTGAGGGTACTGGTACCCCCAGGTCTCCCTGGAGGAGGTGTTCTCTCTATATTGACCCTTGTTCTGTCCTCTAGTGAGGAGCTCAGGACAGAGAGAGGCAGGAGTGTTGGCACTGCACTTGGAAGTGTTGATTGTATCCTCTCCTCTAAGCAACTGTGGCACCTGCTCACTCCCCTACAAAAACAATTATCACTTGCAGTAAACGTTACCTATATGTGTCTGCCTTTCCCAGCAGAGTGTGAAAACTTGACACAACACTAGCACATTAAAAGGCACTCAACAATTTAGGGTAAAAAACAAACATAAACAAATATCTTAATGAAAAGAGATCCTTTTTAGGTAGGAGGTAGAAACAGCAGCTAGGGAAGTAAAGGCAGTCAGAATGGGTACACTTCAGAGCAGAGCAGGGCAGGGGGAGGCAGAGTCTGGGGCTGGGGCCCTGGTTGCCCTGTGTCCCATTAGACCCCATCTAATCTAGCTAGACCTGATGCAACTCCAGGCAGGGAAAAGAACATGTTTCTGCTTTCAAATTTACTTGCCTCAGGAGGCAAAACAAAATGATAGCTAAACCTACACAGCAATGAGCTGTCTGTGATGGAAAACATCAAAGCCTTTTGCTCTTCAGATTTTGATCCACAATAAAACTTTCCACTAGAAACCAGTATTGACTTCTCAACACCTCCAGGTCAACAGAACTTAATGAATCTTGATGTCATCTCTGCTTTCTCCACTCCTTTCACTCAACACTGCCTGCCACACCCGTGCATCTACATTCACATTCAGCCCTTTCTAGCTGATTGGTTAGACTATTTTCTTCTGTCCTTGAAACACAGATGGCAGCACTCAGCTGTCAATCTGGGACCCATGCTGTTTTTATGGTAATGGCAACGTCTGGTTTTGGCAGCTCTAGGGGTGCTTGGCAGTTCCAGGTAGGTCGTGTGCTTTGCTTAAGGCAGCCTCCTGCCACTGGGTAACAGGAATGGGAGGAAGCCTCTAGGCTTGGACCCTCCAGCCTAGAAGAGCAAACTGCAGAAGTTGCAATGCACTGATTTCATGCTCCCCTCCTCCCCAAGATGCATTCCTCTCACCTTATTACCTAGTAATTAGCACCCAATCATGCTGGAGGTGCCAAGCACTGTGTCCTTTACCTGCATTATCTCATTTGTTCATCTTGACAGACCGGATGACATCTACTACAACAGTCCCCATGACCAACAAGAAAGTAAGCCTTGGAGAGGGTAATCATTTATCCAAATGCACATAAAGAGTAGTTTCCTGAGTGTGAGCTGAGACCAGTTCTCTTGGACCCCTAAATCCTTGCTCTTAACTTCTGTAGCACAGGGTTTATGCCACGTTGCTCCTCATGTTAGTTGAGTCCTTATCAGCGTTAAAGATGAGGAAAACTTGAGACTCACGTAAGGTAATTTATCCAAATTCATCCAGCTTATAAGAGGTGACGCTGGGGTTCAAGCTCCGGTCCAGCTGACTGCAGAACCTAGCCACGGCTGGCTGGGACCGCATTTTCTGCCCATGCCTTTGCTGACTCTGGTCCTACTGCCTCTCCCATCCTCCCCCTAGTCCTCTCAGCTGTTAGTAAAACACATCCCACCTTCCCATCCTTGACTCCCATCTTCCCTGCCTGGGTAATACTCTCTGGCCCTCCTCGAGTCCTGTCTCCTCCAGGAACCTGTCCAGAAAAGAGCTCCTAAAGCTCTCCTTGTCTCACCCATCCACTGGTCAGGCCTCAGTACCACCGTGTGCCGCCACGTGCATTTACACTACGTGCCATGAGCGCCGCCAGTGGAGACGTCTGAGTTGCGGGGCTGGACCGCGTGCTCCCCAGTCCTGTACCTCTTTGCCCCCTCACTGCACTCCATGCCTGGCACTAAGGAAGGGTGAGCATCTGAGGATGGTTAGCGGAAACAGTGCCAGCAAGCTCAGCAGGTGTTTTTTTGATGCCCACTATGTGCTGTCTGCTGTTTGAGGCCCTGTCACATGGGTCACCTCACTAAGTCTATTTAACCTGCTTCTACATGCTCACTGGCTTCTCTCCTCACGCTGTGCACACGATAATGGCTAATGTGTCCTTATGGGGCAAAAATTGGTTCACTTGATTTTTATGAAAAACAGAAACAAAAGAAATTGTTCCCTGAGTTTAGAAGCAAGCAGCTACTTACAAGTTGCAGCTTAAAGAGGATTTAGGTAGGCTTCCTCACTTCCAAAATGTCCATCCCACTGGCTGTCACTCTCTCAGACAAAATTTTTTATTCCTCCTCTGAGGCCCCCTTCCTCACCTTCTCCATAGGATATTGGCCTTTATCAGCAGATATCATACCTGGGAATCAGGAGAAATGGGACATGGGACAGACAAATGCTCGGGGGCAGGGAACACAATCCAACTCCTTCATGAGGCTTAAAACACGCATCGGGATCTGGCCCCATCCGCCTCCCCAGCTTTACCTGTCTTCACTCTTGCCTGTGTGAGGCTATAATCCTGCAGCACCCAATTTCATACCCTTCATCATTCCTAGCCCTTTGCTTTCTGGACTTTAGACATACTGTGCCCACTTCTTTGGCTGTCTTAACTCCTACTCATCCTTCAAATTTCAGTTCAGACATAATTTCCTCCAGGAAGCCTTCCCTACTCATCTCAGTCTGGGTTTGATGCCCCTGCCATGTATCTCTATAGCTCCTTGTTTATCCCGAATCGTAGCACATAATGCACTGTATGACATGATCATTTATCACCTGTATCCCCAGCTGACTGTGAGCTACAAGAGCACAGATTCCATGTTGGACCTGGCACCGTCCCAGCACTAGATACTGCCTGGTACATAGGAGTCACTCAAAGAATGTTCATTGAATCAATAAGCTGGGCCCGAATGGGTAGATGAGGATACTAGGGACAGACTTCGTCTCTTTCACATCAAGGAATTGCCTTGCTTGAGCTCCATGTAGTTTTCCTAACTCCAAGCCCCTGCTAAAAAGTGTACTATAGATCAATCACAAAGGACTCTGAGAATGTCCATGCAACCCATTCCCAAACCTAGGTGTATGACCTGGAGCACCCATCATTATCTTCTGAAGGGAGACAGTGTGCCATTGTGCCTGGGAGTTTATGTGCCAACATAAACTCAGAAGCTTAGACATCACTGCAGACCACCACACCACATTAGCATGAATGGGGCTTCCAAGACCCCAGGGAAAGTTATAAAGCCTGTCTTGGAGCCAATGATCAGATTTCCATTGTACAAAGGTGGGAGAACAAAGATCGTCCTTTAATCCCTGAGACGTGCTTGAGAGGGCCCAAGAACTCTGTCTGATGCAGGAGAGTTATGTAGGGCAGGCTCTCTGCTTTGGGTAACGTGGGCAGCACAGGTGACATTACGTTTAACAGCTTCCAGGAGGCACAGTCCAGGTCTTTGGTGAGAGGAACCTGAACGAGCAGAGCTACTTTTAAGGAGTCTAAAGAGATAATCACAAGCCAAGCCTTGCAGGTTTGGCTGAGACACGAATCATGGTAATGGTCACAGCTGGCCACTACTGAGAGCTGACAGTGTGTCCACTCCTGTTCTCAGTACTTTACAAATATTAACCACATAATCCTCGCCACACATGGTGATGAGGTAGGTCTTATTCTTATCCCCATTTCATAGATGAGAACACCGAGGCACAGATCTGTTAGATGACTAACATAGGATTACACAGTAAGTACCAAAAAAGGATCTGAACCCACACGCTCTGGCTTCAGAGCCCCCAGGCTTAACTGAGATCCATGGCAGGGGTGGAGGGGACTGGTCATCAGGGCAAACAACTGGGATGATGACCCAGTGGGGCTAAGGCTGGATGGTGGCGGTGCCCACAATGCACTCTGCTACGCAGTACTCACCAAGCATTTTCTCTGCTGCGGGCCCAACACTGATCAGGCATTGGGCACAGGGGGTCAGCAGAGCCAGACCCTGGCCTTGTGAGGCTCTCAGTTTCAAGGGCGGACAGTCCTGTGGTCAGGGCTGTCGTGGCTGAGGTGCGGGAGTCATGATAGGGGAGCCCTGCCCTCTGCCTGTGGAGGATTTATGGAGTGGGAAGCATTCACCCCGGTCTGGAAAATGAGAGCTATGATTCAGGCTTTATCTCTTTGCTTCCTGCTTCTGTTCAGGAAATATCTGAAGGCCAAGGACTGTGTGTTACTTATCTTTGTCTCCCCGAGTGCGGGCACAATGGAATGGCACATAGTAGGTGTTCAATAAGTGTATATGGACTAAATGAATGAGTAAACTGATAAAACAGAATTGATTGTAAGGAACTCCAATGTGGGAGCCGAAGCAGGCAAAACCAACTTTTAGGAGGTCCAGGTAGAAATAAAAACCAGAGCGAGGGATGCAGAATAGGGAAAACCCTTTGCTGAGGTTGAGCAGGTCTGCTGGGAGTCACGGCTCTCTGCTGCCTGGAAGGACTGCGGGCAGGGAGTGGCTGTTCTCTGTACGGGGCCTGATGATGCTGCCACTGGGTCTGGAATTGGGGCAGAAAAGCAGCTTCCACAGAAAAGTGCCTACAGTCAGAGAATACACACACATCACTCCAGAGAGCCCTGAGAACAAAGTAGATTTCCCGACGACTGCAACTCCAGCTTCCAGCCCCCAGAGTGGGACCTGCATGATTTTATCACCCACCCTAGGTCACCTTTGGGCCGCCTCAGATTATTCTCAAGGTGGGGAGGGAGTGAGGAAACCTCAGGGTCAAGCTCTCTGCTTTTAATGTCACCTTTGCCACCAGCACCACCATGAAAGACTTACAAAAACAAACCAAAACAAAAAAGTTCATGATCATGATCTCAAAATTTAAAATCTGGACTGAAAAGAAAAAAAAAAACCCTAAGTATCTAACAAGCAAAGACTGGTTAAATGAATGATGGTATGCCCATGCAATGAGATGTTTAGCAGCTGTTTAAAATAATTGTGTAGATTTTTGCTGACATGAAATGATATTTAAGACACATTAATAAGTGAAAAAATAAGTTACAAAACAGCTTGAAGATATATATAGATACAGCGACATACAGAGGGGAAAAAAGCCTGGGAAGATATACATTAAATGTTAACTGTTGGTTATTTCCAGGTTGTATCCTCACAGATAATTTTTATTTTGTTTTTTATCTCTAGTCTTAACTCGCACACAATGAGCGATCAAAGAGTAATCAGGAAGGGTCTGTCTGAGTGTGACCCTTGGATGATTTTAAAAGCAGACAACCTGACCCTGGGGTTTCATCAACCCCTCCCTACCTTGGGAATAATCTGAGGCCCAAAGTTGACCTGGAACGGGTGATAAGATCACGGGTCACACGGTCACACGCTGCTGATTGGAAGTTGGAATGGCAGGAAACTGCCAAGTGCAATAAAATCTGCTGTTTAGGAAGTCTTTTTGGATAACAATACATAGTTCTGATTGCAGGCATTGCTAATTTTCTCCTTTCTGCCCTGGTTTCCAGAGTCAATGGCGGCACCATCAGGTGATTGTACGTGGGGCTGGGAGCGGAGAGCCCTTCCAGGCAGCAGAGATGGTCCAGTTCAGCTCTGACACGCTTCCCCCACCTGCCAGTTTCGTTTCCTCTCCTTCAGTTTAGTCTCAACTCAATCAGGGGTGAGCTGGGCTGGGAGCAGATCACTGTCCTCACCATTATTTCATTGTCTGCATTTACCTCCTGCCCAAGAGGCCAGCTCACTTTTCCACTGTAAATTATTTATGTACAAAAGCTCAGAAGAGATCCTTGATCTTCTCCTCCCAATTCCCCCAGGGTCTTGCCTCCAGCATTTTAACCCTCTCCCTCTATTGTCTTCCTGGCCATCTTTCCTAGCTCTGAGTCTGTCTTTCAACTACATTTAGGGCTGGGTTTAGAGTCTGGGGGAATTGGGGAACTGAGTCAAGGGTATCAGTTCCCAAAGGACCAGACCCTTAGGCTGTTTAGCAAAATAAGGCTCCTCTTTCTGGCCAGGAATGGAGTGGTTTCCATGGTCATGCAGAGCTGCTCCATTATAAAGAAGGATGGGGCGCCCTTTCCCACCCAGCGCTTTTCTCATACAGGCCGACATGTACCCCGTACACAGACTGTACACAGACAAATACGCTGTGTCCACACGTGCCACGCATGCAGTCAAGCATACATGCAAGCTCCATGCAGGCACCCTCAGACATGTATAGACCTACACCAGCATGCACCCTCTTAGGCATCTAGACCTACCAGCACAAACACACAGATAACACACAGGCTTTGGAAAGTACACAACAAAAGACAGCCGTGCATTCTCACACACGCCGATGTGGATACTTGCCCACACACTTAATCACACAGACACGAGCACACATAAATCTACTACAGGCAAAGAAGGCGGCTGATGGATCACCCATCCCTAGACAGAGACCATTACCACCCACCCAGACACTGGGTTTGCTTCGTTTCGTAGGAAGTTTGTGGAGAAAGTTGGCTGCTCTTTGACCATGGGTTCAGCCCCCCTCTGCCTCCAGCTCCCCTGCCAGCTTCCTCCTCTCTGCTCCCTCGAAGCCCCGTTTTTTTCAGCTGTGCCTGGTCGGGGGCGTGCTCATCACCGTGACAGAACTGTTTCCACCTGTTTACATCCCTGCTCACCTCCCCCTAATGCCATTTCAGACCCTGCCAAGCAGCGGGAGGAGGCCTGCTGTGCGACCACCGCGAGTGGGGGAAGGAATGAGCGAGAGGACAGTTGGAGTGTGAAAAGGACCCTGGCTAAGTGACTCCCCGTTCCACCAGCCACACACAAGATGCACATAATTGCTTTTAGCACAGTGGGATGGATAGAGATACAAAAGGTCAAATCAAGGATCTGTCCCATAATATCTTTGCTAAGCAGCGGCGACAGACATTGGAAAAGCATATTCAAGAACTGAGTTGCCAGAGTGTGGGGCAGGCTTTTTCAGAGGCGGCTGTGTGTTCCCTCTTTGAGGTGTGCCTGCCGTGGTGATTGGATTCACACGGTGCAAGTGACTTCTCAATGCTCAACAAAGCTCTGCCTGTGAATTGGACTAAATAGACTACTTGGCAGGCAGCTGAGATAACTATGCTAAGTGAATTTCATAGTTGCTCCCGCTCCCCATCAGCCCAAACCTACTGGAAAATGCAGGGTAAGGACCAGACTCCTGAGTGCAGCAGTCAAGGCCCTCCACCAGCTGAACCAAATTAATCTTTCCAGGCACTCCCCAAGGTGAACTCGGATGACTGCCGCACTGGGCCCTTCTCCAATCTCTGAATGCGGCAGGAGACTGGCTGCTTTAACCACCTTGCCCATGGCATTCCCCAGAGCGCACCATCCTCTCGTCCATCCCCCCCCAATCCCCACTCAAACCCTCCTTGTTATTGTGGCTCCACTCGGGTCCTAATTCCACCCATCCTTTCCTTGTCCCCCTACCTAAGAGGGCAGCAAGATAACAGAGAAAGAACCCAAGTCTGGATCCTGGGGTCTGATTTAATGTTAACAAGCTCACGGGGGCTGGTGTGTTGAGAACAGCCTGTGAGGTGGGGAAGGGGAGCAGAAGCAGCATGCAGTTTGGAGGTTGCTGCAATCACCCAGGGGAGGGAGGTGGATGATCTGAGTGGGGCCCGGGGCGGGGGGTGGGTGTTGGACACAGCAGTGGAGGTGGTGAGCAAAGGTTATATTCTAGTGTATTTTGAAGCTAGATTTGAAGAGAATTGCCCAGGGACTGGTTGTGGAGTGTTACAAAAAGTTAAAGATGATTACAAGATTTTTGGCCTAAGCCAAAACTGCTATGCAAGAGGAAAGAACAAATTTTGACGGTAGGTAATGAGTCTAGTTTTGGACATATTTAAGGTGCCTATTAGGTATGCAAGTAGAGAGGTCAAGACTGAGGGAAAAAAAAACCAAAACCTGGAGAGGGTGGTTTCCTGGAAGAACGTATTTTAAGGAGAAAAGCATGACCGGTCATGTCAAAAACAGCCAACAGGCCTAGTGAGAGGAAGACTAGGAGCTGACCAGTATTGAGTCATGTGGAGGCCTTCGGGGACAAGTGGCAAGTGTGGTTTTATTAAGTAGGGGAGGCAAAAGCCTGAAGTGTAGTGGTTTCAAGAGGGACTAGCGAACATTTAAGAAGTTTTGCAATAAAGGGAAGCAGATCAATGAAGTGGAGTAGAGGGATCAAAAAAGAATTTGTCCTCAGGAAAAAAAAATACTGTCTTCAAAACACACTTGCGCTCACCCTACTCCCTCTATTCCTCTCACCCAGAGACAGAGAATGTTTCAGGATTGACCAGAATAACGTCCACGGTTCAGCCTTCAGTGACTGAAGGAATCCCCACCCCAAGTTTCTCTGGAAAGCAGGGTAACTCTTTCTTATTTTACGCCCAGTCTTGTGGCTCTGGCCACATCAACCTTTCTCCTTCCCAGCATCATGATCAATTTATCATGCTTCCTTCCAAATTTCTCTTCTAAAACCAAGAAGAGGGAAGAGGGATTTTTTTTTCAGGTGAGTCATAGGTTCTCCAGGAAGTTGTACTGGCAAATCACAGAGTTTTTCCCGGCAACTTAAAAGATATAACAAATAATTTTAAAATGTAATGTCCTTCTCCATAGGAAAAAAAAATCTCTGGCATATCAACTGCAGAGATGTTAAGTGCATTTTCCATTTTCAGAAAATACACTGTGTGTCAGGTAGGTAATTTCATTAGCCTACTGTGTGGAGTGAGCTGCTGTGAGGGGGTCTGTCATGTCTCCATTATTCCCAACCCCCACTGGAGTTTAATCACATTCAGGGCTATTTGCAACTATGGTTTCCCATTTCAAATCACATTAGGCTAAAATTAAGCCTATAACATACTTTGGGATGTAAATATGCCACATTTCCGTCAGCATATTCCACTGGTTAAGTTGCTTCTGTTCGATGTCAAAGAAAAAGAAAAGAAAGATATCCAACTTGGTGTGAAAACTTGAGAACCCCTGCCTTTGTAATTTTCCTGAAGGTCGTCTCTGTAGGGAGATAACCGGTGGGGCAGGGGGCACTCAGCTTTCACTGGCTGTGTAGTTGGAATCCTGTCAATTTCACACCAATGTTTGTGAACAGTTTAGCTGCCCCTCTCAAGGTTACGGGTCTTTTTGAAATGGCAGTTTGGGCGTGGCTCCTGGGTTCCCTGCGGTCTCGGACTTCACAGACCGTTGCCAGTTAGAGTTGCACAGGTTGGAAATGATGCCTTCTGGAGTTGTGCAGTGCACAACCTATACAACTATATGCTGCAGCTCTGCTTCAGAGAGTTTACATGGGTGGAAGAAGAGAACGACAGAGTGCAAATACTTGGAGTTTCTTCTCCAACAATGGTCCTGCCTTTACTGCCACTGCGTCCCTCTCTGCTCCATTCCAGTGGAGGGGACTGAGAGCCCTCAATGAGCCACTGTCATTATGCTGTTCAAACATATCCCACATGTGATATTGACTGTGGGTTTGCAACCATCATGTACAAAGGAAACCACAACACAACTGTGGGCTTGCTCCACTCCTGTGTGCTCACAAAAATGGCTCCCAGGTCCCCACACAGGAAGCACCAGAACCTCGTGAGAGCCAGAGAACCCATGTCCTGTCTACCCCCAGCCGAGGCTGAACTGCCAGCTCCCACTGCTTGAGAAGTACCACACACCCAGCATTCAGGAGCCCCTTTTCTCTCCTCTCCTCTCCTCCCCTACGGTCTCCTTGGATTTTTCCTAAAATCCTGTCTTCTCTGCAGAATGCTGGCTCCATCATGGAGAGCACTTAGTTCCTTGAGGTCCCTGAAGGGGTTTTTGGTCTCTCAGAGGGAAACATCTACAAGGTAACAGCCTTTCTCTTGTTAATATCAATTATATCTTACTAAAGACCCTTGTCATGGACTGAATGTGTCTCTCCCAAATTCATATGTTGAAGCCCTAATCCCAGATATGATGGTATTTGGAAGCAGGGCCTTTGGGAGGTAATTAGGGTTTGATCAGGTCACGAAGGTGGACTATGATGAGATTAATGCCCTTATAAAAGGAGGAAGAGACACAAGACCATCTCTCTCTCTGTGTCATGTGAGGATACAGGGACAAGGCGGTTGTCTGTAAACTAGGAAGTAGGCTCTTAACAAGAGCTCGACCATGCTAGCACCCTGACGTCAGACTTCCAGCCTCCAAAACTGTGAGAAATAAATGTTGTTTAAGCCACCTTCCGTGGACGGGGGGGGGATGGTTTCGGGATGATTCAAACTCATTACTTTTTTTTTTTTAATTACCCACCTAATTACTTTTACTATCTCTGGGGACTGTTTTTTGTTTCCCCCCAGTGGTGGTTCTTTTTTGCTTGTGTGTGTTTAACTAATTTATTTATTTATTTATTCATTCATTTATTTATTTAGGCTGCATTGAGTCTTTGTTGCTGCACGTGGGCATTCTCTAGTTGTGGCAAGCGGGGTCAACTCTTCGTTGCGGTGCACAGACTTCTCATTGCAGTGACTTCTCTTGCTGCAGAGCACGGGCTCTAGGCACACGGGCTTCAGTAGTTGCAGCACACAGGCTTAGTTGCTCCATGGCGTGTGGTATCCTAAGCACATTACATTTATTGCGCACTTTATTTTATTATTATTACATTGTAATATATAATTAAATAATCATACCATAGTGCAGAATCAGTGGGAGCCCTGAGCTTGTCTTCCTGCAACCAGATAGTCCCATTTGGGGGTGATGGGAGACAGTGACACCTGAAGTGTGTTGCTTATGTCCAGTCTACTCTGTAATCTTGTTTTGGTTGCTGTCACTGCAGAAAACCCTGCTTCACAAAGATAGGATGTTGGAAATGGAAGCAGGCTTTTCAGTGCTTTTGTGACAAGCTCAGGATATTTCGCCTTGATTTTAATCTAGAACATATGGAGATTTGAAGTTGTCTCAAACACTTTTAAGGCCACCATCATTTGTGATCTCAAGCAGTTGATCCTCTTCTAGCACGGACAAAGTCGATTCACCTGGCTTATTCACAAATGGGTCGAGGATCCATTCCTTCCCAGTTTGGGGGTCTTTTGCGGTTGGAAGTAATGCGCAAACTCTTTTGAAAGCTGAGACAGGTGATCATGCACCAGCGGGGAGAAAGAAGGCCCTGGCTCAGTCTCTTTCAAAATCTCTGCTAATGTTTGAAATGTCAAAAATCCCAGTGTCCGCTCGTCACCCCCGTAATTCCAGTTTGGCTTTGAATGCAGCCACTTTATTCATCGACTTGACCACAGTTGTCATTCTCCCCTGAAGTGACAGATTGAGTTCGCTGAGCAGGTTGAATATGTCACACAAGTAAGCAAGTTTTGTGACCCATTCTGTGTCACTGAAATGTGCTGCCGGTGGTGACTCCTTTCTCAAAGAAATCTCTGGAGTGGCTCTTGTAACTCAGAAACTGGCCCGTGATCTACCTTTAGAAAGCCATCTCACTTCTGCGTATGAGAGAAGACGTGTGTGCCCTGCGCCTGTTTCCTCATAGGGCTGCATGAACAGATGTGAGTTAAGGGCATGTAATTTAATGTGGTTGATAACTTTAATCACATCCTGCAAAGCACACGGTGAAGTTCAGGGGACAGTTTCCGGCTAGCCAGCATTGCTCTGTGGATCACACAGTGTGTGGACTCACATTCAGGAGTGAATGTGACCCGAGTAGTGAAACCATAAAGCTGTCCAGTCATGGCAGCCGCTCTGTCCACGCATACACCGACCCAAAATGACCAGCTCAGTTTTCCTGATGTGTAATCACTCAGAGACTTGAATAGTTCCGCAGCTATGGTGCTGGTTGGCAACAAAAGTGAGCATAACATATCCTCATGCACATCCTCCTGGAAAACATTTCACACAGAAACAAGCATTGTTGCCTCGTTGTCAACATCGGTAGACTCGTCAACCTGGATTGCGTACCACAGTGACTCAATCCTCTCTAACAGTTGTGCCTCAGTATCCTCTGCTATTTCCTCAGTTCGTCTAGTTATGGTGCTGGCCGAAAGAGGAACATGTGCCACCTTTTGACCTGCAACCTCTCCTAAAAGTTCACGACAGATGTCCTTAGCAGCAGGCAGGGTCAACTCTTCACCAATAGTAAAGGGCTTCTTAGCTTTAGCAATGCGATTACCACTAAGAATGATGCTCTCAGTGCAGACACATCTGATGAAGGGGTGGCCTTCAATAATTGCTTCTGTTCTTTGTGTTCATGTTTTTTTCTTTTGAAAAACTCCAAAGGCTTATCTTTTAATGCAGGGTGCTTGGTCTCCATGTGGATAGCCGGTTGCCACATATTATACAAAGCAGGCTTGGAGAATGTGAATCACCTGTTGCAATGAACTCATAATTTAAGTAGGACTCTTGGTATTTTCTTTTAAATGCAGCTTTCTTTTTGTTGGCAGTCTTAGAGTTTTGTGCTGTCTCATCATTGGGTCTTTCCCCCTTTTCAAAGAAGCTTTCCAGCAATGCTTGTCTTTTACTCATTTTGGCTAGGGTTAGCTTGTGGGCTTACCAAAACTATGACTAAGTGCACAGTGCAGGAAAGAGGCACGGGTGGAAGTGGTCAGTAAAATAACGGGCGGGCCACACGCAGACTGAAAAAGTGTCTGATTCTGACTTAAAGCCTGCCACCAGATGCAGCTGTACAATTGAAATACATCAACTCGCCGCTATAAAAATCACCTGCCGCCAGATGCACCTTAATTAACACTTGCCACTCACTGAGAGGGTTATAATGTGAGTCTGCAAGCCATTGACATGTCACGGTCTCTGTGCAGCCAAGCCTCTCTGCGGATGATGATCTGTACTGCAGCCCCTCCCCAGCGCTAGCATCACCGCCCCAGCTCCCCTCAGGTCACCAGGCATTCGATGCTCAGAAGGAGCGAGCAGCCTAGATCCCTCGCATGCGCAGTTCACAGCAGGGTTTGCACTCCTATGAGAATCTAATGCCACCGCTGACCTGACAGGAGGCAGAGCTCAGGCGCTAATGTGAGAAATGGGGAGCGGCTGCCAATAGAGACGAAGCTTTGCTTACTTGCTCGCTGCTCACCTCCTGTCGTGAGGCCGGGGCTGGGGACCCCTGACTTAAGGAACAATACATATGTGACCCCTGCCTTGCCCACCTTCAGCCTTCACCTACTGAAGCTCACTGTCATGGTTCTCTTTAGTATTTTCTTCTGCACGTTGAGTTTCCCTAGTTCCCCCTCTGAATGGCCTGGTTTTCAGATGCTTCACAACCAGAGTCAGCCTGTCCTTCATCTACCATGTTGATGTGTCTTACAGAACCCGGGACCCAGAAGTGACCACTCGCCCAGATATGGTTTCATGGGAGCTGACTCCATCTATTTTCATGTGCATCTACTTCATGTTAGAATTTTATTTGACATAAAGTAGTTAGGGGAATAATATAGTGTTTCAAGGACAGACTTCTTAAAAATAGACTGGATTGGCACACAGGCAGGAAAAAAAGGACTGGAATTGCTCTATTACACTATGGAATGTGTTTTTTAACGACTCGTGGCTTTGATATATGTCTCTGGTAATGCCTTTTAGAATATTTGATCAGCTCTATGTGATCTTCAGCAGATCGTTTCCTCATTTTGGGTCTCAACAACCTCATCAGAAAAATGGGGGTGTTAATTTGATGATATTTAAGCTTTTCATGATTTGTTCTTTCTTCAAGGCCCAGTGCTACGTAATACTGAAATGCACACACCAAGCTCTGTGACCCACAGACACATGGTTGCAGCTGTAGGACCAGGTTCTCCTCTGTCTCTACCTGGAGTCAGGAATGTGGTGAGACAGTAGGGTGGGTGGAGGGAGGAGGGGGGCTCATCCTTGGAGTCAAGGACCAAGAGACCAAGGGCACCGACAGAGGCAGGACCACGGTCCGTCCAGTCCTAGTTCTCACATCTGAGCCAGGGCAAGTTGGAAATTAGGGCCAGAGGAAAAAGGTCTTTTGCCCACCTCCCTTCTCGCATGTCTATGCCAAGGCAGCAGAAACTCTATGCACGATGGTCTTCCTTTTATGTGGGTTCCTGCTGGGGCGTCTCTCTTCTCTCCAGTGGTATCTACTCACGATGGCATTTCCAAGAGGAGAGAGGGTCTCCAGCAGTGTAAGGAAGGGGGGGGGGGTTGACGTGTCACAGAGATGTCGTAGAGGTCACATGCCCGGGAGAGCCATGTCTCAGTTTTAGCTTCCTCCATCCATCCTGGCCCCTCCTCCCCAGGGTGACCCAGAATTTCCACTTTAGAGAAAGTAAGTTACCCTCAGTCACTTCTCACAAGAACAAATCCTACCACTTAAGGTGCCTCTGGAAGGCGAGTTTTCGCGGCTTCCCCGCAGGGGTCTCTGAACCCTGGGCTGTTCCCTGTTCGCTGAGCTGATTCTTGCTTCAGAGTCTCTGCCCCGTCCTCCGCCAGCCCTGTGCCCTCCCTCCTGCTCTCCCATGTCCTCAATCCCCAAGATGTGGAGCTGTTATGAAATCTTCTCGGATGGAATCTAATCTCCAACAAGCAGCCTCTTTTGCTGCTTTTTCTCTCTGACAAACCTGATTTATCCTGATGTGTAGACCTCTGGGCCGTGGAGGCTGTGCTGACCTCTTTGAGGAGCTCAGCTTTTGTGATGCTCGGGGACCCCCTCTCCTGAGGACTGTATCAGCCTCTTCTGCGTCACATTCGAGCCCATTTTTCCTAAAAAGGACCTGGGAGGGCAGCCCATGCTGTGACGAAAGCTGTGAACATCCCTCCTTTCTTAGGGTGTCCTTCAGCCCTCCTGCCTGCCAGGTAAGAGCCAGGGGCCAGAGGTAGGGTGAACACCTCAACGGCCTGTGTTATCGAACAGCAGACAGATGACAGTCATTTAGACACTGGACATGCTGACAAAAGGGGCAAAACTTGAGGTATCATATATTTGTTACATTATAACGATATATCATATCATAGCATATCATTTTATAAAATATCATTTTATATTAGTTTGCTAGGGCTGCTATAACAAAATACTTCAGACTGCATGTCTTACACAACAGACATTTATTTGCTCACTGTATTGAAGGCAGGAAGTCCAAGATCAAGGTGTCTGCATGTTAGGTTTCCTCTGAGGCCTCTCTCTTCGGTTTGCACACAGCCAGCTGCCCTTTTGCTGCCTCTTCACACAGCCTTTACTCTGTGCAGGTAGCCCTGCTGTCTCTCTGTATGCCCAGATCTCCTCTTGAAAGGACACCAGTCAGACTGGATTAAGGCCCACCCTAACAGCTTCATTTTACTGCAATTACCTCTTTAAAGGCCTTATCTCCAAATGCAGCCACACTCTGAGGTACTGGGGCTAGACCTTCAACATATGAATTCTAGGACGTACACAATTCAGCCCATAACAATGTTACTCCCCAATCCCATCATCAACTCGCACTGAGGTCACAGCAAATAGAACTGTCTCAAGTTGTAGCGTGAGAGATTTCAGCTAGATGTAAGAAAGGTTCAGGAATATCCCACGTTCAGATCCTGGGGTGGAATCTCAACTGAGGGTGAGGAAGAAGGAGAAAAGTTGAAGGCAGGCAGTCTAGAAAATATATTTCCATTCATTTGGGACCCTTTCCAGAATTAGGAGTGATTATTCAGTTTCAACATTAATTCATTTGATCAATCATTGATTTAGAAAACATTCACTGAGCCCTCACCTTGTGCCAGACACGGAATCCAGAAGTAAACCAGTGAAGATTCTTGTCCTCAAGGAGGACTTCTAATGATGTCTAAGGCCCAGGTTGAGGGTTAGGTTGGATGGGAGGTGGGCAGGAGCAACCAAAAGGAGTGTTAAGAATGCTATGAGGGGGACTTCCCTGATGGCACAGTAGTTAAGAATCCACTTGCCAATGCAGGGGACATGGGTTCAATTCCTGGTCTGGGAAGATTCCACATGTCATGGAGCAACTAAGCCCGTGTGCCACAACTACTGAGCCTGTGTGCTGCAACTACTGAAGCCCGAGTGCCCAGAGACCCTGCTCCACAACAAGAGAAGCCATTGCAATGAGAAGACCGTGCACTGCAACAAAGAGTAGCCTCTGTTCACCACAACTAGAGAAAGCCCACGTGCAGCAACGAAGACCCAATGCAGCCAATAAATAAATACGCTAATTAAGTAATTTAATTTAATTTAAAAAAAAGAGTGTTCTAAGGCAAGTGAAGGAGATTAAGAGGTACAAACTTCCAGTTATAAAATAAATATATAAACAAATGGGACCTAATCAAACTTATAAGCTTTTGCATAGCAAAAGAAACTATAAACAAAACAAAAAGAAAACCTACGGACTGGGAGAAAACATTTTCAGTGCAACTGACAAGAGATTGAGTTCCAAAATATACAAATAGCTCATACAACTCAATAACAAAAAACCAAACAATGCAAGCAAAAAATGGGCAAAAGACCTAAACAGACATTTCTCCAGAGAAGACACACAGATGGCCAACAGGCAATGAAAAGATGTTCAACATTGCTAATTATTAGAGAAATACAAATCAAAACTACAATGAGGTATCACCTCACAATGGTCAGAATGGCCATCATCAAAAAGTCTACAAATAACAAAGGCTGGAGACAGTGTGGAGAAAAGGGCACCCTCCTACACTGTTTCTGGGAATGTAAATTGGAGCAGCCACTATAGAGAACAGTATGGAGATTCCTTAAAAAGCTAAAAATAGAACTACCATATGATCCAGCAATCCCACTCCTGGGCACATATCCAGAAAAGATGAAAACTCTAATTTAAAAAGATACATGCAGCCCAATGTTCACAGCAGCACTATTCACAACAGCCAAGATGTGGAAGCAACCTAAGGGCCGACCCACAGAGGAATGGGTAAAGAAGATGTGGCACATACATACAATGGAATGTTTCTCAGCCGTAAAGAATGAGATAATGCCATTTGCAGCAACATGGATGGACCTAGATTATCATACTAAGTGAAGTAAGACAGACAAAGATAAATACTATATGATATTGCTTATATGTGGAATCTAAAAAAACAGTACAAATGAACTTATCTACAAAACAGAAACAGACTCACAGACATAGAAAACAAATTTATGGTCACCAAAGGGGAAGGCGGGGGCAGGAATAAATTGGGAGCAGGGGATTAACAGGTGCACACCACCACACATAAAACAGATAATTAACAAGGATGTACTGTGTAGCACAGAGAACTACACTCAATACCTTGTAATCAACTATAACGGAAAAGAATTTAAAAATATATATATACATATATGTGTGTGTATGTATATATGTATAACCAAATCACTTTGCTATATACCTGAAACTAACATAATATTGTAAATCAACTATACTTCAATAAAAATAAATCAGTCAGTCAGTCACAGGGATGTAAGGTACAGCATAAGGACTATTGTTAATAATACTGCAATAACTTTGCATGGTGACAGATGGTAACTAAACTTATCTAGCAAATTAAAAATTAAAAAAAAAAGAATGCCATGAGTCTTGAATGTCAGTGAAACCACAGACCTCTGCCCAGGGTCAGTACAGGCCTGCACATTTCCTTCCTGGCCCTCAGCAGTCCTTACACTCAGAGCAGGAGCTTCTGATTGATAAAAGTCTGCATAAAGCATAACCTTCCAGATTTGGGACATGTGAAAGGCCTTGCACCTTGAGCCAATCCAAGGGAAGCTGGAGATATTCCTACGTCCCACACCTGCCACAAACAGGTGTGAGGAGTGCCTGGTTGGCTCTGCAGTGGTGTCACAATGGCCATGAACCATGAGGTTTGGGATCCAGTGGGCCCCGACCCTGATCCCCCTGCAACTGCAGACAGGCAGGCAAGCGTCCCCAAATCAGACACCTTTTCGCCTCAGCTCACACTGAGGCTCGGTCACACCTTCCCTGGGCAGCCCATTAGATGCCTTTGGGATCTGCCCTGAGTGTGTGGCTGCTGGAAGCCCAGGCGGGCTGCCAGTGCCTGGTACTTCCATCTAGAAGGTAAGCCTGCCATCTAGTGTTCAAGTATGGGCAGCACAGGAGCAAACGCTTTCCTCACACTGTGGGCTGCATTCAGCCTGCAGCATATTCCTTGGCCGCCCTCCATGAGGGCAAACCACTCTGCTTTCAGAGTGGATTTGATTTTTTTGAAACAGCTAAAAGTCATGCAAAGCCAAATGGTTATTGGTAGGAATAGGAAGAATAACAGATTTTCCTCTGTGGTTTGTAACCATCTAAAGGCACTTGACTATTTTGAAATATATATATACATTTAAATTAGTGTCTTGAGGGGATTAAAAGCCTCATTTTAAAAAACCCAACAATGTATAACATGAACTCCTACTAGGGTACATTTTTATACAGAATGTAAAATACATCTCCCCCCAGAAATGAGTGTTGGTGCCATTTTTTCCACGCAGGCTCGTCTTCTAGAAAAAGGATGGTCTGTTTGACTTAGCTGCTGAGCAGGGAGCTGTCTGTACAACCTGATGGATCCCAGGCTCCCCTCACACCCTGGTCCCTAACAGCTGAGTATTAAACCTAGAACTGGGTTCTTCCTGCAGGGCCACTCATCCTGGGGCTTTTTTCAAAAGACTTCTGATGGGGGAAAGGGCTAATGGAGGGACACGAGGCAGGAGATCAGCTCTGTTTCTACTTCTCAAAGAAGGTGTGGAGCCCAGAGTCCAAACCAGGGGAGGAAAAGGGCCCAGAGTCCGTCTGATGACACAGAGGAAGGACCAGAAAGTTAAAGCATCAGAGACTCAGACATTTGGTCCCTGGGGCCAGTGGTTGAATGGCTGCTGCTTCCTTGCAGAGCAGGAAAACCAGAGCTCCAGACTGAGCCTGACTCGGGTGGGAGAGGCTGAAGAGAGCTCTTTCCAAACCAGCAAAGCCAGTCTCTGGTGGTCAGGCCTCAGATTTTGAGAGGCCTTGAGCTCCCTGTGTCCTGGGAAAAGGTCCCCCTGCAACTCCTAAAGCCCCCTTTTCCTGGAGCACAAGGTGGACCAATCTCCTAGGATACTTGCTGACTCTGACATTATCTGAGCACAAAGGGTCGCTTTAGTTGAAACGAGCCTGGAATTCAGGCCTGACACCAAGTAGTTAGGAGAGTTAACTGATCGTTTTCAATATGGAACAAGGCGAGGAAAACAGGACCCTCACTTGAGGGTCCTGAGCATCTGGCAATTCCATTATTGCCTTTGATCAGCAATAGTCTGGAGCTAGGAGAGTCCCAGCTAATAAATGCAGAAGGAATAAAAGAATTTTAAAAAATCACTAATACTCCAAATTAAATAATGGGTCTGGGTAACAATCAACAATGGATGCTAAGACCATCAGGTGAAAGGTTAATGGGAACTTCGTGGGCTGATACTATCTGAATGCACCGATCAATCTTGGCATCATTAAAAGTGAAACAACTGGATAGTATATGCCTCATAGTAATAGTACCACACTATGAAGTACTGATACCTAAAAATATTGATCTTGAATCTAATTAAGACCCTGGATATAACTACCAGTTTATAGGAAATGTTGAGGATAGAAGAACATATTACTTCATTCCACAGGAAAGCAATCATATGAATACAGAACACAAGACATAATACAGAACAAATTACCTGGTTCCTCCTCAAATCAATGGTGAGAGTGGACTGCTTTAGAATAAAAGAGACCAAAAAGACAAACTCTAAAAAGGTGTCTGAGATAATCAAGAAATTTGAATATGGCTTGGGTTTAGATGAGATTGAGAACTGTTGTTAATTTTGTTAGGTAATAATGACATTGCAGAATGGAAAAAGTCTTATCCATTGGAGATACAAACTGAAATGTTTCAGGTGAAATGACAAGCTATCTTATATTTGCTTAAGAGCATGCTAGCAGGAAAAAAGGGGGGGATAGATGAAACAAGATTGTCAAAATGTTGATAATGATTGAAGCTGGGTGATGGATACATGGAGATTCTTTTTATTCTAATTTTGAGTGTGTTTAGAAATTTCCAAAATAAACACACACACACACACACACATTGTGGTGCCCTTAACCCCTGTGCAGATCTCAGTTCATATCATATTATGTAAAATTCAGCCTCAGTTTGGGATCTGAGAAGAACAGGTGGACTTATACAGAAGAAGCAAGGAATACTCATAGAGAATTTTGTGAGACTCTTCCTTCAAACATTTTGGATTTGAAAAGGCAATTGAAAACAATAAGGTAGCACTACACACCTATTAGAATGGACAAAACTCAAAGCACTGACATTATCAAATGCTGGTGAGGATGTGGAGCAACAGGAACACTCATTCATTACTGGTGGGAATGCAAAACAGTACAGCCACACTGTATGATACTATAATGATGGATATGTCATTATACATTTGCCCAAGACCACAGAATGTACAACACCAAGAGTGCACCCTAATGTAAACTATGGACTTGGGGTAATAATGATGCCTCATGTAGGTTCAACAACTGTAACAAACATACCACTCTGGTGGAGGATGTTGATACTAGGGGACCTTATGCATGTGTGAGAGCAGGGGATATATGGGAAATGCCTTCTGCTCAATTTTTGCTGTGAACTTAAAACTGCTGTAAAAGATAAAGTCCATTTTTTAAAAAAGACAATTGAAATGATTTTTTTAAAAATATTCTATATAGCTGGGGACACGCCTCGGGGCCGCCACCCGTGCCAGGCCCCGCTCCCGGCTCCCGCCCCCTGCTGCGCCAAGCCGGGTCCTCGGCTTCTCCTGCACTCGGGCCCTGACGAAGCGGAGGTCCGCAATTAGAGCTTTCAAAAATGGCCATTCAGAGATGAGTTCTCCATCATTGGAGGTGACCAAGCAGAAGCTGTCAGCTATGCTAAAAGATGCCTGCAGCTATATGGATAGTATAAATGCTCAGGAGTGGGGCTCCTGGGATGAGGATGAACTTGATCACTAGCACCGTGCAAGGGATGATCAGTGCTATCAGGTAGGCTGAAGGAAGATACCAAATGAGGCTTGAAGGACTGAGGAATCTCTTTCCGCCCTACAGCAAGGTGTGGGCTGTGCACAAGATCAGGGTCAAATAACCCAGTTTGGACTAGAAGCAAGAAATGAAAACGTATGCATTAATACTGTTTACATTTTCACATGAAACACTCTAAGCCAATGAAGGGTGTTTGTCAAAGCCACAAACCTTTGAAACGTGATATTTAGAACACTGTTAAGTCCTGAAAAAACATTAACTCTCCTTATCAGTAAATCATTTTAAAAAAGACTGTGCTTACAAATGACATGGTGGTTTCATCTTAATCTAACTGGATGGGAAAGGTTCCCAGCAGTAAATTCTTTTGCGTTAGAATAAATAAGGTACCTTCTTCTTCAATGGTAAAACTCTTTCCTGGATCACTTTCCCTGGAGGCCAGAGATGAATAAGACACAGTGTGTCCTCAAGAAGCACCACATTAGTATACGATGCTGACTAAAAGCAGATGCTAGCTAAATTCTATCGCAATAAAGAGCAATTAGCAAACTATAAAAAAAATTCTATAGACTTCAAAATGGAAAGTTGACTCCCATGTGAGAAGAATCTAAAACACTATTTCTTGGCAGTGCTGGGGACTGGCTTATTAGTCCAAATAACCAGCATGTCCCACAGACAAACATGCAAAGATGTTCTTAGGGCACATCAACAAGCCAGAACACAAAGGAACACGTGAACACGTGCTGACACACCCAAGGCACAAACTATACACATGTATACTGACCCTACCACAGACACTAGCACAGTCACCAGGACATGTGTAAATGTCCAAATATTCACAGGACATGAGAACATAACGTTTCCCAGACAGCGCTGAAATATAAATCCAAATCCAAACAAACAAATTTAGTAGTACTGAATATTAATACGTGGCTAAATAGAGTGGAAAAACTTTGGAAATGAAAACAAAACTCTCAAACATTCATCCTAGTACTCCTGGAAGATCTCTATTAACTTGAGGATAAACTTAAAGTCGTGTCCAAAAAAAATGTTGAAAGAAAAAAGGACAGCATTTGACTTTCTTGTGCTTAATTCTTCTCACACCACACTTTTCCTCTAGGAAATCTAACACAGAGCCTCATTCAGTGCCTGTGTACTAATCACTCCCAATTCTCCCTCTCTAGCCATGCCTCTCTCTAAGCTGTAGACCTGTATTTCCAGCTGCTCATTGAACATTTCCTCTTGGTAATGAAGGTGCAGGCTAAGTTTATTTTTCTCTCATATAATATAATGTCAGAAGTAGACAGCCCAGGGCAAAGTTAGATGGCTCTGCCATCCTCAGCATATGCTTTTCATCTCCGAGTCCAAGGTGGCTATTTCAATTTTGGTTATCTTTTTTTTTTTATATATACAGTTACCAATGAAGATTTTATTCAAGCTTAAAGTAAAAATTTTAGTTAAGAAAAATGAAGTACCAGATAAACTGTAACATATAGTTATTTTAACTTAGAAGTACCAAAACAGGAATTCTTGATTCTCTAAATGGTGGCCTCTGCAAAATGGAACTTAAAGAAATCTTTTACATTACCAATTTGATAAAATAATCTGCTGACCACGATTTGTCATTTTTCTCTTACTTCTGGGAGAATCTGAGCTATTTTAAGGCCAATTGTGTTTTTCTTTCTTCTCCCCTTCCCTGACTTTACCATTTCTCCCTGCTACCACTCCCCCACCCGTCCCATGATGGAAGAACTCCTGACATCCAAGCCTTTCTCTTCTTTGTGGATCCTGAAGGGGTCTACTCATGGTGATAATATATTATAGACTTGGCTGGGCTGAAAGGGAAACGGTGTAAGACTTTTTCTTCACCAGAATCTTATTTTGAGAGTATTCCCACTCTTCTTCTCAAGATAACAGCTGTGGTCACTGTATTTATCCTGTACTGAAAAGGGGAGGGAATTTCAAAGGCGACTAAGTATGTTGTACCTAGCTGTTATGGGGTTTAAAAGCACAACGTGAACATCAGGCTTTTGGCTTATTTTAAATGTGAAATTCTCAAAATTAAAAGTGCTTTTCCATGAAGGAAACCCTTCCTTAAGCTAAAAGGGGAGGGGAAAGGGAGACTACCCACAGCACCAATTTAGAATGAGGTTCAGTATGGCAATATCTGAAAAACTGAGAAGAAATATTCTGTAAACTTATGTATCCCTATATGTCAAAATATTAAGGGCAATTAGAGAAATAACTATGAGGTTTTAAACCCAGTTTAAGTATGTCTGTAACCTGCTGAATTCTTCTAACAAGCTCAATTACACTATTAACTTCCAAAGTGGTTACATCTGATTTCTACTCTCTTGCTAGATCACACCAAAATGATTCCCCAAGTCAGAACAACTTGGAACAAGCTTTGTTGAAAACCTAAACTGACTACTGATCTCTCATGTTGGTATAAATTTAAAATTCTCTTTTTGAATCTTGAATTTCTTCAAAATCAGGTACTGATGTTCCTTCAGGAATAAAGCAAAAGGGGGGAAATCTTCAAAGTGTTACTCTGAATTTCCTGTGTAATGTCCTTCCAAGCACTGTTTCTGACCATGTCTCATGTGGTATTCCAGAAGAGCATCAGTTATACTGCATATCTAAGTCACAGAGGAAACTTTTTAAGCTGGTTTAGATTCCAAATGTATACAAATGAAGTCACTTTAATCCTATAAATACTTCTTAATTTATTTTTAAAAAATTGTGCTGTTAACCCTTTTACAGGGCAACAAGCTTTGTGAAAAGTACAAAACTTTTTGTCAAATGTAATATTGAGAGTGCTTTTGACATAGTTCACTGGTTTATCATCTGAATCAGTATATACTGCGCAACAGGCAAGGCTAGAATCCATGAACCAAGCTGCAAAGATCTCAAGCTAAATAAGACGGAAAGATTTGGAGAAACAAAAGAAGGAAATTCTTTCCTATCCGATGTATACTCTTCAGACTAATGCACTCTTTCTATCAAGCCTTCTAAACTGTTAAATAAAGTTTTCCAAACAAGCATTTAAACTTCATTACACAGAAGAGCAACAAGAATGGATCAAGTTTTGGTTATCTTTAAGCCAGCGGAAAGGAGAAAAGAATCCAGAGAATTCATGCCCAGTCCTTCTAAGAGAAAGTCACACATCACTTCTTCTCACATCCTATTAGCCAGAGTGTGGCCACATGGCAGCTTTCTACAAGGGAAGCTGGAAAGTCAAGTCTTTAGCTGAGTGGCCATGTGCCAACTAACACTATCCTTGCAGAAGAAGGGCAGAGAGGTATTGAGGGATAATCAGAAGTCAGTATAAATAGAAGTAAATCCATCATCTTCTCGGCCCCCTCTCCCATATCTGTGCCTCCTCCTCTAATCCCTAGCTTGATAAATGACCCAACATTTGTCCAGCTACCTAAGTAGGTTTGCCAGATTAAATACAGGATTCTGAGTAAAATTTGAATTTCAGTTAAAGAAAGAATCATTTGGGAATTCCCTGGTGGCTCAGTGGTTAGGACTCTGAGCTTTCACTGCTGAGGGCGAGGGTTCAATCCCTGGTCCGAGAACTAAGATCCCACAAGCTGGATGGTGCAACCAAAAAGAAAAATAAACAAGGAATCATTTTTTGGTATCAATAAATCCCAATATTGCATGCATTTTTATTTGCTAAATCTAGCAACCCTAAATCCAAGCCAGAAGCCTTGAAGCCATCTTGAATTCCTCCCTCTTTTCCCATTTTCAGCTGTCTTCCAAATACGGATGATTCTTTTCTATAATAGTTCTCAATCTGTCCTCTCCATCTCCATTGTGCCTTCCCTGGTGTGGGCCATCACCCCTTCTCTCGAAGACTCCTGTATTGCTTCCCTCATGGCCTTCCTATTTCCAGCCTTGCCCCTTCTAATTCATGCTATGCACAACAGGTGAACTGGTCTTTCTAAAAGGTAAACCTGACCACATCACTTCCCTGCTTAAATTCTTCCATTCCATTGCTTCCCATGCCTTTCAGGGTAAAATCATTGGCCAGGCTGATAAAAGTCTTTGGTCCTTTGGCTTCTCTATCTCTACATCTCTAGTCCCATCTCTCTCAGTATCTAATCTATCATGAGTCCTGAGAGATGATGCAGCCACATCAAGCCTCTGGGAGCCCTTTAAGACTACCACTCTGTCCTTTTTGATCATGTATCTCCTCCATACAGCAAGAGCTTCTCATTCCTACTGCCATCCCCACACATCCTATTCTCCCTTGCCAGGCCAAATCTCACTTATCTGAAAAACCCAGCTTAAATGTCACTGTCTCCTTTCTTATTGTTTTAAGCACATATATTTTCCGTCATAGATCTTGACACACAATGTATTGTAATAGTCGACTTATCTGCATGTTTCCCCAACTACATTTTAAGTTCCTCCAGAGAGAGGCCTATGTCTTACTTATTTTGATACACTCAGCAACTGATAGAGTAATCAGCACTGGTAAACAATAAATATTTATTGGCTGAATGATGGTTCTTAAGCTTAAAATGTTCCTGCTCTCATCCCTGACTGGTCCAGCCGCTCTCAGTTGGACACTTTCCTCCACGTCCAGCCGTGAACCTTTCTGCATCAGTCCTAAGCCTGTTGTTTCTTTATCCTCACTGAAGCCCTGGGCTTTGATTTCCATGGCTCATCCGTGATAAAAAAGCTTCTTGTCCACTCCATTACGCTCCTACTTAACGGATGCTGGAATAAAGAAATGACACCTTACCGAATGAGGCCCTGGCCAGATCCCCTCCCAAGCTGAGTTTCAGATCATGATTCCAGCTGACATTGGGCAGCTGTTAGATGAGAGTTTTTCTCCTGCCCTCCAAACCCCCATGTTTTGCCCCCAGCCCTCCCTCATCCCCAGGGAAATCACTTCTCTTTTTTTTGTTTTGGTCCACATCAGTGTTTGGCAGGAGCAGGCAGCCATGCCTTGTTTGAGCTGTGATCTAACACCAGCTGACAGGTGGGTTTCGGGGGTGTCTCTGGGGCCATGGCCTGTTTAGTGGATTTACCACTCTAAACTCAATTACAGGAGACTTTCACGCTCCACAGGCAATTCCAGTCCCTTTTTGATAAAAACTCTGGTGAGTAAATAAGTCATGATGATGATAGGGGCCTGCCATTTAATATTCATTGAAGTACACATGTTTGGAAATTGGAAGCAGAGTTTAATCCATTTTCATATTTATATCAACATGCAGCTTTAAAAAGGATCCCTCCTTTTCTCCAGCAATCTTGTTGATTTCTCTTTTGGAATGATAAACTGGACATAAATTTTATTTTTTTAAAAAATTAGAAATATCTGAAGTTATAATTACGAAAGTGTGAGCTTTGAATCTGTTCATCCTCAACTCAGAACTAATTCCTTCTTTTCATCTGAACTCCTGGGAGAGGTAGGTAACAGATAAATCAAATTTGTGGCCGTTCCCGGCAGCTAGGTTTCTGGATTTAACTTTGCTGTGAAGCTCAGGGATTATAGCCAGCCCAAGCAATGCAGAAGCACCCCACTTTATGTAAAGGTAAGATTCCCAAAATCACACTGTTCACGCTCACCAATAAAAGTTACAGGACTGTTCATTGAGGGAGACTTGAACCCTGGGGAGAAAGAGTTAACAGTGAAGGGTTTGGGGCCCTGTGGTGCTGCCCCCCTCATTCCTGCTGCTGCTTTTTTTTTTCTTTCTTTTTAATGTGGATGAATGTTTAAGTATGGTGCTGTGGTTGAAGGCATCACTTTTAATAATGCAACACACAGCTTCCTGAGGGGACAGCAGTTGATTTGGAAACTGAATATGGTGCACTCTAAATTCTCGTCCCCGAGGAAGGCTGACTAACTGATAAGTGCCATGAGCTAGCAGGGGGACTCATTCTGTCAAATCAACTTGCTGGGAAGGCCCCATGCGGAATCTTTTCCAGTCTCCGGGAGATAATGTGAGCAGACACTTGTGACATTAGACAGTGCAGCAGGCCTGGCATAAAGGAAAAGTTCACCATCCGCCGACAAGGTGGTCTTTAGATGACAAGGATAAAGAAATCAGTGCAAATTTGTTAATGTAACAACTTGGAAAAGTATGCTTAAAAAAAAAAGCCACCCTATGGGGAGAGAGGATCAAAAGAAAAAGAAGGCAAGAACAGTACTTGGAAGCTGTCTTTGGGCTTTCTGCACTTTTGGGGCCATTGCTTTTTCTCCTGGTCCTTCTTCTAGGCTGGGCTATCTTCAGTTAAGTGAGTGAGTTCCAAACTTTGTCATTCTATAAGCTACTGCTCCACCTAAAACTGGATAAAGTAAAAGAGAAGTAAGGAAAAGCAAAGAAGAGAAAAGAGGATTCTTTTGCTTTTGCCTTACTGGAATAAATAACAGCTTTCCTGTTTGAGGTGGGTGATCACCTGACTGTCTCTAAGTGAGAATTCTTATGTGTCTGATCTTGGTGCGCTAGTCCTGGAGGAAACCTGAAGTGATTATTACCTGAGAAGAGATATGGTGATAAGAGGATGTTACCTCTGTGTCTGACACAAAATATAAGTAGATGCCCAAAACTGGATCAAGTATTTTAAGAATGAAACAGCACTATAGGAGAAAAAATGTAGTTATCAATATCAGATAGACAAATTTGATGGTACTGAGTGTCTGATACAGAGAGGTGGCTTTGCCCGATTTCTCCTCCTTGGTTGGGTCAATGTCATCAAAATGGAAATTTGATGTAGCATACTTATTCCGCATTTACATTAGAAAAACATATGACATGCTTTTGAGTATAACCTGCTGCCTCAGCTCTTCCATGGCAGCTGTGCGAGCACAGGTTCTGGAGAAGGACACCCTGCGTTCAGATCCTGTCTCTGCCACTTTACAGTTTGTGATCTTGGGGAAACTGTTTGAGAAAAACATTTACCTCATAAGGGTATTCTAAAAACACCTGCCTCATAAGGGTATTATAACAGTGAATATATGTGAAGTTCTGAGACCAGTGCCTGGGGAATACTGAGTGTTCTATAAATTTGCCCATGATTATTATGTAAATGAATCTAAATGGGTTCTCATAGGTTCTTTTTTTTTTTTTTTTTTTTTTTTTTGGCACACGGGCTTAGTTGCTCCGCGGCATGTGGGATCTTCCTGGAGCTGGGATCAAACCCGTGACCTCTGCATTGGCAGGCGGATTCTCAACCACTGCGCCACCTAGGAAGCCCCTCATAGGTTCTTAATGATTATAACTAAAACAAAGAGTTCTACGGTCAAATAAGCTTATCAATCAGGTTTAACACAATTAAATGATTTTTTTAAAACCATAGTATTTCTCAGAGCCTTCCCCATGCAAATATATTATAAATATCCAAGGAAGAATTTACTCCCTAATTTTTTTCACAGCTAGTGCCATTCCCCAAGTGAAGGAACAATAGTATTCACAACCTCTGGTTCAGAAGTTAAGGAAATTGTTGAGTCATGGTTAGCCCAAACCACTAGGATGGTAACTTTAAGCATACTGATTAGTTACCATATAGACCTGGTAGGTCTTACTTAAAACGTTCCCTTTCTACAACAGCATCTTGTAAAGTGGGATTGGCAGGAGGCAGAACTGTATATGGTTAAAACACAGACACTACAGTTGGACAGACCTGGGTTTAAATCTGTCAAACAAGTTGTTTAATATCTCTAAGCCTCAGTGTCCTCAGCTGTAAAATGGGGGCAATAGTGATATTTACCTCCTAGGCTTGCCATATGAATTAAATGAGGTAATGCCTGGCTCTGTTAGCTATTATTGATGCACATATCCCAACAGAGAGGCTAATATCTGTCAACAAATGAGTTATTCTGTTCTCAACCACTCTACTCATTCAGAGACCTTGGTGCCTCCAAGACCGCAGTAGAAAAAGCACTGGAATGAGAATCAGCATGTGGGCTTTCGAGCACCATTTGTGCTTGACTAAGCAGTTAGTTGATAGACATATGACGTGTTTACTGAGATCACCACGCCTCCCTTTGCTGTTTCCTCTTCTGTGAAAAACAACAACAGTAGCACACCTTTCCTACCTGTCTCTGGGTTATTGTGAGATCAGATCCCTGATTCTCATGTCCATATGGTTTTCTTAAAGTACAAAGGCCTATAGCTTTTTCAAAAAGAATGTATTGAATACTTACTATAGTCCAGGTGGTGTACTAGGTCTTACATGTAATACTTCATTTTAATCCTCCCTATGAGGTGGGTATTATACTATCTGTTTTGGAGATGAGGAAACTGAAGCTCTGGGAGGCCAGGTACTGTTCATTTCCCCCAAGGTCTCATAGCTAATAAGTGGTAGAGCCAAGAATCGACACCCAAGGTCTTAGAACCACTCTGCTTTAAAAAAAATAGTACCATTAAAATACATTTTAAGTTTGAGATTAGTATTGGCCACATACAATTCATCTCTCTACCAGGTTCTACAGACATCTTTCTGACGTAAAATCCTTAACTTGGACAGCAGCCACCAGTTAAATGAATGAAGAGGAAGCACTGGGTAGAAAGCAGAATGATCAACACAGGATCCACTCTCTTAACTGGATGATTATTTACAGCCACTGGCCAGCTGATTAACTTTCCCTGCGATCCATGCATACTTGCTATGATTACTACCATGATTAGCATATGTCTGAGGACACCAATTGGAGAAAGTCCAATCACCTGTGTTAATTGATCTCCACCTCCTGAAAGTTCCTGGATGGCAAATTGACATGAACAACAAGCAGGTTCATGGACTGAAGTTGAGCAAGGTCTGTCAGAGAGGGAAAATCCATATTAATGATATGCTATAAAACACTTTTTGTTAGTTACATATATTCTTTTACTTTCATTTCCCAAGAATAGCTCAGCTGTCAAAGCATTTCCAAGATTTCCATAGATTCGGCAAATACTGAGCGATCGAATTATTGCTCTGAGAGAAGCTACAATTAAAACACATTAATCATTGTAACAAAGGATCCTTATTGAGGCTGACAAAGATGGTGAAATCTGATGAATAATTAGTCTGGTTAATCTTTTAAAAGTGAATTAAACTGCTAACAAGTTAAATCACTGTGATTTTCAAAATAAGCCTCCAGGGTGAGCAGAGAATGGGAATATTATCATCATTTTAAAAAGATATTTTCTTCCTCTTTCTCTTCTCTGGGCTTGCACTGGAGGCCCTGGGTTAGAATAGTGGGACCCAGAGGAGCAGCTGAGGAGAATGAGGCTGGTCAAGCTTTTCCCCCAGTGATTTCTCAATACATCTAAGAAAGCCATCCAGTGGATGGAAGAGGAACCATGCATCATGACCTTTAACTCTGATTCAGAGCTAACATGGCACCTGCTCACCAGCCATTCTCAATGACCCACAGTGGATCTTTCATGCCATTCTGATTTCTTTACCACTGTAAGCCAACCAACCGCGACAACGGGGTCACTCTTGTATAACCTCCCCGTTTGCCCTCCTCTCTAGACAGAGGGCTTATTCTTCCAGAAAACACCTCTCCTCCAGCATTTCAATTACTGTGGAAGATTTGCCATACTCAGAAATAAACTGAGATGTGCAAATGTGAACTAATAAATCATGGGAAGTGGACATCAGGGGACAATAATCCTTTGGGCTGAAGTCTCCACTTTGGCTGAGCCTCTACAACCTTTGGGAGTTTTAGTGGATGCTATAATCCGTGGTAGGAAGGACTTATTTCTCCAGCTGCTGGGGGTGCTGCTGGGATCTGGCCCTCAGCTGTTAGCCTTGAGTGAAGACAACTGCTCCTCCAAGGTCATGCTCCTTGCAGGGGCAATTCCTTCCATTAACACTGATCAATGTGGGGATATAAAGACCAGCCTGACTTGGGACAACTCCAAGGGGTCATCCTGATGCCAGAGTTCCCTCCGGGGTTGGCTCAGGCCTTTGCTGGAAGAGTATCACAGCCCAATTTCTCCCTTATCCAACCCTAATTTCTTCTCTTCCCTTCTATAGGTATTAATCATAAGAGGACTCCCTAATAAATAAACATCGCTAAACCTCTTCTCAGAATCTGCTTCCTGGAGGCCCCAACCTATAACAGAAGAGGTCTCACTTGTGAGATGGAGGTCTCTGATGACTACTGACCCAATAAAAGCAGGAAGGAAAAATGAATCAGCCAAACTCCCAATTCAGTTGCCTCCTAGCTCGATATTGCTCCCACAGCAAGAGTGTTCCTGCCAACAGATGCTATAGGAGATGTCAAGGATCATTCCAAAAGAGAGCTAGCATTCCTACCACAGGTGAAAGGCTTATAGCTTTAAAAAGCAGGTGGATTTTAAGCAAATTCTTTATTTTAGGCTAGCTACTTTTCTGAACTTCTTTTCATATGCACAGTGAGCAGGTACAATCAGCCTCACAAGCTTGTTGGTTAAGTGAGATTATATGTCAGTTGCCTGGCCCCGAACCCCACCAAGGGTTTATTCCTCTTCTACATTCTCCATCCCCCTCACCCTGTTTTCCAGATTCCAGGAAAATCACTGCTTTTCTTTTTTTTCTGAGTTCATCTACCCCAGGGGTGTTTTGGGGATTCCACTTCAGGTGTTCATTCACCCATCTTCAGACCATGAAGTCTCTCTTGAGACATCTGGTCTCATCAATTAGATGTCCATACCTATTAGTTCCAGTGGGGGTGAGGGCACCTCACTCTAATTCCCTGGGAACTGACAACACTTTCCATTTGGAAAATATAGGGGAAAGCTCAACATTGGTGAAGAGTGATTATTTTCAGTTTAAACCTGGGCCTTGGGGACTTCCCTGGTGGCGCAGTGGTTAAGAATCTGCCTACCAATACAGGGGACACAGGTTCGATCCCTGGTCCAGGAAGATCCCACATGCCACGGAGCAACTAAGCTCATGGGCTACAACTAGGGCCTGTGAGCCACGACTACCGAAGCCCGCAAGCCTAGAGCCTGTGCTCCACAACAAGAGAAACCGCTGCCATGACAAGCCCGCGCACCACCACGAGGGGTAGCCCCTGCTCGCTGCAACTAGAGAAAGCCCCTGTGCAGCAATAAAGACCCAACACAGTCAATAAATTAATTAATTAATCAATTTAAAAAAAAACAAATAATTTAAAAAATAAATAAGTCTGGGCTCTATTCCTGGTTTCGTGTGTTGCAGCCACTTCTCCCCACCAAGTTCTATGAGGGCAAGTAGCATATCATCCCTTGTAACCCACAGGATCTAGCCTGGAGGGAGTATTTTTAGCCAAATTAATTGGGGTCATGACAGAGAAACTAAGAGAATAAGCAATACCCACAAACCTTAATTTGTCCTGGGATCTCCCCAATCTGTGGCAATTTCCAAGCCACTTAAATATTCTTTACCCTCCTGGTAATGTTGCTGCCTCAGGTAATTGTGAAAGAAAGCAAAATTTACAATGCTTTTTTGTCTTGAATCTGACCCCTGTCTCTATTGTAGCAGATCCTAACAAAACTGTAAAGTATCAAGGGAAAGTTTGGGAATCTGGTTAAAATTGGACCTCAGAGAAAAGTAAAGTAGGATTGAGGTCTTTCCAGAGTAAGGGAAGTTCTGTTAACTCCCTTCCAATGAAAATGTCTACTGTGAGGAAACTGTTCAAGTCTTCTTTGACTTTCCATAGGAACAGACAAGATTGAATCAGGAAGGACTTTGGCTAGGATTACTGAAGAACACTGAAATCTTGAGACAGTAAATCTGTGTGTGTGTGTTTCTATTTTTTACATTCAGGACTGCTTTTTAAATATTTTGTTTTACAGCTGTGTAACATACTCATGTGGTTTCAAAGTCAAATCTACAAAACTATGTATATTCAAAGAATTCTAAGTATCCCTGATCCTCCTATTCTATTTTCTCCCTCTCCCCTAAGAAACATGTTTATGTTTTTACTTTGTTTTGGCCAATATCCCTTTTAAAATCTCTTTCTTCCTTTTTACTCTTTATTTTTCTTTAGTCACTCATTTATCTATTGTGTTTATTATTTTCTTCTGTGTTTTCCTAATTTAGTCTTCATTTCTGAAATAAAATTTTCCCTTTATTTCAAATTTTTTCCTGGGTTTATCACCTCATTTCCAAAGTTTTCTGATTCTAAATTGTCATTCTTTTATATCCTCTATCAGTTTTAAAAATTTCTTTTAGCTTGTTTGAAATATTAGGACCTTTCAACTGTTTCATGAGCATATTTTTCTAAATGACTAGTTTGAGGGCAAAAATATTTCCTTGATGCCCTTGCTTCAGTGGCCTTCATCTTCACTCCTCTCTACCCACCTCCACCCAGGATCCTCCCCAGGAACTGACGCTCAGATTCTACCCTCCCCACTCCTCCAGGGTCTTGCTTCCCCAGTTGCTGTCTCTTCTCTTCTTTTTTTCTGTACTTTTAATCTCTCCCTCTCTGCTGGAACGTCTCCTTCGGCATACAAACATGTTTGTATCTATCCTATCTTTAAAAATTAAGACAAACTGCTCCCTTCCCATCTTATATCCCCCTTTATCCATCTTATTCTCTAATTCTTTTCTTAGCCAACCTCTTGTAAGATCTGCATTACTTCATTTTCCATTCCCTTGTCAACCCGCGTTGGCTAACCGATGCCTACACACCTCTCCTGAAACTCTTGCTAAGGTCCCAACTGATTTCCTGATTGCTGAATCCAATGACCTGTTTTCAGTTTTTATCTTATGTGACCTCCTTCTACTCTTGGACACCACTGACCACTTCCTGTTTCCTGAAATGCTCTCCATTGCTAGTTCTCTTTCTTTGGTTTCTCCTTTCTCAGCCAACCACATACATTTGCTGTTCTGGGGGTTCCATCTTCGGCCCTGGTCTCTTCCCATATTGCCTGCCCTCCCTGAGTGATCTCATTCACTGCCTCACTTTCCACTACCACTCAAATGTTAATCATTTCCTAGTTCCTATTTACTTATCCCCCTCCTTACTAAAAAATGAACTTAAGACATCTCACTAAGATATACAATGAAAAAAATTAATGGAGAAAATCTAGGCGAAGGGTGGGGGTGATGGGGCTACAAATAAGGTAGAACACAAAATTTGGCTCGGAGATTTCTTGTAGCCAGTGAAAAAAGGAAAATGGAATAATGCATATGTTTCACGATTTGCTAAACAGTAGCACAGAATTCACAGTTCTGAGACACAAGCATTGGGTCCCATAAAGTCCTCATAAAGGGGACATTGTACTGTTATGATGTGTTCTCAAAATATATTAGTGTCGTAAATACAACGATGTTTTCCTACAACCTGTTTTTAAAAAAATTATGCCTCTCAAAATTGATGAATTTGGTTTTTGTTTTTTTTTTTAAAGTAAACATAGGGAAGGCCAAAACAATGTTGTCCAGGTACTCTGGTCTGTGACAACCAAGCCCATATTTTTAAACATTTCAACAGCAGAATTCTTTCTTAAAAAGGAAATCTCATGTGGAATATCAACACTTAAAACCAATTTAGTTGAACAATTCTGATTGAAAGGGAAAACAGGGCCCTGTTCCTTCCATCTCCTGTCCCGACAGCCTCTGAGGTTCAGCAGAACAACCTCTAGACGCCACCTTCCTGCCTTAGATTCAAGGGTAAATTCTGAGAATCACGTCTTGAATGAAGTCCTTTAGACAATTCTCTGTAATTATACCCCGAAGCTGAACTTTGGATCAGTATTGACTAAGGACAGGGGTCAACAATTGTTCATCAATACACCAAACAAATTAGCGCAACTATTTTGGAAGACAGTTTGGCAATATCTATAAAAAGTAGCAATAAGTGGTAATGAGTTCAAGGGTATATTCCCAAACACGTGTAAGGGTTCTAAGTTGCCATTTAAGTGCAGATTCACATGATGAAGTGATTGGCCAATTTGCAGATAGGATCAGGATTCTCTTAGGCAATGGTTCTCAAACTTAAGCTGGCATCAGAGTCACCTGGAGGCTTGTTAAAACATAAATTGATACACTCCACCTGCAGAATTTCTGATTTAGTAGGTCTGAGAAGGAGCCTGAAAATGTATATATCTCCTAAATTCCTGGGTGATGCTGATGCTGCTAGTCTGGGGACCACACCTTGAGAACCACTGTTCTTAAAGAAACTTAGGGAAACCTAAGGTGGCTACCTCACCTACCCAGAGTATCCAATTGCAGGTATGTAATATTCCTCAAAATATAATTTTGAATACAATCTAACTCAGATGTATAGAGCAATCAAGCCATTAAAGTGCTATGATTTAAAATGGCAACAATAAATGTTAAAACAAGAAAAATCTTAAAATGTTGTCATCTTGGTCTTAAAAAATATACTGTTAGTAAAGACACCTAAATCTTTGAGTGATACAAATTTCCAGTGGGCAAAAAGCAAAAAGGAAAAAATAAAACAAAACCCCAAACCCTGGTTAATTTCTTTAATTTAGAGTGAGTACACATTTGTATTTCTTTTTCTGTGAACTATCTTTTGATGCTATCCTTTCACCATTCTCACAGAACTGTTTATCTTTTTCTTATCAACTTAACACAACCTGGGTCTGCCATTGGGTTGCAAATATTTTCCAAGTTTGCCTTAACCTTGTGGTCATTTTTTAATATACATGTTTTGAAATTTGTTACATCCAAGCATACATAACAATCTTTTCCTTAATATCTTATGGTTTTATATTTTGAAATTTAGAAAGTTCACAATCTCTATTGCAGATTATATTTTAAAAATTCACCTATGCTTTCCATATCAATTTTTATGGACAACGCTTTTATGTTTAAATCATAGACTCATCCAAATTTTATCTTGATATACAGAGTGATCCAGCTGTATTCTTTCCTCCAAACACTAGCCAGGTACCCTTAAGCTTTATTAAATTATCTAATACAAAGCTTCCCTTTTAAGAAAAAGGAAGAGATCAATATTTCCCAGAATTCCCTGGTGGCAAGAATCCCCTAAGTCATATAGTAAAGTGTAAGTTCCCAGGCCCCTACCCAGGAGACTCTGATTAATGGGTTGAGTGTGTGTGTGGTGGGGGGGGCCTCATATATTTTTAATAAGAGCTCTCAGGTGATCCTTATCATCCAGGAAGTTTGGCAAACACGAGCAGATTCTGCTCTGGATCTAAACAGACAGGATCATACCATCAGAGGCTGGATCTTGACATTTCTTGAGAGGTCTGGGAATTTGCATTTCTTACAAATTCCTGGAGCCCTGGAGCCAAGGAACAAAATCTAAACCTATATTTCTGACCTCATGTCCTACTAATTCTCCTTATCCCCTGTCTCTGCTTGATTCCTCCCCCTAGAATCTGTCACCATCTTGAATACTATTTCCTTGTTTATGTTTCAATAAAGATAGGAATTTGGTTTTATTCATTGCTATATCATTAGGATTATGTGTGGCATACAGCAGGTGCAAAAAATACAGTTGTCTAATGAATGCATGGTTCTCTAATTCAGAGACCTCTTATGAGCTCCTAGCACTGTTATCCACTGCCTGGTAGATACGTCCACTTGAATGTCCCATGGGAACTTTTATATCCAAAATCGAGTTCTTCATTTCTTCCGCCTCAGCCCAAACCTTGTCTTGTTTTCTGGCTTGGAGAATAGGCTCACCAACCACCAAGCTGCTTGGGTAGAAGTCACCCCTGAGTCCCCCTTGCCTATATCCCATGAACCACTAAGGCTTGATCATTCTGCTTCTCATCCATCACTCAAATCTGTCCAAACCTCTCCAGGGCCTTAGTCCAACACATCATTATCCCTTGCCTGAATTATTGAAAAGGTTCCTCTAGTCTTAACATCTTCCCCAATAAGTGACTTTAATAAAATACAAATTGGATGATTCTCCCTTAAAATCTTTCAATGGTTCTGCTTTGTTTTTAGATGTAGTTTAATTGCCTTACTTTGATTGATTAGGCCCTTCAAGGCCAACCTCTGTCATCGATGTCCTCATCCCCTTCACCCCTTGATCCAACAGAATGAACTACTCCTTCCTCAGCAGACAAGCAGTAAAACCAGGAGTGGAATGATGAGTGCAGTCTGGCCCCGGGCGGAGGCCGCAATGGCTCGTCTGATGCATTGTCTGCAGGGAATTTTTTGTTTAAATTGGTGTTGTTTGAAAACAATTTTTGAGGGGAAAAAAAAATGGAAAAAAAGCCCCACAATTATTTAGGAGAAACTCCCTTCTACCCTTTTAGGTTTTTTGGCTAGGCCTAAGAATTAAACTAACTTAAGGCAGATTAACATGAGGAAAGCATACACATTTTATTTAGTATTTTTATGTGCACACAGGAGTCTTTATAAGGAAAATGAAGACCTAAAGAAGCAGTTAGAACTGAAATCTTACACACCTCTGAAACAACGAAATGATAAATTTGTGGAGCGGTGACAAGACAAAGAGGTTTGGGCTAGGGCCAGTAAATTGTGGGACAGCGACTAGGAAATATGCGGGAAAAACTAATGGAAGACCAGGGTTATTTCAGTAGGTTTGTTCGTACAGATCCATTTCGCCATTGGCTCCCAGTCTCCTGTGATACGAATGTTCTCTTCCTGGTACAGGGAGGGCATCTTTCTCATGACAAATGTTATGACCTGCTTTTAGATACACAGGGAGTGGTAAGAGAGCCCTGCCTGCATTTGCTGTTTCTCAAGTGCCTCCAGCTCAAAATAATCAATATGCTAAAGAAGCATATTTGGGGGTGGCGTGCTCTGAATCCTTTCAGTATACTGGCAATTCTAGGTGTCAGTGAGGGGAAAAAAAAAAAAAAAAAAAGAGCATCCTCTGATTTCCAGGAACAGATCTGACACAGTGGGCTCAATGTCTGACAAACTGATCTGACACAGTTAAGCCATATTATTCTCCTGTTGGACATAAGCATCTCGCACAATGTCCACTTCAGTCATGGTCACTGTGCAATACAAGATACCATCTGTCCCAGTCTCCTGGCTAATATGATTTTTTTTTGCCACAGCCTTTGCTTCTGTTTAGTCCCCACCCTCCTCATAGACAGGATTTATTGAGATGCCCCATCACAGAATTGCCCCTCTTTCTAACAGTGGCCGAGATCCAGAGCAGCCCCTGCTTCCTTAGACCCCAAATTACCCAACCACAGCTCAAATCTAAACCAAATATGTCCTTTCCAATACCTTCACACTGAGACATCCTACGGTTCCCCATGGTGTGTGTTCTCCCTCACTGCAACAATACACCCGATTTGTTCAACTACAGCACAGGTGTGTCCCTGGTTGTGTTTGGCCAAAGGGCATTGATAAAATATAAAAACCTCTTTGGTAGATCTAATTTCTAAACAATTGCTGTGGTATCTATTGAGTTTTAATAAAACATATGTTACCTTGAAATTAGGCCATTTTTATTACTTTTCTTTTAATAAACGTTGTATTCTTTGTGAAAGTTAATTTGGACCCTCAATTATACAGCTGTGTCCCATGCATATGAATTCAGCTATGTGCATTTGTCTCAAGAGTAAGTTTGTAACGGTTTGGAAGGGCTCTTGCTCTTATGTCTCCAGTCCCTAAGATATTACATGTTCCTGTGGATACATATTCCACTGCATATTCTAGTGGAAGGACAGATCATCCAGGCGCAAAGCACTGACATCTCTTGACAGTAGATTAAAAATAACAATAACAGGACTTCCTAGGTGGCACAATGGTTAAGAATCCACCTACCAATGCAGGGGACATGGGTTTGATCCCTGCCCCAGGAAAGTATCACATGCTGTGGAGCAACTAAGCCCATGTGCCACAACTATTGAGCCCACGTGTCATAACTACTGAAGCCCACGTGCCTAGAGCCTGTGATACGCAACAAGAAAAGCCGCCACAATGAGGAACCTGTGCACCACAATGAAGAGTAGCCCCCACTCTCTAGAGAAAGGTAAAAATCCACTAGTGATGTCTAAAAACAAATAGAATATCAAGAGGAATAGGGCTTGAAGAAAGAGAAGACCAGGAATGTCTTCCACCCAGAACAGACCTGTGAGGAGCAAGTACTTCCCCCCTTAACCCCTGATCCTGACAGATACAACATTCTCAGAATTAGAAGGAGTGAAGGGGCAATAAACTTGGGTCTCCAAGGCTGAGACAAAACCAGAGGAAAGAAAATAAGATTGACTCCTGGGGAGGGGATCAGAGAGCCTCCAGCTTTCCTGAGGATCCATTGCTGGCTCAGGTCACCAGACAACAGGAGACCGGGCATCCTGGCTGAGCAATGTCTTGCATTCTCCCTTGTCTTTAGAATTTTAACATGAGGATTCAGGGTGATAAACACAAGTGACTCACATTCCCAAGAGCCTTTGGATCACTTGTGTTCAGGATTGACACTCAATCCACAGGATGGCTTGCAGGGGACTGTGAGCAGTGCCACAGCCTTGACCATCAGAGTTGTCCCAGATATAATATGAATATCCAGGGTTGATATGAATGTCCAGTGTGAATAATTGAGTCTGCTTCCCCCACAGAGAAATGCAGTATTCCACATACAGAACTTCTGTACTGATTAAAATGTATGTTTTGAGGCAGAAAAAGATTCCCTACATTATCGTGGGACTGAGAAACTTGCATGTCAGGCTGAAGCCTGATACAAATTAAACAAATGGGTAACAAACCCTTCTGGAGAGGCGCTTATAATGGAAACACTGACGGGATATAATTATGATCTGGATTTTGATCACTACATTCTATTGAAGACACCTCCAGTATACAGTAGTTATGTAAAATACCTGTACACTGTTGTCAAGTGGCATTTTAAAAAAGCATTAGAGTAAAGTTAATTTTTAAGAGCCTCAAAAACCACAGTAATGATTAAATGAGGAAGCCAACACTGCATTCTCTTTGCTACAAAGGAATTCAAGAGAGGCGAGGGGAGGAGGTGACTGGTGGCAATCCACTTCAGTCCTATCTGTTTTTCCTTCACTTCTAAGAGGTTCTCAGCCTTCATAGTCTATTTTGAAGGTGTAATTGAAGGACTGGTACACAAGAGTAGCCTGATAGCACTTTTCCAAATAATTAAACTCAACAAATACTTATGGATTGCTTGTGGTACATACAACATAAATCACAATAACTGCTCTTAAGGAATTTACAATCTAGTGGAAGATAGATAATCCAAATGCACAAAGTACCAATATGCAAAGCTATGCACTGTAGATACCACAGGGCCTTCAGTCTCCTTATTTAGTTGGGAGATTAGGAAAAGCCTCTGAACATTAAGGGCTTAAACCATAGGCAAAATCTTCAGGAAGAGCCAAAGGTGAAGAGCGTTTAGGGCATGGCAGGCAGAGGGAACAGTGAGAACTATGATGTGGAGGCCCTTAAGGTCTGTCATGGGCAAAGCACTAGATAAGAGGAGTAGAACCTTCTAATGGGTGGTAGTCATTAGCATGAGGTCAGCCTGGAGTGAAAAACTGGAAAAAGACCCCATGAATGCCATGCTAAAGCCTTAGAGCAATAAGACTGCTTTATGTATCGAAGATCTGTTCTCAGGAAGCAGTCCCATCAGAGCTGTGTTAACATCTCCGGTCAGAACAAGCCTGATAATGCCTCTCAGTGACAGAATTGTCCCTTTAAAAAAAAATAGATATGCCTCAGATTCTTTCTATAGATTCTAAGTCCTTTTACACTTATCTTTCCTTCCTTTTTTTTTTTTTTTTTTTTTTTTTTTGCTCTCTTAAGCAAAAAATACTAACCTGGCTCCAGCTCTCAGATGTCAAACCTCAAGCTAAGCATGATTGAGAAGTTTGCAGATGAGAATTAAGAAACCAGAAAAAAAAAAAAAACAAACCTCAAAATACACTCTTAGAATTAGACCACCCAGCTTCTGCCGTTTTCTTGTCCTTTTATATCCTGGGCCTCAGCAGGAGGCAAGCCGGGCGCATCAGACTACGGAGGATTGGCTGGTCTCAGGGTGCTGAATATTATGTACAACTGAGTTCCAAGTGTTGGTCATAAGGGCAAGTTGAGTTCAGAAAGGTAAAAGTGCCACTACCTATTTTCTTCTTCCAGTTTCCTTAATCTTTGTAAAAAGAATTAGTTTCAGTTTTCTGAAAGCTTTGAGTTTTGTGTACATCTGTACACATCTATACTTCAAGTCTCTAAAGAGAGCACACTTGGGGCTCTCCTCTCCCTAGTGGGAGTCCAAAGAAAGGGAAGCTTGGTAGAAAGATTCATCTTTGAAATTCCTGAAAGATTCCATCCCCACGGGTTTGGTACCTCAGATCTACTTCCCCAAATCTAAAGTCCGCTGCCTGGAGATGCAGCGTGCCGCCACGGCATCGCTGTCCATGGTGCTGACAACCACAGTTCTGCAAAGTAAACATGGCTGTTTCTCTTATTTCTGAGACACTGATGAAGGTGAGTCGAAGATCCTTGTGTGCGCGATCTCAAAAATGGTCCTAGTTGTGTGCATCTTCTATCTGAAGAGTAACTTCAATTTTTAGTATATTGCAGAACAAAATTATGGTTTACATATTTCAATGTAGGTAAAGGATTCACATACACTGAGAGTTCTACCATATTTCAGTTGATGATAAAAAACATCCCCTCTGGAAGGCATATGGGCTATCCACTCTTCCCCATATCTCTCTACTTATAACTCTTCCTGGCTTTGAAAGTACTCTGCAATCTGATCATAATACCTGCATATCCCTATCTCCTGCTTTCAGCACACACTCTCAGCAGCAGAGAGCAATTGCCTTTTCACCCCTCATATACCACTATCAATCCCCTCTATTTCTTAGCTCATTCTGGTTTCCAGAATGTAATTCCCATCTATGACTTTCCTTTCTTCCCATAAAAACTACCTAGATTTCAAGGTTCAACTCCTATCCTGCCTCCTCCATGTGACCTTCATTGATAATCCAAGTTCTTCCTCTTGTCCAAATTCCTTCAGAATTTGTTATTTGGAAAATGTGGCATTTCATGTTGGATCATAGCACATTTGGAAGGGAACCTCAACTTTAGTTCTGTGCCTGTGCCAATGTATTACAGTGGAAAGGACATGTGTTTTAGTATCAGACAATTCTTAATTTCAATTCTAACTCCTCCATTCCCTAGCTTGAGTTGAGGTACTTAACATTTTAAAGCCTCATTTCTTCTCTAATCATGAAGAAAAATGTGTAACCTACATATCATGAAATTATATATGCATTATAAATTATTTGGCACCCAACAGGCCCTCAATAAATGAGTTTTTGCTCTCTTCTTCTTCCCCACTGTAGCCTTCATACTACCTAGCACAATGTTGAACATATGGTAAATGTGACTTTACTGAAATGCATACAAAATTCAATGTCTGCTCAGTCTTCCTGTGAAATCCACCTGCAAGGAACTGGCCATCTCTCATCAAGGACATTTTGGGCAGAGAAGTGTCCACAAGGCCTGAGAGAACAAACTTAAGAGAGACCACCAGAGAAGACGTTAAACTACCTGGCTCTGGAAATGGTTATTGTGATGGTTAAATGTGTCAACTTGACTAGGCTAAAGGGATGCCCAGACAGCTGGTTAGACATTATTTCTGGGTGTGTCTGTGAGAGTATTTCTGGATGGGATTAGCATTTGAATGCGTAGACTGAGTAAAGAAACTGACCTCACCAACGTAGGTAGGAATGATTTAATCCACTGAGGGCCTGAACAGAACAAAAAAGTGGAGGAAGAGCAAATTTGCTCTCTACCTGAGCTGCAGCACCTATCTTCTCCTGCCATTGGACATGAGCACCCTCGTTCTCAAGCCTTCAGACTCAGACTGAATTACACCACTAGTTTTCCCAGTTCTCCAACTTGTGGATGGGAGATTTGGGGAGTTCATGCTTTCCATAATTCTGTGAGCCAATTCCTATAATATTATCTATAATATATATATATATAGCCTATTTGTTCTTTCTTCGGAGAGCCCTAACACAGTCATGTTCTCAGTCAACATCTGATGACCGACTGCAAAACTCATGGATGCGGGCACTGGCGAAGGAGTCATGTAGCTGTTAAAATCTGACTCCTGCACAACCTGTGCCCAAAACTCTTTAAAATTCAAAGTACAGTGTTGGAGGAAATTTCCACTCTCTACAGTTGCCAAATTTTGACATTTTTCCCCCTGACATTTTTATTTTCTATTATCAGAAAGGGCAGAATTTCTTCTGAAAAAGAGAAGAAAGAAGATACATAGAATATCGGTTTTAAGTGTTATTTTTGTTCTTGAAAAGGCTTCTCATAGACTTTAAAAAGAAAGCTTTTTCCCATCAGAGATTTATTTTGATAGAATTATCTGAGCCTTGTCAGGGAGAACAAAATTTTTGTGAGCCTACCATACCAGTAAAATGCCAAATTATATGCTGTAAGTTTTTTGTTTTATTATTTCTGGGTCCAGTCAAAGAGAGAAAAGATTTTGAATCCAGAACTATTAGCATTTGGAGACAAAAGAGAGCCTTCACTGCAGCTGATACTCTGGGGCTTGTTACCCAGCCCTACAGGCTCCATTACTCAGGTGGGAAGATGCTGTATCCCCAACACACACACACACACACACACACACACACACACACCCAAACCAAAAAAGTAACACTTTACATTTTACTGAGAGCATTAAGTCTGCACTGGTATATACTAATCACAAAGAAGCAGCAGAATGCAGTGGGAAGAGTTTAGACTTTAAAACCAGACACATCTGGGTGTCTGGCTCTGCTACTTTGGGCAAATTACCTAACCTCTCCGAGTCTCAGTTTCTTTATTTGTAAAGAAGAGATAATATCTATATTGAGGAGTCATGGTTAGAATTAAAAATTACATATGTAAAAGCACGTTATGTATTGGCTTGCCTGTAGTAGGAGCTCCATAAATGGTATGCTGTTACTATAAATGAAACCTGGGACCATTACATTTGAGAGACAAACTCCACATGTTGGAGACACCATAGGCAGGCTAGTGTGAGTGGAAAGAGGCAACAAATTGGTGAGGCTGCAGAAACGAGCAGGGACCACATCATGTAGGAGCTCGTGCAACCACAGTAAGAAATTTGGATTTTTGTACTGTGTGATGGAAAAGCCATAAAGATTTGATTAGGGGAATAAAATTATTCTGTTTTAAAAATATTTCTCTGGTTGCTATGTAGAAAACAGATTATGGTTGAGTGGTTAGGGGGCTACTTTGAGTCCAGGTGAGAGTTGATAATGGTGAGACGTGATGACGCAGATGCAAGAAGTGTTTTGAAGTCCATTATGACTTGATGGTGCAGTCAACAAGACTTGCTGACAGACTGGATGCATCGTATGAGAGAGAGGGGAGGAAAAATATGATTTCTAGGGTTTTGCACTGAAGAATTAGGAGAATGGAATAGCCATGAAACAGGGCAGACTGTGGGAGAAGCAGTTTGGGTCAGAGAGAGCAGGGAATGAAGAATTCTGCTTTGAACATGTGAGGTTTGCGATGTCTATTAAACATCCAAGTAGGAATTGGAGACTGGACCTCAGAGGAGAAGTGAGATAGGAATTTGGATGTCATCATCCTAACGATGGTATATAGGGCCATGAGACTAGAGGAGATTGCCAAGGTGGAGACAGAAGGAATCTGAGGCCCAGGGCACTGCAACGTTTAGAGTCTGGAAAAAGGAAGAAATCCAATAAAATGGACTTAGGAGGAATTTGGCTGGATTTGGCTACACAAAGGTATTGGTAAGTGGAATGGTGGGGACAAAAGCCTGATGTGAATAAGTTCCAGAGTGAATGGAAACAGATGGAGTAGAGAAAAACAACAACAACAACAACAACAACAAAACAGTATAGGCAACTCTTTTCAGGGATTTTATTGTTAAGGGAAAAAAAGAGAGCAGCTGGAGGGAGAAACAGAGTCTTGAGAGTTTTTTTTTTAAGATGGAAAATATATTAGAATGCATGCTGATGGGAATCATTTACTAGAGAGGGGAAATTAATGGTGCAGGAAAGAGAAGAGAAAATTTCAGGAGTGAAGTCCTTGTGTAGGCCAGAGGAGGTGAGATCTGAAGAAAAGTGGGAAGGTTGCCCTTAGGCACAGTGGATTGTAAGAGGAAAGAAAGCCAAGTTTATGGGCAGAGATTCAGGAGGCTGGTAGAATAATTGTCTCTCATAGTCCAGAACAAGGCCTGGGCCAAAGCACATTACTGGAGAGTACCCTATATTGGGGATGAGAGCATTCTACAGTATGATATTTCACAGCACAACATAGGGAAAGATAATTTTGCTTTTCTCCTAGTTCCCTGCCATCGACCCCTCCTGCAGCCTCTGTGGCTTTTCTAACCAGACTCCAGCATGGACACTGCATGCTAATGAGACAACACTTGGTCCAATCCCAGGCACTTGTTTCTGAATAATTAATCTGGCACTTCACCAGCACCTACAGCCTTGGTTTTTCTGATGATTAAATAAAAGGCCAAGGCTCTTAACAACCATCAACTAGCTCTTCGGTGTGATTTGGCTCTGTGTCATATTAACCCACTGGGAAGTTTGGAACGATCTGATGAAAGGAGCACACCCTGCCCCTTTTGGGCCCTTCCCCAAACCATAGCTCAGACAGCAGGGTTCAGCTTAGTCTTTCTGGGAGGATGGAGGGGGTTAGGATGTCCTGACAGTTCCAACCCTGTACACCCATTTTGAGCATCACCTGGGCCCTCTGGCTTTCCTGAGTCCCTTCCAATCATTCAAGGGCCTTGTTTTTGTTTGCTTCCGTCTGCTAGTCTTCTATTTCTCCTGAATGTGATCATCAGCGTAAGGTCCCCAAACTGTACGACTCAAGCCCTAAATTCAAAATAAAAGAAAGTCTCCTTCCTAATGAGAATTAAAACAAAACAAAACAAAAAAACCCCCACCAAAACAATAACAGGGTTTCTCTCAGTTCAAGTTTGAAAATGCCAGGCGGAACCTCCACCTTTTAAATAAGCTTCTCAAAGCTTATTAAAGAAATCTCATTTCTTTGAAGATGACAGAAAGATGGAAGAGAAAGAGGATAGGGTAGCAACTGGTTTTTGTGAAGTCCAGCTGGCACTGCAGAGCTTCCTGAATTCACAAGGGGCATCAGAGGCACTGAGATGGCAGAGATCGTTGTGGCAGAAGCAACTGGAAAATGTCTTGGGACTGAAACACAGACAGATTAACATCACCCTGGTGGACACTAATGACTTGCACTTTGAAATGCCAGAGGCTCATACTGCCAGTTAAGACAAGGGAAAAACACATTTCTAGTCTCCAAAGACCTTAGATCTTTCCAAACTCTGCAGGCAAATGCAGCCGTCATGAATTTCTGCAGCTGGGGAGCCCCTTCATGCCGCTAGGGGAATCATTGCCAGAGTTGCTATGGGCAGTGTAGTCAGCAAAGCTGAATAAAACAATCACTGAAAACCTCTCAGAGGTTAAGTTAGTAACGATTCAATTTATAATTCAACGCAACCAAGCCTACAGCATTTCCAAATACCAAGCTTATTTTAGCGGTACCAGGTAAAACACTCTTTCCTCTGAATGTTCACAGGCTCGACAAAAGGGTTTCTTAACAAATTTTATGATTTACCATCCACAGATAATTAGAATATCTTTTCAATCACTGGCATCTGGATAAAGTAATTTTGTCCCAGCATGGGCATTTCTAGGAAGCAAATAAAAGTCAAAGAGAAAAGAGCTTACTGGAAGCTTTCTCAAAAGGAAAATCTTTCAAGAACTCCTCTCAGCCACAGGAAGGGAACGTTCCCACACCAATTTGATGAGCAGTGTGGATCAACAAAAGAATATCTGGTGTGACTGAAGGAAGGAAACCTCTGGTTAAACACCTAAAACTGCAAATGGATAGGAACTGATAAAATGTAATGTCAACCTCATGAATTCAGTCCTAAATGAATCGAAAATTCACAAGTCACAGGTTTCTAAAGCCAATTTAGCACTTCCAAATCTTGTCAACAAATAACTTTCCAATGCCCTGCACCAGCTGCTGCAAGCAAGGGGAGAAGTAAAACTGGACCTGAGTTCTCAATTTCTCATCCAGTTGAGAAGGCCAGGCTAACAATGAAACGGGGTATAAGTAAACGCCAAACTGTGTGATGCTGATTTGAAGTGAGTATAAGAAGTTTAGAAATGAGAGAAATCAGTGTTGGCTGGAGTGGAAGACTTCCTGGGAGGCAGTGTAGCAAAAGACCGCAAATGAACCTAGACATAGTTTTCCACTGGCCTGCCTGCAATTGTCACCATCACTGCTGTGCCTCTGCATCGTGGTTATTGTTTTCAAACAGTGTGGGCTAGTGGTTAGATACACACTGGCTTTGGAACCTGCCTGCCTGGGTTTCAAGCCCAGCTCAACCACTTACTAGCTACGTGATCTTGAGCAGATTAGCCTTTCTGTGCCTCAGTTTTCTCATTTATAAAATGTAGTTACTAATAGGGCCCACCTTATAGAACTGTTAGGAACATTAAATGAGTTAATTTATGTAATTCATTATAATTTGGTGTGCATCAGAATCACCTGGGGAGTTTGTTTGTTTGCTTTGGCGAGCTATGCAGCTTTCAGGAACCAGGGGTCCAGCCAGGCCCCCCGGCATTGAAAGGGCTAAGTCCTAACCACTGGACCACCAGGGAATTCCCAAGTTTATGTAAAATATGTCATGGGGTCTGTAGAAGTTAAAGAAACGAAGGCCCTAGTGCAGCTAATTATATTTGGGGAGATGGTGGTAGAGTGTAGTGTGGAGACATTTTTCCTTGAATGTCTTATTTCCAAGCCACTTGGTCAGCAGACAATTTCACCTTTGTTCTAGGGTGTTTCTCCCCTTCTTGTACTATTTTGCTGTGGAATGTTTTTGGTATATTAGTTTCAATTTAGAGTATATCTGATTTTTTAAAAATTTCATTTATTCTGGACTAGTTTACTTTTGTTGAAACTTTGGAGTATAGCTTAGTTATAGTTTAATCTTTCAGCATTTTCAGTGTGTTATCTTTTTTAATGTAATAAAGTTAGAATCAACAAAATGATAAAGAAATGAGAACACAGAGAATGAATTAAAACATTTAAAAAATAATTAAAAAGTCAACTTATTTAGAGGAAGCATGCTGTTAAAGAATTAAGCATAAAACTATGGAGAGTAATGATCCTATTCAAACTCAGTAATGTATTAAGTTGGGCCTTTTTCTAGTGCAGCAGGAAAAACGTCTGTCAAACCAGTTTAAGTACAAAGGCGATTTATTGGCTCACGTACCTGGGAAGTCCAGGGGTAAATCTGGCTTCAAGCACTGGGTACAGAAACACCAATGAAGTCATCAGGCTTCTCTCCAGACCTTGGCTCTGCTTCTCTGTGTTGCTCTCATTCTCTCATATTATCTACAGGTGTCTTTGTGGGGCAGGGAGAATGGCCACCAGCAAGTACTGATTCATATTTTCATGGCTCATAACTCTAGGATAAGATGTCTTTTCTACCAGCTGCAGTTAGTAAAATTCAATGAATTATGCCAATTGCCTTAGTTTCGGTCCCTATCACTCTAGCCAAAAGGATGGGATTCTCCTATAGGCTAGGCCTGGCTCCTGTGCTGGTCCCTTGACCACTAGTGCGGGGTGATATTGGAAATCAGAAGAAGTATGAATGTAAGGGAAACACTGCGGAACAACAACAATGACCAAAAAAAAAAAAAAAATGCTGAGTCTCCTCCTTCTAACAGGCAGCGATAAACACGTATCTTTCTTCCCACATACAATTCCAAAAAGCGCTTTAATCTAACATAATTCAACTGTCCCACACTCAACTGAAAACACACCAATCACTCTCGAGTGGGAGATGACCCCAAGACACACATTGTTTCTACATCCTGCTTGCTGTACCACATTTCCAGGTGATTTGCATTCCTCCCAGTCAGACCTGGAAAGCAAGATAGGTAGCCAGTAACAATAGCCATATCAATGTCTTTGCAACTTAATGCAATGGAAAATCCATATATTCTTTACTAAGCACAAGTAAACTCTATTATAGTTTCTTTCTTCAAATTAAACTGAAATTGTCAGAAGGTAAGCTTCATAAAAGTGTTCAACTTGTAAATTATTTTTCAACTCTTAGACACAAGCTAAAACAAAATGTCATTACCTATTGCTCTTAGAAAATTAAGTACATTTTCTAGTTCCTTAAAAACAAAAAACTTCAATTAAACAGGAAATTTAAGAGACCCATGTCACATTTTAGGAATTAACAATGACTGCTAATACAGACTTCCTGAAGTTTATGTTCATCTATTATAAGGATGATAACTGTTTTCTGTCTTGAAGGGACTCAGTTCTACAGTACATTGAAACGCCAATTATGTTTGACTACTATTCTATATTGATTTATCCAGACACTATCTGCCCTGTGGGAAACACATAAACTTTCAGCCTTCACACATGGTAACACTGGGAAAATATAAGCAATAACCCCTTGTTGCCAGTGATGGTTACCTTCTTATAGTAAAGGACCCTGCATCTGTCTTCCTGGTTTGTGCGCTTATGAAAGAATTATTGTTTGACAGAAGTGTTGCTGAAGGGTGTAACAATGACAAATTGGACCTCCACTTATAATGAGAATCTCGGGGCTGTGTGCAAATAAAGGTCTGAGCAGAGTATTTTTTGAATAATTGGGAATTACACACATGAATACATTTGGATATGAAAAATGTAGTCACAGATGGAAGAAGCCCTTGATTCATCAGATAAGTTGCCTTAAGAGGAAATACAATCATAACTAAACATTAAATCCGATGCTTAAAATACGTTAAGGCATTTAAACTCAAGGCAATCACATGGTTCTTCACTTACGCTAGTTTGGATATACTTGTGTAAAAATTGGAGGCGACTCCAAAAAGGCCAAACAATTATGAATGATCAGTTCTATTTTTTGATTCTTTGCGATTCCTCTTAAATTATATGAGGCCAAGAAAAGGTTAATTTGACCTAAGTGAAAGGAGATTAATGTCCACTGCTTCTAAATTTCCTACTCAAGGTGTTGAGTACCATAGTTTCAGCTCACAATTTTGAAGATAAATCTTTTTCTTTTTCTTTTTTTTTTTAACTTTGGGCTTAAATGAAAATTAGATTTATCTTAAACTGTACTGGCTACAATCTCAAGTATTTCATATTTTATGTAAAATGACTTAGCAACAACAGCAAGTTTTGATGTTTGAGCAACTATTTGCTGGAGAAGTCAATCAACCATGTTGTTCCCATGAACAGGTCTCCAGCTCTAAGTGGTACAACATGATATGTTTGTCTGCCTGCTGCTGTTTACCTTGCATTTATATTGATATGATTGAGTACAGTATTTTTCAAACTCCAAGTCATGCTGTATTACCGAGTAGTGAAATCAAAATATAAGAAGCATTTAAGATCTTTTTCTTTATGAACACTTAAAACGATATATATAATGTAGAGAGAATAGTAAAATGAACTCCCATACGCCCATCACCCAGATTTAAGAAATAGCAAGATATTCACACTTGCTTCTTATGTCCTTTTGTTCTAACTTTTATTCCTTGGGGAGGTATCTTCAAGAAAATTCCAGACAGCATGTTAATTTACATCTGCATATGCCAGCATGTATCTCTAAAAATATATAAATATTTTCATATATAACAGAGACCATTATTACACTAAAAAAACAACAATTCTTATATTGTGTACTATACCTCAAGTGTCTATAAAGAAATGTCTTCTTATGGCTGGTTTGTTTGAATTAGGATCAATCAGCATTTTTAAAAAATGAAATAGAAGAGAACAGATTAGTAAATATCTAATGGCATCACATGTAGCAAGGCTCACTGTTGTTTTATGAAATTTTTGGTATGTGTGTATTTGTGTCATTTATAAAACATTTTCTTATCGTTGGTCATAGCCACAGAAGCGTGGACACCACTAGTTTAGTGATCCTATCCTTTACTCAGTAGGCTATGGGCAGATCTGTGTCCCAAAACACTTTCTACAGTTTAAGGAGGGATGCATGTGCAGAAAAGAGGGCTCTGCATCCTTACTTTGCTGTTCCCTCTGCCTAGAAGTCCTCTCGCCACCATGTCGGCTACTTCACATCCTCCCCAGCCTCCAAGGGCTGAAATGTCATTCCCAGTATGAAACCATCTTCTGTTCTCCTGCCTGGCTGTCATTTGGCTTGCCTCTTCTTCATTCCACTCATCACACTGCCTAATGTGTTTTATCCTCTCCTATAAATTGAGCTCATCAAGTGTAGCATGCATAATTTCTTTGCCCTGGGATGTAATTTGCCCTGTGCTTTCCTTACACTAAGCATTTAGCAACTATATAAACTGAATTAGGAATTTGGGACACTGGCTATAGATTGTTAGGCAGTAAAGATGCTGACATCAAAAACTGGACCCCAAGGAGAGACTGGAAAAGAACCCAAATTCATGAGGGTTAGACTTGATTATGAAAAGCAATAATAATGATGGTAGCAACATTATTTTTCAGTTTCCTATGAGCCTGTAAGTACTGTAAGTACTTCACTTATCAAAAAACCCTGGGAGGAAAGGGTAGATATCACCAGTTTTACACATTAAAACAAACAAACAAAAAACAAGCAGTTCAGTACTTCTGCAAACTGTTAAAATTCTATTCAGAGGCAATTCTGTTTACTGGGATGAGGACCCCTAATTTTCTAATCAACAGTTGAATGCATTTCATAGTTCAGAATATGGGAGAAAACAAAAATAATCAACCTGGACTTCTCTTCCACTTTGTCACAGCTTCTTAAGACTAAAGAAATCTGAGAACAACTTGGGAAGTCTGAACTGAAAAAGAGGCAAAAACCACTCATTCTCTCTTACACATACAACATGTGTGCACGTACCTTGCCTGTGTTAACAACTATTCATCCTTCAGACCTCAACTTAAGGATTCTTTCCCTGGAAACTTTTTTGATTCCCAAGTGAGGCACACTCTCTCAAGGAAACATGTCTCTTTCCTTTAGAACCTGTTTCAGTGTGTAATTCCTCAGTGTAATTATTTGATTAATATCTACCTTGCCCCTTAGCCTGTAACCTCCATAACTGTAAGGAGCACGCCTGCTTTTGCATGTTCTCTAGCACTTCACTTGCTGCCTGGCAGAACTTAGAGGTGTTTAATAAACAGTGAATACATTCATGACTGAATAAATGAATGCCTAGACAAATCTCATCAGTATTGCCTCATACTTCAAGAGGAAGCCTGGTACAAGAACAGAGAGAATGTTGGTCAGAGATTAAGGGCTTCAGAGCTAGAAGCAAGTAGAAGAGAATACCCATTCACTACCTCTCACCACTACCTCTACCAGCCTCAGTGATTCTGCAACTTTGTCCTTCCTTCTGTGACAATGCCTGGACTGTCTGGATCTCACCTAAAGTTAATCCCTTCACTTTTGTACTGGATCTGATCCTGTCTTGCATACTCAATGTGCTATTTTTCTGTCATATGCAATATCAATTTTTCACCCCCTAGTGGAGCACTGCCCAGAATTTTCTATGATGATGACAATGTTCTCTGTCTATGCTGTCCAATATGGTAGCTACTAGCTATGTGTGCCATTGAGTACTTGAATGTGGTTACTTAGTAAAGAACAGAATTAAAAAATTTTTAATTTAAATTTAAATCTCTGCTTCCCCTTCCTTCATGTATTCTTTAACTCATTTCAACCAATCTTTTGACTTAACATGTTACCAAAATGGCTCTTCTAAGCATCACCAGGGACTTCTGAGTTGAGAAATCCTATGATCAATGTTGAGTGCTCATTTTACCAGAACTAACAGCAGCATTTTACATGGTTGATAAATCCCCTAGTTGAAAGACTTCTGTTATTTGTGAACCCACCACTCTCTCTTGGTTCTCTTCCTATCTCTCTGGCTATTCTTTCTCAGTTTCCTGTGCTGGATTTTCATCTTCGCATCCTCTAAATACTGAAATGTCACAAGTCTCAGTCCTTTAACCTCATCTTTTGTCTATCCATATTTTCTTCCTAAGTGCTTTCATCCATTTCTCATCCATTTCTATGGCTTCAAATATTAGATAGATTGTAGACTCCCAAGTGTATCTCTAGCTCTGAACTCCAGACTTGTATGTCATACAGCCAACCCCCTACTCAAACTTCACATCTGGATGTCTAACAGGCACCTCAAGTTTAATATTCCAGATGATTATTTAAAAAAAATTTTTTTTAATTTATTGGCTGCATTGGGTCTTCATTGCTGCACGTGGGCTTTCTCTAGTTGTGGCCAATGGGGGGCTACTCTTCATTATATCGTAGTGCATGGGATCCTCACTGCAGTGACTTCTCTTGTTGTGGAACACAGGCTCTAGGTGTGCAGGCTTCAGCAGTTGTGGCACACTGGTTTAATAGTTGTGGCGCACAGGCTTAGCTGCTCCCTGGCATGTGGGATCTTTCTGGACCAGGGATTGAACCTGTGACCCCTGCGTTGGCAGGCAGATTCTTATCCACTGTGCCAATTAGGAAGTCCCCAGAAGATTACTTTTTATTTCACCTTTTAAATCTGCTTTTCCCTCAGTCTTTCCCTTCTTTTTTTTTTTTTTTATAAATTTATTTATTTATTTAATTTATTTATTGGCTGCATTGGGTCTTCGTTGCTGCATACGGGCTTTCTCTAGTTGCTGCAAGTGGGGGCTAATCTTCATTGTGGTGCGTGGGCTTCTCATTGTAGTGGCTTCTCTTGTGGAGTGCGGGCCCTAGGTGCATGAGCTTCAATAGTTGTGGCACATGGTCTCAGTAGTTGTGGCTCATGGGCTCTAGAGCACAGGCTCAATAGTTGTGGCGCATGGGCTTAGTTGCTCGGTGGCATGTGGAATCTTCCCAGACCAGGGCTCGAACCCGTGTCCCCTGCATTGGCAGGCGGATTCTTTACCACGGCTCCACCTAGGAAGTCCAGTCTTTCCCTTCTTAATCAGTGCCATCTCCATCTTTCTAATTGCGCAGGCCAAAAATTTTGGAGTCATTTTTGACTTACATCCCGTAGCCAATCCATCAGTAAATCCTCTTGGTTCTACTGTTTAAACAGAGTGAGAATCTGACCCTTTTACATTCTCTCACCTGCCACCCACCTAGTCCAAGCCACTACCATCTCTACTCTGGATTATTGCTAGAGTCTCCTCACTGGTCTCCCTGCTTTTATTTATCCTTATTCCCTTAAAATCACTTTTTCAAACAGCAGCCAGTGAGACCCTTTAAAAATGCAAATAGACTCATATCACCACAACCTACTAAACTTTCCACTGGTTTCCCTTCTCATTCTGAATAAAAATCAAAGTCCTTACAGCCACTTATAACACTCTGCATGATCAGGCCCCCAACTACCTCTCAGATCTCCAAGCCCACCTTCGCCGCCACCCTCTCTTTGCTCTTCTCAACTACACCGTCCTCACTGTGCTCCTAGGGGGTTAAGCATATCACCCTTAATTCCTTTACCCTTATTTATTTTACACCACAGTTCTTAACTGTCTTCCCAAATTAAACTTTGGGGTGAATCAAATCAAAGTCCAGACTTGGTCTATTTTGTTCTCTGCTGTATCCGCATTTCAAATAGTGCCTGGCACTGAATACGTGTTCAATAAATCAGTGATGAATAAGTGACTAAATTATACCTTAATGCCTAGTAGTATAACCCAAAGTAAATCATTTAACCTTTTTTTTGGATCTCATTGTTCTCATCTCTCAAAGGAGAAATGAGTGAGATAACCTCCAAACACATTTATTTAGTAATTATTTATGTAACCTACTGTGTGCTTGGCACTGGGTAGGTTCTTCCGCTACAGGAAAAGGTCACACAGCTATTGCTTTCAAGGACCCCGTTGGGCTTCCGAAGAAAACTTCTGAACTTTCACCTGGGAATGCTTAGAATATACCGAGGTGAAGAGGGCGCTGGAGAGTTGCCTATACCTAAAGCTTGTTCTCGGCTTCCCATACTCCGATTGCCCCAACAGATACCGAAAGCGCAAAACTATGCTGAAAAAGCTGCTCTGAATTATATTTGAAAATACACACATAACTTGACTATCAACTAGTGTTTTTACAAACTGAGATTGCCATGATATCATAGTACTATTTCAAAAGCTATGAGTCGCAACCTTTGGGTAACTTAGGAACCTCTAACCCAAATTTACATATATAATATGCAAAAAATCTTTAAGTTGATTTATATGTACAGGGTACCTATCCAGGTCGTAAGGCTGGGGGCCTCCTGTTTTATTCCTAGATTTGGCTCAGGACATCCCCCACCCCCCAGGACTCTAAATTGTACTGTTATCTTACCTCCGATGCTGGTGCATTTATTGAAGGAGGGTGCGGGGTGGGAGTTGGGGAATGTAATGCGTTCACTTCCAGCTTTAAAACTATACGACCTTCGTTAGAATCCATCCATTTCATAAAGCGAGGTACTGCTTACGGACTTCAAGTGCTGGACCTCCGTTTTCCTTTACATTGTCCCCGGGCCCCAAGCACACACATCACATCACATTTAACTTTGGAGGCCCCTAGCACAGTCCAGAGGTCCTTCACGTTTTTCCTGTGCCACATTTTGAGAGTATAGAACGTTCCTCTCAACAGGCACGGCATCTCGGGCTTGGAGCCGGAACCGCGGGATGTCCGCCACCACGCCCACACGCTGCATAGAAATGTCGCACACTCCGGGATCGTCACAGTCGGCTCTTCTCGAGAGTTCCCGGGTGTTCTTGCTAGTTGGCCCCCCGCAAGCCCTTGCGCTAACCTGGGCGGAGTCGACCTCGTCCGACTCTACCAACTGAAAAGCGCAGGGGTGGAGGGACTGAATATGCTGAAGTGTAGGAAACAGGACAGGAAGAGGAGCCCCCTGAAATGATAAGTCAAACCACCGTGTTATGTAAATATCGCGTGGGGGGTCATATCTCTTGGGGGGAGCAAATTTTTCCATCTTCCAAGTTATACCAACACGTGCCTCCTCCTATGTCTGGGGCGCCCGGCCTGTGGTCTCTCCCGCGCCGGGCGACCCCGCGGTCACGTGCTCCCCCTGTCCTTCTTGACCGGCGTGCATCCTGCAGTGCGGAAGGCCGAGCAATGTCAGCCCTGCTGAGACCCGCCCGCTGGCTTCTCCGCGCCGGGGCGGCCCCGCACCTCCCGCTCTCCCTGCGCCTCCGCGCGGGCGGCCCGGGCCGGCCGCACGCCGCCCTCTGTCTGCGCGCCGCGCCCGTCGCCGGGTGAGTGCCCGGTCGCTTCCCCAGCCCGCCTGCAGCGCGGCCGTCCCCCGGGGTCGTGGACGCAGCCGAGGGCCGGGTCCCCGCCGGTGCCCTCCTCACACCCTCCTCGACGCTCCAGGGCCAGGTGTCCCCGGGTCTCGGACCACGCTCCCCACCGGGGGGTTTAGGGTGACCGGGTGGGTCGCCTTCAGAAGGTCACGGCAACGGGCATGGCTTGCTTCCGGCATGGATCCTGCTGTGGCCGCCTCGGACTCGGTCTTCCTGCCCTCGGGTTACAGACGGCCTAGAAAGCTGAGAGGGGCTTTGAAGGCTGCTGCGGGGGGTCAGGTGTTACTCCTTTCTTTATGATTGACCGACTCGGGTGCTGTCCCACGTGCAGGCGTTATTGATGCTCAGTAACCAGCTCCGACTTAGGTTTCGAGAGCTTTATTTTTGGAGGGAGGATAGATTGGGAATGTTGAGTGAGCTAGGGGTTGCTTAGAGGTGGTTGTTTGGTTATGATCAGTTTGGGCTTTTGCCTGCGTTTCCTTGAGTGGAGTTTATCTCAGTATTTACGAAGATGTGCAGTGGGTTGGGAGTTGTGACAGGTTCTGTAAATGGATACATTTAGGCACTCCGTGGGAACTGGGGGTGCAGAGGCCAAGTTAAGTTCTCAGTGGATGTCACGTGTGAATAAATGCGCTCGTGGATTGAGGTTTATCAGGAAGTAAGATTGGTATAGACTTCCCTAGGAGAGGATAAGGAAACTTGCTGAAAGTGTTAATTTGAATAGTATTCTAATGACCTGCAAAGGGCAGATGGGTACAGGTTTTAGAATCGAAGAAAAACTGGTTTTGAAAGGCTAGCGTTTATAAATAAAACTACTTTGGGAGACAGCATAAGGACTGAGGATCTGGAATAGGCCAAGGATCTGGAATAGGCTAAGGATCTGGAATAGGCCAGGACTGGACTGCAGGCTCCTCTGTTTATTTGTGTTATGTCAGTGGACAAGTTACTTAACATTTACAGCCTTCAGTTTCCTTATAAGATGGGGGTAGTGATAGTGTTGGTGACATTGCATGAGGTTATCTATATAAAGCTCTTTAACACAGAGCCTGGTACCAGTAAATGCTTTATTTGTTACTGTAATAGTAACAATAATAGCTGTGATTGCATGGATCTTTGTGGACAAGCTTGGAAACCCACTTTATGCATAGAATTACATGGAGGAGATGTTTTATGACTTCTTAACAACTTAGTTATACATCTTTGGAATGTAGTCTACTTATAACTTAGAGCCTACCTGGATTTTCTCATTAGGCCTGAACAGTTAAGCTTTAGAAGTCGTGCCTCTTCTTTCACAGAACTACACTTCTTGGCTTTCAGAGAGGTTCTTTTGAGAGAGTTGTGCCAATTATTTATATCTTTCTAGTCCTTAACATCCCTGTGAGGCCAGAGGAGGGTCAGTGTTACAGTTCATCTTCACTGTTGAATTTGAGGAAAACAGTAGAGGAACACAATCTAGTAGAGAGCGTATTGGTCTGTTCATCAGACCTGGGTTCCATTTACTTGCTGAGTAACCTTACCTAACCTTTTCGATCCTCAGTTTGTTGTCTGTAGAGGTAACAAGGCCTTTCCCCCTTCTTTGCAAAGCTCATTTCTTGTCATTCAGGACTTAACTTTAATGCTGTCTTTTCAGAGAGGCCTTACCTCAACACCCAGTGTAAACTCTATTTTAGTTTTATCACGGCATGTCTCACTTTCTAATATTATTTATCTGCTCGCTGCTTGTTTCCTTAGCATAAAGTGAGTTGCATGAGAGCAGAACTTTGTCTTGTTCACCACTGTGTGCTCAGCTTATAGCAAGCAGTAAAGAAGTATTTATTTTCTTGTTCTCCGGGACTCTGAGCACTTTCTATACAGTTTCATACCCACAGCCTGTAAGTATGCCCACATCTTTCCCACCTGAAAAACAAAACATTTCTTGGAACTGGACTTAACTCCACATGCTGCCCAGTCTCTTCTTCCTGGCTGTATTCCTGTCTCCTTCATTTCCTGACTTCGAATTACTCTTGACCCACTGCAGTCACACCACTGGCAATAGCCGTCATTGTTTTATTTGTTAACTTTTTATTATGTATTTTCAAATTTTAGAACTTATGTGTCTTGAGGGACAATTGCAAAATATGGGGGGGAGCAATAAACTAAAAATCACCCTTAATTCTATCACCCACAGAGAGCTGTTGAGATATGTGTATATATATAGAGAGAGAGAGAGCTTTTAAAATTAGGTATGTGTGAAGTGTAAGTTTATTTCATTTAATTTTTCCAAGGGACTTCTTCATAATGAGATCCACTCTTAAGGCCTGGACCTCTGGCATTACTGTTTCCTATTTCCCCTTAATGAAACTCTTTTTATTGGATTAATGATGCCACCACTCCTCTCTCTAGAGTATTTCTCACTGGCTTTGTTGCATCCTTTTTCCTCTGTTCATCTCTTAAATGCTGATGTGGGGTGGAGGGGTGTGGCGCGGGAGGAGCGGTTGTCCTTAGTCCTTTTGTAATAGTCCTTTTGTTTTCTTATTTATTTTTTTCATTCCCTTTGGGTGACCGCTTCCATCTTCAGGGCCTCAGCCCATACCTGCCTATCTGATGATGGCAATATTTTCCCTCCTGAAGGTGCCTGCCTGCCACTAGGCACCTCCACTGGTTGAACTATAGGTACTTCAGACCTGTATGTCTCAAAGTGGATTAATCATTTTGCTGTACACCAGAAACTAACACAACATTGTAAGTCAACTATACTTCAATTAAGAAAATTTTAAAAAAAAGAAAATATCAAACTGGATTCATCTTTCCTCCCAAATCTTTTCCTCATGTGTTCCCTGTTTTAGTGAATGTTGTTATTTCTATCAGCTTTCTAGAGATTTTTCATTCATATTTCTCTGACACTCCCTGTCCCCACCCTCCCTCCTATGTATTGATTGCACAAATGATTAAGTTCTCTTAGATCTGCTTCATCTGGAATGAGCCCCCTCTTCTTCCAACCCCTACATTATTCCATAGTTTCCCTGATAATTTGATCATGTCATTTTCCTGCTTAAAATTAGACACTGTGGTGACTCCCATTTGTTCCAGGATGAGGTGCTTGCTGATCTGGAGATGCCTCTGGAGCCTCACTTCTTGTGAGTTCACTCCCATGGTTATCCTCTGTCCTAGCCATACCAAACTCTACTTCAAGGTCCTCTACAGCAGGGCTTCTGAAACTATAATGAACATAAGCATTCCCTGAAGATCCTGTGAAAATGTGGATTCTGATTTTGTAGGTATAGGCGGGGGACTGAACCAGCAGGGCTTTGATAGGCCACACTGCACATCTCTTTGCCTTTGACTGTGATGTTAACTGTTGGGATGTGTCTCCTCTTCTCTGTAAAAAGTCTCTTGCTGGCTTCTCCCTTTGACCACTCCCTTCTTGTGCTTTCTCTCGGATCCAGAATCACTAAAGCACCCATTAACAATATTGCATGTGTACACACCAGCACTCCAGACCTGGTTGTAAGTTCCTTGAAGGCAGGGACTTTTTCTTATTCTTTTTGCCTCCCCTGGTGTCTAACTTTGTGGCTCATAGTAGATGTCAAATGTTTGTTGAGTAAATCGATGAAAATCTTAGCCATTGAGGAAGGAATCTTTGTGAGATGCAAAGGAGTTTGGAGGGGTACTTAACCTATTCATGTAGTGCAGTGGATCTCCACAAACTCAGCCTGATCTTGACTTCCAGGGATGTCTGAGAAGGACAGATGAGTATTATGGGGTGAAATTATTAGAATTTATTAATCAATCCTTATGTGCTTCAGAGGAAAGGTAAGCTTTAAACTAGATCATTTTGGAAGCAGATCTGGGTTGATGATTGTCTTAAAGGTGCAGACTACATAGTGCCCTACGACAGAATGATGTGACCACTTCTAAAGTTGGAAAGAAAGAAAACTTTTCCTTGTTTACCTCTCATTAAAAAAAACTTTCTCAACCAATCTTCAAAGTCTGTGTGGGTCCTTTGGAGTTGCCATCCAGCCTCTGTTCCCTGTGGGTATAAGTTTATCAAGTACAGAGAACTGTGATAGGCACATGTACAACGTATTATATATGTGCTATCCATAAGAGAGGAATATATTACTGTGACATTTCAAAGGGAAGAAAGTCACATCTGTTTTGTGGTAGGGGATTGCTCAAGCTTAAGAGGACATGTGGTAATGAGTAGTCAGAATGTTCCAGGGTTAGAAAGAGGAGGAAGAAACGTGGAGGCTATACTTTTATCCTGTGTGTCTTTGTAGGGTGGGATGTAGTGGAAGTTGATATTGCAAGGGCCAATCGATTTCTTAAAGCTGCCAGGGTTGATTAGAAGTTGATGGGAAGCCATTGGAGGGTTTTGAGGGGTACAGGTCTTGACAGAGTTTACATAGACTCTAGGAGAGATAGGGACTGGGGATGGATAGAGCAGTGAGGAAGAATATTGATACATACTGCAGATTAGGGTTAATGGGGCTCAACTAGGCGGTGCAGAACTGAAGAAAAGCTGCTTCCTTTTCTGAGAGAAAGAGAACAGGAGCTTGGCGAGGATGTTAGAATTAGGAAGAATCAATTTGGAGATTAGGATAGATAATAGTACTTTTGGGGTAGATCTTTACCATTGTCAAACTGTGTGTATGGATTTATCACACACAGGTTTCATCTTCTGTGGGTTGATATTACAGATTAGGAAACAGAGGCTTAGAAGGGTGAAGTAATTTACGCAGAATCTCCAGTTGGGATTCAACTGCAGATGCTGTGATTCTCAGTTCCCAAGTGTTTTGAATATGTTGTGTTTCAGGTGCTGAAGGGACTACATATGGACATAAAAAAATTTTTTTTAAGGCAATACGTAATACATTATAAATTGAGGAATTAAAGACTATCACAAGTAAATAAGCACGATAAGATCTTAGAATGTAAACTCTGGAGGAGATTTCTAGAATAATCTAGTTTATCCTACTCTCACTTCATAGATTCTACAGAGTATCTTGCTCCACATCACATCATAGGTCCCAACCTGGTTAAATGACTTTTTTTTTTTTTAAAGATTCCCTGTGCATTGCTGTTTTACTTATTTATTTTATAAATTTATTTATTTATTGGATTTATTTTTTTATTGGCTGTATTGGGTCTTCATTGCTGCACATGGGCTTTCTCTAGTTGTGGTGAGCAGGGGCTACTCTTCATTGTGGTGCGTGGGCTCCTCATTGTGGTGGCTGCTCTTGTTGTGGAGCACAGGCTCTAGGCATTTGGGCTTCAGTAGTTGCAGCACATGGGCTCAATAGTTGTGGCTCACGGGCTCTAGAGCACAGGCTCAATAGTTGTGATGCACGGGCTTAGTTGCTCTGCGGCATGTGGTATCTTCCTGGGACAGGGATCGAACCCATGTCCCCTGCATTGGCAGGCAGATTCTTAACCACTGCGCCACCTAAGAAGTCCTTAACTGACTCTTATCATCACTTTCTGTCATAGCTGAGACCAAGGACTGGAGGAGCCTGAGATGGAGGGGACACCTGGATAAGTGGAAAGGAATGGCACTGGTGTTTCAAGCCAGGAGACTGTTACCAAGTGTAGGATGGTTGCAAGTGACTTTTTTTATTCTGGAGTTCTGTGACTTACCATAAAACATAAAGCAGTGTTTGGGGTATTTACCTGGGTAAGACTTTGGAGAATTGAGGTCTTGCAAAATTCAGGGAAACTTTTCAAGGAGAAAATAGTTCAGGCAGAAAGTTCATTGCAACAGCTTTACAAAAGATTTTTTAAAAAAATCAATCAGCAGATATTTATTGAGTACCTTCTATAATAAGAGCTATTTATTGAGTGCTCTTTTGTTAGGAATCTTATATTTATTTTTTATGTGATCTTTACAAGGTAGATATTTTTTCTCACATGAGGGAACTAGTGCTTAAACCAAGTACCTTTCCCAGAGTCACATAGCTGTTAAATAACATAGCTTGCATTTCAGTAGGCCTTTTAAAGTAAGTCTTGTACTTTCTGCTAATACATTTTAAAAAGAAGTATGGAGTTTTTATTATGCTTACTTTGCTGGTCCTATATGTATACTTTTCTCAGTGTTGCGTAGACCTTGGGCATTTGTGTACTGCCTTCACATTTTTTAGCCAAGTCTGATACTACCTAAACTATTATTTATGTTTAATATTATCTTTTTATTCGGTTTAGGTTTAAACTGACATTTTATAATTTAATTTTGTTTTAAGCAAGAATGCTAGGAAGATAAAGACCTTGATGCAATAGTAATTTTAAAATATTTATTAAAGTAAATAAAACCATGGAAATAGAAAGTCTTTGTCTACATGCTGTCTAGTCATTTTCCTAGCAGAAGTGCAATATTTTGGGAAACACTGCATTATCTCAGTCTTTGTGGTATTCCTGTAAGGTAAATGCTATTATCTCTGAGATTTTACAGGCTTAAAGAGAGTTGTGGTAACCTGGCCAAAGTTACACATCTTATAAAATCGGGCTCTTAAAGCTGGTGTGTTTCCACCATGGCATGGAGCCTTCTGTTTTTGTCTCTAAGGCTGTGCTTTCAAGTGTTATGAAAATGATACATAATAGGTTAAGATGTATAGAGGATTAATTAAGTCTCTCAAGGGCACTTTTACATGAATTTTTCTCTGCTTGTTGGGTGGAATTTGCAGCTAAAGCAGGTGGGGACCTCAGTGACATGTATTTCTTTCCCATCTCCACTGCCCACCCTGCTCTAAGCTTCCATCAGTTGCTCACCTGGCCTACCGCAACAGCTTCCTAAATGGTATCTCTATTACAATTCTTGCTGCCCTCTAGTTTATTCTCCACCCTGTAGCAGGACTGACAGAAATGGATCATACCACAACCCCTGCTTACAAACCTGCAGTAGGGTCTTAGAATGAAATCTGTGTCTAAAGTAAAATCCAGACTCCTTACCTTCATAGTCCTCCATGATCTAGCCCAGCCTTCCTCTCCAGTCTCATCACATCTGTTGCTCACGCACTTGGTCTGCTGAGTGTTCTACTTTGCTTAGAATACTCATCCTCTGCTGTCTGTGTAGCTGCTTCTTTTCATCCTTAGTTAAAAAATTTGAGTGTCATCTTTGTACATTTAATCCAAAGTAGAACCCTCCTGTTATTTTTTCATTGGAGTCATAGAACTTAACACACAAGTGGTGGCTTTTTTTTTCCTTTTTTTTAACTAATTGATTATCGGGTTTACTTACTAGATAAGTAGAAAGGCTGATCCTAGCACAATGTCTTATGCATAGAAGGTGCTCAATAAATCTTTGAATCATTAAATGAAAGAACTTAGGTGTTGTGATAAAAGTAAAAAAACAGTGATAGGATCCTAAAGAGGTAATGACATGATAGTTTTGGGGGTGATTGATCTGGGAGTTGTATGAAAAGCTGAAGCCTAAGAAACTAATTAGAGTTTTGTTGCAAAAATCCATGTGTTCTGGATTGAACGAGGGACTCAGAAATAAAGAGGTATCTGAGGGCTCGACAGGTGTACTGTGAAGGATGGGAGGGATTGAGCAATTATCCTAAGATTTTTAGCTTGAGGGAACAATGTAAAGATGGTATAGTCAGTAGAAGTGGAGAAATTTGAAAGGAACACCAACCACTTTTAGGAGGAGTCATTGTCTTTTTGAATTTTTAACATGTTAAAACTTAATTGGAACCAGTATATATGTAAAATGTATAAAAAGAATTATATACTGCCACCAAGTTGGGTTTATTCCAGGTGTGCAAGGCTGGTTCAACAATTGAACAGTCAATTGATGTAATTAACCGTATCGACAGGCTAAAGAAAACTCAAGTAGAATAGTTAAAATAAGGGATTGGTCTATTGGCTCTTGGAGCATGTGTAAGTCAACTCTAGCTCACTTTCCACCCTCTCTTTGCCCATTTAATGCCTACCCATCCTTCAGACCTGAGCTGAGCAGTCCTTGGTCAAGGAATTCCCAGAGCACCCACCTCAGGCCCTGTCACCCTTGTGTTACCTAATTATAGGTGTGATGATTATTTTATTGTTGTCTTGGGGTCAGCTCTGTGAAAGCAGAGTTCTGCTCTGTCCTGCCTCCTGTGCCACTCACAGGGCTTGGTACACAGGAGGTTCCCAAATAATGTTTGAATGAATGAGATATTTCCATTAAGGCTTTCCCTACCTCTTACATGTGCAAGTTTTGGTGATACTGTAAAGAAGTTATGTAAAACTTTGTGTCTAAAGAGTAGTAAACAGCCCACTACTCCCCACCCCGAATAAATAAATAAATTAGATTAAATAAGGGATTGGTGAGAACATAAGAGATAAATTTGAGATACCTGTTAATAGCCTACAGAATAGTTCAGCAAGATAAGCTGAGGGCAGCATTGTGAAAATCAGTCTATTTTATAATCATGTCATAAAGTCTGAATCTCTTAGTTATCAGCCATTGTAGATGTCCCATATCTAGTCTCATTCCCGGCCTAAGTTTATTTTTACCACTTTCCAGTGTGGACTGCCTGTTGCAGCCAGATTAGTTTCCTTGATGCCCTTCCGCATGTTGAGCTCATTTCAGAATGAAACTACCCAAGTACCAATACTGGCCCTGTCATTAACTAGCTTTTACTGTGACTTTGGGCAAGTTACTTCACTTTTCTTATCTGTAAAGTTAGGATTATAGTCATAATTTTCTATTATCTAGCATGTATTAAATGCATAATAAACGTTAGCTTCTGATTATACCTATTCTATCGCTGTATCTTTCTTTAAACTCCAATAGCTCTAAAGTGATGCTAAACTGGCTAATAATAGCAGTGAAAAAGGAAGAAGAGAATAGGGAAGGGAGAGTTTAAGAATGTATGTGATTAGTTTGGTGTATATTCAGTGTTAAAAAGGAATGAATAACAGTTCAATTAAAAAGTTTCCTTGAGGACTTCTTAGGTGGCGCAGTGGTAAAGAATCCGCCTGCCAATGCAGGGGACACGGGTTCGAGCCCTGCCCTGGGAAGATTCCACATGCCACGGAGCAACTAAGCCCGTGCGCCTAAAAAAAAAAAAAGTTTCCTTGAAAAAATGAATACTGAGACTATCAAAAACCTACAAAGAACTGCTAAAACTCAACAGTAAGGAAACTTAATGACCCAAATGAAAAATGAGCAGAAGGTCTGAACAGTTCACCAAAGAAATAAGGCAAATAAGCATATGAAAAGATGCTCATATCTTCTGTCATTAGGGAATTGCAAATTAAAACAACAATTAGATACCACTACATACATGTTGGAATGGCTAAAACAACTATGGCACTTGCGGTGAGGATGTGGCGCAATAGGAACTCATTTATTGCTCGTGGGAACGCCAAGTGGTACAGTCATTTTGGAAGATAGCTTGACAGTAACTTACAAAGCTAAATAAACATAAGCTTACTGTATGATCCAGCAGTCACACTACTAGGTATTTACTGAAATGAGTTGAAAATTTCTGTCGATAAAAAACCTGCACACAAATGTTTACAGTAGCTTTATTCATAATTGCTCCTAATTGGAAGCAACTAATATGTCCTTCAATAGGTGAACTGGTAAACAAATTGTGGTTTAGCCACACAATGGAATGTTATTCATCACTAAAAAGAAATGAACTATCAATCCACGAAAAGACACAGAGGACCCTTAAAGGTATATTGCTAAGTGAAAGAAGCCATTCTGAAAAAGATTACATATTGAATGATGCAACTCTGACATTTTGGAGAAGGCAAAACAAGGCAAGTAAAAAGTGGTTGCTAGGGGTTCAGGAGGCAGGGAAGGGCTGCAGAGGTGGAACACAGGACATTTTTAGGGCAGTGAAACTATTGTGTGGTTCTATAATGCATGTCCTTTGTCAAAACCCATAGATATGTACACAACAGAGTGAACCCTATTGTAAACTATAGACCTTAGTTAAGAATGTATCAACATTGGTCATCATTTGTAACAAATGTACCACTCTAATAGGGAATGTTAATAGAGGAAATTGGGTGGGGGGGGAGGAGGGTGTAATATATGGGAACTCTGTACTTTCTGGACAGTTTTTCTGTAAGCTTAAAAATGCCTTGAAAAGTAAGGTATTAATATTTTGAAGTGACAGGCTTAATAGGGGAGTCCCATGGAAGCCTGTTTATAATAATCTAATCTAGTCCTTGTACCTTTTTGAAATATGAGCACTCAACTATAAAATCATTATTTTTTGCACTAAAGAGACAAAACCCACTAGCACCAAGTATAAAAAATAAAACAGGGCTTCCTAGGTGGCGCAGTGGTTGAGAATCTGCCTGCCAATGCGGGGGACACGGGTTTGATCCCTGCTCCAGGAAGATCCCACATGCCTCGGCGCAACTAAGCCCGTGTGCCGCCAAAAAAAAAAAAAAAAAAAGCTAAGAAAAATAACTTTTTAAATGCCAGATTTTGCCAGAGAAAATTTATGGGTAACCTGAATGTTAGTAGTGAGTGTTGCAGTCTCAGGAGGGAACCTGAGAAATTTAACTCAAAAATAGAAAGGAGCCATTTATGACACTTGGGTGAGATGGTAAAATAATTTTCCTTTATGTGTTTACATCCCTTGGTCATCAGGATTTGGAGGCAGTGCATTCCAGCTTGTGCAGGCCTGATGGGCAGGTTCCTGCCTTGCATGGGCCGCCTTAACCCCTGCTCTTGTTCTTTCCTTTCCTTCCTATCAAGCATACTTATTGTTCTAGGCTATGAAATTCTTTTTCCTTCAGAGTGTGTTCAAGTGAATTTAAAGATAAATTCTGGATCAAATAAGATATGTAGAAAGCATTTCCATGTGGGGAAGCACTAGAGAATCCTTTTGAGAAGTGGAGAATCCTTTGGTTTAAATATGTAACCATTCCCCTCCCCAGTTTATTTTATAGTAGATTCATATTTTGACTTAACTAATTAAAGCCAAACACATGTGAAGGAGACTTGGTAGCATTAAAGATTTACTTTGTGAGAAAAATTAGCTTTAGAATGTTCAGCGTGGGGTGCTGGGTTATTAACAGCTCTGTCTTCTGCCTGAATTTTACTTGTTTGATCTTACATTTTAAAACTGCATTTTAATCAAAGGTTTTATTTTTATGTTGCCTCACAGTTTATCAGATTTGGGTTGTGTAAAAAACATTGACAAATACACTTCACTACAATTTTGAAATCTCTATTATTTAGCTTTCACTGTTGAACAGTGTTCGTGCACATTCACATTGTTCTGGGTGATTTAAAATAGTATTTTGTGTTTGCCTGACTAACAAGGGCATAGGTTGGTAACAGCTGATCCAGTAGCCAGGTAAACAGCCAGAGAAAACTTTTGAAAACAAGGGATAAATATACATAGGAATGTATCTCCTGTGGTTTGTAGGTAAAAATCTCGCATTTAATTAATTCATTTCGTGTAACTAACTTTAATCAATTAGCCACCTACAAGTGCTGGTCATTAGGCTTCCATTGTTTGTGGGTCTACTGATTTACATAGGTGGAATCATTGATGGCCAGAGTGGTTGTGATTTGTCCCAGGTTACAGTGGTAGACTTTCTAGTCAAGTATCAATCACTGCCTCTGTGTTTTACATAACTTTGTTGTGAAACTACTGGTGTAGCTTTCTTTAATGTAACATCATGTACTTAATCATTCAATTTTGAGACTGGTTTTCCAGGTTAATAACACAAGATAGGAAGTCAACAATTTTATTTTTAAACTCACTAGTATGTAAATATTTATTTTGGTAATTGACTGTGGTAAAAAAACATGCACGTGCTAGGAAAGTGTGATTGTCATCCTAAAGGCATTCTCGAATTAATAAGTAGAGTGTTTTTACATTATACTTAGTTAATAAACAGTGTGTATTATTTAGTTATACTTACTGGCTACTTCTGAAAAGTCTAAGATATTTGGGGGTAAATATGTAAATCTCTGCGAATTAGATAATTTTGTGTGAGATTTGAATGCACAGAAAGAGTTTAAATTCAAATCAAAGATTTATGATAGGGTTTCCTTCACACATAAGGATTATTTCCAAGTTTGATATTTGTAAATCAGGTATAGCCTGTATTTCTACAGCGTGGAATACTTCTGATTTCATTTTTTGGAGCATTTGGCCTGAGTGTTAGACCTGTTTTATTAAAGTATTGAATAGTTTAAAGGTTGTTTGCTTTTTGTAAACACACATGTGCTAGTCTGACCTTAATTTATAAACATTTTTTTCCTTTGACTTTCCCCAGATTAATTATGTTTAACAGCAGAAATCTAGTTTTATTTTTGTTGGTTGTAGTTAAAATAACTAGAAAAGTATAGACCTAGCGTTTTGATATATGAATTGAGAGCTGAAACATCACTATTAAATGTTTCAGATTTATTTAGAAAGATGGGAAATTCTTTTGTTGTTAATGATCCTTTAAAAAACTGCATAATTTTAACTTGGAAATTGGTCTTCTTAATAATTAAACTACACCTAGAAAGCGTTTAAAGAATGCTTTAGAATTCTTCAGAATTTTAGATATATTTTAGATTTCTTGTCTCATTTGTAGAGGTGAGAAGAGCTTTGTAGCATAATGTTCATTTTCCTTCATTAACTTGGTTTTGGTTAAGGGAGATTTAAAAACACTTAAAACATACCATATTATTGTCTTAGTTTGAGATGATTCCATGTGGAAGGTTATCAAGACATTGTCAGACAGTTATTCAAGAGGTTACTTTGCATACAGTTTATGTGCATGTGCTTTTATTTAAAGCAAAGGTCAGAACTTTCTTTCCTACGAATTTATACTTCTCTGAGCATTTTTACTGTTGTGCTGTGAATTAAGGTATTTAGTAACTAATAGAAAAGCTTTGTATAAACTTTACTCACAAAGATGACCTATGTGGATAGTAGTTGACATAGTTTATTCCTAATTGTTTTTCATTTTGTAGAGGGGTACTGAGCCAAGCCAGGCTATATGCCATTGCTGCTGAAAAAAAGAATTATCTTCAAGAGGAGCCCACTTCTTCTCATGGAAGGAATGCCAGTCAATTTGATTGGGCTCTAATGAGGCTAGATAATTCTGTCCGAAGAACTGGCCGCATCCCTAAGACTCTTCTACAAAAAGTCTTTGATAACACCTGCCACTCAGGTATTTTAAGATTTTCTGTTCAAAAAGTTGAATCTCTTAAGTACTAGTTGGTGGTAAGCTCATTATAGAGCACATTATTTGATACTTTAAATTTTGTTACTTCTATTCAAAATTTTGTTATGATTGTGATCCTTCTGCTTTTCCAACTCATCAGGGCAAAGTTTTGAGTAAAACATTTTGTTTTGCATGTTTATTTCAAAATCAGCAAATAAAAATTGTTTTTCCACCGTTATTAAAAGATCACTTTCAGTGGTAAATTTTCTTGGAAAATATTAGTTTTTTCTTATCTCCCATTGTATAGTGTCTGCTTTCCCAAAGATGATCACATATGACATATTCCCAGAAAAACTGATAATCGTTATTTCCCTTTCATTTTCACTTAGCTATTAAAATTTGAGTGACCTATGCAATTTTGATAATCTGATAGAAACTTGTAGGCCTTCAAACCACCCCCCTGAAAAAAACAAAGCCTAACCACACACATTAACACAAAAGCCCACGTGCAAGCCACACACATAATTTTGTACGTAGTTTGAGAGCGTTCACCAGCTTCCCAAAGCCCATCCATGATTTCAGTCACATTAGGAAGCTGTAGAATCTAACGATGAGGGATACCAAAGAAGTATCAGTAATAACGTGCATTTAAAGACAGTTTTTGTCATTTTCTCTCTTTGATTTATTGAGTTGTATGGCTATCACCAGAGTCAATTTTAGGACATTTTTATCACCCGCCAAAGAAACCTCCACACCCCTAAACATCAGTCCCCAGCCCCCCATCCCTTCTAGCCCTAGACAACCATTAGTGTACTTCCTTGTAGATGTGTACAAGGATGATTTGTACAAATCTTGTACAAATTGTAGAGTTGCTTATCCTGGGTACTTTATATAAATGGAATCATGCAATAAGTGGTTTATTTTGTTTTTGTTTTAAAGTCAGCTTTCAGGGATGTCTGGATAAAGGGAGGAGGAAGTTAATATTTTGTAATGGATTATAAACCTAATTTCGATCTTCATAGGTTTTAATTGTACTGCTTTGTATAATTTTCATAAGATTCTGAGAAGCTTATCCTTTCTATTGCAGTAAGCACTGCTTTTAAACTAGGTTCTTTGTATTTTTGTATTCTATAGTCTTGCAGATTGTATAAATTTATAACCTTAGCTTCCACAGTTTTAAAAACTTTTAGTAACATTGTAAATGATACTTGTTGATTAGGATGGGATTTTTCTGATTTATGAGTACTCTTTTAATATTGTCTTTAGTGAGGCAGGAGATTTTTAAATATTTACAGATTTCAAAATTTTGATAGTTATCTGTATGGTGCTGGTACTATGTTTAGTATTATTTGTTAACCTGTTTTCATAGGTAGCCCAGGTGGTAATCAAGCCTTGCTCCTGCTGCGCAGCTGTGGTTCTCTGTTGCCTGAATTAAAGCTCTCGGAGAGAACAGAATTTGCTCATAGGATATGGGATGAACTTCAGAAATTGGGTAGGATTGTTTGAGTATATGATGTTGTATAAAGGATGGAGATATTTTTTTCTTTTAGTAAAAAAGAATTTCTTTGCATAAATGCTGTAGATCAATTTTATGGAAGGGGTTACTTGATTCATATTTTTTTGTGATGTGACTCATTTGGTGAGTTACAGTGACATCTAGGGGCATTAAGAATAAAATAATTTTTCATAACAAGTAGTACTTTTAGGGTAAGTTAAAAAGAACACAGTAGAAAAACATTTGGTCTGTCAAAGTTATAGATGCACATACCATTTGACCAAGCAGTTCCGTTTGTTAGAATTTATTAACATATCAAGCATTTCAGTGTTTTAATATGTTTATACTTAAAAAAAATTTCTTTTGAAGTATATTTGATTTACAATATATTAACTTCAGGTGTACAACATAGTCCATTTGTTAGAATTTAGATATACTCACGTGTGCGAAAGGATATTCTTCATTGTAGCTTGTTTGCTATAGTAAGAAATTGGAACCAGCTCTAAGGTCCCTCACTAGGGGATTGGTTAAGTAAATTATGGAGTGTTCATAAAATGGAACACTGTGCAACCGTTAAAAAAATGGAGTTCTTCATCTACTAATGTGGGGTGTTCTCCAAAATATAATTAAAAATTAAGATGCAGAACAGGGTGTATAGTTTGCTAACATTCTAAAGAAAAATGTTTATATGTGTATGTGCATATAATATTAAAATATTCCTGGAAGGATGATAAACACTAGATATAGTTTTTACTTTTTTTTTTAATTAAAGGATAGTTGATTACTCTCTACCTTTTTATACTTTTTCAATTTGAGGATATGAATATAGTACCTATTCAAAAAATAAAATAGTTTAAAAGATCATTTGATACAATTCAGTTTTCATTCCTGATTTAAGCAGATCTTAACAAAGAAAACTAGAAATATCTACATGTCAGTAAGTCACATAATTTAAAAGCACATGTTGAAATATTTGTGAGAATGGTTATATTCTAAAATAGAAAAGAACCCTTACACAGTAGTCATAACATTAATACCCCAATAGACAGACACATATTACTTTCTATTATAATTGTCTTTCCTCTATACTGTATATCCTTTGTGAGAGTAGAATTCATAACATCTTTGTTTTTCTCTTTTCCAGTAGAATAATGCTTTGAACTTATTACACTTGTTAAATAGTTGTTGAATTAATAGTGTTAGAAACCTGGTAGATTGCCACTGTGACTCTTTTCACAGACTTTTAAAGCTGTAAGAGATTTTTTAGCTTAGGTAACTAACATGTCCAAGGTTACAGAATGAGCTGTGACAAATCTGAGAATGGAACTGAGTTTTCCAGACTAAAGGAGATTCTGGAGGAAACACTGGAAATGATACTCTCATTTCATTGTTGCCATATGCTAAATTTTTAAAAATAGAATTAGTTCTGGTGTACTTCTTGGCCACATTGTGATAATATATGTTTCCTTAAGTTTTTTTGTTCAAGTTGTTCATCTTTTCTGGAGTGTTTTTTGTTTCTTACTGTTTAAATCAATACATTTTTCAAGCTATAATTTAAATCCCTCCATTCTAGAGTTTTACCTCCAAGTCCCAATTAGTGTCTCATCAGTTGCCTGCATTAGAGTTGTGAATTTGTCTTTTTAATAGATAGTCTTCTCTTGGAGGCTGATGATCTTGTCTTATTCATATTTGGGTCTTCGTCATGAACCTTCCATTGTTTTGCACATGCTGGGTACTAAAGTAGTAATAGTTGAAATTGTAGAATATGTTCAAGCACATTTAACTTCAAAAAAATTTAAATTCTGCTTTATTAAATAATAAATCTACTAACATGGTTCAAATTCAAAAGGTTCAGTAAAGTTTATAGTGAAAGACTTTGACCTACATTCCCTAGACACCCAATTCCACTCTTGGGGGCAGTCAGTCAAATCTAACTTTAAAAAAATTCTGTAAGATAATAATCCATTTTGAAAAAAGATAAATGTAATTTTTTTTGAAAACTGTTTCTTACAAAGGCTATTAAAATAATTTATTTGGGATTGCAAAAAACCTTGATCATTAGAGCTCTGATTTAGAGACAAAGGTAGGGATAAAAACTACTCTGAACAAAAAAGTGCGAACGTGGTTTTTTTTGTTTGTTTGTCACACCATACAGATTCTTAGTTCCTCCACCAGGGATCAAACCTGTGTCCCCTGCATTGCAAGGTGGAGTCTTAACCACTGGACTGCTGGGAAAGTCCTGCAAGCCTGTATTTAAGTATTGGTATTAGGGCAGGTCCACATTTAATATATAATCTTGATGAAGGGAACTGTATAAAGACATCTTAAAGTTTTCAGATGACACTATATTTTTCTTGAACAGTAAAATGCCAAGCTCATTAACATAACTACACATAAATCCTGTGAGATGACAGAAAAGTAGCAAGCACAAGATAATACATGGAGCAGAGAATAATTACCCAAGTTACACCAATGGATGAGTGAGCCCTAATCTAGCAAGAAACCTGGTTTTTATCTAAAATAATTGTATTTTAGAATATTCTTTTCAATTTGAACAAAATAAGTAAGATAAGGGTAAGTGGATGATAATTTACAGAATTATTACATAATGAGATTGAACAAGAACATAATATTAAAACATTAAAAGTAATGGACAGTAGAGCCAGAGCCGTGAGGTAGTAGTAAAGGTATAAAGGTATATGATAAGGTACATAAGGAAATGCTATTTTATAGCTTTTGATTATTAAAGTAGGATGTTTTAGAGTTATGTCCCTAAACTTTGAGTTTTTAATTTAAATTTTAGACAGTTAAAGACTTTATTAATTCACTGTATGAAAGATACAGTATGTATTTTTTAAAAAATTTCTATTCTTCAAGAAATGACCCATGAAATTAACGAGACATAATAGTAAATATGGGGGTTACATTTTTGCTGAAGTTGACAGAAATGTTTTTGTCATCTGTAGAACTATGTCACTGTGGCAGAAGTAAAGAAATGAAACCTAGTAGAGTTATGTTAACATTGATTTTGACTAAAATCTGCATGAAAATCCAGAATAGATGTTACTTACCTGGATTTTGAGCAGCTTCCTCAGCTTTTCCAACACACTTGAGTAAATACCTTTACGAAATTATAGAATATGTTTCTTTAGCCTTAGAGGTGTAGCCAACCATTGTTAGAGTTCAACCAATCCTGATGGTTTTTTGGAAGTCCTCAGACACTGTATGGTAACCTTACTGCATAATTATATTGCAGGTGTGGAATCGTACATGGTTCCCTATAAGGCCCTGTATAAAGTATTACAATGGTTAAGAAATTGGGCTCTCAAAGCAGACCACCTACATTCAAATTTATGGTCACATACTAGCTCTGTGGCCTTGGATAAATGGAAGAGTCAGTATTCCTAATCTGTAAGATGGGGATGATAATAGTACCTGCCTGAAAGCTATTGTGAAGAGTAATTCAACCTCTATGTGCAGAGCACTTAGACTAGTACCTGAAACATAGTAAGTACTCTACATTGTCTACTAAGATAAAAACAAGTTTTAGTTTAATAGAGCAGGTCTCTGCTGCTTTGAATATCAAACTGAGACCACAAGCCTTTATAGCCACAGGCAGTTGAATAAAGGTATAAAATTTAATTCCTAACAGTTTAGTAAAACATGTTAGCACTGGATTGGTATGATGACCATGATGTCATATTGTGAGTTGTTATAGTAAGGCTGAGTGGTAACCTTAATTGATATAGCCTTGGGCAAGATGAACATAGAAAACAAAGGGCATGGAAATACAGGTAGTTAACAATGGCAGACTAGAAATTGTATTCAGCACCTGGAAATGGAGTGCAAATGGAACCTTCAGAGGCTGAGTAGCCTGGTTAGTAAATAAGCAAAATTGTCAGCACAGCCCTACTTCTGTAAAACAACTGCAGTCATGATCCATCGATCTCAGGGTGTTGGTAATGTG